>NW_026575146.1:51661037-52261037 GCF_905146905.1 Nyctereutes procyonoides | reverse complement strand
GAGTCCCGCATCGGGCTCCCTGCCTGGAGCCTGCTTCTCCCTCTGCCTGTGTCTCCGCCTCTCTCTCTGTATCTCTATGAATAAATAAATAAAAATCTTTATAAATAAATAAATAAATAAATAAATAATTTACTTTTCTTTTTAGTAATCTCTACACCCAGTATGGATCTCAAACTCATGATCCTAAAATTAGAGATGCTGGCTCTTCTGACTAAGCAGCCAGATGTCCCTATGTTTGAGGTATCTTTTTTTAGAATTTTATATAGTAAAAAATCAAATATTGGTAATTCAAATATTTATGAATATGATGTATGGATGTATAGTAAGTATTTTAGAACCCTAAGGTATTATTTTGCTTAAAGGAGACTTGGCCTGAATTTTTTCTGAAAAATTGTTGTCAATGTTGGCAGCTAATCTGTAATTAGCTATATTGAATAAATGGTTTCCTAAAAAGAAATAAGCCCAAAGTAACTTTTGTTTTTGTTTTTAATTTTTTTTTAACTTTTGTTTTATATTTTTCCTTAAATGACAGTAAAATCAGTTTTACTATCAGAACTCACTTCAAAAGTATTTCTAGGCTATTTATATGACCAGCTCATTTTGTGAATAATAAAATACATAAAAATAGGAAGACTCAGTGTCTTAATCCAAATAACATATTTCTGAGAGTAATGGACGTTCGCATTTATTACTGCTTTATCACACTAAAAAAAGAGTTCGTAGGTTTGAAAGTTTGAAGTCAATAGAACTCAATGTTGATATCCTGGGTGATATATTAATGGTGGTCTAAATGTGATATTAAGTTGATTTTAGCAAGAGTATTTTTAAATTCTCTTTTTAAAAGGAAATGGCAGTGTTTTCTATTCTTTTTAGAATGTTAACTACCTGGATAAAAAGCAAAGCAAATTTTTATAGGCAAGATTATGAACATTTACTTTCATATCCAAGTAATTATGTACTTGATTCAAGAAAGGGGCAATTAGAAGCACCTGGCTAGCCCAGTTCATGGAGTGTGTAACTCTTGCTCTTGGGGTCATGAGTTCAAGCCCCATGTTGGTGTAGAGCTTACTTTAAAAAATATTTATGTATCTGTATCTATTCAGTCAGGAATTAGAGACAGCCAAATTGTCAAATAACAGGAAACAGGTTAAGTAAATGATAGTATTACTCGGAGAGAATATAATGCAGTGAATAAAAACAAGCTTTCAAAATATATATTAATGTGAAAAAATAATAACAGGTTATAAAACAACATGTACAGAAAAAACTGAAAGTTTTGTAAATATACTTTAAGTGCTGGAAATTATGGCTTTTTTGATAAGACTTGCCTTTTTTTCTTTATCTGTATTATAACATTTCTCTAATATGAATATTTAGATGTAATTGCTCATATTGTTTTAAATCTATAAAATTCACCTGTAAATTATTTTTCATCTACAAGAGTAATTCTTATAAGAAAACTGTATAACCTAGTGTGCCATTGTTAATACCCAGTGGGGAGAAGTATTAAAGGTAAAGAACCACTGTAGTTGCAAAATTAAGCAGTAAGAAAATGAACAAAGTTTGCAGACTACGGAACAGAATACAAAAGGGATTTCTGGTTGAACTCTATCTTCTCCCCTGTCCCATTTCATATTTATCCACTTGAAAAGTTGAGTCCAAAAAGTGTTCTGTAAATATGATCAAACCAAAGGCTAGTTATAGCTATAAGAAATTTGAGTTCCATGCCAGTTATGATCATTTTCTTTTTTTTATTATTATTTTTTCAGTTATGATAATTTTCTTTCCCAGGTTTGTGACCAAAAAAAACACACCACTTTTAAACATGTAAATGTACTTTTAAACATTTAAAAATAGGATTTGAGGGCAGCCTTGGTTTAGCGCCGCCTTCAGCTTAAGGGCCTGATCCTGGGGTCCTGGGATTGAGTCCTGCATTGGGCTCCCTGCGTGGAGCCTGCTTATCCCTCTGCCTGTGTCTGTGCCTCTCTTTCTCTGTGTCTCTCATGAATAAATAAATAAAATCTTTAAAAAAATGGTTGCACAATCCAACAATACCATTCTTAGGTATTCACCTAAGAGAAATAAGAAGCCCACACAGGGATCCCTGGGTGGCGCAGCGGTTTGGCGCCTGCCTTTGGCCCAGGGCATGATCCTGGAGACCCCGGATTGAATCCCACGTCGGGCTCCTGGTGCATGGAGCCTGCTTCTCCCTCTGCCTGTGTCTCTGCCTCTCTCTCTCTCTCTCTCTCTCTCTCTCTCTGTGACTATCATAAATAAATAAAAATTAAAAAAAAAAGGAGCCCACACAAAAACTTGTATGCAAATATTACCACCCAAAACTAGAACCAACCCTGAACATCCTTCAAATAGTGAATGAGTAAATGTTATTGTAGCACATCTGTGCAATGGAATACCATTTACCAATAAAAAAAGAATGAGCTCTGCATATACTTTATCCATATTCATATATATCCATATATGACACCTGATAAAGGCATAACTATGGGAGCAGATTAAAAAATCAGCATTGCCTGGGGATTGGCAAAAGGGATCGACAAAAAAGGGCCACAAGGGAACTCTCTTATCTATTTGTTTATTTTCTTATTTAAGATTTTATTTATTTATTTGAGAGGAAAGAGAGAGAGACAAAAGAACACATAGGAGCAGGGGGAAGGGCAGTGGAAGAAGCAGATTCCCCACTGAGCAGGGAGCCCAATCTAGGTCTCCATATCAGGACCTGCATAGAGTAATGAAAAATACCTATATTTTGGTTGTGAGATGCATAGACTTAATACATCTAAAATGGGCCGATTTTATTATATGTGGATATAATATATGCATTATATTAAAATATAATGACTGACTTCAGCTGGTAACCTTTTTATTCTTTTTTTTTATTATTTTTAAAGTTTATTTATTTACTTTTGTAATCTCTACACTCAGTGTGGGGCTCCAACTCATGACCCTGAGATCAAGAGTCACATGTTTTTCCCTGAGCCACCTAGGTGCCCCCAGCTAGTAATCTTTTTTTAATATTTTATTGATTGATTGATTGATTGATTACAAGTTGGGGGAGAGGTAGAGGAGAAAAGAGAATCTCAAGCAGAGTCTGCACTAAGCACGGAGCTTGACATGGGGCTCTATTTTACAGCCCTGAGATCATGACCTATGCTGAAATCAAGAGAGGAATGCTCAACTGACTGATCCACTCAGGTGCCCCCCAGCTGCTAAACCTTTTAAAAAATTTTAATGAATATATAATAAATGATATAGTTAGCATTTACAGTGATTGATTCAGGAGCACCTGGTTGACTCTGTTGGTAGAGCATGCTACCCCTGATATAAGGGTTGTGTGTTCAAGCCCCATATCAGGCATAGAGCTTACCTAATTAATTAATTAATTAATTCAGGCAAAGGATCTTGAATGGGTACTGACCCATGAGATGAAATATATTATGGAACAGTATATTAACATGACCTGCATAGATTATTGCTAATCTTTATAATTTGAGGAGATCAGGGCAGTCACCATCTTAACCAAGGCAAATTTCATATCCCTGACTAGGTGAGAACCGGACATTTTGTGCCTCCTAGGGGGAGTAATATGAAGTATGTAGCAGCAGCACATATGAACTACTCTTACCAAAAAATGTTAAACCTGGATCTAACCAAGCCGTTAAACCTAACTTCCATTTTATGGAAATATGGTACATAAAGCAATGAGTTAAATTATACTATGAAGAAACAATCAGACATATCCAGAATGTGGGATGTTTTCAGATACTACTTTGAAATTTCAAAGACCTGCTATTTTCAAAAAGATTAGTGCAAGAGAGGATAAAAGAGGGAAATCTTGGGACACCTGGGTGGCTCAGTTGGTTAAGCGTCTCTTGGATTTTGGCTCGGGTCCTGAGATTGAATCCCTCATCGAGCCTGCTTCAGATTCTTTCTCTCTCCTTCTGCCCCTCTCCCTTATGCTCTCTCTCTCTCTCTCTCTCTCTCTCTCTCACTCAAAAAAGAAAAAAAAGGGGGGGGGAATTCTTGTAGAACAAAAGAGATATAACTGTCAAATAGTACTTGAATACTGATTTAGAGGGCAGGAGAAAGGTGAGGGAATTTCAATACAGACCAGCTACATTCAATGATGAGGGTTATTTTTCTTTTTTTTTTTTTTTTAAAGTGTAACAGTAATGTAGTTAATTAGAGGAAAAGATTTCTAGGATACATATGATTAGGAGGTAAAGAGTCCTGATATCTGCAACTTTAAGTGTACACACACAGAGAAAACAAATAGGTTAAAAAATGTTAACAGTTGTCTCTAGATAATGTATATATGGCTATGTATTAGTATTGTTTGAACTCTTTTCTGCATGTTTGAAATTTTTCATAATAGAGGTGAATGTTTTTAGAACTTAGTTAAGAGAAATACTATTTCTGATGACCTTATTATGTGGGGTGCATTCCTGTAGATTCTATTAATATCAGGCATATGTACCTACATTGTACCCTTGAGAGTAACTTTTACCACACTGTATTTGACATTATGTAACACCAGACTACTTGGAGAACCCTGGTAGAAAACAGCTCTGTGAAATGCTTTATATCATAAGGGTGTTGTTGAAAGCATGGCTTACTGTATCATAGGAGATCCTTTTTGGGAAAGACTAGACTTTGGGTTTTAGTCACCAGAATAGTTATACTACTGAGAAACTGGCTTTTGGGCATATTACAAGCATTGAAGCAGGTAAGGGAGTGGAGCTCATTTTTTACTGGCTGCTAGAAAGCATGGATCTCACTTGTGGTTCCATCTCTAGCAAGTGCACTTCTCAGCTGCACTCCTGAGTGCTTCATCATTTTCCCTGCACCCTCACTTTGCCTTCAATCTGATTCCCTCATCTATTTTTGGTTGTGTTGATTCTGAAGATGCCCAACAATGTTCTGGCCATATTAAAAGGATTTAAAACAAAAGAGTTTATAGTTTGAAAGTCACAACCTAAAAGATTTTTATGTTATTGTTATTAATCATATAAGTTCTTGCTCTCAAATCTAGAGATCCTTTATCCTCTAACCAAATTTATAATAAGGGGGTATTACTAGAAAATTTAAAAAATATATACTTTTAAATATAAATAGGACATACATATCTATTTTCTGGGGTAATACTGTTATAGCTATATTAGCCCCAAAACCTTATTTTTTTTAAAGATTTTATTTATTTATTCATGAGAGACACACAGAGAGAGAGGCAGAGACATAGGCATAGGGAGAAGAGGGCTCTATGCAAGGAGCCCAATGTGGGACTCGATCCCGAAACCCCAGGATCATGCCCTGGGCCGAAGGCAGGCACTCGACTGCTGAGCCACCCCGGCATCCCCCAAAACCTTATTTTGGAGGAAAGGATGAAGCAAGGGGAAGAGCAAGCCATTTCTTGGAAATGGATTTTCAGCAGCTGTTAGAATTGTCATTTTCCTTGACTTTAATTTTTATAATTCCTTTTTTTCCCCAATTAATGAAGGGAAGCAAAATATGCCACTGTTTGCTATTAGCATTTCTGAAGGGAATATGATGTACAAAAAAAAAATCCTAATGAAAAATTATTAGTTTTTCTTGAGTAGTATTCAAATTTCTTTCCCCCATAATAGTATCTTCTTTCCGTTAAAACATACTTTATATTTTATAACGTATTTTTCAGTATCAGCCTGTTGATACAGATATTATATTTACAGTTTGGCTCTTGGGTGGTAAAGTCCTCACCTAATTTCTTGAGATTGCCGCATTACATCACAAAAGATGAATTGTCTGACAACAGAATGTTAACAGCAGGAATAACAACATTTACTATAAAATATGTTATATGAGTCAAGGATGGCTAAGACTTTACATATATATTAAGTAAATGGTTCTTTTGACACACCCTGTTTATTCTAACTTAAAAGTGTTCAATTTATAAATAAGGTTTTCTTATTTAATTAAGATTCCTAGGTTCATGGGATACCTGGGTGGCTCAGCCAGTTAAGTATCTTCCTTCAGTTCAGGTCGTCATGATCTCAGGGTGGTGGGATCGAGCCCCGCATCCAGCTCCCTGCACAGCCCAGAGTCTGCTTTCTCCTCTCCCTCTACCTGCTGCTCCCCCTGCTTGTGCGGGTGCTCTCGCTCTCTGTCAAATAAATAAAATCTTTAAAAAAGAATTCCTAAGTTCAGTGGAATCTTACTCTGAAGCTTTTTTCCTTTAAAGTTCTAGAAAGTAGGGCAGCGGGTGGCTCTGCAGTTTAGCGCTGCCTTTGGCCCAGGGCATGATCCTGGAGACCTGGGATCAAGTCCCACGTCGGGCTCCCTACATGGAGCCTGCTTCTCCCTCTGCCTGGGTCTCTGCTTCTCTCTGTGTCTCTCATGAAGAAATAAATAAAATCTTAAAAGAAAAATAAAGTTCTGCAAAGTAGCTTTAAAGAATGATCTTTAAAAGCTTTTGTATTTATGAAACTAAGTTTTGATTTTATATTTGGACATGCTTAAATCTTAACCTTAATAACCTATTATTTCTACGAGGAGGAATATGCTAAAATTAATTGCCAAAACTGGGTTAGTTGTAAACATAGGTGTGAGTAAGGTAAGATTGCAATCTTCTTTGCTTGGGGCAGAATGATTCCTAGAACTAGGATTTAGTTTTCATTGCTCACATCTCTGGAATTCACTTTTTCTAGATTGCCAAAATACAATAAGGCAAGGTGCACAGTTTTCTTTCTTTTTGCAGTTCTTTTTAAGTGGAGAGTACCATTCATTTTCATTGTTACTCTCATTTCTTAACACATCAAAATCAAGTTCAATTTTGTAGTAGTGCCTGTTAGTCATGTGAACTCTCTACAACATCTCCATTTATACTGCTTCACACGCCACTCACAGAACAAGTTTCCACAAAGACCGGTTTTGTTCTACTGTCCAATCCACCCCAAAGAAACCAGTTTCCACGCTATGTGCAGCTTTGTAAATCAAGATGAACTGGTGCTCAGAAATTGGATACAGAAACAAACAAGAAACCAAATAATGCTTCCTAGTTAACGAGCAGAATGTGTTATATATAATAAAATTGCAAGTAGCAAAATGTTTTGCATTCTAAGAATATTTTATTAAGAAAGTTCATATCACATTTATCTTGTAATCATAGTTCAAGTTGTTAGCTTGTTCCCATTACTGTTAGAGTTAGGAAAATACAAGTAATGCTTTTAGTAAGATATTCTAAGCAATAGAAAGCAATGAGAACAAATGATGAAATGTGAACTTTAGTTCTGGGTATTTCTTAGCAAGTCTTATATGGGATAACTAAGTATCAAGTTTGATAAGAAGAGGAGTTTGGTATTGGACACAGATTTCCCTCTTTCTGGCAACAGCAGACCACTATAGGAAGGAATATAGTGTCATGTAGAATTTATTTTCCCAGGAACTCTCCATTTAAGTCAGGGAGAAAGGAATACCCATACACAATTCATAAATAACAGAATATGTGTTTTACCACAGAAGTAAAATCAAACATAATATATCCACAGCTTACTTTGTGGCTTGAAAACACCCTTGAAATATTTTCTCTTTGAATAAATGTTTTGTCAAATTATTTTACCTTCTTGTTTAAAACTTTAAAGAATATCAAGCACAGTTCAAAAGTTTCAGATTTTTTTTTCAGATCCTTAAATGTTGTACTTTTAACTCAGCATCTGATAACCTCCCAAAGAATCTGCATCTTTTGTGATCCTTTTCTTTCACCTCTTGAGAAATTAAAAAAAGGAAACAAAGGAAGCAAAGAAAACATAAAATGTCGTCTTCTCATTATTCTGACAATAGGCCAAGAAAGACCAGGCTTTTATGGCCAAAGTAAATTAAAGAATTCTCAGAGAACTTAGTGAAAATAAGTACTCTGGGTCCTGAATCACATGAATATGTTATAGAATATAAAACTATTGGGGAAAACACATGACATGTTTATATTTTTTTCATTCTCCTAATTCCCCAATACATTTTGAGAAGAAAATCATAATAAATGTTTTTTTCTTTCATAAATCCCTTTCCCCAGCACAGATATTTCCATGCACACATTTATTTTGTTTTGAAGAAATCAGATTAGCAACATTTTTTATAACATTTTTTCTTCACGTAAGAATATACAAATGTTGGGGTAAAAAAAATGTTGGGGTGCCTGTGTTGCTCAGTCTGTTAGGCATCTGCCTTAAGCTTGGGTTGTGATGCTGGGGTCCTGGGATCTAGCCACCACCCCCCACCCCCCAGTTGGGCTCCCTGCTCAGTGGGGAGCCTGCTTCTCCCTCTCCTTCTGCCTGCCACTCCCCCTGCTTGCTCTCTCTCTGTCAAATAAATTAATAAAATCCTTTAAAAAAAACCCAAAGTCTTTTTAAAAATACAAAAATATTAAATTAAAGAATTAAATGCCTTTTTGCTTCCAGCTGCTTCTCCCTGACGCTCCTTTCTCAGGTGTCATAATTTCTGCTCTCCCCTAGAGACTGACAATTTAGGACTATAATTTCTCAGTGTATTTTCTCATTTCTCATTGGTAAGATTTGAATTGTTGGAAACAGTAGTCTTAAAATATGCATTAGGTTTTCTACTTTATTATTGCATTGTTATTTCTTCCCTATTATTACCTACATACAGTAAAATGCACATATCTTGACTATATAAATTTGAATTTTAACATTTGTGCACATCAGAATCAATGAGGAGGGCTATCTAAAATGCTCTTGCCAAGAGGTTAAAAAGTTTCCTGGATGATTCTGAGCTACATCTAGTTAAGAATCTTTGCCTTTGTAGAGAACCAACTTGAGTAATGCATATAAAAATATATAGTGTATCATAGAATGTTACACAGATTCAATTATGTTACTATTTTTAAAAACTTAAATTTCTCATGTGCAGTTTTCATGGGTTTGCAATGCTGGCTCACAGGTGAAATTCCAACTTTGTTTTTCTGTTTAAGAAAATTAATGCAAAGCTTCATGATGGAGTTTGTCAGCGCTGTAAAGAAGTTCTTGAATGGCGTGTAAAATACAGCAAATATAAACCATTGTCAAAGCCTAAAAAATGGTGAGTTATATTTCTTAATTACCTTACTAATAATATATGTATCATAGTTTATTATTTCATTCCTCAATATTCAAAATTGTATCCAACTAAATATTAAGGTAAATAGAGAAAAAACTCCCATTCTCTCATGTAGAATTTCATCTAAACATGCTGATTTCTGCATTATAAAGTGAATTCAGGGGCACCTGGGTGGCTCAGTGGTTGAGCTTCTGCCTCCCAGCTCAGGTCGTGATCCCAGGCTCTGGGATCAAGTCCCACATTGGGCTCCCTGGGGGAGTCTACTTCTTCCTCTGCCTGTTTCTCTGCCTCTCTCTTTCTCTCTCTCTCTCTCTCTCTCTCTGTCTCTTTCTGTGTCTCTCATGAATAAATAAAATTTTCAGAAAAATAAAATAAAATAAAGTGGATTCGCCCTTCCCCACCCCATTCTTCTATAAATAATGCACCATTTTAATGGAATCTTTCATAAAAGGTAGGTTAGGGCTGAGAGGAGAGAGTTTGTTTTGCAAAATTATTCTCCCATTGACCAGATGACGTTATTTATTGTGGATCGTCTTTACCAAAGGGGTCTTGAAAGAGGCCTGATGTTTTTGTTGTTTTTTTTTTTTTTAAGATTTTTTTATTTAATCATGAGAGATACAGAGAGAGAGAGAGAGAGAGAGAGAGAGAGAGGCAGAGACACAGGCAGAGGGAGAAGCGGGCTCCATGCAGGGAGCCCGACGTGGTACTCGATCCCAGGTCCCCAGGATCAGGCCCTGGGCTAAAGGCGGCGCTAAACCGCTGAGCTACCCAGGCTGCCCTAGGCCTGATGTTTTTAGTTTTTAGTTTTAGTTTTTATTTGAATGTAGTTGACATGCAATGTTATATTAGTTGTAGGTATACACATAGTGAGTCCACAAGTTTATTCATTATGCTATGCTTGCTACCATCTGTCACCCTGTGTGTGTGTGTGGGGGGGGTCTGGTTTTTAATTCAATACATGAAGGTTACTGGGGATCCCTGGGTGGCTCAGCAGTTTAGCACCTACCTTTGGCCCAGGGCATGATCCTGGAGTCCTGGGATCGAGTGCCACGTCGGGCTCCCTGCATGGAGCCTGCTTCTCCCTCTGCCTGTGTCTCTGCCTCTCTCTCTCTCTCTCTCTCTCTCTATCTCTCATGAATAAATAAATAAAATCTTAAAAAACATGAAGGTTACTGAAATGGCTTAGATTGAGTATCAAATAAATTGCTAGATTGATAACCTATAATTTTATTCCTTTGAAGATTTTGGTCTAAATGAAAAGATACTGGACTTTGTTTCTCATCCCTCTGTACCTCACCGTTTTTCTATAATTCTGGCATTCTCTTTTATCAGCTTTATTATGTACATGCTGGTGCTACTTTCTTCCATCCTTTAGCTCAGCTGAGTAAGAACCATATCAGAAGGTAATTGCTGCTTGCAAGAGAAAAATGATTATTTTAAATATAAAAATTAGCTTAATATATGTGATAGCATTTTTACACATATGAGTTTGAATTTACATACATTTACTACAATTTATATGTGGTAATATTTTTATATATATGAGTTTAGAAGGTTAGTCTTAATAATAAATATGGTATAACCTTTGTCGTTTATTTTAATTGAAAAATCATGTCAGCCTTTTTGTGAATCTGTAACTCAAGCTATGGGGTAATGTGTTTTCTTGAGAATATTTAACATTTTTGAATGTTTTAATTTGGGTTATTTATTTTCCATAAGATACTTCTTTTAATACTGAAAGATAAAAGCCTAACAGAAAGTGTGATTTCAGCTATCTAGATTTTTTCTTCCTGTATCAGTCTTTGAGAGCAGAATTTTTGGTATTTGTTATAGGTGGAGTTGACCCCCTTTTATTTTATTTTTATTTTTTTGTTTAAATATTTTTATTTATTCATTAGAGACAGAGAGAGAGAGAGAGAGAGAGGCAGAGACACAGAGGGAGAAGCAGGCTCTATGCAGGGAGCCGGATATGGGACTTGATCCTGGGTCTCTAGGATCACGCCCTGGGCTGAAGGTGGCACTAAACCGCTGAGCCGCCTGGGCTGCCCCGACTCCCTTTTAAATATATGAATTTCTCTATCCTTTTTTCAGTCTTTTCTTCATTTTCTTTAGCATTTCCTCCAAAAGTATACTTTTAAACAAATCTGTTGAATTTTATGCTCACTGGCCCAAATTAGCAGTAGGGAAATTTGGCAACTGTTTGTGCTATCTAAGGCTAGATTTCCATGAATGAATTAACTGTGTTTTCTACTATATTCTGTATAGCTGGTTGTGCTGTAAGCCATGTAGTTTTAGTTGATAGACCTATTATATGATTTATAGTTTTCTAGGGGTAGGCTCAGTTGGTGGAGCATGATGTTGGGAGTTTGAGCCCCATGTTGGTATAGAGACTTTAAAAAAATGAAAGTCTTTTGTTTTATTTCACTTTATTTTTTAAAAGACTTTATTTGAGAGCAAGAGAGAGCACAAACAGGGGGATCGGCAGGCAGAGGGAGAGGGAGAAACAGGTTCCCTGCAAGCAGAGAGCCCAAATGGGGCTTGATCCCAGGAAGCCAAGATCATGACCTGAGCTAAAGTCAGACGCTTAATTGACTGAGCCACCCAGGTCCCCCCAAAATAAAAATCTTTTAAAAAAGTGATTTCTCAGGACGCCTAGGTGGCTCAGTGGTTGAACATCTGCTTTTTGCTCAGGCGTGATCCTGGGATCCAGGATTGAGTCCCACGTCGGGCTCCCTGCATGGAGCTGCTTCTCCCTCTACCTATGTCTCTGCTTCTCTTTCTCTGTGTCTCCTATGAATAAATAAATAAAATCTTTTTTTAAAAAAAGTGATTCTCTCTACATGTTGGTATAACATGGAGTGCCTGGGTGGCTCACTCAGGGCAGGTGACTCTTGATCTTGGCATCATGAGTTTGATCCCCACGTTGGCTGTAGGAGTTACTCAAAATAAATACATTTAAAAATTCTTTAAAAATCTTAAAAAAAAAAAAAAAGAATGATTGGATATGGACACTTAGAACCAAAGGTTAATAACTCTGTCCTGGGGATCCCTGGGTGGCTCAGCGGTTTGGCGCCTGCCTTTGGCCCAGGGCACGATCCTGGAGACCCGGGATCGAGTCCCACGTCGGGCTCCCGGTGCCTGGAGCCTGCTTCTCCCTCTGCCTGTGTCTCTGCCTCTCTCTCTCTCTCTCTCAACTCTGTCCTGTCTTGGAGTTGCTGCAGTCCTTGGATCAGGAAAGCTCATGATAGGGCAGCCCTGGTGGCTCAGTGGTTTAGTGCCACCTTCAGTCCGGTGTGTGATCCCAGGTTCCAGGATTGAATCCTGCATCAGGCTCCCCACAGAGAGCCTGCTTCTCCCTCTGCCTGTTTCTGCCTCTCTCTCTCTCTCATGAATAAATAAATAAAATCTTTAATTTTTTTTTCATTTATGATAGTCACAGAGAGACACAGAGAGAGAGAGGCAGAGACATAGGCAGAGGGAGAAGCAGGCTCCATGCATGGAGCCCGATGTGGGATTCGATCCCGGGTCTCCAGTATCGCGCCCTGGGCCAAAGGCAGGCACTAAACTGCTGCGCCACCCAGGGATCCCCAAAATCTTTAAAAAATATATTTATTTGAGAGGGAGAGGGAGATAGAGCATGAGCTGGGGGAGAAGCAGATGGAGAGAGGCAGACTCCCCCCTGAGCAGGGAGCCTGATGTGGGGGGCTCAATCTCAGGACTTTGAGATCATGACCTGAGCTTAAAATCAGACACTTAACTGACTGAGCTACCCAGGTGCCCCAGGATTTTTATAATCATGTTCTTTATGACAGTTTCTCCCAGTTACTGAAAACAACCCTGGATCATTCCCAGAGACTTTTTGGAAAAGATGTCCTAACTGTAGCTGGAAGAGCTGAAAACTTTGTATTTGGTAGAGGGGGATGGGAAGATGGTCCTGAGAGGGCAGGGAATAAATATGCATGTCACCTGTTAGTGCTATGCAAACAATGTGATCCTGGTACTACCCTTTGGTAAAGGTAGTTTTAAATATCATTGAACATTCAAATCTTTAAGTCTTTATAAAAATAAAGTAAAAGACTTGTAAAGATAATGTTCAGCTTTTCACAGCTTTTCTTTTCTGTAAAAGAGCTGACATGAGCCACCACTTTGTATGCTACTTAATGAGAGGTCAGCATTAATCCTGTAGCAGAATTCCCACTTGTTTTGGCTTATGTCTTTTGATTCCTCCACCAGGGATTAGAAGGCTACTCTGGTGCCACTAACATCTCCTTGATACCCAAATGGTCTAATCATAATTAGACTTAAAGATTACTTATATATGTAAGAATTGTGGATCAGGACAGGTCTAAATCTTTTTGTATAAAACTTCGTCTTTCAAAAGTCTTGGTTTTGACTTTGAAAAAGAAACTCAAAGATAAATGAAAAACATTATTACTATGCTTGGTCAGTCCCAAGTTCTTTAGGAATCCTGTAAGTAACCTTGAGTGTGGAGCTGAATTATTGGAAAAGCAAGAGATCTTACAAATACTAAATGATTTGTATGGCTTCTAAAGAAGAAAGGAGTCTTGACTTTTTTACTTGAAATTCATTTGTCAAGATTATTTTCTAGCTATACTGAAATACAGATGGTGAAAAGATTATTCCTTTCCTCAAGCAATGCAAGATGAGAAATAAAGGAGGCTTTTTCCCCCCTTTTTTCCTGGGCTCAAAGGGATTATGTGTTTTACCCAAGACAAAGTAAAGCAGATGGAGTTAAGATTCAAATGCAAATTGATCCCATTCCAAAGCCCTGTTTTCTTGTCTTCAGTAATTTCTCAGTATTGTGTTATTCATTAAAAAAGTCTTTTTCTTCCCTTCATCTGAGCCTGATGCTATATTAATTTTTATTTATTTTTTATTTATTTTAAGATTTTATTTATTTATTCATGAGAGACACAGGCAGAGGGAGAAGCAGGCTCCATGCAGGAGCCCGACGTGGGACTTGATCCCAGGTCTCCAGGATCACGCCCTGGGCTGAAGGCAGTGCTAAACCACTGAGCCACCCGGGCTGCCCTATATTAATTTTTATAGTCACCTATCTTGTTTATGAAAATTATCCACTGCTTGCTTGCTTGATTGATTCATTCAAGTAAGCAAACAAGCAAGCAACCTCGCTAGCTCTATGCCCAACATAGGGCTTGAACTCAGGACCTGGGAACAAGAGTTGCATGCTGGGGAGCCTGAGTGACTCAACAGTTGAGCATCTACCTTCGGCTCAGGGCGTGGTCCTGGAGTGCCGGGATGAGTCCCACATCGGGCTCCCTGCAGGGAGCCTGCTTCTCCCTCTGCCTATGTCTCTGCCTCTCTCTCTCTCTCTCTGTGTCTCTCATGAATAAATAAAGAAAATCCTTTAAAAAATAAACTAAAGAGTAGAGGTGCCTGGCTGGCTCAGTCAGTAGAGCATGCAACTCTGATTTCAGGGTTGTGAGTTTGAGCCCCACCTTGGGGTAGAGTTTACTTAAAAATAATAAACATTTTTTGAAAAGTAAACATTGTTATATACTACAATGTTATCAGTCCCTCCATGTTATCAGTGTATGACAATAAACTATACAGTTTGGCCTCTTTGGTTATATTCTTCAGCCCCTGCATTTCTTATAATAGATTGAGATTCTACTGGTTCATCAGTGATAAGGGAGTTTTGCAACCTCATTCCAGGAGTATTAAAATGTCCCACAGTTTTGCCCACAGGTTGCTATTCATATCACATTGAAGCATGCGATGACTGTAAACCCTGGCTTTATTCTTGCCCAGAAGCTTGGTCCTTCATATTTAAATGTAAAAGCGAACAGTTTTCATTACTGTTGTCTGTTGTTCATCTGTGATGAAATCTACTTTTTGACATTAATATTGATTGATACAGGGATCCCTGGGTGGCGCAGCGGTTTGGCGCCTGCCTTTGGCCCGGGGCGTGATCCTGGAGACCCGGGATTGACTCCCACGTCGGGCTTCCTGCATGGAGCCTGCTTCTCCCTCTGCCTGTGTCTCTGCCTCTCTGTCTCTCTCTGTGGGACTATCATGAATAAATAAAATCTTAAAAAAATATGATTGATACAGCAAGCTTTAATTTAAAATAGCCTGCATAAGGTGCAATAATTTCCATTTTCTCTTTTTTAATAAATTACTCTTGGTCCGAGATGAGTATTTTGTACTCTTTTAAAAATCGTTCTAGGGATCCCTGGGTGGCGCAGCGGTTTAGCGCCTGCCTTTGGCCCAGGGCGCGATCCTGGAGACCCGGGATCGAATCCCACGTCGGGCTCCCGGTGCATGGAGCCTGCTTCTCCCTCTGCCTGTGTCTCTGCCTCTCCCTCTCTCTCTCTCACTGTGTGCCTATCATAAATAAATAAAAATTAAAAAAAAAAAAAAAAAAAATAAATAAAAAAATAAAAATCGTTCTAATCAAATCTGTGGTGAGAAGAGGTAGTACAATCTCTCTCCATTTGTGTTTAAACACATCATTTAGAGACACAAGAAAGTGAATTGTTAACTTTTCTACTCAAAATTCTTTAGAATTTAGTTACTGTTTTCTTAAAAGCATTTTTAAAGTAGCATATGATATAATTCCTTCGTATACTTTCAGAATCTTTTTTTTTTTAATTTTTATTTATTTATGATAGTCACACAGAGAGAGAGAGAGAGAGGCAGAGACACAGGCAGAGGGAGAAGCAGGCTCCATGCACCGGGAGCCCGATGTGGGATTCGATCCCGGGTCTCCAGGATCGCGCCCTGGGCCAAAGGCAGGCGCCAAACCGCTGCGCCACCCAGGGATCCCCAGAATCTTTCTATGTTAGCAGATTGCTTAGAGTCACTGAAGGAAGTGTGACTTTATTCTGAATCTCTGTCAATGTTGAGTTTCTAGTATTTGTACACCAAGGGTGGAGTACCATAGCTCATTGTTTACAAAAGCTCCTAGTCATCGCATATGTCAGAGTATTGCAAGTGGAGCTGAATTATGATAAAGGTTAAAGTGTCATAATATAACCAGGAAATGAAGGCAGTGCCAGCAGAGTTGTGGCAGAGTAAAATAAGCCCTTTACTTCTAGCAAGTACTAGAAATGGATCAGTTCTTTTTCCCTTGGTATTTATTGTCTAGATCAGTGGTTCTGAAATTTTTTGTTTTCAGGAACCCTTTCTAACTCTTTTTTTTTAATTTTTTTTTAAATTTTTATTTATTTATGATAGTCACAGAGAGAGAGAGGCAGAGACACAGGCAGAGGGAGAAGCAGGCTCCATGCACCGGGAGCCCGATGTGGGATTCGATCCCGGGTCTCCAGGATCGCACCCTGGGCCAAAGGCAGGCGCCAAATCACTGCACCACCCAGGGATCCCTCCTTTGTAACTCTGAAAAATTACTGAGAACCTGGGAAAGCTTGGTTTATATGGGTTTATGTGGGTTATATCTATTGATACTTATTGTGTTAGCTATGAAAACTCAGAAATTTTAAAAATAATTATTTAATAAATAATATGAATATAAACAACATGCAAATTAAGTGTTAATAACTTTAAGAAAAATGACTTTTTAAAAAAATATTTATTTATTTATTCATGACGGACACAGAGAGAGGCAGTGACACAGGCAGAGGGAGAGGCAGAGGGAGAGGCAGGCTCCATGCAGGGAGCCTGATGTGGGACTTGATCCCTGGTCTCCAGGATCACACTCCGGGCTGAAGGTGGCGCTAAACCGCTGGGCCACTGCGGCTGCCCGAAAAATGACTTTTGAAACAAAAATATCAGTGAGACAAGTGGCATTGTTATACATTTTTAGAAATTTCTTTAGTGTCTGGCTAGTAGAAGAAAAAGGAAAGAGCAAATTTGAGAAGTAAATTTTCATAGCTCTTCTCAGATTGTAGAAATCCTTTCAAGAGTTGTATGCTCTACCCAGTGAGCCAGCCAGGTGCCCCACATGTGATTTTGTAATATCATGCATTTGCTCACACTGAGTTATCCTGTCTTCCAGAAGTTATGTTTTATTACACAATATAAAAAGTCATGTTAATGTCATAACAATATCATTAAAAAGTGAGTTATTTTTGTTTTTTAACTGAGTTTTAGGGGGCAACAAGTACAGCGATTACTAGTACAGTTTGGCACCACTGTCTTTGTTCATGCTGAGGTGCCAGCACTTTTAGTATCCATTATGAGGAATGAAACTCAAAGAAAGTGACTTGCAAAGATTATATGACAAGGCAATGTCAAAGCTGGGTTAGAATCTAAGTCTCCTATTTCCCAAGTCTGTGCTATTGTCAAAATAATATTTCCTAGTATTTGCAGTGATCCATTGAAAACTTCAAATTTTGTCCTAATTTTGAAAACCCTTAAATATTCAGTGAACATTTTTTAGCTTTAAATAACTTTTTCCTTCCTTTTGTGTTTTTCATTATAAAAAAGTAAATATGGTAACATTTTTTTAAAAAGTGTCCTACTGTCTACTTTGCCAGTGAACATGGTTTATAGGCATGACTTGTTTTTTTTTATTTGACCATGGTTTCCACTGAAATTATTAGTTGTGGTATATGCATGGTCAAGATTGATTGTTTCTAAAAAAAAAAAAAAAAGATTGATTGTTTCTGGGAATTATATTCCATGGAGAAATAAAGAGAAGACAAGACCATGATTGTTTTAACACCTCTGAAATTCATTTAGTGTTGGCAACTCACAAAATATTCAAAATATAGCCATTTTCAAGAGAAAATATGTAAGATTTATATTTAGGTGAATTTAAAGTTTTTCTTTACTGTGTATTTTATTTGTTTATTTATTTTAAGAATTTTATTTATTTATTCATGAGAGACACAGAGAGAGAGAGAGGCAGAGACACAGGCAGAGGAAGAAGCAGGCTCCATGCAGGGAGCCCGATGTGGGACTCGATTCCGGGACCCCAGGATCATGCCCGGACTGAAGGCAGGCGCCAAACCCGCTGAACCACTCAGGGATCCCTTTACTGTGTATTATGAGAAAAAAACACTCAAGAGTGATTAAATAAATATAAAAAAAAGAGTGATTAAATAATTTTCAACCATTTTAAAAGGTGTTTCAAGCTATTTCACAAATTTTATGACAATTTGGAAGATGTGTCTCTTATTAAAATAATATCTAAACGAGTCCATTAAAAGAAACCAAAAACCAAACTAAACAAACAAACAAGCAAACAAAATAAACCAGTCCATTCTTAAGATCAGGATTCTTTGAATCTTGAGGTAAAAAGAAAAAAAATGCAAAAACTTAATTACTTTCATGCCTTTCATTCTGCTCCCAGTGAAGACATAAAGCCTGAATTAAGAGATTTGAAAGAGAAGGCACATAAAGGTCTTACTTACTTGTAAGGGAAAATGAAAGATTGTTTAGATTACATTTTCACAAACAGATTTCACATTGACAAAAAGGAAACATTTTAAAAATGTGTGTGTCTCCTTAAAAGATAGGTATATTTATATTCACAGTTACTAGCCTAATAAAACCTGGCTGTTTTTCAGAGTGAATTTAAATTTGAAAAGAGCATAATTGCTTTCAGCATTAGAATTCCTTCTCTTCTTTGAATTGGCTATTGGGATCTCTACCGGCAGTAGGAACACTGGGAACCCCCCATCTGTAGGCAGTCTCACTTTGATCTAGTCAAGAGTTCTCAAGTGGTAATGTGCATAAGAATTTCTTGAAGAGTTTAACAGATTCTTGGGACCCATCCCCAAGATTCTGAGTATGTAAATAATGGCTCTAACCTAGATATCTGCATTTTAATAAGCTATGCAGGTGTTGGAGTCAGTGTTAAGGAGTCACTGTTATAGGGACTCAGTGGGCCAGAGAATAGATTTTGGGATCTTTTGACTCCAAATTCCAAAACAGGATATCCCATGTTTAAGCCTATTTTACATGCAAATTTTAACATTAACAGTTCTGTAAATACAATTTTATCCCTGATTTATCAATTTGAATACTTAAGGTTTGGCTTACTCCAGGGCTCTCTGGTATGTAACAGCACATCTACAGAAATGAAAACATTGTAATTTCCTTGAAACTTTGAAAAACCTAACAGAGACAAACTTTCTTTAAAATTATTTGAAAACTTTAAAAAATGTGAAACTAAAAGAAAACCTGAAGCTTTTCCTAATCCATGTGGATTGTTAGAGCTTTATTTGTGCATGTTCTAATGGTATACATTTTTTAAATCTATTTTTATTGCAGAGTAATTAAGTAAAGCTTTTTGAAAATCCAAAATATAAACAAACATACCAAGTTATTTATTTATTTATTTTTAAAGATTTTATTTATTCATTCATTAAAGACACGCAGAGGGAGAGAGGCAGAGACATAGGCAGAGGGAGAAGCAGGATCCATATAGGGAGCCCGATGTGGGCCTGATCCCAGGACCCCAGGATCATGCCCTGAGCCAAAGGCAGACTGAGCTACCAGGCGCTGAGCCATCCAGGCATCCCACATACCAAATAATTTAATAAAAAATGTTTAATTGTTTTCACTTAGATTGTATATCAGAGTGGGGATTTTCAGCTTTTTTTTTTTTTTTTAAGTTCTTAGATTTTTGTCAGGTCTCTTGAAGATACAATTTATATGCAGTAAAATTTATCCATTTTAGTATACTGTATTAAAAAAAGACAAAATTCACCCGAGTAAATTTTAATGATCTTATTAGCTTTATTCATTGATTCATGAATCAGGTAGCATACAGTTTAGCAGACAGAAAGGAACTCCAAGGAGGTATCCAAAATGAAAGATGTTTATAGACAGAAGGGAGTGGGAACAAGGAAATTACACTAGATAACAATGCTGGTTGGTTACTGCAGGCCCCTTTTCCCTAGGGGCTGACTGGGGTCTGTCAGGCAGCTTACCTAACTCTGCTGATGAGATGCCTGATTTGACTGGAGTAGGATTCCACTTCTGGCAGAGCTGAAAGTGAACTACATCTTGATTTGGTGACTTGGGGCTCATCATAAGTAACTCCATTTTGGGCCTGCTTTCATGTTTTTAACTACAATTTTATAAGTTTTGAGATATGAATACAATTGTGAGACTGATAACCACAATTAACATAGAGGACAGTTCCATTACCCCAAAACTTCATTCCACCTGTTGCGGGGTCATCAAATGCAAAGGCCAGAAAGAATTCTTGAGATATTATAAGGTGCAACTTAAAAGGTTTATTTAAATAGCATGATGATAGAACTCATGGGCAGAAAGGGCTGTACTTTTGCTGTATGAAGCTGGTGGTTATACAGTAGTACTCAAGGAGGAAGGAATGTGCTGGGAGTATTAGATCATAAATGTCTTCTTTGAATTTCTTTTTTTTTTTAAGATTTATTTTTATTTATTTATGATAGACATAGAGAGAGAGAGAGAGAGGCAGAGACACAGGCAGAGGGAGAAGCCGGCCCCATGCCGGGAGCCCGACGAGGGACTCATCCCGGGACTTCAGGATCGTGCCCCGGGCCAAAGGCAGGCGCAAAACCCCTGAGCCACCCAGGGATCCCCTCTTTGAATTTCTACTCGTAAAACTAATTTTGCATGATTTCTATGGTGTTTATCATTCAGTTTGATATTAAATTTTGGTGATATACACAAGCATTTGTGAGACCCCATAAGAATGTAGCAAAAAGGGCCCCTGAGTGGTACAGTTTTTACCCCAAGAGAGTGAAACCCCCTCTTGGTTTCAGCTCAGATTGTGATAAGGTTGTGAGATGGAGCCCCTTGTCGGTTCAGCATGTAGTCTGCTTGAGAAATTTCCTCCCACTCTCCCTCTCCCACTCTAAAATAAACTAATAAATCTTAAAAAAAAAATAAAAAAAATAAAAGAATGTAGAGCAACCAGCACTTATTTGATCCTTATCAAAACCATGCAAGCAAAAAAAAAAAAAAAAAAAAAACATGCAAGCTAAGGACACCTGGGTGGTTCACTGGTTGAATGTCTGCCTTTGGCTCAGGTCATGATCCCAGGGTCCTGGGATGGAGTCCTGAATGGGGCTTCCTCTCAGGGAGCCTGCTTCTCCCCCTGCCTATGTCTCTGCTTCTGTATGTGTCTTTCACGAATAAATAAATAAAATGTTTAAAAACAAAAAACTATGCAGGCTATAGGTCAGCCTTAGGTTCACTAAAGGTGAACGTTTTTCCGCTTCTATCCCTCATCATTTCCCCTCTGACCAATTTTCAGTAAATTTTTAAGGTTGTTGAAAGGCAAGGGGCTCATGTTCTATAGCTTCTTCAAGTAATAAGGGTCGTAGAGATGACCCTACTTATGAACCAAAACTGTTCACTGTCTGCACCTATAAGCAACTATTATGGAAGACCATTGCTATAGAGTACAAAGTAGACATCAGGGAGGACTGTTTCATATATTAAGGATCATCTGTCAGTTGGGCAAAGGAATTAGGAACTGTTTCCATGTACCTCGACCATAGGAGAGAGCAAAGCAAAAGAGACAACACATTAGGATTAATATTACAATAAAAATAAGAAGTTTGGGGCTCCTGGTTCACTCAGTTGGTAGAGCATAGAACTCGATCACAGAGTTATAAATTTGAGCCCCACTGTTAAGTGTAGAGATAACTTAAAACCCTAAAAAAAAAAAAAATCCTGCTTTCAGTTCTTTAAAAAAACAAAAAGTGTGATAAGACTCTTTAAGGTAGACTATAGTTCACTTCCCAACCAAAATGTAACCAGGCGTTGATAAAACTAGGAGTCAGACACTGCCTTAATTTGTGTATGTATGTCTGCTAAAACTTTGGATACATTAGCAGAGTCCTCCGGGATATATACACAACATTTAGTCTCAATATTAGCATAACTTCCTCTTTGGCTTACAGTACGAATATCAAGGGCCATTAGGTTTTGGAGGGCCACTTTTCCAATTTATGGGTGACTTCACATTTGGTTAAAGGTGGCTACTGCATGCTTGACTAAAGCCTCTATTTGTAATTTTTACATCCATAGTGGTGGCTCCCAGAACAAATATGGCTAAGGGAGAAAACCATGAAGAAATCTTACTTGCCTCCTGTCTAGCCTTAACAGTATCCTCATTATGAGGAATTGCTGGTGAGTGGGAGATGACTTGTCCCAGGAACTGAGGGCATGCCCCCAGTGTATTCTCCAATCCAGTTATGAGGAAGGTGGGGCCATCTATTATCTGCACAAGTTCATAGTTAGCTCCAAGGAGCGAAGTATACTCTGACTTTTAAGGAGCAATTTTGTTACCCTAGCCACATAGAATTGATCAAAGTGAGAGCTGAGGGGGGATCCCTGAGTGGCTCAGCGGTTTAGCACCTACCTTTGGCCCAAGGCATGATCCTGCAGTCCCGGGATCGAGTCCCGGGATCGAGTCCCACATCAGGCTCCCTGCATGGAGCCTGCTTCTCCCTCTGCCTGTGTCTCTGCCTCTCCTCTCTGTCTCTGTGTCTCTCATGAATAAATAAATAAAATCTTTTTTAAAAAAATCTGCTTTGCTGGAACTTTTTAAGATTGAACTCTTAGTAGCCTCTTGAGGCCAGAGACAAGCCAAATAGTTATCATCAGACTTGTCTGCAATACCTACAGATTTGGGTGTTTTCCTCCTCTTGAGGTCCCCAAAATATTCTGAGGTCCCTGTACCTGCCAGAAGTGACATTCTTTACTTACCTGCTAAGGCTACTGGAAATTCTGTAAGCAAGGTATCAGGTCAATATTTCCAGGCAACTCCCTGGCTCCATATGGTCATCAAATTCCTTAAAGCTGTCTCAGCAAATCTGTGTCTATGCGTGTCTCTCAAATATGACATTCTAGTCAAAGCCTTGATAAAATAACCAATGCTTTCAGTGGTGTCCTGTTAAAAGGAGAACAGATTTTCGTTGAACTTGTACAAATAATTATAATTGCTAAGGAAGAAAGAATACTCGTTGAGAGTTTCTGAATTTCAGAGGGTTCAGGTGGAGAGAAAATTTAAATACTCCAATTTGTTCATAAAGGAATACTTTATCATGTTTCTGTAAGTCATGAATATCTTTAG
This sequence comes from Nyctereutes procyonoides, assembly GCF_905146905.1. Taxonomy (NCBI): domain Eukaryota; kingdom Metazoa; phylum Chordata; class Mammalia; order Carnivora; family Canidae; genus Nyctereutes; species Nyctereutes procyonoides. The sequence continues at coordinate 52,237,909 of NW_026575146.1, read as the reverse complement.
GTAAAACAGGACCTTGGGATCATGACCTGAGCTGAAGGCAGATGCTTAACCAACTGAGCCACCCAGGTGCCCCAGTGCTGATAACTTTAGACATGTCTATCTTTATTAAACTACCAATCTGATCCTCACAGTCAGTTTTTACCTGGGGCACCTGTGGGGAGATCTGAAGTGGGTGGTTTAAGTCCAGGGAGGGGTCCCTGAACACTTTCATGTTGATTAGGGAGGTGCTCCAGTTTAAACCTCATAAAGAGCTGGCCCAGCAGCTTGGAGTGGCTCTTCACTCTTTGATAGCGAGGGCAGGAGGAGCAGGAGCCAAAGGCACCGGAGAAAATGAGGATGGTTTAGAGCCAGTTATGCAAGCTGTGCCCATCGTGGTGCAGAATCAGGAGGGGGACGTGGAGGCAGAAGAGGTGATGTACTGCCAGCAAGGCTGGAGGCAGATAAAAGCCCAGATGGCACAGAAAGAGGACTCATGGCCCTAAGGCTCATCAACTTAGATGGATGAACATACACACATTTTCTTTCCACCAACAAAAAGTGAAAATAGGTAGTCCATGTCAGATAGAGAAGACAGGGAACCTCCCTGAAACCAATGGAGTTTTGGCAGCCACTTGGGTATATTCCTTAAAGTCCATATCCTGAGGTAGACAAACCAGACAATTAGCTCTAGTCATTATAGCCACTAACCTGGGAAATTAATTAGAATCAAGCAGTATTCATCCATTCCTCTCAAGATGTATTCCAGATCTGACACACAAAAGCCTTAGCAAACAAACAGAAGATGAGTAACTCAGGAGTAACAGAGGGAGGCATGTACAGGATCATGGAAATTCTAAAAATAGGTAACATGATTTATATGAGCTAAGGAGAGGTTACAGGTCTTGAGGATACCATTAGGAGGAAGGTGAGAGGAGAGGAGATGTTTAGAAAACAAAGATTGTGCTATTATGTTGGTAAGTGTCTAGGTAAAGTAGAATTTCTGTTAATAGCTGTCTTCCTGGGGGATCCCTAGGTGGCGCAGCGGTTTGGCGCCTGCCTTTGGCCCAGGGCGCGATCCTGGAGACCCGGGATCGAATCCCACGTCGGGCTCCCGGTGCATGGAGCCTGCTTCTCCCTCTGCCTGTGTCTCTGCTTCTCTCTCTCTGTGTGTGTGACTATCATAAATAAATAAATTAAAAAAAATAAATTAAAAAAAAATAGCTATCTTCCTGGTATGAGCAAGCAATTGTGTGAGAAGTGAAGGGCTTTCCTGAATCTGCTAGGTTTTGATTTCTTTTAACTCAACATAATGTTCACACCAAAGTGGCCCATCTTGGGGTGGCCTGCCCTTGTCCCCTATACTTTTAAAGAAGAATAATTTTTTAATTTTTTTTAATTTTTTATATTTTGGTTATGATCAGGATTTATCAGGAATTTTTTATCATGACTTTGTTGTTGTAGCTAAGAAATCTTTGCCTGGCCCAGGGTCACAAATGTTTTCTCCTGTGTTTTCTTTTAGATGTTGCATAATTCTTGGTTTTGTATTTGGGCTTATGATCCTTTTCCTGTTAATTTTATGGATAGCCAGTTCCAGCATCGTTAGTTGAAAGGACCATTTTTTTTTCCATTGAATCCCCTTTGTACTGTGCTGAAAATCAATTGATTATGTATGTATGGATCTATTTCTGGAATCTGTTTTGTCCCATTGATCTATATGTCTGTCCTTCCACCAGTGCCACACTAACTTGACTACTACAGCCTTATGGTTAGATTGAAATCCAATCATGTGTCTTCCAGCCTGGTTTTCTTTTTCAAAATCGTTTTGACTATTAATAGATTTTTGCTTTTCCTTATAACTTTTAGAATCTATTTGTCAATTTCTACAGAAAGACATTGGTCATTGCTAGAACTTTGATATAGTTTTTTTTTTTAAAGATTTTATTTATTTATTCATGAGAGACACACAGAGAGAGAGGCAGAGACACAGGCAGAGGTAGAAGCAGGCTCCATGCAGGGAGCCTGACATGGGACTTGATCCTGGGTCTCCAGGATCATGCCCTGAAGGTGGCGCTAAACCGCTGAGCCACCCGGGCTGCCCAAACATTGATATAGTTTATTTTTGTTTATGGACTGTATGTGCTATGACTTTCATAAACTCACTTTTTATTTATTTTTTAAAATTTCAAAAGTTTTAAAGACTTTATTCACGAGAGACAGGGAGAGGGAGAGAGAGGCAGAGACATAGGCAGAGGGAGAAGCAGGCTGCATGGAGGGAGCCTGATGTGGGACTTGATCCCAGGACTCTAGGATCATGCCCTGAGCCAAAGCCAGACACTTAAGTGCTGAGCCATCCAGGCATCTCTAAAAATTTTATTTTTTAGTAATCTCTATAGCCAGTGTGAGGCTTGAACTTACAACCTCCAAGATCCAGAGTCATGTGCTCTACCAACTGAGCCAGTGAGGCACCCCCTACTTTTTATTTCTAATACTGTTTTTGTAAATTTGTTGGAATTTTCTACATAGATAATGATTTTTTTAAAAAATCAAGGCAGTTTTATTTCTTGATTTCCAATCTGTATGCAATTGTATTTCTTTTCTTTTCTTCTTTTTTTTTTTTTAAAGATTTTATTTATTTATTCATGAGAGACAGAGACACAGGCAGAGGGAGAAGCAGGCTCCATGCAGGGAGCCCCACATGGGACTTGATCCTGGGTCTCCAGGATCATGCCCTGGGCCGAAGGCGGCACTAAACCGCTGAGCCTCCCGGGCTGCCCAATTGTATTTCTTTTTTGCCTTAGCTGCACTGCCTAGAACCCCTAGTATGTTTTTGAAAAGGAATAATGAAGGCCTATATTCTTGCCCTGTTCCTGATGTTTTGGGGAATGTATTCATTTTTTCATCAGTAAGTGTGATATAAGCTGTAGTTTCTTTGTAGGTGCTTTTTATTATGTTGAGGAAGTTTCCTTATACTTTGCTGAGAGTTTTTGTCATGAACAGATGTTAAACTTTGTTAAATGCTTTTTCTACATCTAATGAGATAATTTTTGGTTTTCCATCAATTTGGTGCATGATTTTAATTTTGAATCAGCTTTGCATGCCCTTGGATAAAGCCTACTTGGTCGTGATGTATATCCTTTTTATATGTTGCTAAGTTTCAGTTGCTGACATTTTGTCATAGGTTTTTTACATCTATGTTCATTAGAAATACAGTCCGTAATTTTGTATTTGTTTTGCTGTGATATTAGGGTCTCATCAAATGAGTTGGGAAGTATTCCTTCCTATTTTGTTTTCTGTTTTCTGGAAGGATTTGTGTAAAATTAGTACTATTTCTTTTTACTTTTTTTTTTTTAATTAGTACTATTTCTTATTTGGTAGAATTTTTTTTTAAGATTTTATTTATTTATTCATGAGAGACACAGAGAGACACAGGCAGAGGGAAAAGCAGACTCCCTGTGGGGAACCTGAGCCAGAGGCAGACACTGAACCACTGAGCCACCCAGGTGCCCCTTATGTGGTAGAATTCACTAGTGAAGCCATTCTGCGGCTGGAGTTTTCAACTATGATTAAATTTTTCTTTAATGGGTAGAGTTTTTAGATTATCTGTTTCTTCTTGAGCAAGTTTTGATAGTATGCTTTTTCAGAAATATGTCTATTTCTTTTTTTAAAAATTTATTTATTTATTTATTTATTTATTTATTTATTTATTTGAGAGAGAAAGTGTGACCCCTGGTGGGGGGGAGGGGCAGAGGAAGAGGGAGAAGGAGACTCCCCCCTGAGCAGGGAACTGGACACAGGGCTCATTCCCAGGAACTCAAATTCATGACCTGAGCTGAAGGCAGAGACTTAACTGACTGAGCCACCCAAATGCCTCAGAAATGTGTCTGTTTGGGACACCTGAGTGCTCAGTGGGTTGAGCGTCTGCCTTTGGTTCAAGTGGTGGATCCTGGGGTCCTGCATCGGGCTCCCCATAGGGAGCCTGCTTCTCCCTCTGCTTATGTCTCTGCCTCTGTGTCTGTGTCTCTCATGAATAAATAAATAAAATATTTTTTTTAAAAAGTGTCTATTTGAATGAAGTTGTTGGATTTATAGGTATAGAGTTGTTAGTAAAATTGCTTTATTATTTTAATATCTGTTGGATTTGCCTAGTGCTATCTCTTCTCTCATTCTTGATATTGGTAATTTGTCTCTTTTTTTTAATCTTCATGAATCTGGCTTTGTATTTATGAATTATATTAATTTATTTTTAAAAGAGCCGGCTTTTGGTTTTATTGATTTTCTCTATTTTTCTGTTTTCAATTTTATTGATTTTTTTTTTTAAATTTCTTTTATTTAGTTATGATAGTCACAGAGAGAGAGAGAGGCAGAGACACAGGCAGAGGGAGAAGCAGGCTCCATGCACCGGGAGCCCGACGTGGGATTCGATCCCGGGTCTCCAGGATCGCGCCCTGGGCCAAAGGCAGGCGCCAAACCGCTGTGCCACCCAGGGATCCCTCAATTTTATTGATTTTTTAAAAAATATTTTGTTTTTAAGCAATCTCTATACCCAACATAGGACTGGAACTCATGACACCAAGATCAAGAGTCACATGCTCTACTGACTGAGCTAGCCAGGCACCCAATTTTATTGATTTTTTTTAAAGTAATCTCTATCTTCAGTGTGGGGCTTGAACCATCATGACCCCAAGATCAAGCATCGCATGCTCTTAACAACTGAGCTAGCCAGGCCCCATTCAATTTCATTGATTTTGGTTTTATTGATATTGCTTCCTTCCTTTTGTTTTCTTTGAATTTATTTTATTTCTTTTTTCCCCTCCACTTTCTTAAAGTAGAGGTTTAGGTAGTGTTTAATATAAATATTTAATTATATGAATTTCCCAGGAACATTTGTATTTCTGTTCTATAAATTTTGATGTTGTGTTTTCATTGTTGTTCAGTCAAAGTATTTTTTTAAGTCTTCTTTCTTTTTAATATATTTTTTTTAAATTCATTTATTTCAGAGAGAGAGAACTTGTGCATGCACACACGCACATGAATGGGGAGGCGGGGTGGGGGAGACAAAGGGGGAGGGAGAAGCAAATTCCCTGCTTAGCAGGGAACCCAATGTGGGGCTTAATTCCAGGACCCTGAGATCATACCCTGAGCTGAAATCAAGAGTTAGAGGCATAGCTGACTGAGCCACCCAGGCGCTCCCAGGCAAAATATTTTCTGATTTTCCCTGTGATTTCCTTTTTGACCTGTAGGTCATCCAGGAGTGTTTTTTTTCTAGATATTAGGGCATTTTCCAGATATTTTTGTTTTTATTGATTTCTACTTAATTTCACTATGGTAAAAAAACAAATTTCAGGTTAAAAATCTTTTTTTAATTTGTTGAGGTTGGTTTTATGGCTCATGATATGGTCTGTCTTATGGAATGCTCCATGTGTACTTGAAGAGAATATATTGCTCTTGTTGGGTTGGAGTGTTCTGTAAATTTGACAGCGTTCTATCAACCAATCAGTATCTTTATTGACTTTTTGTATACTTGTTCCATCAGTTACAGAGAGAGAAGTGTTAAAGTCCTTAACAGTACTTGTGGATTTTTCTACTTCTCTTTTTATCAATAACTTTGCCTCATTTATTTTAACACCCAATTGTTAGGTGCATAAACACTTAGGATTTTTCAGTGTTTTTGGAAAATTGATCCCTTTATTGTCATGTAATAACTCTTTTTTATACCGGAAAATTTTTTTTAAAGTATATTTTGATGATAACATAGTGACTCTAGCTTTCTGTTGATTAGTGTTTGCATGTTTTTTTTTCCCTTGTCCTACTTTTAACTACATGTCTATGTTTATTTTTTTAAAAAGATTTTATTTATTTACTCATGAGAGACACACACAGAGAGAGAGAGAGAAAGGCAGAGACACAGGCAGAGGGAGAAAAGCAGGCACCATGCAGGGAGCCCGATGTGGGACTCAATCCCAGGTCTCCAGAATCACACCCTGGGCCGAAGGCAGCGCTAAACTGCTGAGCCACCGGGGCTGCCCACATGTCTATGTTTAAAGTGAATTTCTGCTATCTTGGGTCTCTCATTCCAAGTTTTTCTTAGGTTTGACTTTTTACAAAAAGCCTTATGAAGGGGGCACCTGGGTGGGTCTGTGGTTGAGCATCTGGCTTTGACTCAGGTTGTGATCCCAGGGTCCTGGGATGGAGGACCCCACAGGGAATCTGCTTCTCCTTCTGCCTATGTCTCTGCCTCTCTCTGTGTGTCTCTCATGAATAAATTTTAAAAATCTTAAAAAAAAATTAATAATAAAGGGAGAAGCAGGCCACCCTGCAGGGAGCCCAATGTGTGGGACTCGATCCCAGAACCCCAGGGTCACGACTTGAGCCAAAGGCAGATGCTCAACCACTGAGCCACCCAGGCATCCCTCCACATTATTATTACTGATACCTGTTATTGTCTTTCTTTATGGTAATAGTCATTCTAGTGCTGTGAGGTAATATGTCATTAAAGTTTTGATTTGCTTTTCCCTGGTGTCTAATGATGTGGAACATCTTTTCGTGTGCTTATTGGCCATTTACATATCTTATTTTGTTGTGATTCTGGGGTTTCTGGGATTAAGTCCTGCATCAGGCTCCCCATAGGGAGCCTGCTTCTCCCTCTGCCCATGTCTCTGCCTCTCTTTTGGTGTCTTTCATGAATAAATAAAATCTTTAAAACAAAACAAAACTGTAGTTATTATGCTATCCATGACTTTATTTATTTTATAACTGGAAGTTTATACCTTTTAATTTCCTTCTTTTTAATGTCTGCATAATATTCCATTGTATATTTTACTCATTTTCTTCATTCGTCTATCAGTAGACACTTTATTTATCTATTTATTTATTTATTTATTTATTTATTTATTTATTTATTTAAGTAATCTCTATGCCCAAAGTGGGGCTCAAACTCATGAACTCAAGATTAAGAATTGCCTACTCTGCTGACAGCCAGCCAGGTGCCTGTAGGTTGTTTCCATTTTTTGACTATTACAAATAATTCTGCAGGTAACATGGGGTGCGTCCATGTTTGTGAGTTAGTGTTTTTATTTTCTGCAAATAAATACCCAGAAATGAAGTTAGTAGATCATATAGAATTTCTAGTATTGTTTTTTTTTAGGAACTTCCATATTCTTTTATATAGTGGCTACACTAATTTACATTCCTACCAACATTGCACAAGGGTTCCCTTTTTCTCCATATCCTCAATAATGCTTATTTCTTGTCTTTTTGAGAACAGCCATTCTAACATGTATGGGGAGATATCTCATTGTGGTTTTGATCTGCATTTCCCTGGTAATTAATGATGTACATTTTTTTTCATACCTGTTGGCCATCTGTATGTCTTTTCTAGAAAAGTGTCTGTTGAGATTCTCTTCCCATTTATTTTTTTTTAAATTTTATTTATTTATTCATGAGAGACACACACACACACACACAGAGGCAGAGACACAGGCAGAGGGAGAAGCAGGCTCCATGCAGGGAGCCTGATGCGGGAATCAATCCCAGGTCTCCATGATCAGGCCCTGGACTGAAGGTGGGGCTAAACCGCTGAGCCACCTGGGCTACCCTCTCTTCCCATTTATAATCAGACTGTTTGTGGTTTTGCTATTGAGTTGTGTGAGTTCGTTATATTTTGGATATTAATTCTTTCTCAGATACTGTGTATGATTTATAAGTATTTTCTCCTACTTAGTAGGTTACCTTTTCATTTTGTTGATAGTTTCCTTTGCTGGGCAGAAGCTTTTTAGTTTGATGTGCCACTTATTTTTAATTTTGCTGCTTTACTTTTATTCTTTTTTCTTTTTTTAAAAAATAATTAAAAAAAATAAAAATAATTTATTTATTTATTCAGGAGAGAGAGAGAGAGAGAGAGAGAGAGAGAGAGAGAGAGAGAGAGAATGCATGAGGAGGGACAGAGGGAGAAGCAAACTCTCACTGAGCAGGGAGTCTGATGCAGTACTCTATTCCAGGACCCTGGGATCATTGACCTGGACTGAAGGCAGATATTTAACCAACTGAGCCACCCAGGCGCCCTACTTTTAATCTTAAATCCAAAAAATTATTGCTAAGACCTTTATCAAGGAGTTTATTGCCCATGTTTTCTTCTAGGAATTTTATAGTTTCAGGTCTTACATTCAAGTCTTTAACCCATTTTGAGTGAATTTTTGTGTATGGTGTAAGATAGGGCTCAGTTTCATTCTCTCTCTCTCTCTTTTTTTTTTTTTTTAGTTTCATTCTTTTATATGTGGCTGTCCAGTTTTCCCAGCACTATTTATTGAAGAGATTGTTCTTTCCATATTATTTGTCCTTGGCTCCTTTGTTGTAAATTAATTGACCATATATATATTAAAGAATTAATACCAATTCTTCTCAAACTATTCCAAAATGTAGAAAAGAAGGGAGCACTGCCACACTCATTTTATGAGGCTTACATCACCCTGATACCAAAACCAGACGAGGATGCTAGAAGAAAAGAAAATTACTGGCCTGTGTGCCTGATGCACATAGACACAAAAATCCTCAACAAAATATTAGCAAACCAAATTCAACAATACATGAAAAGTATCATACAACATGATCAAGTATGATTTATTCCAGGGATACAAGGATAGTTTAATATCTGCCAATCAATGTGATGCACTACATTAACAAAATAAAGGATAAAAATAATTTGATCATCTCAATAGATACAAAAAAGCATTAGACAAAAAAATTCAACATTTTTTAATGATAAAAACTCTCAAAATAGGGTAAAGAGGGAACATACCTCAACATAATAAAAGCCATATATGACAAGCCCATAGCTAGCATTATACTCAACAATAAACAGCTGGAAGCTTTTCCTCTAAGATCAGGAACAAGACAAGGACGCCCATTCTTGTCACTTTGATTCAACATATTACTGAAAGTCAGCCAGGGTAATTAGGCAAGAAAAAGAAATAAAAGAGATCCAAATAAGAAAGGAAGAAGTAAGACTGTCAGTATTTGCAGATGACATTTTTAAAAGCTTTAAGAAAGTAGATAAATCTGGAGTGCTTGCCTGACTCATTCGGTGGAGCATGTGACTCTTGATCTCGAAGTCATGAGTTCAAGCCCCACGTTGGGTCTAGAGCTTACTTAAAATTTGAAAAAAAAGATAATTTTCAAGTACTAATATTTTGTAATATCAGCTGTTAGAGATGCTATATAATCGATCTAAATTGACAGAAGTAACTGAGATTGAAATATAAGAGTTCTGATTTTTAGGATTTTCACTTGTATATTTAGCTATACCCCCTTATTTCATCAAATAAATCTTAGGTAATTAGATAAAAATAATACTTGATTTTTTTTCCCACTTTCAGTGTTAAATGTTTACAAAAATCAGTAAAGGATTCTTATCACATAATATGTAGACCATGTGCCTGTGAACTTGAAGTTTGTGCAAAATGTGGAAAGAAAGAAGACATTGTTATTCCGTGAGTATTTTTTTTTTTAATGTTTGGAATTTACTCTTTTAGTAAGTGTTTTTTAATGTGTAGAATTTTCTTTTAAGAAAACATCTAGTAGCGCTGAGAGTCTTATGGTAGGTAGTGTGTATCACAACCTATTTAGACTTCTTTTTTCTACCTACCAGGAAAAAGTCCTAATTATTTGTTACATTTTTCTATCATTCCAGTAAAAATAAATATATATCTGTAGGAAATTAAAATATTTAACCATGAGGTTCACATTCATCACTCATCCAAGAAGAATTTACTCATTATGCAACTACTTTACTTTAATGGACATCACGTATTAATTTCTTTGAGCCTACTTTATTGACTACAGTGTTATAATTGATTGGATCTTGACTGATGTTAACCTTCAAGGATCTTTTTCTCTGTACTAATTTTATTAGACTCTGTTAATCAGGAAATGTACTATAAAGTTCTTTTCAATCTGCAGTTAAATAATGAAAGCCTGAGAAATAAAGATAAATTTTTTTAACTTTTTATTTTTAGGTTTAATAAGGAACCAGAAAAGACAGAAAATCCTGAAATTAATCTACATTCCAACCATAGAAGTTGTAGAAGAAATGAAGAAAGTGATGATGACTTAGATTTTGATATTGATTTAGATGACCCAAAAGATAATCAAGTAGATTAATATTTTAAAAGTCAGTTTGAAAACATGAAATTCTGAAGAACTTTTGACTTTTGAGAGTTTTACACAAAAATACTGTGAAATCCTAGTGAGATAAATAGCAAAAACCTATGGAAAACAAGCAAAATTCATACATGGACAATTTAAATTATGCATGATACTTGGATAATTAAATACTTTCATCCAAAGTTAATTATAATAAATTTTAAGTAGCAGATACTGGATTATCTGCCAAAATGAGTATTAAGATATCATATTGCGGGCAGCCCTGGTGGCTCAGTGGTTTGGTGCCACCTTCAGCCCAGGGCCTGATCCTGGAGACCCGGGATCAAGTCCCACGTCGGGCTCCCTGTGTGGAGCCTGCTTCTCCCTCTGCCTGTGTCTCTGCCTCACTCTTTCTCTCTCTCTCTCTCTTATGAGTGAATAAATATAATTTTAAAAAATATATCATATTGCATATGGGAATTATTTAGAAGAGTATATTATCTGATACCAAACTAAACAAGATTCAGAATTGTTGGTTGTTACAATACTATAATACTATCTCATTAATACTATCTAAATAATATACTATCTCATGGAAAAATCAGATGATATTACTGGTGCTAGCCTCAAAAATTCGTCCTCATTAAATATCTTTTCATAGATTGACCTCAAATAAATGGTCCACATAACAAAGCCCACTTACTTATAAGTTTGCTTGTTATAAAAATCTCATTATTTTTTTAATAATAATGTTTAACAAGTGTATACAGCTTTTCTTTCAAAGTATTTTTACAGGGATGCCTGGGTGGCTCAGCGGTTTGGCATCTGCCTTCAGCCCAGGGCGTGATCCTGGAGACCCGGGATCAAGGCCCACATTGGGCTCCCTGCATGGAGCCTCCTTCTGTCTCTGCCTCTGTCTCTGCCTCTCTCTCTGTGTCTCTCATGAACAAATCAATAAAATCTTTAAAAAAAGAAAAACGTATTTTTACATACCTGATTGTTTTTTACCTCCCTTCCTTTGCAAAATATACATACAGGAAAAAATGAATAAAATTCATATGCATAGTTTAATAAATAATTATAAAGGAAAGTCATACATCTGTCATTCAGATGAAGAAACTACTTTTAAACAATAAAAATGAGCTTATCTGATTTTTAATCTTTTTTCTTTCTATTTTGAAATATCTCAAACCTAAAGAAAACAGCAAAATAGTACAATGTATATACTTGTATATATAGTATATTCTTCATCTAGATTCAGAATTGATTTGCTACATGATTTTCATTGTATCTCAAGAGATTGATATAGATACATATTTACTGAACCATTTGAAAATAAGTGGCAAACACTGGTTTCGAACTTTATATGAACAGACTTATACCATGCATGTTATTTTATATCTCTATTTTATTGTTTGTGAGATTGATCCATGTTGTTGTAAGAGCTCCAATTTGTTCATTTTATGTTACTGTGTTTTATTCCATTGTCTTTACATATCACGATTTATTTATCCTCTTTAATGTTGAGGGATATTTGAGTTATCTTAAGATTTTCCTAGTGCAAAGAATACTCCTATGAGCGTTGTTACATGTGTTTCTTGGTACATATGTCTCTTTTCTTGGTACACATTTCTATTAGATATATATCTAGCAGTAGTACAGGCCATCCAGCCATATGCATATGCATCTTCAGAATTACTGTATAATGCCACGCTATCTTTCCAGAGGAATTGTTATCTCCTTTTCCCACAGCAACATATTACGTGCTCTGTATCCTTTCTAACACTTGATCTTTAAATTTCTATCAGTTTGATAAGTGTGCAATGTATGCTTTTATCTTATTAATTTATAATTTATATGTATATTTATGCATATACACACACATATATGTACCACATCTTTTTATCCTTTCATCTATGGATGGATGGACACTTACATTGCTTCCATATCTAGGCTATTGTAAGTAATGCTGCAATAAACATAGGGCTGCATATATCTTTTCAAAGTAGTGTTTTTGTTTCCTTTGGGTAAATTCCCAGGGGATGGGATTGCTGGATCATACAGTATTTCTATTTTTATTTTTTTTATTTATTTTTTTGAATTTATTTATTTATTCATGAGAGACACAAAGAGGGGGGGAGGCAGAGACACAGGCAGAGGGAGAAGCAGGCTCCAGGCAGGGAGCTCCACGTGGGACTCGATCCCCTGTCTCCAGGATCACGCCCTGGACTGAAGGCGGCGCTAAACCACTGAGTCACCTGGGCTGCCCAGTATTTCTATTTTTAAAGAAATGTTTTTGAGGAAACTTCATACTGTTTACCATAGTGGTTGCACCAACTGACATTCCCATGAACAATACACAAGGGTTCCCTTTTCTCCACATCCTCACCAGTATTTGCTATTTCTTCTTTCTGAGAGTGGCCATTGTGATGAAGTGTGAGATGATTGCTCATTGTGGTTTTGATTTACATTTTCCTGATGATTAGTGATGTCAAGCGAGCATCCTTTCACGTGTCACTTGGCCACCTATATGTCATCTTTGGAAAAATGTCTATTCAAACCCTCTACCCGTTTTTAATCAGATTTTTTGTTTAAAAATATACAATCTTGGGATCCCTGGGTGGCACAGCGGTTTGGTGCCTGCCTTTGGCCCAGGGCGCGATCCTGGAGACCCGGGATCGAATCCCACGTCCGGCTCCCGGTACCTGGAGCCTGCTTCTCCCTCTGCCTATGTCTCTGCCTCTCTCTCAGTGTGTGTGTGACTATCATAAATAAATAAAAATAAAAATATATATATATATATAAAATCTTATCAAAACATTAAGGAAAATGGACATATAGATGGAGAAAGATAAACAGAGAGAGATAACTGTGTTCATGCTGGGAAAGTTTCAATATTCTAAGCTTACAGTCTTACAGAAAGTTTCCCATAAATTTGTGTGGCTCACCTTTTTGCATTTAACCTTATTTTCTGGACAAGGTAAATTTTGTGGCTAAAGAGCCAACTAAATGATTATATTCCCATCTGAATGAGTCATAACTCAGATTACCTTCTCAGGAGAGAAATTTAACAAAGAGCATCACCTAGTGACATATCCTAATATCTACACTTACGTCTTTAGTGCTTATAGAAAAGTTTTGTTTTGTTTTTTAAGCAGACATAAATTTGTTATATTTAGTTCATTTATTATTATTATTATTATTATTATTATTATTATTATTTTAAGAATTATTTTGTCTCATCTAAACATTTCTTTTCATTGGAACTCAACATAGATTTAATCCTGCTGTGTCACATACTAGCTGTATGTCTTAGTACAAATTAATCTTTCGGTGCCTTGGTTTTCATTAGGTTGATAGAAGGATTAAATGTGGGCACCTGGGTGGCTCAGTAAATTAAGTATCTGCCTTCAGCTCAGGTCGTGATTCCAGGGTCCTGGGGTTGAGCCTGGCATCGGGCTTCCTGCTCAGCAGAGGACCTCTACTATTCCCCCTGCTTATTCTCTCTCTCTCTCTGTTAAGTAAATGAATAAAATCTTGGGGAAAAAAAAGAAGGATTAAATGCATTAATATGGGAAATGCTTAGAACCTGTATGAACACCATACAATTGGTTTATCATTACTATTTGATTATATATAGATTAATCGGTAACAAATTAAAATTATTGATTAGTAACAAAAACAGCAATTTAGCTGTTTGCCTACATTCTGCAAGTTATATATGTAAATATATATATATAAAACAGAATATATATATAAATCCCATATATAGGGACAGCAGAATAATATATATATAAATATGGGATATAAATAACATACATATATATGGAATTCTGTTACTTGCAGATCCATGCTATCTGGTTCCAGAGTGTTTTTTAACTCTGTACTATAGTACTACTCTATCACACATCAAAAACAGTTCCAAAGGTAAATAGAGAAAACTATATTAGATGGAGGACATGAAATGGAACTTAATTTGCAACAATTAACAAAAGTTATCCTTTCAGAAATTATTTGTTTGTTTGTTTGTTTGTTTGTTCATGAGAGACAGAGAGAGGCAGAGACATAGGCAGAGAGAGAAGCAGGCTTCATGTAGGGAGCCTGACATGGGACTCAACCCCAGGATTTCAGAATCATGCCATAGGCCAAAGGCAGGTGCTCAACTGCTGAGCCACCCAGGTGTCCCCAGAGATAACTTTTTATCTGGTGGAGACAGACAATGAGTATTGAACAGAAGAAGCAGATTATATTAGAAGGTGAAAGTGCAACAGGAAAAAATAAGGAATGATTTGGTCATTAGGAATCTAAGGGCTTAGATGGCATAGGGATTTGGGTGTACAAGTTGATGGCAAGTGGGCTATGATTTTTAAATAAGGTGCCCAGAGAGACACATTGGAGAAGAACATTCCAGGCAGAGGAACTACTGCAAGATTTTGCCACATGTATTCAAGGGACAGCAAGGAAGGAAAGGAATGATTACATTGGAGAGTCATAAGATACCCAGGGAGGTAGTGGATGGCCAGGTCATATGAAACCTCCTTTAAAAAAAAAAAATTATTTATTCATGAGAGACACACAGAGAGAGGCAGAGAATAGGCAGAGGGAGAAGCAGGCTCCCTGTGGGGAGCCTGATGTGGGACTCAATCCTGGGACCCCAAGAGCTGAGCCAGAGACAGATGCTCAACCACTGAACCACCTCGGTGCCCCATTTGATTCTTTTTTTATTGATTATAACTGTCGAAATATTCCATATTACCTCTTTCATGCATCTTTTTCTCTTTGATATATTCATTACAGTTATTTTGAAGTCCTTTTTCACTTGTGTTTGCTTTTATTATTTTATCTTGATTATAGACACTTGGTCTTGTTTTGTACATCTAGTAATTTTTATTGTATGCTAGAAATTGTGGATGATCCATCACTGAGGGTTCCTCTAAAAACCAAATTGCTCCAGATCAACTTGATCCTGTCAAAAGGAGTTTAGGCTTTGTTTCAGTTTCACATTTATTTCTAGAGTTTCTTATTCCTGTCTCTTACTCCTCAAGTATTGTCTTTATACCTGGGCATAATATTTCCTGGGTATTAACGTGGGTAAGGCCAGACTCCAACCCTGCATGACCTCTGATATCTCTATCTGGCTCTAAGTCTTTTGGCAGCTGTTTTCTGCTAGGACTTCTTGAGTTGTGCCCTGGGGTTGTGTGGCTTTGGAGAGTAAGGAATGACCAGAGAAGCAGAAGGAGAACCCAGAAAGCATGTCCTAAAAGGCAAGGGGCATGTGAATTAGTGCCAAATATATCCTGATACTGTTCAAAACTAAGCCCTGTCAATGATAAGCTCATCAAATGTTCATCATGACTCTGTAGTGATAACAATCATTATCCATATTTTCTTTGGTTTTTGTTTTTAAAGATTTTATTTATTCATGAGAGACATAGGCAGAGGAAGAAGCAGGCTCCCTGTAGGGAGCCTGATGCAGGACTCGATCCCAAGGCACTGGGATCACAACCTGAGCCAAAGGCAGACATTCCGCCACTGAGCCACACAGGCATCCCCAATCATTATCCATGTTAACAGATGAGAGATTAAGCTAAGTAATTTGACATACAACTGAAAAGTATTAGGTCTAGGTTGTTTTTTTTATTTTATTTTTATATATTTATGATAGTCACAGAGAGAGAGAGAGAGGCAGAGACACAGGCAGAGGGAGAAGCAGGCTCCATGCACTGGGAGCCCAACATGGGATTCCATCCCCAGTCTTCAGGATCGCGCTCTGGGCCAAAGGCAGGCGCCAAACCGCTGCACCACCCAGGGATCCCTAGGTCTAGGTTTTGAACCTATACAGTCATCTGATCCCAGAACCTACTCTGCATATTTAGTATGCATGAGAATAGTATGTCAGTTGCTGACAGGATAACTCCACTGTTTTCCATCCTGTTATTATTCCAGGACTCTGCTGATAAAACTCTAGAACCACTAGGTCTGAGGCATCATTGGAGAGCGCTCATTGCATTCTCCTTGAATTCACATCACTTTGTTTATACTCCCTTCCATGACTGTGGTTTTCTACCTCTGAGTCCTAATTTCTGTAATATTTCTGAGTAGGTGATGTCTCTTTATTTCGAGATCGACTTGCATAATGGAAAGAATATAGGTGTTTGCAAACAGTTCTGAATATATCCAGTAGGTTGTATTGGGAAGGTCAGTTGCAGTGATTATCTTTTAATACATTAATAATTATTAGGAGAAGAAAAAGTTGCATGTACTTGGTACGAATGGTTTTCTTTTATCATGTAAGATAGATGGCAGTTTTCTGAGTAAGCATTCTTCAGTTTTCAGGTGACTAAGCTAAGCTCAGAGGTTAAGTAACTTGCCACAGTCAGAAAGATAATAAGTAATAAGCCTAAGATTCAAACCAAGTCTGTATGGCTCCAAAGCCTGCATTATTTCAACCACATTTGTGCAAAATTACCCATGTTCCATGTTCCTAAATGTCTTTTTTTTTTTTTTTCCCTTTAAGTGAATTTGTAACAACATCAATGTGAACACACCTCTCTCTATTCCTTCTTACTGTCTTCCTCTTTCTGGGTCTTTTCCTTCCCTTGTAACATTAGTTGCAATGATTGCCCTCAAAAGCTACATTTTTTTTTTAAAAAAAAGAAAGTTTATAAATATCCTCCATATAACTTGTGTCATCGAATTTTGTCACTCATGGGGGGCGCCTGGTTGGCTCAGTCAGTTAAGCATCTGCCTTCTGCTCAGGTCATGATCCCAGAGTCCTGGGATCAAGCAAGTCCCATATCCAGGTTCCTGCTCAGCGGGGAATCTGTTTTTCTCTTTCTCTCTCTCTCTCTCTCTCAAATAAATAAATAAATAAAATGTTTCAAAAAAACCAATTTTGTCACTCATGATGTTCTGATTTGTGTGTAATATTGAATGTTGTAAGACCATTTTCCACAGTTTTTACTGGCAACCCTTATGTAGTCATGGGAATATGTTGGAATTACATACTTAGCTCTATAGTGAGTCCCACAATTCTGTCAGTAATTATACAGATGGAAATAATTATGCATTCCCAAATCTCTTACATAAGACTTTTTAAGAAATTAAAGTACCAGGCTTTCAAGAGATATTACTACGTAGAATTACACATGAAGTTGCACCTTTTATTTCTACACATGCTTAAAAATGAAAAAATTTTTATAATCTTAAAAATGGTTCGTTTAAAAGGAAAAATGTGCATTATCATAAAATGTATAGTTGGTACTTGTGTTCATATGGAAGATTTATGTATTTATTTTTAAGATTTTATTTATGTATTTATTTTTAAGATTTTATTTATTTATTCATGAGAGATACGGAGAGAGACACAGGGAGAGGGAGAAGCAGGCTCCATGCAGGGAGCCTGAGGTGGGACTCAATCCCAGGACTCCAGGATCACGCCCTGGGCTGAAGGCAGCGCTAAACTGCTGAGCCACCGGAGTTGCCTTCATATAGAAGATTTAAGGGGCACTTGGGTGGCTCAGTTGGCTAAGTGTTGGACTCTTGGTTTTAGCTCGGGTTGTGATCTCACTCATGGTTGTTAGATCAAACCCCATGTCAGGCTCTGTGCTCAGCTGGGAGCCTGCTTAAGATTCTGTTGCTCCCTCTCCCTCTACCCTTCCCCCTACTTATGTGTGTGTGTGCTCTCTCTCTAAAAAAAAAAAAAAAAAGGGAAGATTTAAATATATATATTGGCTATGAAAATACAGTAGTACCTAAGTGTTCAGAAGTGGACTGATATAATATTTTCTCAAAATTTGGTTTAGAAGTTTCTGTAACCTTTAGAAATATTAATTTGAAGTATATAAATTAAATTTTATTATTAAATATTTAGATGTGTATTATTAAATACTACTTAAATTTTTTCATTCTTTAAAGGTTTTGCTTTTTTTGTTTTTTGTGTTTTTTTTTTTAGTTTTAAGTAATCTCTACACCCAATGTGGAGCTTGAACTTACAAATCTCAGTATCAAGAGTCACATGTTCTACCAACTAAGCCAGCCAGGCACCCCAAGTTTTTCTTCAGTGTCTCAAAGCAAATCAAGGGGCCACTTGGGTGGCTCAGTGATTGTCTGCCTTTGGCTCAGGTCATGATCCTGGAGTCCTGGGATCAAGTTCCACATCGGGCTCTGCAGAGGGAACCTGCTTCTCCCTCTGCCTGTGTCTTGGCCTCTCTTTCTGTGTCTCTCATGAATAAATAAATAAAATCTTTAAAAAAATAAAGCAAATCAAATGTCTTTGAACTTAACATTAACAAAATTGTAATTAACATTTTAAAAAGTAACATTGTCCATTGATGAACCTGACATATGATGAGCAAAAGGATCCAAACAAAATGATATTATGTATTTTATGATTCTGTTTATACATAAGTTTAAAAATAGTTAAAACTAATTTTTCATGATAGACATAATGAAAAAGGATGGGAGAGTGGTTACTTTTGGGGGTGTGGTATTAATGAGGAAAGGGCACGAGAGAAACTTCTGGAGTGCTAGAATCATCTGATCTTGATCTAGGTGATGGTTGCACTAAGGCATAGAAATATAAAAGTCAAAAGTACTTGGGTGGCGGGTAAGTGTCTGACTCCAGCTCAGGTCATGATCCAGGGATCGAGCCCTGTGTCAGGTTCCCCGCTCAGTGGTGAGTCTACTTGTCCTTCTTCCTCTGCCCCTTCTCCTGCTCAAGCTCTGTCTTTCTCAAATAAATAAATAAAATCTGAAAGAAAGAAAGAAAGAAAGAAAGAAAGAAAGAAAGAAAGAAAGAAAGAAAGAAAGAAAGAAAAATATAAAATTCAACACTTGGTTTTGTTCACTTTATTGTATGTAACTGTTACCGGAATTTGAAAATAATTATAACACTAAATTAAAGGCACTTAACAGAATACTGTTGTCGAAACCATGCCTTGAAATAAAGCAACATAAATGTTTACTTCAGGAGAGTAGGAGGTAGAGTGACTTAGAGACAGAAGGATGTTTACATCCTAACCTTGCCTGTTACTCGTTGTAGGACCCTGGACCAGTTTCCTTACATTTGTGAAATTCCCTTGTGTGTACCTTACCTATTTGTAAAGTGAGGATAGTGACTTCTACAGTGTAAGATTTTTGGAAGTGTTAAATATAGTATCTATGAAGCTCTTGGCTATAGTAGGTACTCCATTCATGATGTTTATAAATATTATGTTATAAATTTTGGTTTTGACATTTCCTTTCAAATTATCCTACTGGGGTAAGAACTAGGTAAAGTGGAAATTCTTGGGTTAGGAAAAAGAAAAAAAAAACAGAATTCTACTGACATTGAAAGAGAAGAAGCAGACTTCTTGAAATGAAAGCTTTTGTATAAGAAATGTCAGAACTAAAAAAAAAAAAAAAAAAAGGAAATGTCAGAACTGCTATTTGCTATTTTTAGTACTTGAGAGGCATAGACCCTTCAGTGATAACATACACAAATGTGAGTGCAATAAACAAGCTTTAGAAACAATATTTCTTTTTTTAATATTTTATTTATTTATTCATAGAGACAGAGAGAGAGAGAGAGAGAGAGAGAGAGAGGCAGAGACACAGGCAGAGGGAGAAGCAGGCTCTATGCAGGGAGCCTGACGTGGGACTTGATTCTGGGTCTCCAGGATCACACCCCGGGCTGCAGGCAGCACTAAACCACTGCGCCACCGGAGCTGCCCTAAAAACAATATTTCTGACAGTAAATAACTTTACAAATTGCCTTTCATTCCTTTGTTAAAGCAGAATAATGGCATAATGCCACATACAGAGAAATTCTGAGAAACTTCAATAGATCAAATGATCCAAAAATTTCTATTTTAAAATTACATAATGACTGAAGAAGAGAGAGTTACTTATGAAAGCATATGCCATTACCCTGAACTTTTCTTTAAATTATAAATTTGCATGTTTACATTACAAATACAAGTTTTTATGTAATTGTGGCCCGATTTATTCCACTTTATATTTAATCTAGTCACAAATTTATTTGTTGAAAATATTTTCTTTAATCTGTAAAAGAGTATTTTCCTTGAAAAAATATGGTAACACGGGGAACAATGACCTAAATGACCAATATAGGAAATGAATTGGCCCTGGGGAAACTGCCAGGACCAGGTGAGGTTAGGAAGGATGGTCTCTTACCGGATGAAAGTGACGTCCCTTAGCAGAGGATATTACAGCATGTCCGCAAAGTCAGGAAGCACAAGATAAACCGACTTTTAAACTATGTTATTTACACTTTCAAATAGTATACTCAGTATGTGTTCTGGTGAAGTTCGCTAAAGCAATAGGTCCAATTGTTATTCTGGAAAAAAAAAATATAATGAATACACCACAGAGTGTCCAGAACATCTGGTAACACAGGAAGAATAGTGTATTTATTATGCGTCACCCACAAGCATACTGAACATACTATTTGGAAGTGCAACTGAACAGTTATACACTGTTTAAAAATAAGTTTCTCCAATGTTTCTCGCCTTTGCAACACTTGTGGCTGCCAGCTGAACAAGGCAGGTGCAGCGTGAGTGGCTGCCAGTGGACAGTGACAAAAACAAGACTTACTGAAACAGACAAGTGTTTCTTATAAATAATTTGGAAACGATTTTGGAACCCATTTCTTGGCAATGAAAACAGTACATTTCAGATCCGATTAAGTGATTGATTTATACGTGGGAAGTCCTCAATCGGTAATTCCAGAAATACTTAATGATGCTGTGCCACTGTCGGTAAAGTTGAGAGGATATCCTACACAAAAATGAAAATCCCAGAGGAAAGAAGCTCCCTGGGGGTATGCTGTCTCTGCACGGTCATGGTCATTAGCACTGTAGAACGGTAGAAACACACTGGTTACAACTGCAATGGGCCCTGGGGTGGATAGATTGGAGACAAAACAGGATTCCACGAACTGGCTCCCTTATTTGTTTGGACAGACATCCAACCAGTCAACTTTTCTGTATTTTTCCAGTCATATGACTTCCTCTTTTCCTGTGATCCAGTTGTCAAAAACATTTTGCCTACATGTGGGACAAGCCTGTAGTCCAAAAATCAGTCCTGTTCTTCCCAGCTGTAAACTGACTGTGGAGAGGACTACACACACCATAGAATTGACCTTAAAGTAGTATTTTTGCTTTTTTTTTTTTTTCAATGCTGCATTGGGTGGCAAAAAGATTTTGAGGGGCTTTCAACTCTGGGGCTGCTGACCCCACCATTATGCATGAAGCCCATGAATCCATAGGTGCACTAAGCACTGTCAGTATAATAATGTCTTGCATACCCATCTACTATTTTTGTATGTCGTAGATGTGACTAGTTAATGCAAATTCAAATTATTACTGAGTTCACAGTATTCCTTAAATGATCTATTTCCTTGATTTATACTAAAGGTTCAATTAGAATATGTAAGACTGTCACTGTTTTTGCTCTTAAAAAGGAATTCTCGGCCTGGGAATGGTTGGGAACCACTGATAAAAACTACAACCTCATTGTGCTGTAAACTCTGTAAAATTCTATGAAAGTTTTTTTCTACAACGTAATGATAATTTTGTCTCTGTACTTTTTGCATGCTTTTTTGAGGTATAATTTACATACCATAAAATTCACCCATTTTAAGTGTAAAATTTATGATTTGGTAAATTTACAGTGTTGTGCAATTATCACCACAATCCAATTTTAGTACGTTCCCATCACCTCAAAAAGATCTGTCATGGACAGTTTTAGTCGTTTCCCCATATTCCCACCCCCAGCCTCAGGCAACTAATGTCCTTTCTGTATCTATAAAGTTGCCTGTTACGAACTTTCCATTTAAGTGAAATCATCAAATATGTAGTTGTGGGCACCTAGGTGGAGCCTGCTTCTCCCTCTGCCTGTGTCTCTGCCTCTCTCCCTGTGTCTCTCATGAATAAATAAATAATCTTTAAAAAAATAAAAATGAAATATGTAGCCATTATGTCTGGCTTCTTTCATTTAACATAACATTTTTGACATATATCCATGTTGTAACATGAATCAGGAGTTCATCATTCTCTCTCTCTTTTGCTAAATAGCACCCCATTGTATGGACATACTTATTTTGTTTATGCATTTACAGTTCTACTGTATGGCCATTATGAATAATCCTGTTGTGAACATTTATGTGTCTTTGTGTGAACATATGTTTTCATTTTTCTTGGTTATATACATACCTAGGAGACAGCTCTCTGGATCATCTGGTAAATTGATGCTTAATTTTTGAGAAACTACCAAACTGTTTTCCAAAGCAGCCACACCAATGTACAGTCCTCCCATCAATGCTGAGGCTTACACATTGGGGAGGTTCCACATCCTCACCAACATTTGTAATTGTCAATCCATTTTGATTATTACCATTCTAGTGGGTGTAGAATCATTTTTTTTTAACTATTTATTTATTCATGAGAAACACAGAGAGGAGAGAGAGAGAGAGGCAGAGACACAGGCAGAGGGAGAAGCAGGCTCCTCACAGGGAGTCCGACATGGGACTCGATACTGGGTCCCCAGAATTAGGCCCTGGGCTGAAGGCGGCACTAAACCACCAAGCCACCGGGGCTGCCCTGAGTGTAGACTCTTAATGTGGTTTTAATTTGTGTGTTCCTAATGACTATTGATATTGATTCAGCATCTTTTCATTTGCTTATCTGCCGGTTGTATATCGTCTTTGGTGAAATGTTTATCCAGATATTTTGCCTGTTTTTTTTTTTTTAATTTTTTAACTTTTCTTTTCTTTTTCTTTTTTTTTTTTTTTCAGTAATCTCTATACCCAGCATGGGGCTTGAGCTCAAAGACCCCAAGATCAAGAGTCACATGCTCTACTGACTGAGCCAGACAAGCACCTCTATTTTGCCTATTTTAAAAATTGGTTTGGGGTACCTGTCTGACTCAGTTGGTAGAGCATGTGACTCTTAATCTCAGGGTAGTGAGCTCAAACCCCACATTGGATGTGGAACCTACTTTTAAAAATGAGTTGTTTTCTTATTATTGAGTTGTAAGATTTCTTTGTATATATTTTGTATATAAATCCTTTATTAGATATAATGTGGAAATATTTTTCTGCCAGTCTCTGGCTTGCATCAGTTATTCTTTATAGAAAACATTTTTTAATATCTTATATGCAAATGACCTACAGGCTCTGGTTGATGACATTTCTTTTCTTTCTTTTCATTTGGTAGAATGAATTCATTCTGGCTTGAATCTTTTTTTTTTTTTTTTTTAAAGATTTTGTTTGTTTGGGGCACCTGGGTGGCTCAGTGGTTGAGTGTCTGCCTTTGGTTCAGTTCCTGATCCCAGGGTCCTCTGCTTCTCCCTCTGCCTATGTCTCTGCCTCTCTCTGTGTCTCTCATGAATAAATAAAATCTTAGAAAAAAAAGATTTTGTTTGTTTATATTTTAAGTAAACTGTATGCCCAATGTGGGGCTCAAACCAACAACACTAAGATCAAAAGTCACATGGTCTGCTGACTGAGCCAACCAGACTTGCCCACTCCTGCTTGAATCTTAAGCTGGAAATACTTTTTCCACCACCCAAAAGTGTAGACACAATGAGGATCGCTGTATAATGCCATTAAACCCCACCCCTCAAAACAGCATCAGCTGAGATTAATGTTTACTCAACAATATAATATTGGGCAGTGGTCCCCAAGACCTAGGTTACCTTAGAATCCCCTGCAATGTGTACTTAAAATACTGATCTTCTAGCCCCTTGGACAAAGCTCTCCTACCATGCTAAGTTCAGGGGGCCAGGAAGATGGCCCAGAATGGCTCTGCAGGCCAACATCCAAACTGTCGGTGTATTGAGTCATTACAGCGTGGTTAGCACAGCTGGGAGGTTGAGGTCACCCCTCTGGACAGCCTGGGAGGTACTGTAGACCCTTGGGCACAGAGCTGTTTGAACCTCAGGTTTGGGCCATAATTGGTAGGGATAAACCAGCCAGATTTGGAAACATTCTTTTGTAAGGGGTAAATATTTAGGAACCATAGGGAAATGCAGCAAGCCGGATTAATCCTGTGTTCTGAGAGAGATGTAGGAGAAACAAACTATTGGCCAAGAGGTCTCCTGACTGGCTGACTTGGGCCATCTGCCCTGAAACAGCTCAGCCTTTAGGGGGCAGTTGAGGGAGGAGAGGAGTGAGAGGAGAGATGCATCCTTTCCTGAGTAGGGACCAGAGTCCAAGCTGACTCTGTTTCCCATCCCTGCTGGCCTTCTGTAGTCTTGGTTCTGTAGTATGTGATCTGCTCACTTACCCCCCCACCCCGAATGCTTAAGTTCTTGCAATTAGGTTTATGGAAAAGAGTTACTTTCACCCACCCCCTTAAATGTCTCCTTGTTTTGTTTTTTGTTGGAGGGAAGTAGTCTGTCTTTTAACATAACTTCAGATGATGTAACATTCAGAGATACCCAATTATACCTCTATCAGATAAGAGGAAAAGTGACTGTGAGGCTCCATTCTAATTATCACTTTGTCACTAACTGGCTCGACGACTCCAGCAAATTACTGCAAATGCCCAGCCTGGAGTTTCTTCTTTTGTAAAATAACAGAGTTGGTCTAGATTATTGGTTCTCATCATGTGGTCCCAAGACCGGCGGCATCAGTATTACCTGGGAACTTGTTAAGAGATTTGAGGGCCCCACCCAGATACACTGAAATATACTCAGGGTGGGGTCCAGCAATCTGTGTTTGTATGATGTTCAGCAAAAACTGTTCTAGATTGGTGGTTCTCAGCCCTGGCTGCATGTTAAAATCCCTGAGGCAGCCTTTATCACCTACCAGCCCTGGGCTCTCACCTCTGTAAATTCTGATTTAAATGATTTCTACGGAAGCCCAGACATTGTTATGTGATTTTAACGGACATCTAGATGCTATCGGAGGTCTATTAACTAAATCACTGTTTCCAAATCTAAATGCACACATCCAAACTATAGCCTTCTCAGGCCACTAGGTGTTGCTATCATAAAGAAAGGCATTTTCAAAACTGCCACTGGATATGCACAGAGGAGGAAAGTGTATTTCTTAATTTCTGGTAAGAGGTGACTCTGTGATTTATATCTGAGTACAATTTGTTAAATATTTATTTGCAATTTGTTCAGTTTTATTCAAAGAAATGAAATGCCCATCAATGATAAAATGACTAAATAAATTGCGGTATAAACATACAATAGAATATTCCCCAGCAGTGAAAATAAATAAACTAGTGATGCACACAGTGACACTGCTGAATCTCGCAGTGATAAGCAAAACATAAACTGGACACAAAATAGAGATACTGTATGATTCCATTTAAATGAAAAAAAAAAGCAGGCAAAATTAATGTGTTGATAGAGGTCGGAATAGTGGATATCCTTGGAGGCAAGACTAAGTGAGCATAAGGGAACCTTTTAGAGGGCTGGAAATTTTCTGCCTTTTGATCTAGTGATAGTTATGTAAATAAGTACTCATATATGCATATTGAACTGTGGTCTTAAGATTGCAGTTTACCATATGTACATTATTCCTCAATAATAAAGACTTAGAAAAATTGAATTGTAATCCTCAAGGGGATTAATTGTCATGCTAGCCCAGTATCACTCAGTAGTCTATTATTTTATTGTGCCACCTGCGGTCATGAGAAATGAACATAGCACTTTGATTTCACATTGATATTAAGTTAAAATGTGTATATCAATCTGTATGGCCCCAAGTTGAGAAGGTAATGATATGATCTCTATATTTAAACCCTTCCCTGTTTTGACTATTTGTCTGTATCCAGGGCACACATTCTGCAGTACACTTGGGTGATTGATTTTCTTATGGCAGCCCTCTGCTCTCTCTTCCTGACTCTTCAGATTCTGTAAAACAATGTAATAAAATTGCCTCTTCTTTATTATCTGCAGAATAGACCTCAACACCTCTCCTCTCACTGATAGAAGATCAAATGCTTCCTAACAAATCAAAGTGAGATAAGAATCAATCTGTAGCAGAGAAAAATAAATCCTTGCAAATTGTACTAAACCATTGACTGTCAAAACTGGGCATATTAGAAGGGCATTCAGGGAAGAAAAATGTGTTGGAGAAATGAGAATCAGAGTCACTTAGCAGAATGCACAAAAACCCATTGGAAAAGGAGCCTTAGCATAATAGATAGGAAATTACCATCCGTTACTCAGCTAGTAGTACTTTAAAGCCACAAGCTGGGTGATCTGATTTCATTTGAAGCCCTGCTAATCAAGAGTAGGAGCTGGACTGGCTGACGCCTACGTATGAAATCACTCAAGGGGAGCTGAAATCTTTGTTCAGCTGGGAGTATATTAAATGCTGTCAGAGTTTCACCTGATCCAGTCATTTTGTAATGCTGTACTCTGTTCCCCTGTGTACCAATCACTTTGCAATTGGGTACAATACATAGGGCAGACTTTTCCTTCGGATAATTTTTTTTAAGATTTTATTTATTTATTCATGAGAGAGAGAGAGAGAGGCAGAGACACAGGCAGAGGGAGAAGAAGGCTCCATGTAGGGAGCCCGACATGGGACTTGATCCCAGGACTCCAGGATCATATCCTGGGCCAAAGGCAGGCGCTTAAACCGCTGAGCCAGCTGGGCTGCCCTAATTTCTTTCTTTCTTTCTTTCTTTCTTTCTTTCTTTCTTTCTTTCTTTCTTTCTTTCTTTCTTTCTTTCTTTCTTTCTTTCTTTTCTTTCTTTCTTTCTTCTTTCTTTCTTTCTTTCTTTCTTTCTTTTTTTATCATGCTTTGTAACTTGGTTTATGGACATGTTATGGCATGGCTATGAACACTGAATACTTTCATTCAGTCAGTCATGCCAAGCTGTTGCAGGTGCTATGAGATCTATGGAAGGATAAGGCAGTCTCTGCCCCAGGGGGTTTTCAATCTACATGGGGAGACCAAACATAAACACATGCAAGTTAATTTTTAAAAAAACTATAGGACATCTTCCATTTGTCCCCCTAGATTCACTCTCTATCCTGCTGCACCCTGTTCTGTGACCTGGGAAGCTGACTTGTTTAGGTTACATCCAGGGGTGTCCTTGCCTTTTAGCTTCCAATTGGAGTTGAGTAATGGGAATCCCTGAAAGAAGAGTCCAGATTATTCCCCTGGCTCTCTTCCTGGACGGTCACCATGGGCAGGCTGAGGATAAGTAGAGGTAGTCTGATGATTCTGTACATACGGACATTTCTTTCAGTTCCAGAAGGACATTCTTATTGCTACTTCGTCTAGAGGTGGTAATGATGTTATGTTCTAGCCTCAGGGTACTCTACCACCATGCTTTGTGGATTCCCTATACCCTACTCAGTTCCTTGTAAATAGTTTCTTTTTATTTTATTTTATTTACTTTATTATTAATTTTTTAAAAGATTGTATTTATTTATTTGAGAGAGAAAGGAGAGAGAGAGCACGAGTGAAGGAAAAAAGCAGAGGAAGAGGGAGAAGCAGGCTCCCCACTGAACAGGGATCTGGGACCATGACTCCAGCCAAAGGCAGATGCCCAACCAGCTGAGCCACCCAGGTGCCCCTTAAACAGTCTCTTTTTAAAACACCCTTTAAACTATCCAATTTTATTTATTTACTTATTTTTCCTTATATGTTTTAAGTAAACTCTACACCCAATGTGGAGCTCAAACTCATGACCGTGAGATCAGGAGTCTCTACAGACTGAACTAGTCAGGCAGCCCTAAACTCCCCAGTTTAAGTGTGTCATCTTTTTTCTTTCTAGGATCTTTTTTTTTTCTTTCTAGGATCTTGACTCCCTCAAAAATTGCTATCACAAGTGGCCCCAGGAAATATATATTTATTTTTTATTTTTTTATTATTTATTTATTTATTTGGAAATAGATATTTAGAATGGGATTCTGAATTTGGGTTTCCCATCTAATTAAAGAGCATAGACTTATTTTCCAGTGGAAAATGGGACACACAATCCCTGGTATATAGCAGCATCATGATTGTTCAGATTATCACCATGTGGACAAGTGCAGGAGGAGGGCAAATCAAGTAGTCGTGGCATTTAATCATTATGGTGGAAGTAATTATATAGATCATGGAGCCACCTGGCTTCTTTTGACATTCCTAGAGAGTGTACAAAAGATAAAGGAGTGAAACTGTGAGTTTCCAACTTGACTGGATAATCAGAAGGCCTGGGTGGAAGCTTTTGAAAGAAAGAGCATCTCCTATAGTCTCAGAGCAGATGACACTGTTGTTACTATTATCGAAAAGGTTAAGCGAAAACTTTGGAATTACATAACTCTTCCCTCTAAGATAGTAAGCCAAAAGCCATTCTGTTTCCCTGGAGGAATTCTAGAGGTTGGTGCCATTATCAAACACTTGAAAGATGAATGATTTTTTTCACATCTCTGTTCTACTTGCTGCTTTGGCTAGTACAAAAGTCAGATGGGTTATGGAGATGATTATATATTATTGCAAACTTTGATAGATGGTAATGCCAATCATAACCATGGCCCAGCTGCAGTATCATTTTTAAAACAAATCAATATAGCTCTATGTATCCATTTATAGCTATTGACCTGGCAAATACTTTTTTCCATCCTCATCATTAATAACAATGAGAAGCATTTTGAAGCTGTTTGCCTTTGCAAGCAGGGCAACAATATACCTTTACTGGTTTGCCTATAGGCCTTGTGAACTGTCCTGTGGTCTGTTATAAGACAGTCCAAAGGGACTTTAATCATCTTAATAGTTTACAAAGCATCAGTTTCATCCACTGCAATGATGACATAATGCTAATTGGAACTGGGGAACAGGAAGTAGCAAGTATCCGACATCTCTTAGTAAGTCGCATTTATGCCAAAAGGTCAGAGATAAAGTCTGTGAAAGTTCAGGGGCCTGCCCCACGTGTGATGTTTTGAGAAGTGCAATAGTCTGAGACATGTCTCTTTAAAGTGGGAGACAAGTTGCTGCATTGCATTCACCACTACAAAAGGCACAATATATGTTGGTTCTCTGGATTTTGGAAACAACATAGGTCACATTTGAGCATGATGTTCCAACCCGTTTACCTAGTCAGCTGTGAAGCTGATATTTTTGAGTAGGATCCAGAACAAGAAAGGATTCTGAAGCAGGCACAGGCTGTGGTGCAAGTTGCCCTGCCTCTTGAGCCTTATGGCCCAGAAGACCCAATGATACCCAAAATATCTGTGACCATTACAATATCTTATAGAACCTCTGGCAATCCCTGGTAGGAAACTCATGGCCTGCTGGCAATTATTACTAGTTGAAAGAAATTCAGACTTGCTCCTGTGGCTTGGTAGAGCCTGAAAGCCTTACCATAGGCCAACTACTCAACATGAATGAGAGCCTCCACTGAACCATAAAATTGTGTATGTGCAGCAGCATTCCATTATAAATTGAAATAAGATCTATACAGTCAGTCCTAGGGTCCAAACAGCCTAGCCACACTGTCTGGTCCCCCATTTCACTGCCCTTCCTCACTGCATATACATGGCCTCATGGGAAGATTTCTATGACCATTTGATGAAGGAGTATGGGCCTGGTATACTGTGGGATCTTCTAATATGCTGACATCTGAAGCCTCTGGTATACAGCTTCATTCAAGAGTGGCCCTGAAAGATCTTGGGGAAAGGAAATCCTCCCAGTGGCAGAGCTTTGAACAGTATAACACTGTGTGAAAGAGACCATTCAGATCTCAAGTTATTCATAAATAGTAGTAAACAGATTGACCAGCTTGTTAGGGACTTGGGGAAAACAGTATAGGAAAACTGATATCATGAAAGCAATGAAGGAGATGTTAGAGGATGTCTCAGAACAGATGCAGAGTATATACTACAGAGGATGCTCTAAATAGATGAGTTGACAAGATAACCTGTTCTCTGGATACCAGTTGATTTCTTTCTTCAGTTACTCTGATGCTTTCTCAGTGAGCCCACCTACATACAAAGTAGCCAGAGTGGCAGAGACAGAACTAGGCCTACGCTGAGCAGTATGTACTTCCCCTCATTTGACTGCTATTCCTGCCAAGAGCCCCATTTGCCCACAGCAAAGGCCAACCTTGAGCCTCTGATATGGACATTTGTATAAAACAAGAAAAAAAATTAATTAAAACAACATAAACACAGGGTAATATATGGAAGTGTTGAATTACTGTATTATACACCTGAAACTAGTATAACACTGTATGAACTAACTGGAATTAAAATAAAAACTTAAAAAAAAAAAACATGAGGAACATTTAAAAAAAACAAAACAATACTAAATAAGTAATTAAATGGCATGGGGATCCCTGGGTGGCTCAGCTGTTCAATGCCTGCCTTTGGCCCAGGGCGTGATCCTGGAGTCCTGGGATCGAGTCCCACATCAGGCTCCCTGCATGGAGCCTGCTTCTCCCTCTGCTTGTGTCTCTGCCTCTCTCTCCTCTCTCCTCTCTCACTCTCTCTCCTCTCTCTCTCTCATATATATATATATATATATATATATCATGAACCTCTCATATAAAATAAAATAAATAAAATCTTAAAAAAAAAATAAATGGCATAGCCTTCTCTCATTTTCTCTTTTACTTCTATTGATCAGACCAGGGCTGAGAGGGAATCACAGCTTGGAGGGTTCAGTACTTAGCTTCAGAAGTCCAAAAGTTGATGCTCAGACTTAGGAGTCTCAGGCTTAGGATTTTTTAAAAAATATATATATATCTTTTAAAGATTGTACTTGGGGCAGCCTGGGTGGCTCAGCGGTTTAGCACTTGCCTTCAGCCCAGGTCATGATCCTGGAGACCCAAGATCGAGTCCCACGTCAGGCTCCCTGCATGGAGCCTGCTTCTTCCTCTGCCTGCATCTCTGCCTCTCTCTGCTCTCTCTCGCTCTCTCTCTCTGTGTGTGTGTCTCCTCGTGAATGAATGAGAGAGTGAATGAATGGGGAGCCCCACTGGGGCTCAATCCCAGAACCCTGGGACAAATCATGACCTGAGCCAAAGGCAGCTACTTAACTGATTGAGCCACCCAGGTGCTCCTCAGACTTAGAATTTCTATTAAAAAAAAAAATCTGGAAAAAAAATATCTGGGCTTAGAGCTAACATATAAGCACTAATTCAGCTATGGGTATCCACTCGCCTTTGTGTTCTAAATAACCTGTAACCTTTTAAAACAATATATTATTAAACATCCACTATGCAGCCCAGGTGACTCAGTGGTTTAGCACCGCCTTCAGCCCAGGGCCTGATCCTAGGGTCCCAGGATCGAATCCCACATCGAGCTCCCTGCATGGGGCCTGCTTCTCCCTCTGCCTGTGTCTCTGCCTCCCTCTCTCTCTCTCTGTCTCTCATGAATAAATAAATAAAAAATCTTAAAAAAAAAAAAGCATCCGCTAGAATGGCTAAAATTAAAAAGACTAGCCATACCAAGTGTTGACAACAATGAGGAGGTACTAGAATGCTCACTCTGGCAATTTCTTGCACAGGTAAACATATACTTATTATATGGCTAAGTCTTTTTACTCCTAGTTTTTTTTTATTTTAAGATTTATTTATTTATTCATAGAGATACAGAGAGAGGCAGAGACATAGGCAGAGGGAGAAGCAGGCTCCCTGCATGGAGCCAGATGCAGGACTCGATGCCAGGACCCAGGGATCATGCCCTTAGCTGAAGGCAGATGCTGAACCACTGAACCATCCAGGTGTCCCCATTCCTAGTCTTTACCCAAGAGAAATTAAAACATATGTCCACACAAAGCGGTTCATGGTGACTATTTATAAGAGCCTAACACTGGGGAAAAAAACCCAAAACGTCCATCAATGGGTAAAGATAAACTGTGGTATTTCCATGCAATGGAATACTACTCAGTAATAAAAAGGAATGAAGTATTGATACATGTAATGATATAGATGAATCTCAAAGTAATTATGCCAAATGAAAGGAGTGACCTAGAAAAGTACATGCTGTATTTCAGGTATATACAATTTTTAGAAAATGCAAACTGGATGTACAGTGACAGAAAGCAGATCAGTGATTGCCCGGAACAGGAGGGGACCTGGGAGGGTTGGGAGGAGAGATCACAAAGCAGCATGAGGACTGGTGGTGATAGGTATGCCTATTATCTTGATCATGGGTGATCATTTCATGGTTTGTATATATGTCTACACTCATCAAATTGTACGTTTTAAATACGTGCAACTTGTCATATGTCTATTACACCACAATAAGGTTTATTAGTATTTATATATTTCTATTTATAACCCAATCCAGGAAGAAAGATCATCTGGGTTTGATTAAGCAAGTAGTCTAGGACTTTCAGCAGAGAAAGAGATCGCTGAGAGCTTGCACAGTTAGAAAGAAGGGAAAGGAAGAGAGGGTGCTTTGTGCCAGGTACTTTTCTAGAGTTTGGTGTTTTTTTGTTTCATGCCTCCTCTAATGTAATCCTATCAGTCCTAAAAGAGTAGTGAGATTATCCTTTTTAAAAAAGAAACCTCTATACCCCACATGGAGCTCAAATTTACAACCTCCTGATCAAGAGTCTCATGCTCTACCAGCTGAGCCAGCCAGGCACCCCTAGAAGAAAAGGAAGCTTGGGCTCAGAGAGGAAATGTAACCTAAGTCCATCTAAATCTACTTTGTGTTCTGCATGTACCCTACTGTCTCTCTGTCAAGCCAGATTTATCTATCATCTATCTATCTATCTATCTATCTATCTATCTATCTATCTATCTATCTATGATTTTTAAAATTTATTCATGAGGAACATAGAGAAAGAGGCAGAGACTCAGGCAGAGGGAGAAGTAGGCTCCCTGCGGGGAGCCTGATACGGGTTCTATCCCAGGACCCCGGGATCATGCCCTGAGCCAAAGGCAGACGCTCAACCACTGAGCCACCCAGGTGCCCCTCAAGCCAGATTTAAATGGGCCTCTTGTGACAGATATAAATCAAAGTAAAGATTTGGGGAAGGATAAAGAATATTGCAAAAGGAGAGAAGCCAAGTCCAACAGTGGTGAAAGGAACAACATGACTATTCAAGAAACAGTGGGCAAGGCAGCTTGACCAAGGAAAAGCATTCGTGTGGGAAAACAAGAGTCAGAAAGACTCATAATGGTGAGCAGTCAGATTTTTGAAGGCCATGAACTCCATAACAGAAAGTTAGGGCTTTGTCCCACAGACTGTGGAACTTAGTGAATAGCAGGACTGACTTAGCCATTAGGCAGTAGGCATAGTGCCCAGGAGTCACAAAAATGCTTTGGTTTTAATTTATCTCAAAATGAAAAAAAAATGTATATAAAGTGAATCCAATTTGGACTATATACATCCATCTTTGTAATAATGCAACTATAAAGTATATGTAAAAGGCAAAAGATTTGTGTGATCTGAAGAGAAACCAGAGTATTAGTATATGTATATATTTAATATAATTATATGCATTTTTTCTGATGGAGAAAGAGACTCACGAAGGCAAAGTGTCCAGGGCCTGTGATGTCACAATGTGACCCTGGCTATGAGTAGGAAAATTCAAAGATGACTTCAAAGTTTGGAAACTGAAAGGTTTACACTGAAAGACTAACTGGGGAACTGACTGGGAGAGATGGTGAAATCAGGAAGAGCAATTTAGGGGAAATATTGAGGCTTTGCTGAGTTGGAATGGATGCAGAAATTTTAGGATGTACTGATGAGGATTTTATCAGGGTGGTGACTTCCAGAAGAGGAGAGTTTCTTTGACTTGAGGTCTAACTGGGATTGGGAAGAGAGAGTTGAATATGAGAAACTACCTCAGATTTCCCATCTCAACTGCTGGATGATCCCAGGCTTCCTGTCATTGCCGTGACAGGAAAAAAGAGGTTGAGAGGTGGCTTTCACCAAAGGCAATACTGGCTAATGGACTCCCAAGTCATTAACTTGAGCCTCCCTGGTGTCCCTCATGCAACTGTGTTCTCTGTGGTACTATACACTTATGCAGTTTACACTTTCAATTATAGAGTATTTCCATTTAACTGTAATGTGAAGAATACAAAATCATAATATTGGCAATCACAATTTTTATTTTTAAGACCTTTCAGGTGCAAAAAGTATTTTCTAGTAAGTGTTTTATAGGATATAACACCCCCAAGAGATAGGAGAGGCAGGTGATTTGATTTCCCAATCCACAGGGGAAAGAGCTTGTCAGAGGTCCCAGTCTTAGGTAGAACTGGGATTAAAGACCATATCCTGGGGCACCTGGGTGGCTTAGTCGGCTGCATGACCAACTCTTGATTTCACCTCAGGTCATGATCAGGAGGTTGTGAGATCAACCTCAGGATTGTGATATCAAGCCGTGCCTCAGGCTCCGTGCTCAGCCCGGAGTCTATTTGAGTTTTTGTCCCTCTCCTTCTGCTACTTCTCCCTGCTCCTTGGTGCTCTCTCTAAAATAAATAAATAAATAACTTAAAGATTATATCCCTTGACTTCCAATTCTCTTTCAACCCCACCACTAGCAGTCAGCTTAGATTTAGTTTATTTATTTTAAATATTTTATTTACTTATGAGAGACACAGAGAGACAGAGAGAGAGAGAGAGAGGCAGAGGGAGAAGCAGGTTCCATTCAGGGAGCCTGACGTGGGACTCGATCCCGAGACTCCAGGATCACACCCTGGGCTGAAGGTGACACTACCACTGAGCCACCCGGACTTCCCTTAGATTTAGTTTAAAAGAAGTCAAAGTCTTCATCACTTTGCATGTTATAATTCAATTTTGTAAGGCCAAAAACTATTTTTTAAGAAATGACTTATTTAAGTGATCTCTACAACCAATGTGGGGCTTAACCTTATGACCCCAAGATCAAGAGTTGCATGTTCTGGGATGCCTGAGTGGCTCAGTGGTTGAGCATCTGCCTTCAGCTCAGGGTGTGATCCTGGGGTCCTGGGATAGAGTCCTGCATCAGGCTCCCCACAGGTCACCTGCTTCTCCCTCTGCCTGTGTCTCTGCCTCTCTCTCTCTCTCTCTCTGTGTCTCTCATGAATAAATAAATAAAATCTTAAAAAAAAAAAAAAGAGTTGCATATTCTTCCTACTGAGCCAGCCAGGCGCCTCCCCAAAAATTTCTTTATGGACAACTTTGCCCATTTGTCTTGGAGTTACTTTCTAGCCTTTGATAAGAGCCCCTTTTCCTAGGGTGTGCTTAGCTATGAAGTTCCTATAGCTCTTGCTTCTCTGCCTTCTTTATTTCTCTTCAATTGGGGCAGCCCCAGTGGTGCAGCGGTTTAGCGCCGCTTGCAGCATGGGGTGTGATCCTGGGGACCCAGGATCGAGTCCTGTGTCAGGCTTCCTGCATGGAGCCTGCTTCTCCCTCTGCCTCTCTCTCTCTGAATAAATAAATAAATATATTTATTTCTCTTCAATCTATTTTGTTCTTCTCTTTGCCCTTGATCTCTTTCTGCTCTTTTTTTTCTGTTCTTTTCTAACTCTATCCACTGCCCCTCACTCCCTCACTCCTCTCCTCCTTGTCCCTCTTCTTTCCTCCCTTTTGTGTTCACATCTTGACATTACTTCTTCAGTATTTGCCCTAGTTTCATCATCATTCTGTCTCCTGCATCTGCATTTAAATAGCTACAATGTCATCAAATAGCCCTCCTATACTTCCTTCATGCTTATAAAATAAACTTGCATTTCCAAAGTAAATCCATTAACTTCTTACAGGTATATGTTCAAACAGTCCAAGTAGAAAATGGGCAAAGAGGGACACCTGAGTGGCTTAGTGGTTGAGTGTCTGCCTTTGGCTTGGGGTGTGACTCTGGGATCTGGGATCAAGTCCCACATTGAACTCCTTGCGGGGAGCCTGCTTCTCCCTCTGCCTGTGTCTCTGCCTCTCTCTCTGTCTCTCATAAATAAATAAATAAAATTTTAAAGAAAAG
Organism: Nyctereutes procyonoides; assembly: GCF_905146905.1. NCBI lineage: Eukaryota > Metazoa > Chordata > Mammalia > Carnivora > Canidae > Nyctereutes > Nyctereutes procyonoides. The sequence goes on along the minus strand of NW_026575146.1, from coordinate 52,201,920 downwards.
AGAGAATGGGCAAAGATGAGGATGCCTGGTTGGCTCAGTCGGTGGAGCATCTGACTCTTGATCTTAAGGTTGTAAGTTGGAGCCCCACATTGGATAGAGAGATTACTTAAAAATAAAATCCTTAAAAAAAAATGGGCAAAGTACATGAAGAGACATTTCACTGAAGAGGATATTTGGATGGTAAATAAACATAGGAAAAGATGCTCAATATCATTAGCTATTAGGGAAATGCAAATGAAAGCCACAGTAGGATATCACTATAACTGCTAAAAAAAAATGTGGTGACAACACTAAATGCTGGCAATGGTTAGGAGAAACTAGATGCTACACACATTGTTGATGGGAAGGTAAAATGATACCCACTCTGGAAAATAGTTTCTTAAGGTACTAAACACACATTTAGTGGGCATTTATCCCAGAGAAATGAAAATTCATGTCCACTCAAAAATCTGTACACAAACGTTCATAGAAGTTTTATTTGTCGGGCAGCCCGGGCTCAGCAGTTTAGCACCACCTTCAGCCCAGGACCTGATCCTGGAGACCCGGGATCGAGTCCACATCGGCCTCCCTGCATGGAGCCTGGCCTTCCTCTCCCTCTGCCTGTGTCTCTGCCTCTCTCTCTCTCTCTCTCTCTCTCTCTCATGAATAAATAAATGAAATTTCTTAAAAAAAATAAACCTTTAAAAAATAAAAAAAAATAAAAGAAGTTTTATTTGTCATAGCCTCAAACTGCAAACAATCAAAACTTCCCTTAAGGGACACCTGGGTGGCTCAGTGTTTGGGCGCCTGCCTTAGGCTCGGGGCATGAACCCAGGATCCAGGATTGAGTTCTGCATCAGGCTCTTTGTGAGGAGCCTGCTTCTCCCTCTGCCTATGTCTCTGCCTTTCTCTGTGTCTCTGTGAATAAATAAATAAATAAATCTTTTTAAAAAATGTCCCTTGATAAGGGGATGATTAAATAAACATGTGATACATAGATACCATGAAATACTATTCCACAATAAAAAAGGAACTAACTGTTGATACAACCACTTAATGGATCTCAAGGGCATTGTACTAGATGAAAAAAAAAGGTGAATCTTAAAAGTCCACATGTTATATAATTCCACTGATAGGACATTCTCAAAATGATAACATTATAGAGATGGAAAACAGATTAATGACTGCCAGCGGTTAGGGATGTTGTGGGGTGGGGGGAGATGGGGGGGTGTGATGGTAAAGGAGTAGCATAAGGGAAAGCTTTATAGTGACGGGATAGTTTTGTATCCTGATTCTGAGAGGGTTACATGAATCCACGTGATAAAATGGCATAGAACTAGGCCATTGTATGGTATAGGAGTGCCTGGGTCACAGTCAGTTGAGTGGCCAACTTGATTTTGGCTCACGTCATGATTTCAGGGTGGTGAGATCGAGCACTGAGTTGGGCTCTGAGCTCAGCATGGACTCGGCTTGAATGATTCTCTCTCTCTGTCCCTCTGACCCTCCCCCCTTGCTCGTGTGTGCGTGTTCTCTCTCTAAAATAAATAAATAAATCTTTTAAGAAAGGAACTATGCCCTTGTATAGTACCAATGTCAGTTTCCTGATTTTTGTTATTGTTCTATACTATCCTATAGTTACATGAGATGTAATTATTGGGCAAGACTGGATAAAGGCTACAGGAGACCTTGACTCCATTGTTTCTGCTGTTTTTGTGAGTTGCTGTGAATCTACAATTATTTTAAAGTAAAAGTTTAAAAAAGTGTATGTTAAAAAATTTTAAATATGCAATAGATTTGTAGGTTTCATTAGTATGTAATATATAAAGCAGCGTACAAAAAAAATCCCCATTTTATCCCTAAAATCCATCAGCTTAATATCTGTGTCATTTTGGATCCAGCATGAAATAGATGGCAAGCTCAAGTGAGGTAGCTGAGGAAGTTCTGACGGAGGGACTATTTACACAGTTTTGTGCATGGTTAAAGAAAACCAACCAAGGATGATCAGGCATGCCAGGGCTAGCAGAAGCAGAGGTGTGGGGGAAACAGGATTGCTTAGGGCTCAAGGTGCAAAAGTAGGGAACAGAACAGTTACTGGAACTAAAGAGGGTTTTAGGAAAGTGCTGCCCACTAATAGCTGTGGCGGGAAAATAAATAGCACCCATCACACCCTTCTCCTCTCCGTTCTCCAGCTTTACCTCCCTCTTGCCAAGTCCAGCCCAAAGTGAGAGTGCATCCCTGGAACACAACAATGAGGCTGTGAGCAAGAGCGAGGGGGGAAGGTTGAAGATTCGAGGAGGAGGAACAAAATCAAGAACATCCAGCGTGGTGTTCTTCTAGAATTTTTTTATTTGCCCTCAAAGATAGTAGATTTTTATTATGTTCTCTTTTATATACAGGAGGTATTATTTATTATATATAATATATAATTATATAATATTATTACACATTGTTCTCCAACATGCTTTCTCCCCCATTCACTGTATCTTAGATTTTCTTTAAAGAAAAAAAAAGATTTTTATTTATTTGTTTATTTTAGAGAGAGAGAGAGAGATTTTTTCCTGGATAATCTGAATCAGCTTGTGATATTTTTGTCTTATCCTGTTTTATTTATTTATTTTTGACCAGAAGTAGTACATGAAAAATTACAATGCCTAGGGAGCAACACTTGCTTCCAGAGCTCTCCTGAGCTTGCAAACAGCATCAGATATCATCACTGGTCATGTTGCATTTCTCGGATTTGTAGACTGAGAATGGATAGAGAGAAAGTAATAGTTGGGCTTAGGGGTGTGGCAGTGGCTGTAACTGCCTCAGAAGAGGTCCCATAGTTTTGGAGTGACCTCTTGATTTATCCCTGACTCTCCATGGTGGATGAGAAAGTGAGAAGAGAGGAAACTGGTCTGACACTTACCTCCTTCCTGCTCATACTCCGGTATACAAAGCAGGGGTTTGCCGCTAGCCCCTGTGCTGATTGATCTGTGACCATTTGCTACCAGTTGGTAAATATTTTTTTTAAGATTATTTATTTATTTATTCATGAGAGACACACACACAGAGAGAGAGAGAGAGAGACAGAGATACAGGCAGAGGGAGAAGCAGGCTCTGTGCAGGGAGCCTGATGTGGGATTCGATCCCAGGCCCGGAGGATCACACCCTGGGCTGAAGGCGGCACTAAACCGCTGGGCCACCAGGGCTGCCCTAAATATTTTTAATATTCATTGCTGTCCTAAATATTTTTAATATCCATGTCCATCTCCAGTGGAGGCTTTGTTCTACTTTCTTTTGGTTCCAGAGTTTAGTTTCAGAGGTCATAACTTGAACCAGCCAGTGATGATTTCTCTATCATATGATATTTACTGAAAATTGGGATCTGTCCTACCTGATGATGGACATTTTTACTTTGAAGTCCTGTTGTGACTTTCTATCTTTTTGTAATTGCGTTTCAATGAGCATTTTAAAGATGAGCCAGAGGGATGATTTTGCCAAGGTTTCTTTTTTTTTTTTTTTTTTTTTGCCAAGGGTTCTTTAGCTGCCCACTTAACCAGGAAGAACTTAGAAGCAGGTTTTAGAACCAACCCCTAGAAGTTGTATCCATTTTTTGATTTGACTTGTCTAAAAGTTGATGTGCTAATAATAACACTTACTGCTTATCCATGTTGTAAATAATGTAACAATTTAGTGAATTGTTATATTTTTGAGTTCAGAAATAATGGCCATAGGAGCACCAAATACTGGAAGGTTTTGTCTCCCTGAGCTTGTGATCTCCTAGAGCCATGTTTGTAACTGGAGGTATGTCAGGATCATCGGAAGCTCAAGGCCCAGATGCCTCACTTTACAGCTCTTGGTCTGGCCCTCCTTGGCAGGTGGTTACTTGAGAAAATGGGGGTAGATGTTTGACAAGGTATGAAGGAAGACTTGTCTACTTAACCTACTTACTGATGTTAACCCAACTTCATCTGATAGAGTCTTTTTCTTTCAGCCACACCAGCCTTTGCTGTCCTTCAAACACATTCAACTCATCTCCTCTTTAGGAACTTTGTATTAACTACTCTCATGCTAGGACACTGTGCTCTAGCTCTTTGCCTACCCAGCCCCTTCTTCATCTTCAGGTTTCAGCTTAAATATCCCTTCCTCAGAGAAGTCTTCCCTGACTGCTTCATCTAGATATCCTTGCCCACAAACTCTACATTCATCATCCTGTGTTCTTTCTTTTTTTCTGGCATTCTTAAAAATCTTTAATTTGCTCATTAAGGGACCACATTGACCACAGTCTCCCACTTACTCTAGACTCCATGAGGGCAGGGAATCCAGTTCACCATTGTACCGCAGGTCCCTGGCATAGTGTTTGGCACACGGTAGGCCCTCAATAAATGCAAAATAAAGTGGATGGATGAACTCATCAGCAGAGACGTACTGTGATCCTTCTGGAAACTGGTAGCAATTATGAGGAAGATAGGGCATATGATTCATGTTTTAATTTAAAACATCTTTAAGCAGATTACTTAAGCAGATTACCAGTGTATATGACAGGAAGCAATTTATCTCAGGCCAGTTGGGGAAATGGAGCCTTACTAAACATGTGGAAAAAAGGAACTCATTGTGAACCTCCATCTAGTAGCCTCCTCTCATCAGAGCTCTCTTTTATATGCTATAATGTTGTTTTAATTTTTTTTTTTTTTGAGAGAGTGCAAATGGGAAGGGAGGGGCAGAGGGAGAGAGAGAATCTTAAGCAGGCCAGACCCAGCATACCAGCCCAGACCCCAATGCAGGGCTTGATCTCATGCCCATGAGACCATGACCTGAGCTGAAGTCAAGAGTCAGATGCTTAGCTGACTGAACCACCAACACTTTTCATGAGCTTTGAAATAGATTTAAGTGAATTGTTAATGCTTTCCTGCCTTAAAAAGAAAAAAGTGAGAGCATCTGGCTGGCACAGTTGGAAGAGGATGTGACTCTTGATCTCAGGATTATGGGTTTGAAACCCACATTGAGTGTAGAGATTACTTAAAAAATAAAATCTTTTTTTAAAAAATTGAAACATTAAATTAAAAAAGAGAATTCATTTTATTTTATTTTATTTTTATTTTATGATAGTCACAGAGAGAGAGAGAGAGGCAGAGACACAGGCAGAGTGAGAAGCAGGCTCCATGCACCGGGAGTCCGATATGGGATTCAATCCCGGGTCTCCAGGATAGCGCCCTGGGCTAAAGGCAGGCGCCAAACCGCTGCGCCACCCAGGGATCCCAAAAAAGAGAATTCAATTAATTCATTAATTTATAGTTAGAAGGGTCTGGAGCTTGTAGGCACTGTTGATAGACATATTAGTACAACAGTTTTGAGAATCTTTTTTTTTTTAAAGATTTTATTTATTTATTCATGAGGGGCACAGAGAGAGAGAGAGAGAGGGAGAGAGGCAGAGACACAGGCAGAGGGAGAAGGAGGCTCCATGCAGGGAGCCCAACGTGGGACTTGATCCCGGGTCTCCAGGATCAGGCCCTGGGCTGAAGGTGGTGCTAAACTGCTGAGCCACTGGGGCTGCCCCAATTTTGAGAATCTTAAAATTAAAGAGTTTTTGAACTGGATGCATTCTTAGAAATCATTTGGTTTGACTCTATTTTGTTGGGAGACTAAACAGTAGAGTGAAAAGAGACACTGGCGCATAGACTACCATTCAGGGACCTGTATAACCATTAGCAGATAATTTAATCTGATGGATGACTTTATTTTTAAAATTTTTTTAAGTTGTGTTTTTTGTTTTGTTTTGTTTTTTTTTTTTTTGCTTGTTTAGTAAACTCTACTAAATATGGGCCTCAAACTCATGACCCCAAGATCAAGAATCTCATGCTATCCCAACTGAGCCAGACAGGTGCCCCTAGTGGATCACTTTAGAATATTAAAAAAAAAAAATTATTTATTTATTTTTGAAATGGAGAAGGGGAGCAGTAAAGGGAGAGGGAGAGAGGGAATCTCAATAAGACACTCCACTGAGTGCAGAGCCCAATGTGGGGCTCAATCTCATGACCTGAGCTGAAATCAGACACTTCACTGACTGAGCCACCCAGGTGTCCCAATTTTAGATCATTTAATCTCAGGATCACTTACCTCAACTGTAAACAGAGATCAAATGTATAGATTGTTAGTGGTTAAATGAAATAAATTATAAAGTGACCGGTACATCAGAGGGCCCCAGTAAATGGCAGCTAATCAGCATCATTCACAGATGAGAAAACTAAGAATTGGAAAAAAAATAAGTGAAATAAAAATGTAACTGGTACATTAACATTAAATCTGATGTCCTAGAACAGTGTTCCCAACTGGTGGTTCTCAATTGTGATACCTAGGGAGATATAGCAAATCCTGATGCTAAAGCCCCATCCTAGAGGAATTAGCTCAGAATCTATGGAGTTGGGATCCAGAATCAGTATTCTTTTTAAGCTTCACAGGTCATTGCAAAGTATGGCTGTGTGTGTTATATTTACTTAAAATACAAATTTCCAGACTTGGTACCAAACCCACAGTATTAATTTGTGGGGCTCTGGTGACAAAGTAAGACTGGGTGGCTTAAACAGAAATGTATTGTCTCATAGTTCTGGCATCTGGAAGTCCAAGATCAAGGTGTTGGCAGGATTGGTTCCTTCCAAGAACTGTAGGGGGAGGACGTGTTCCAGGCCTTTCTCCTTGGCTTGTAGATGACTGTCTTCTGTGTCTTCACATCATTTCCCTGACATGCAAGTGTCTGTATCTAAATTTCCCTTTTCAGAAGGACCCCAGTTATTGGATTAGGGCCCACCGTAAAGACTTCATTTTAACTTGATTACCTCTATAGGGACCCTATCTCCAGATAAACTCAGATCCTACAGGACTAAGGGTTTGGGCTCCAACATTAGGAAATGGCGGAGGGATGGACACAGTTCAACCTATAACACCCATCAAATCAAACCTCCAAGGCAAGGCCTGGGAAACCTGTTTAGTAATCAGGAATGTCTGGGAAATGTGGGCCTAAGGCAGAAGGAAATACTTAAAATGCTAGCAGAGGCCAGGCAGGCTAAGGACCAAAGCTGTTATGGACTCAGCCCCTGAAAAGGATAAACTCAGGTCCAGCATGATATTGTCATTCAGAATTGAGGGGTCCAGCATGCCTGTTCCTTAGTGTTCTGTTTTTGTTTGTTTGTTTTTAATGAAAAGCTGAAAACCTAGATTTTTATTTAAAAGTGTTTAGTATGTGAAGTGCTCTGAATAACTTCTAGGGGTTGGTTCTAAAATCTGTGCCTGGGCAGCCCCGGTGCCTCAGCGGTTTAGCGCCGCCTTCAGCCCAGGGTGTGATCCCAGAGTCCCAGGATCGAGTCCCATGTCAGGTTCCCTGCATGGAGACTGCTTCTCCCTCTGCCTGTGTCTCTGCCTCTCTCTCTCTCTCTCTCTCTCTCTCTCTCTCTCTCTCTCTCTCTCTCTCTCGTGTGTGTGTGTGTGTGTGTGTGTAACTCATGAATAAATAAATAAATAATAAAATAAATAAAATCTGCGCCTAAGTCCTTCCTGGTTAAGTGGGCAGCTAAAGAACCCTTCGCTGAATCATCATTCTGGCTCACCTTTAAATGCCCATTGAGACACAATTACAAAAAGATAGAAAGTCCCAACAGGACTTCAAAATAAAAATATCCATCATCAGGTAGGACAGATCCCAATTTTCAGTAAATATCCTGCGATGGAGAAACCATCAGAAACAGTTCAAACAAAATATGTCTCTAAGCTTGATTCAGTCAGTATTTTACATATCTTTGGGTTAGAAAGCATTGGATTTTTTTTGTTTTTAATTTTCAGCTTTTTAAAAAAGTGTTTATTTATTCATGAGAGAAAGAGAGAGAGAGAGAGGCAGAGACCCAGGCAGCAGAGGGAGAAGCAGGCTCCATGCAGGGAACCTGACATGGGACTCGATCCTGGGACTCTGGGATCTGGCCCTGGGCTGAAGGTGGCGCTAAACCACTGAGCCACCCAGGCTGCCCGCATTGTTTTGTTTTTTTTTTAAGATTATTTATTTATTTATTCATGAGAGACACACACAGAGAGAGATAGAGAGGAGCAGAGACACAGGCAGAGGAGAAGCAGGCTCCATGCAGGAAGCTTTATACTGGGCTCAAAAGCCATTGTTGGCTGCTGCTTAGTGTGAGGAGGATGGGGCACCAGGAGGAGGGGAGGGAGGGGAGAAGGGTCAGTTTGGTCCAGCTATTCTGTGATGATTGCCTCAGGCAGATCCCTTAATTAACTGATTAAATCATCTGGTCAACAGTTGTGTTTGGAGAATTTTCTGGGTGTTAGTAACTGAGCTATGCTTTTTTTTTTTTTTTTTAAGATTTTATTTATTTATTTGAGAGAGAGAGAGAGAGAGAGAGAGAGAGAGAGAGAGAGATAGCATACAGGGGGAGGGTCAGAGGGAGACCAGACTCCCCGCTGAGCAGGGAGCCAAACATGGGGCTCAATCCCACAACCCTGAGATCATGACCTGAACCAAAGGCAGACATCTAACTGCCTGAGCCACCCAGGTGCCTCTGAGCTATGCTTTGAATTATGACTATGAGCTTCAAGTTTCTTCAGAGAGGACTGCTCTTCTCTTGGGCCTGCTGCGCATTTTGGGCTGTGGTTTCTCTCCTTTTATTACTCGGGTACCCCCCAGTGTTTTTTAGTCTGATTATCAGTATCCCCTTTTCTGTTGTTTCTGGAGCTGTTAGGAATTGGTTCTTTTAAAAATATTTCTTTCTACGATTACAACGGAATTTCAAACAAGGATGGTAAGTAGATACATGTTCTCATCCCATCATCTTTTTTTTTTTAATTTTTTTTATTTATTTATGATAGTCATACAGAGAGAGAGAGAGAGAGAGAGAGAGGCAGAGACACAGGCAGAGGGAGAAGCAGGCTCCATGCACTGGGGGAGCCCAACGTGGGATTCGATCCCGGGTCTCCAGGATTGCGCCCTGGGCCAAAGGCAGGCGCCAAACCGCTGCGCCACCCAGGGTTCCCCTCATCCCATCATCTTTGAAAAAAGCATGAAATGTAAAAAATATAATGAACAGCATTGTACACAGGGTGGTTTAACATGTGAAATACTTCTAATACCCTGATGCTGCTGTGTATACCTCACCCCAGAAGGAGCCACTGTTCTTAATTCATGTTCTATCATCCTCATGTGCTTCCTTATAATTCTCTCCTATGTCTACACATTGCTAAACTATATACATGTGCACGCACACACATGTGCATATAGTTCATATATGTGTGTACATGTAGTGTGTGTAATATATTATCATAAATATAATATATGTTATATATTACATTATTATAATAAATATAATATATAATATCATTTGCCTGGTTTTAAATATAGAGATGGTGTAATATTGCACACATTTTTCTATACTTACTGTTTTCCTGGTTTCATTCCTTTTCTTTGTTCTTAGAGTATTCCATTTTATGAAAATACCACAATTCAGTGCTTCAAACTTTTATCAATCTAGTGAACTTCTGTAACCTAACTAATAACATTTTTTGCTTGAATTCTATTTTTTTGGATATTACTATGGCTACAACAGATTTTTTAAAAAAGATTTTTAATTTATTCATTTGAGAAGAGAGTGCACAAGAGCAGGGGAAAGAGGCAGAGGGAAAAGCAGACTCAATCTCAGGACCCAGGATCATGACCTGAGCTGAAGGCAGATACTTACCTACCTGAGCCACCCAGGTGCCCCACTATAACAGCTTTTATTTTTTGTTCATGTTTGCCCATATATACACATATCTTGTTTTCAATTCTTTTACTGTCAGTTTTTCTGTGTTCTTATATCTTTGATTTTTCTCTTCTAGAAGAGATAGTACTGCATTTTTAAATTTTCCAGTCTGACAATCTCAGTTTTTTTGTTTTTGTTTTTAGGTAGGCTCCACACCCAGCATAGAGCCCAGTGTGGGGCTTGAACTCATCATGCTGAGATCAAGATCTGAGCTGAGATTGAGTCGAATTCTTAAGGAAATGAGCCAACCAGGTACCCCTAATCTCAGTTTTTTAACTGGTAAATTGGATTCATTTATATTTTTTATGACTCCTGATATATTCAAATTTATTTCTGACTTCTTTACTTTCTCATCCTGATCCATTATTGCTTTCTTCTGAATTTATTTTTTTAACTTTTTTTTTTTTTTGAGACAAAGAGAGAGAGAGTGAGCAAGAGAAGGTGTTTGAAAGGGAGTGGGTTAGAGAAAGAGGGAGAAAGAATCTTAAGCAGGCTCCATGCCCAGCAAGAAGCTCAATGTGGAACTCCATCTCCTGATCCTGAGATCATGACCCGAGCTGAAATCAAGAGTTGGGTGCTTAACCAACTGAGCCACCCAGGTGCCCCACTTCTGAATTTATTTTTAATAAATAACTTTACTTTTAAAGTTTTTTTTTAAGACTTTATTTATTTATTCATGAGAGACACAGAGAGAGGCAGAGACACAGGCAGAGGGAGAAGCAGGCTCCATGCATGGAGTCCAAAGCGGGACTCATACCGATACTGGGACTACAGGATCACAACCTGAGCCAAAGGCGATGCTAAACCGCTGAGCCACCCAGGCCACCCTGGACTCATTTTTGTTTGTTTGTTTGTTTGTTTTGTTAGGGGCTACAAAATTGTGAATTTCTAAATTTTTCTTCCTTTTACATATATTAGGGGGAATTCTTTGGTAAGGAAGAGCCTTCTTTCTGGTTAGGGCTGTTGGGTTACGCTTTTTTTCTTTTTTTTTTTTTTTAAGATTTTATTTATTTATTTGTGAGAGACAGAGAGAGATACAGGCAGAGGAGAAGCAAGCTCCATGCAGAGAGCCTGATGTGGGACTTGATCCTGGGGACTCCAGGATCACGCCTTGGGCCAAAGACAGGTGCTAGACCGCTGAGCCACCCAGGGATCCCCCATTGGGTTACTCTTAATTTCAGTTCTTACTTCAAGACAGTATGAAGGTTTAATTATTTCCTTTATTTATTTATTTTTTCAAAAAATTAATTTATTTATTTTAAAAAAAAATTTTAAAAATTGTTTCCTTTTAACCTTAAAATCTTAATATGGGCATTTAACAAAATCAAAGTTAATATCTCTACTCTTTTCCACCAATTCAAAGACTTTAGACTTTGCCTCACAGACTATTTTTATCAGGGTTTTAGTTCTATCTTTTTTTTTTGTTCCCTCAAATCAGACTTAATTATTACTGATTTACATAGTCAGTCTCTATATGTTTATACATATTATATAGTATATATATATATATATATATATATATATACATACATAAAATGTGTGTGTGTGTGTGTGTGTGTGTGTGTGTGTGTGTGTATCCCATGCTGCTTTTTGTGTTGTTACTGTTTTGGTTATAACTCCTTTATTTTGTGAAACATACTCTATAGTGGAATCTTAAATGAGGGGCATGTGAAGTAAATTTTTGGAGCCCTTGCACATCTATAAATGTCTTTATTTTACCTTCACACATGTTTTGTAGTTTGATAAAGAATTTGTCAGGCATGGTTCCTTGAACATTTTAAGTAATTGTCCTAATACCTTTCAGTATTGCTGTTGAGAATTAAATATCCTTTTGATTCCTCATCCTTTGTTTGTGACCTGTGTTTCCTCTCTGAAAGTGGTTAGAATCCTTAATTTATCTTGTTCTTCCAAAATTTTATTATGATATGCTGGGTTCTTTTTCATTTATTAAAATCAGGTGAGCTCTTTCAACTGAAGACTATGTTCTTCTGTTCTGGATATTTTTTAATTAAAAAAATTAAAAATATTTTATTTATTTATTCATGAGAGACAGAGAGAGGCAGAGACAGGCAGAGGGAGAAGCAGGCACCCCGCTGGGAGCCCCTTGTGGGACTCTATCCTAGGACCCTGGGATCGTGACCTGAGGCAAAGGCAGATGCTCAACCATTGAGCCACCCAGGTGTCCCTGGATTTTTTTTTTATATCAGTTCTTTGATAATTATATTCCTTTTGTTTTATCTATTTACTTTTTCTGAAACTGCTATGAATTACTTGATAGGTATCTTTGATTTCTTGTCTCAGTCTATTGTCTTTTCTCCCTGATTTCTGTCTCTGTATCTTTTATAGTTCTCCAGTCCAGGAGATTTACTTAAATTTTGTAGTCCAGCCCATCAGTTGGATTTTTAGGAACTCTAATTTTTTAAAAACTTTAAAATTTTTGATTCCTTTTTCATAGCATCCTGTTTAATTTTTATAGATGACCTATATTCTCTTGTCTTGTTGAAAATAATGATAATGTCTAAAAAGTATATTATTTTGCTTTGTACATTATAATTGTTTTTTCTGGATTCCTTTTCTGTATTTTTGTTTTGAGCTTCTATTTTTCCTACTTAAAGCTTTCAGCAAATGTCTATCTACCCTTGATTCAGAACAAATAGCACATTCTATGAAGAGACTTTGAGCAGAAATTAAAGGATAAAAAAATATTTTCTTTGGTATTGTTTTGAACTAAGCACCTAATTCTTGATGGTCATCCCTCTTTCAACTTTACATATTATTGTCTTTTCAAGCAACCTTGACTTTTTTATGAGATGACTATGTTTTCTATGGGTGAATGTCAATTTGGGCATAACCTTGTGGGAGATTTTTTTTTAAGATTTTATTTCTTAAGTCATCTCTATACCCGGCATGGGGCTCAAACTCACAACCCTGAGATTAAGAGTTGCAAGTTTTGAGGGCTGACACTTTGCCCATACATACTTATTAGAGCACAAAACTAGGAGTTAGGGGGACTGGGTTCAACTTCCTGCTTCTTACTATGTGATCATTGGTGAATCTGAACCTCAGTTTTGTCACATGTAAAATGAAACCCATTTTCCTCACCAGGCCAGTAATGGGGATCAAATGTGATAAACCAGTTGTCTTCACTCATGAATCATCAGTCTAATTGTTCTTACATTCCTTCATCCACAAAGACCTGCAAGCATGACACTTGTTCCTCAAGTTGTTATTCTTTCAGGGAAGATTACTTTCTGGCTGAGGCTGGCAAACAGCTGCCACATTTTAATTTATTATGATTTTTTGTTAGTTTGTGTTTGTTTCCTAACCTTGTATAATTTCAATTTGTTGGAATCTGAATGAGAATCTTGAGGCCAAATTCTACTTCATTCAGTCTCTGGTTGGTCTTTTATTTTTAAAGATTTTATTTATTCATGAGAGATACAGACAGAGGGAGAGAGAAGGGCAGAGACACAGGGAGAGGGAGAAGCAGGCTCCACGCAGGGAGCCGATGTGGGACTCGATCGATCCCTGGTCTCCAGGATCACGCCCTGGGCTGAAGGCAGGTGTCAAACCGCTGAGCCACCCAGGAATCCCTGGTTGGTCTTTTAAAAACAAATGTGGTTGCATGAAATTGATGTCAGAAAAATGCCTTTAGTCCATTAATCACCTTGGGTGGACAAGACAGGTGGCTACTGCAAGAATAAGGGAATAATCCCTAAGTGACTAGGGCAAAACGTAATCCCTTTAGGAACCAGGTCAAGCAGATTAGGGCTAGGGTGGTGACTCCGCCTTTTGAGGCTTGTACTTCCAGGTTGAGGGACTTGTGAGGTGTTTTGGGGAGTGTGTGGGTAGCTTTGTGGGAAGAGCGATTCATCTTCCTTGAAGCATTGCTTTGCATCCCTGTCTCTGTCTCTCCCTATCTCCCTGTCTCTGTCTCCCCCTCTTGGTCTCTCCATTTTCCTCTTACTCATTTGCTCTAGCTCTCACTCTCTTGATAACTTCCTTTTGTTCTTTCCCTCAAGAAGGGAAACATAAGTGAGGAAGTTTAATTTTAGTTCCCAAAAGGATCAGAGAGGACATGAAAGAGTAGCTAGTGATTGATTAGCTGTAAGGAAAAAAGTTATGCATATTTTTCTTCAAAAACAGCCCATACGGGATCCCTGGGTGGCGCAGTGGTTTGGTGCCTGCCTTTGGCCCAAGGCGCGATCCTGGAGACCCGGGATCGAGTCCCACGTCGGGCTCCCGGTGCATGGAGCCTGCTTCTCCCTCTGCCTATGTCTCTGCCTCTCTCTCTCTCTCTCTCTGTGACTATCATAAATTAAAAAAAATAAAACAAAAACAAAAAAAACAGCCCATAGTCACGACAAGCCACAACACAAATAGATATGAGACTAGTAATTGAGCACAGGTTTCTAAGATAATGAACCAAGGAAGACATAGTACAGAGATAAAGAATAGACCTACATTTATTGAGCCTGTGTGCTATCTGGAAAGCTGCTGCAATAACTGATAAAAATAATATATGATTCAAAGTTCTTTGGATAAATATAGCTGAGTAAGAACAAATGAGTAACATTGGCGAAGTAGATTGTATTTCTGTGTGTGAAGAGATGTTGTAAACCATAATTCCATTCACTTCAGACATTTGTTAGGCACACACTGGGGACAAAGCTTTGTCCTAGAAACTGGAAGGAGCTATAAAATAAATGACACTGTTAAGGAAAGAAAAGATTTCCTATTTTATGTGTATTTCACTTGTTCAGATTATGTGGTTCTCATACTATGTTCTCATTGGTCTTATTCCTGCTTAGCTATAGGGATAAAGCTTCTTACTCTCTTAATAGGGGGTGTTCATCTGCCCCAGAGAAAGAAGCTGGGGAAGAGAGACCGGCTCTCAATCAGAAAGCCAGAACTCAGAGGGCTCTCAGAACTCAGATCTGCATAGTATAAGTCATATTATATGCTTGGGTCTTGCTCTGTATTTTCTTGGTTCTTTTTTTTTAAGATTTTATTTATTTATTCATGAGACAGAGAGATAGATGAGGAGAGGGAAAAAGAGAGAGAGAGAGAGAGAGAGAGAGAGGCAAAGACATAGGCAGAGGGAGAAGCAGGCTCTCCTCGGGGAGCCCAATGTGGGACTCTATCGCTGAACTCCAGGATCAGGCCCCAAGCTGAAAGCAGAGCTCACCTGCTGAGGCATCCAAGTGTCCTTATTTTTTTGGTTATTGTTTGTTTATTTTCCTCCTGTTCTGGCCTTGTTTTACCTGTACTCTTGAAGATAACAAAGAAGAGTCTTAGATGCTTGTGAGCAGTGGTTCACAAAGTTGGTCTTAGAGGCATTAGCCTCTACCCAGGGAATTCATTAGTAATGCACGTTTCTAGATCCCACCCAGACACATTGGATCTGAAAGTCAGTATGGGGACCCGTGATGTGTCCTGCCTTTCAGGGGATTCTGAGGCTGGCTCCCTGCTGAGCGCTAAAGCTCTGCTTGAGAACTGAAGGAGAACAGCACCCTCTGCAGGCCTTGTGGTCACAGCAGCCATGAGAAAGGAGCTCTATCCAGGTGAAGCAGGGGAGCAATGTTCTTGTCCCATGGAGTGGAAGAATAAATCTCACAAAGGAGAGTGAGCAAAGTGGTAGAGTTTTATTAGGCAAGGATATAGAAAAAGCTCTCGAGAGTGAGAGGGGTCCCAACCGGGTTGCCAATGAGGGCTTTTCATCTCTGTTCTTTTATTAGGATTTTACCAGAAACCTGGGGGTAGTCAGGTCAGTGGCCTGGAACTAGACATGACACTTACACATTGTTTGAGAGTTCTTGTCTCTGTGACATCTGTGATCTATAGATATATATTGCTAGTCTGATTAATCTTTATAGTTAAGTCTTCCTTTGAGGCCTGATTACTTTTTGTGCTTATTTTTATTTTCTGTGGTTACAATGTAATTATTAGAAAAACATCTTAACCCTAGTAATTGAGATAAGGCGCTCTAAATTTTCCTGATCTCCATCTTCATTTTATCTCTGCATCTGCATACCTGAAATATCCCCAGAACCTAGCTGGGGCCCCTAATCTTTCCCCACCTAAAGTCCCATTCTTTCCCTCTTCACAGGGGGAAGGGGGAGAAGGTTAAGGTTTCCAAGCCCATCTGTCTCTTCCCACCAAGAGAGACTTCTACCATGGTCAATTTAAGAGGTTCTGGATTGATTTAATTAAGAGGTATTACTGTTCTCTTCATAATAGTCCAGGTTCTCAAGATGGGTGGATATGGGTGAATTTTAGAATGAGTATTTACCAAAAGAAGAAGGAGAAGAAGAAGAAGAAGAAGAAGAAGAAGAAGAAGAAGAAGAAGAAGAAGAAGAAGAAGAATGAGCATTTACCGTTCTATTTACTTTTTCCAGTTTTGGTGTTTGTATCACTCCCTTACCAAAAAGCGTCAGTGCGGGACACCTGGGTGGCTCAGCGGTTGAGCATCTGCCTTCGGCTCAGGGCGTGATCCCAGAGTCCCGGGATCAAGTCCCACACAGGGCTCCCTGTGGGAAGCCTGCTTCTCCTTCTGCCTGTTGGGTCTCTGCCTCTCTCTGTGTGTCTGTCATGAATAAATAAATAAGATCTTTGAAAAAACAAACAAACAGAAAAAACAAAGTGTCAGTGCTTGTCCTTCAACAGCCCTCCTAGCCTGGTCTGTAGTGCCTCTGCTGTGAGTCACATTCCACTCTCAGCCTTCCCCTCCCTTCTTTTCCACCTGGAAAAGTCTTGTTTCCTTTCCTCTGTGCTTAGGTAGCTCTTGCTACAGCAGCACCTCACTAGGCATCAATTTGCAACCAAGTTCCCTCTCTAGACTGAGCTCCTTGAAGGTAGGGACGGCATTCTGATCCTTCTTATCCCCAGCAAGGGCAAAGTTGCAGAGCTATGAGTAAACGTGGTGTTTAATGAAGAGAAAGAGGCCAATGTACATAGAGCAAGGGGAGAGGAAGAGAAGTACTGGGATGAGGTCTGAAGGCAAAGGCCTTGCTAAGGACTTTAGATTTCTTCTGAAGACCAAGGGGAGCCATTAAATGGGTGACCCAGTATGACATGTACACAAATTATATTACTTATCTCTCATTTAATCCTCTCAACAGATAGTGAGGTAATTGATACTTAAAAACAAAGAAAGGAAGAAACTGAAAAGTTATAGGTTGGATCCAAAAGTCACTGAGCAGGGCAGCCCCGGTGGCGCAGTGGTTTAGCGCCGCCTGCAGCCCAGGGCATGATCCTGGAGTCCCGGGATCGAGTCCCACATCCGACTCTCTGCATGGAGCTTGCTTCTCCCTCTGCCTGTGTCTCTGCCTCTCTCTCTCTCTCTCTCTCTCTCTCTCTCTGCATCTCTATGAATAAATAAATAAAGTCTTAAAAAATATATTTAAACAAACAAAAAACAAAAGTCACTGAGCAAAGACTGAACAGAGCCTGAAACCTGGATCTTCAAACTCCCAAGTCCAGTGTTGTCCTCTGGGCCCCCTAAGTAATGGCCAGGGTGAGGGTATGGCTGTAGTGTTTCTCTGTGCACATTCTAGGAATTGGGGCATGGCATGTCCTAGAGGGATGCATTTCTTTCTTTTTTAAAAATTTTTTAACTCCAGTAGATAACACACAGTGTTATATTAGTCTCAGGTGAACAACATAGTGATTCAACAATTCTGTACATTCTTCAGTGCTCATCATGGTAAGTGTACTCTTCATCCCCATCACCTGCTTCACCTATTCCCCACCAACCTCCTGTCTGGTAAACCATCAGTTTGTTCTGTATTTAGGAGTCCATTTTGTTGTCTCTTTTTATCTTTGTTTTGTTTCTTAAATTCCACATATGAGTGAAATCATATAGTATATAACATTCTCTGACTCATTTCACTTAGCGTAATACCCTCTAGATTTATTCATGTCATTGCAAATGGCAAAATTCCATTCCTTATTATGGCTGAGTAATATTTCATTGTGTGTGTATATAAATATACATTATATATAATATAGATAATCTATATAATCTATATTATATATGTGTGTGTGTCTATCTCATATCTTCTTTATCCATTCATCTATACATAGACACTTGGGCAGCTTCCATAATTTGACTGTTGTAAATAATGTTGTAATAAATAGGTCCACATACATCTTTTTGAACTAATGTTTTCATATTCTTAGGCTAAATACCCAGTAGTGGAATTACTGGATCATATGGTAGTTCTAGTTTGCTTTTTATTTTTTTTTAATTTTTTTTCTAGTTTTATTTTTCGAGGAGGAATGTATTTCTCTTTTTTTTTTTTAAGTTTATTTTTTTTAGTAAGCTCTACACTCAGAGTGGGACTCAAACCCACAACCCTGAGACCAAAAGTCTCATGCTCTTCCGACTAAGTGAGCCAGGAACCTGTGGGAATGTCTTCTTTCTTTCTT
Source organism: Nyctereutes procyonoides (assembly GCF_905146905.1). Taxonomy (NCBI): domain Eukaryota; kingdom Metazoa; phylum Chordata; class Mammalia; order Carnivora; family Canidae; genus Nyctereutes; species Nyctereutes procyonoides. Next base: position 52,183,735 of record NW_026575146.1, on the reverse strand, counting down.
TCTTTCTTTCTTTCTTTCTTTCTTTCTTTCTTTCTTTCTTTCTTTTCTTTTCTTTTAAAAATTTTATTTCTTTGGGGGGAGGTGGCAGAGGGAGAGGGAGAGAGAGCGTCTTAAGCAGACTCCTCCCTGAGTAAGGAACCTGATTCAGAGCTATATGTCATGATCCTGAGATCCTAAGACAGTTACCCGACTGTGCCACCCAGGCACCCCTGGGAATGTATTTCTTAGTGGGCTAGTATATGAAGCAGAAGTTCAGCTAGCTTTGGAAGAGGTTAAAGATTTTTGGAAGAGGGAGGAACTAGTACCAAAGAGCCTGACCTCAGGATTTTCAGGGTTCTGTAGGATTAAAGAATTAATAGTGACTTTGCAGTAGCTCAATTTTATGGAACACTTACTATATGCCAGGCACTGCTCTAAATGCTTACACACACACACACACACACACACACACCAGTTACAGGCAGGAGAAAAGGCAGCAACAAAGTTCTTGAGATACTAATGAGCCTGGCATGTTTGAGGAATCGAAAATGGTCAGTGTTCTATAAGAGCAGTAGTACTGTTTCTCTTCACAGCAAGCCAGTGAGGAAGGCATTGGCATTATCCCAATGTCACAGATGAGGAACTGAGGCATACGGAGGTTAATAATTTGCCTAAGACCAGCGACTAAGTGGCAAGAACTCAAGAGCCCACACTTTCCAACCATAATGCACTGCTATTTATTGAGTGGACAATATGTATAGGAGCTCTGCAAAAATTGTTTATGACCCGGCCCTGAAAGATGGCCATTATTAGCTTCCTCCTTTGATACTTAATGAAGTCCAGAGACCATAAGTAATCTTCTCAATGTTGTTCAGTGAGCTCAAATCCAGATGTGCCTGATGCCTAAATCCATGCTTTTTGCTGTACATTCTGCTGCCTCTCAGGATCTCCAAGGAGGATCCCTCTCCTAAACTGGACTGAATAGCAGGGAAACCTGGACCAGGCAGGTCTTTCCTAATCTGAAATGCAGTGCTCAAAACTGAGGTCAACTGCATTTCAGATGTTCTTGTTATTAATCCACTGAGATGCTTGGACTGAAAAAAATTAACTCTGGAATCTTGCTGAGAGTAGGGTTATAAGACTTACGGAGCAGGACCCTCCCAGAGGTGATAACCAAGAATGTGGTTATAAAGCCTAAAGCCATAGCTTCTCCCACAAGGAAGAGCTAGATAGAGTGACAGCCACCAGGGAACAAGGCAGGTGCATAAAAAGACTTTTAGGGGAACCTCACTCTGTACTGATTGCAATGGACCTGTTAGTCTTATTTTTTTCATATTTCCTCAGTGATCTGACCCATTCAATGCTCATTACCTTTCATATCTCCCAAGAGGCAGGCATATGATGACTTTGGTTTTTGGAGAATTCCATGATCATGCATGTATTCAAATTCTTCTGCTTTTATTCCTCTGAATGTTTTCTGTATTCCTCATTAGTCTTAAGTATTTCTTATGATTGTTTCCTAACAGTCAGATTCTTCCAAATATTTTACAAAATGTAATTGTATATATGTATCTGCTTGATGTTTGAAGGGACTCTTTATAATGGCTATTCTGTGCTCATGTTGGAGTTCTACTGTAGCATTTAATAACCATGACATTTGTACAGGAACAACCTTTTGAAATCTAAGGTTCAGTGCCAAGATAATTAACATTTTAGACAATAAGTTTAAAGCATAACAGACCTACTGAAATCTTAGGTAAATTGGTATCCATATTTAATCTTATTAAAATTATTTTAAAGTTTCTACTGCTTATTTTTTTAGAGCTTTCCAGTCTTATGGAAAGAAATGAAACAGAGTTTTAAGATGATCTATTACACTGAATCCATGTAGTAAACAGATAGTGTTGCCATGAGTCAATTATAACAAAAACCAAAAACTGTAGGAACATTATATATCAACCTATGATTGTGAGGGTCTTTTGGGTTAAAGAAAAGATTTATGTTCACAGGGCTCAGAATTCATGAGGTTATATTATTTCTATAGATTATTACTTTAATTAATATTCAAGGTTAACCCTGCCAAGTGTAGCCTGGAAGTGGAATTAATGGCTTCAGGATCAGTTCTCAACCACTGTGGGATGGGAGCCAGGGAATAAATGTTCCAGCCTTCCATCTTTTAGGTGGACAAATCTGCTTTTTAGGAGGTACCAGGAGTCAAGACCTTGCACACTTAATGTTGGCTTTTCTTCCATCCCTGATTCACTTTCCCCCACTCCTGTTGCTCACAATCACCTCACAAATAACTTGCTCTCAAGTCCAAGTCCTCATTTCCAGTTCTGCTTTAAGAAAAATCTAAACTGGGATCCCTGGGTGGTGCAGCGGTTTAGCGCCTGCCTTTGGCCCAGGGCGCGATCTTGGAGACCCGGGATCGAATCCCATGTCGGGCTCCCTGCATGGAGCCTGCTTCTCCCTCTGCCTGTGTCTCTGCCTCTCTCTCTCTCTCTCTCTCTCTCTCTCTCTGTGACTATCATAAATAAATAAAATCTTAAAAAAAGAGAAAAATCTAAACTAAGACATTTGGTACCAGAACCAGCCCTAGAAAACAGACTATTACGGTGGGCTTCCTGACATGTATTACCTACTGAGAACATTGCTAATGGTAAGTGGGGTGTTCTTAATCCTTTGTGTGCTATAGCATCACAATTGCTGAGGCTCTCGATGGATGGGTTGGGATGAAGTATAAGTGAAAGGGGAATCACTGAGTTCATCAGAAGCCCAGTACTTGAGTGGTAGGGGGCAATGGTAATTCTAAAAATGATGGAGTTGGCTGGATGTCTGCTTTGGAATCTTTGAAAGAAAAAATGGACATCAGCCAGCTATTAACTCAAGGGAAGCTATAAAAGCCAGAAGGCTTGCTTGGCAGCATATGAAGAGAGTCTTGTCTCTTGTAGCTATAGGGCAGCCTTGCTAATGATCAGACCTTCAATTTAATAACAAGGTAGCAGGGCTGCAAAGAACACCAGAATGCACAGCTTCTACCAGTCTCCTATGCTAAAGTCAGGGCTCCAGGATAAAGACATTTGCAAAGATGTGTCTGAGAACCTTGAGTCTTTCCCTGTATTCCTCTGAACTCACCTTGTCAGCAGAAGCAATAGTCCTCCTTGCTAGAGGAGAGAGAACAGCCTCCCTTGGCAAGGAGGCCATGCAAAGCCCTTACCTAAGGTAGGCTGTGTTGCAAGATGATGTTTGTTCTCAAGACCTGACACTCTGATCCCCACCCTCCAGCTTATTGCCTCTAGGCCAATAACTAGGGTCAAGTCTCCACATAACCCAAGAGGGAAAGTTTAATACCTGCTATGGTAGAAATAGATATTCACCTAAATAATTGCAGGGCATAGGTAGTATGTAGTATGCAGAACCAAGGGAGCATGTGCAGGAATGGATTTTGAGAGTACTGGGTTGGGTGAGGAGGTGGGGTAGCAGAATATAAAACTGATTAGTAACAGTGAAATGATTCTCCCATGACTCGGGATTAAATGTCCTGGCAAAGAGGCATGCAGCTGGTTCCAATATGCTATTGGGTGGCTCCTTGAAGCTTAATCATGATATGGAAGCATCCAGAGGAAGGAGTCACTATGCTCAGAGACTGGGCATGCTAGAATAGATTTATTACATAAGAGAGGCTACCCATTGTCTAGATTCTCAAAAAGGGCTCAGAAGGTACTCTTTTTATAAAAGTGAAGAAGAATGCACTAGTGAAGGGCACCAGAATCATTGAAACCTCAGTGGTGATTGCCTTTGTAGGCTGAGGCTAGCAATAGAGGGGCCATTGCAAAATTAATCCTCCTAGTGTAAACGGGAGCAGTAAGATTTCAGAATAACAGGTGCCAGTGGCAGCATGTAAGCATCCGATGCAAGGGGGACGTGACTGTTAAAATGAACAGCAAGAGGAGTGTCAGACAGAGCACTGTGACCAGCAGGGATCTGTAAGTGATGGTTAATAGACTATGGTGTTCTCAGGGGTGAGACAAACAGGTCACAAACTGGGGAATGCTTGATTTGTATAACCAGAAGGAAAGTAAGACTTGATGAGCAAAGAGTGATGTCAGTTTCCACTATAAATTATTTCTCTCCCAGTTTTCATATCCCTGTTTTTGCACCCAAAGCCCATCATTTGAAGGGGAGGGTGGGTCCCTGAAGGGAGGCTTCTGCAACCTTCCAACAAGTATATATAGGACATATTCCTTCAGTTCTTTCCCAAATAGAAGTATACACTGGGAAGGTTTCCATATGAGCCCTATTGGTATAGTAGAGGGTCTAAGCTCAAAATGTTAGGAGCTCCCCATTATATTCCTATTCAATTCAATTTGGTAACCCTTGCAAAAACCAGGTGGATTATTGCAATAAAGGTGGGCTAGATAAACTTAAACAAAGGTAGCCCCACTTATAGCTGCTCTGATATATGTGGCATCTTTTTGTTACAGATCTACTACTTTGTACATGGCTATTAATCTTGGGGAATGCATTTTTTTTTCAGTTCTGTCAGTAAAGGTTATCCAAGGTGTTCACAACGTGGAACTGTTATATTACCTTTCCTGATTGTTGACACAAAATAATCTCCATGGACCTTGACCATCTTGATATTTAACATAACGCATTGGCCCAGTGTCTCACTGATACAATGTTAATTTGACCTGGTGAACAAAAAGTAGGACTGTGGATGCTTTACTTAAGAGTTATGTGCTCTAAAGGATGAAAGATAAAATAAAAAAGATTCAGAGGGATGCCATATTAGTAAAATTATTAGAGGTCTGATTGTCTAGGGTATGCCAGGACATCTCCTTTAGGTAGAAAGCCAAATTACAGCACTTTGTACCTTCAACCACCGAGAGGGAGGCTCAGTGCTTGTTGGGCCTCTTTGGATTTTGAACACAGCCAGTTTTGAATAAAGACCAGAGCAAGAAAGGACTTTACCATAGGTTAGGGTTATACTGCAATCTTCCCCAAAGCTTGTGTTGAATGATCTAGCAGACCCAGTGGTGCTAGAAGTATCTATGTAGAAAGGATACTGTTTAGTCTCTGACAAGCTCCAATAGGAGAATTGCAGCACAGGCGGATAGGGTTCTGGACATAATCATGCCTTCTGTGTCTGACCACTCACCATAGGAAAAGAGGTTCTATGAGGCCTACTGTGACATTGTAGAGACCAAGCACCTGACCATATACACTAGGTGATGATGACAGTAGAGTTGCTCACCATGGACTGGGCATCATCATGACTACTGAGTCATAAGGACCTGCCACAATCCATTGTATGATGGAAAATGTTTCATAAAGATCAGGTCCCAGCAGGTCTAGAGGGTGTCACCTTTGTGGCACTAGTTCCTTTTCCTCAACTCATGCACATGTTCTCACAGAAGCTTCCAGATGATCCAATGGTAGAAGAGGAAAATCCTTGTGTCTGGTTCATGGGTGAGTTGGCTCAGTATATTGGAGGAAAAAGAAAATGGACCGTCATCACATTAGAGTCATTCAATATTGACCTTCAAGGACAGAGTGAGGGGAATCCTCCCAATGGACAGAGATACAACTTGTACACTTGGTTGTTTGCTTTGTATGGGAGAAGTGTCTGGAGATATGGATACATACAGGTTTCTGGGCAGGGGCAAATGGCTTGGTTAGTCAGGAACATGAAACTAGCAATATTGGAAGATTGGAGACATGAAAGTGGACCTATAGGAGTGGGCACCAGGTCATGTGTGCTCAATAATCAGATGGAGAGGATGACTTACTCAGTGAATATCAACCAATATCTCTCTCTGGCCACCCATTGCTTGAGCATGGAGTGGCTATACTGGTAGGAATGGAGGCTCTGAAAAAAAAAAAAAAAAAAAAGGAATGAAGGATCTGCATTTTCCCAAAAAAAATGAGCTGCCTCTCACCAAGGCTGACCTACTGGCCACTGGCTACTGCCAAGGCTGGATTTCCAGCATGTTAGCATCAAGGAATCACCCTGCACCCTCAGTGGGGTATGATACCTGAAGGACATCAGCCAGCTGCTTGGTTTCAGGTTGCTTACATTAGGCCTTTTCCACCTTGTAGGTGACACTTCAGACCATATCATGCCAGTCTACATATGGGACTTTATTCTGTTTAAGGGGAAATACAATTATTTTGAGAGTAGAAGCATAAAAAGGATCCATTAAATTCTTTGAGGTATTTCTGGTTTAAGCCTGATTGCTAACAAACCATTTGGCCTCATTCCCTCCCATTCTTTCTTTAGGGGATAAGGGGTAGGACAGTGACCCATTATCATTTTTTGTGGAAGAGCCTTTATTTTAAAAAAGATTGAAAATGGCTTCTCCATAGATAAAAAGTCCCAGTCTCAATTTCTCCTTCAGGTTTTCCTGCACATGTAACCCCCCTCTAAATTTCTAGCATCACTTTCATAAAATAAGCACATGGGTGCACTAAGAGTTGCCTAGTCTTTTTTTTTTTTTAAGATTTATTTATTTATTTGAGAGAGAGAGAGAGAGAGCACAGAGGGAGAGGGAGAAGCAGACTTCCCGCTGAGCAGGGAACCTGACCTGGGGCTCCATCCCAGGATCCTGGGATCATGACCTGAGCTGAAGGCAGACACTTAACAGACTGAGCCACCCAGGCATCTGAGTTTGCCTACTTTGAAAAAAAAAAAGATTCTGACATTTTGAACCATCTCTATATTTTCTGCCTGCTAGCCACTGGGCTAGGTGTTTTTCATAAGGTATTTTCTTTATTTTCCAGAATAACTGAACAGGGAAAATATTATAATCACCACATTGTTGATGAGGACACCAAGGATCAAGGGAGTTAGGTAACTTGCCCACAGCTGGTCAGTTGTGCAGCTAGGCTAGAATCTACCTGTGGTCCTCAGCAATTCATACAGGATTCTCATATTGTCTTTTGAACTTCGGAGCCGCATAATCCACCGGGCCTATTGAATTCATTATGCCCCAAGAATTACCTTTCCTCCCTTTTCATCCTGAATTTTTTATACTAGGCGCTCTCTCTTGGACTTCGTATCACCCCCGCAGTCACTGTTATAAGGTTTCGGCTCATTTAGCCACAAAGGTCACATGTGTTCTGATAAGTCAAGGCTATTGTCTCTACATAATTCGGTGCAGGACACTGAGAACTAAAGAGAGGAAATGTGGGCCATCCCGCCCTAATAGATCTGGGAAAGAGCGTTGCGGGAAGTTTAGGCTGAACCACAGGGTGCAGTTATACCACTGTTGGCCACCAGGTGGCAGAGGCGCTCAGGGCAGCGCAGCGAGGAGGCTAAAGTTGCGCCCAGGCTGGGCTGCAGGTGAGGCTCTCCCTGATTGAGAGAGAGCCCTGGAAGGGTTCATTAACAGCGTTCTCATCAGGGAGGTTTATTTGCTTAGGCAAATATAATTCAGAAAGATAGAGAATAGGATTCTCTGGTGACTTTCAAACAAGCTCATTTTTTTTTTAAAGATTTTGTTTATTCATGAAAGAGAGGGGGGGTGGCAAATACATAGGCAGAGGGAGAAGCAGGCTCCATGCAGGGAACCTGATGGGGGATTCGATCCTGGAACTCCGGGATCACGCCCTGATCTGAAGGCAGATGCTCAACCACTGGGCCACACAGGTGTCCTGCTCATTTTGGTTCTGATGAAGGATTTATGCCAGGGAAATGAAATCTAGAAGTATGTGTCTTTGTGCGCATGCACACATGCTTCTGTTGTGTTTTGAAGGTGGGGGTCACTGGAAGGGATAGTTTCAAAGAAATGAGATCAACACAGAAAATGAAGAAATGAACCAGAGAATAGCTAGATGTGATCAGCAGACAGGATCCAGAAGAAGCAATTAGTGTCTTAGGGTAAGTTATGTAATGTGACCGAATTTCAGTTGTGACAAGGTTTTAGAAGGGAATTCTTTTTTTTAAATTTAAATTTTTGTTGTTGTCATTGTTTACATAGGCTCCATGACTAGGGTGAAACCCAGTGCAGAACTTCAACTCATGACCCTGAGATCAAGACCTGAAGTGAAATCAAGAGTCGGTCACTTAACCAAATGAGCCACCCAGGTGTCCCTAGAAGGGATTTCTTAACATATGTATTTTTTTAATTCTAGAGAGAAAAAGAAGGGCGGGGGCACAGAGGGGGAGAGAGAGGGAGGGGAAACAATCTCAAGCAGACTGCACTGAGTGTGGAGCCTGACCTGGGGCTCCATCTCAGAACCCTGAGATCACGACCTTAGTGGAAACCAAGAATCTGATGCTCAACTGACTGAGCCACCCAGGCACTCTCCATTTTTTTTTTTAATGCCGTGGGACCATTTGATAGGCTGGTGAAATTTGTAGATCCTGTGGTAGACTGTATTTTGCAAAAATGATCTTAACCCTATCCTGGGTCTTATTTTTTTCCTGAAGTTTAGTTCTTCTCCACCAAATGATAGAGTCTGTGTACTTTCACCAAGAACCTGGGTGGGTCTTTGTGACTGCCTCATCTAATAGAGTAAGGTGAAGTGCCACATGACTTTGAAAATAAGTAATAACAGTATAACTGCTGTCTAGTTGAGACTCTGAGGTACATATAAAAAAATCAGGCTACCCTGAACCTGCCATGTCAGACTACATGGAAATATCCACTTAAAGATAGAGATTCTGGGGAACGCCTGGGTGACTCAGTTAGTTAGGTGTCTGCCTTTAGCTCAGGTCATGATTTCAGGGTCCTGGGATTGAATCCCACGTTAGGACTCACTGCTCAGCAGGGAACCTGCTTCTCCCTCTCTCTCTCTCTCTCAAATAAATAAATAAAATCTTAAAAAAATAAATATGGACATTCTGGAGAGATTAAAGAGTACACTTATCATGATGAAAATATAATAAAATTTAAAGAAGTAAATTAAAAAAAAATAGAGATTCTGGATGAGCTCCACCTGTCCTAGCCCCCAGCTGTTCAGGTCTTCCCAGCCTCAGTGGTAAACATGTAAGTGGATTGTTCCAGTCCCAGCTACTGTCTATGTTTCCATGAGAAATCCCAAGCAAGAATTGCTTAGTGGAGCTGTGAGCCACAGGACCAGGAGAGATAATAATAAAATGACCATAGTTATTGTTGTTTTTTTTTTAAAGATTTATTTATTTATTTGAAAGACAGCACGTGTGAGCACATGTGTATGTGAGTTGGGGGAGGGGCAGAAGGAAAGAGAAACTCTAAGCAGACTCTGTGCCAAGCGCAGAGCCGGAGTGGGGAAGTGGGTGGGGGCAGCTTGATCTCAGGACCCTGAGATCACCACCTGAGCTGAAACCAAGAAACCGACACTTAACTGACTATGCCATACAGGTGACTTCAAGTGATTATTGTTTTAAGCTATGAAGTTTTTCAGTGATTTGTTACATAGCAACAGATAATACAAATGGACTTTTTCAGAGTACTCTTTCCAAATGCTTAAAATAGAATATATAGGATTACAAAGGACTACTGAAGTATTAAAAACCCAAATAATGATAATACATGTGATTCTTTATCAATGTGTTAGATAAGATCTGGTGCTGGATATAAAGATCTGGTAATTTTAAAGTGTTGATGAACGTAAATGATATCTGGAGATAATCTGTACAACAAAAATTTTTGTCTGTATAGCAAAAATATGATATAAAAATATTTGTTACTTTTATGATAACAAAGTCACAGGATTTCACAAGCACTTTTATTAATTATTAATTATAGAAGGAAATGCTAAGTTTCAGTTACAGATAAGTGAAAATAAAGGAACAAAGGTATAATTTATTTTTTCCATCCTGGTTCGGGGACTGCTTTCCTCCACCCCGTACCCAATTGAGAACCATTGGAAATGTGTACTTGTAAGAATCTCAGGTATTATAAAACAGTCCTATCTTTTGTAGATGTTGGAAAGGAGGGATGTAACATTAAATCCTTACCCAAAATCATGTGGCTCTTTGGTACCAGTGTTTTTTTTCCAAGCCACTGCTCTACTCCCTTTCTCTACAATTGTTGGTCTTGCATTCCTTCTTCCATGGGTCTGTCTGCTTCTCTCTTTTTTTCCATGACCTTTTCTTCTTCTGTGATCCTTCCTAGTCATGGAATTAAATGGAGATCTTTAAAACCAAAGCTGTGTGGACTCACTTCTTTCTCATTCTTGCCCATAATTCCAAGGTAAACATATTGGGCACTCATTGTTCTCCTTTACACACTGTGATTTCCCACATGAGCCCTTTACTTAAATTAAACAGAACACGAATCCACATATAACCCTATGTCCCACTCCAGCATGCTCTGTACCTTCTTCCATTTACCTAAAGTATTATCACCTGAGAATATCCAATGGAAAAAAGACAGTCTATCCAACAAATGGCGTTGGAAAAACTGGACAGCAACATGCAGAAAATGAAACTGGACCTCTTTCTTAGACCATACACAAAAATAAATTAAAAACAGATGAAAGACCTAAATGTCAGACAGGAATCCACCGAAATCCTAGAGGAGAACACAGGCTGCAACCTCTCTGACCATGACTGCAGCAACTTCTTACTAGACACCTTGTCAGAGGCAAGGGAAACAAAAGCAAAAATGAACTATTGGGACTTCATCAGATAAATTTTTTTTTAATTTTTAAAAGATTTTATTTATTCATGAGAGAGACAGAGAGAGAGAGAGAGAGAGGCAGAGAGAGAAGCAGGCTCCACGCAGAGAGACCGACGCGGGACTCGATCTTGGGTCTCCAGGATCATACCCTGGGCTGAAGGTGGTGCTAAACCGCTGAGCCACCCGGGCTGCCCAAGATAAAATGTTTTTGCACAGCAAAGGAAATAATGATCAAAACAAAATGACAACCTAAGAATGGGAGAAGATATTTGCAGACAACATCTGGTAAAGGGTTAGTACCCCAAATCTGTAAAGAACTCATCAAACTCAAGACTCTCCCCTCCCCACAAAAAATAATCCAGTTAAGAAATGGGCAGAAGACTTGAATAGACACTTGTCTAAAGAAGACATTTAGATGACTAATAGACACATGAAAAGATGCTCAACATCACTTGTCGTCAGGGAAATACAAATCAAAACCATGATGAGATACCATCTCACACCCTGTCAGAATGACTAAAATTAACAACTCAAGAAACAACAGATGTTGGCAAGGAACCCTCTTGCCCTGTTGGTGGGAATGAAAACTGGTGCAGCTACTCTGGAGAGTAGGGTGGAGGTTCCTCAAAAAATTCAAAATGGAGCTACCCTATGATCCAGCAATTGCGGTACCAGCTATTTACTCAAAGAAGGCAAAAATACAAATTCAAAGGGATACATGCACTCCGAGGTTTATAGCAGCATTATCAACAATAGCCAAACTATGGAGAGAGCCCAAATGTCCATCTACTGATAAATGGACAAAGAGGATGTGGTAACTATGTATACAATGGAATATTACTCAGCCATCAGAAAGGATGAAATCTTGCCATTTGTAATGACGTAGATGGAGCTACGTAGATGGAGCTAGAGTATGTTATGCTAAGTGAAATAAATCAGTCAGAGAAGGACAAATACCATATGATTTCACTCATGTGGAACTTAAGGAAACAGATGAACATATGAGAAGGGGGAAAAAGGGAGGGAGGGAAACAAACCAGAAGAGACTTTTTAAAAGATTATATATATTATTATAAAATGTATATAAGATATATATTATACATAGGTTTTTATATATCTATATCATGTACATATATAGATATAAATAAATATATAACCTATATGATATATATTATATATATAAAATCTATATCTTATGTAAAAGATATATATTAGAGATATATGTTTTATATACTATATATGTAATATATATATTAGAGATATGTATGTTAGAGAGGGAGGAGAGGGGCAAAGGGAAGGGGAGACAGAGTCTTTAGCAGATTCAGGGCTCAATCTCATGACCCTGAGATCATGAACTGAGCTGAAACCCAGAGTCACTTGCTCACCTGACTGAGCCATCCAGGCACCCCATCATAAGAGACTTTTAACAATAGAGAACAAAATGAGGGTAGATGGAGGGAGGTAGGTGAGGGATGGGATAGATGGGTGATGGGCATTAAGGAGGGCACTTGTTGTGATGAGCACTGGATGTTGTATCTAAGTGATGAATCACTGACTTCTATTCCTGAAACCAATATTTCACTGTATGTATGTAGTTAATACCTAAATACTGTATGTGGTTAATACCTAAAATTTAATTTTAAAAAAGGAAGGAAAAAAAAAAGGTAGTATCACCTGGCTCAATGCCCAACCTAGACTACCTGAGGGCAGGTCTTGAGAACTTGCATTTTAACAAGCTGCCCTGAGTGATCCAGAGGCTCTGAAAGTTTGAGTACCCCAGGTCTGAGCCTCACCCTCATGAAAGGTCCATGTAGTTTCCGCTTTCTGGGTGTGACCTCTTCTGACCACCACCGCTGCACCCTTTAGTATTGCTACTTATCCTACGCTACCTTCTTATGAAGACTTTCAGGGCAGAGAGAAAGAAAGAAGAGGAGTATGTAGGGAGAATATGTTATGTATCAGACACTCTGCAAGATCCAGTGAAGTAGATGCTATTGACCTTGTTTTACAAATAAGGAAATTGGGGATACCTGGGTGGCTCAGCAGTTGAGCTTCTGCCTTTGGCTTGAGTTATCTTCTGGGGTCCTGGGATCGAGTCCCACGTCAGGTTCCAAGTGGGGAACCTGTTTCTCCCTTTGCCTATGTCTCTGCCTCTCTCTCTCTGTCTCTCATGAATAAATAAATAAAATCTTAAAAAAAACCCACAAATAAGGAAATTGAAGCTCAGAAGGTTGAATAACTGCTTCAGAGTCACACAGTAAATAGTAGAACTAAACATACAGCCTTGCTGTTTTTTTTTTTTTAAGCTTCAGAGCCTCTGCTCTTCTCATGACATAGACCTTATTCAACTTAGCCTCAGATTTGAGGCTTAGCCACTTTTCATATGTTAAGTTCTAATATATGTTCCTTTTCTGCAATAACCTGAACTTACCCTTGAGCATTTACAGATTTCTTTCTCATTTCTTGCTGAACCATATTCGATGAATGTCTTTCTAAAAGTTCTGCCCTGATCTCTTCTCTTTTCTCACTCTTACACTGACCTTATTTTTTGACCTAGATGCCGGGTGCATGAATCTATCTCCAGCCCATATTTCCCTCTTGAGCTTCCAATCCATATGCCCAAATTCCTAGTGCCATTTTTGTAGATGAATTCAACTGAAATTCAACAAGCTGGACTCTTTCCTGGTCTTATTTCCCACTATCTTTTTTTCTACAAGCCACCTTGGTCACTGTGGCAGATTCCGTGGAAAGGCTCTTTTAATATCTCTTCTAGCCTCTATTGAGTGGACTTCTCTAATGCAGAAACTAGAACATTCTTTCCCTTCTCTTCTACCTCTAAATTTTGCAGAGCCCCAGGGCTCAGTCCTATACTCACCCTTAGGTGGTCTCATTCAGGTCAAAGATATTTAATAACATATTTTTGCTGATGAATCCCAAATTCCTCCCTCTCTCCAGCCAGATCTTTCCCTTGAGCTTCAGATTTGCATATTTGACTGCATTTTAGCAGTCTCCATCAGGGTGTCTAATTAGTGTCTCAAGCTTAATACCTCCAGAGGAGAATATTAAGGTCCTGACTGCCTTGTAAATGCTCACTCACCTTCCATCTTGTAGATGACTTACCCTCTATCCCTTTTTATTTATTTTAAAAAAAGATTTTATTTATTTATTCGTGAGAGACACACACACACAGAGGCAGAGACACAGTCAGAGAGAGAGGCAGGCTCCAAGCAGGGAGCCCGATGTGGGACTCGATCCCAGAGCTCCAGGATCATGCCCTGATCTGAAGGGAGGCGCTCAACTGCTGAGCCACCCAAGTGTCCCATCCCCTCTATCCCTTTTAAATCTCTATTTGGAGATGCCTTGCTCTGCCCATTCTATCTAAAGTAGAGCACACATCATCATCTTACCCCATCTAACTTTATTCCCATGGTATTTGCTTGACATTGGGTTATTAGATATTAGGTTATTTATTGCTTGTTCCACTATAACATAGGATCCACTATAAGGCAAGGTCTCTAAGAGTCGGAACTACTTGTTCACTACTATATCCCTGGAACCTGGAAGAGTTCCTGCACTTAGTAAGTGCAAGAAATATTTCTTATTTGTGGATGCCCCCTGCCACTTTCCTAGTCTAGGCCCACCATCATCTCTCGCCTGGCTTGCTGCAAAAGCCTAAAAGCTCCCCTGCCTCTAGTTCCAGCTATATTCTAAACTGAAGTCACTGTGACTTTCCTAAGATGAAATGCTGTTCATCCACTGCCCTTAGGCTTTTCAGGGGAGGTTCTGTGTTAGTATCAACCCTGAATCTCAAGCAAAAGAAACCTCTAACCTTCCAGCTCTTCTAATGGATTCCCTGTCTTTCAGATTTTGGCTTTCTCATACTTTCCTTGAGAATCTTTTGTGACCATCATTGGGGTAGGTACCTCCCTTTTGAACTCCATAGATCATCCTGTAATTATTAATATGACAGACCTATTATATTATGTTACAATGCCAGTTTTTGTGATTTCAGCCCTCACACTGGAAGTAACTGCATGAACATCTAAATTATTCACTATTGTATCCTCATCATCTCCATTGTACCTGACATGTAAGAGTTGCTCAATAAATATTTATCAAGTTAATGAGTCCTTTTTTTTAAAGATTTTATTTATTTATTTATTATTTATAAAACACAGAGGAGAGAGAGAGGCAGAGACACAGGCAGAGGGAGAAGCAGGCTCCATGCAGGGAGCCCAATGTGGGACTTGATTCTGGGTCTCCAGGACCACGCCCTGGGCCAAAGGCAGGTGCCAAACCGCTGAGCCACCCAGGGATTCCCTAACTGCTACTTCTTTCTCTCTCTTCCCTCTCCATAATCAGAGCTGTAACTCTACTCGGCCACTAGGTTGTTGCCCCAGGACTCTGAAATTTACAGTGTGCCAACTTTTAAAATGATGGTGATGGGGATCCCTGGGTGGCGCAGTGGTTTAGCGCCTGCCTTTGGCCCAGGGCGTGATCCTGGTGACCCGGGATCGAATCCCACGTCGGGCTCCCGATGTATGGAGCCTGCTTCTGTCTCTGCCTCTCTCTCTCTCTCTCTCTGACTATCATAAAAATAAATAAATAAATAAAATGATGGTGAAATTAATTCAACAGCACATGCACATAGTATTACTATGCTTAACACCTAGTTAGTAAGAGTGATTAGTTAAAATAGGAAGCTACCAGATGGTAAGTATTATCAATAACACCCATATGTGAGCCAAGACATGAATTACAGAGTTAATTTGAGGGCATATTTTGTGCTTGCCCTGGCACCAAAATTGCTAGTTACAGCTCTGCCTGGAAGTTCCATTCTACACAATAATTTCTGATGGCAGATCTATTAACTGTATTCATTGTATGTGGACATGAGAAGGTAGAAAATATACTCACACCATAAACTTATGGGAAGGATAGATTATGGACCTGCCTTTCTGTTTCTGTCCTGTTAATTAGGAGTGTTGGGATTTGAGGCTCCGCCAAATGACACTACTTACTAGTGGTGATCTGCAAAGATCAATGAAATATCCAAGATAGGAGAACTATGTCCATGAGCAGGTATAGCCACCTCTAGTGTCTTCACTTATAGGCCAGTGCCCAGGAGAGAGAATATATACTCTTGTGGACAATCAGTCCGTGCTGCCATAGCCACAAACCTCCCCAAGGATATGGGTGTTTCCCACATCTTCAATGGTGTATATCCGCTTGCTGTTTCAGTGAGAAAATTATTAGCACACAAAGTCCTTTACTGCAGAAAATTAAAACAAGAAAAAATGGCTACCTGTTTACATAGCTTGCAACATTCAGGACTCCAAAACCTCTCCATCATTATCTAAATTTTTCTTTTTGTCCAAAGTCCTGAGCCAGACTCAGAGTCACTTATGAAACTCAGAGGTCAGTCATCAACCATCCCATTCCTCCTACTTCTTTGCTCTTGGACTTCTTTCATAGACTCATGTCTTAGAGACATGAAGCAGTGCCAATGATTCAGTTGCATCATCGCACTGACTCAGCTTCTTGCCTACCCCTGTGTTTCTCCCAGAGACTGGCACTTGTGATGGAGTGAAGACCCATCACACCTCAAGTTCCCCCTCTGCCACTTATGAGCTGTGGAGGCTCAGACTCCTCATTGGTACACTGGGAAGAATAGCAATGGCAATCTCACTTGTAAAATGTTCTCTCTCTTCCAAAAACCTTGTAACTGAGTATTAGCATGAAAAATGTTCCATCCCTCTTCTGCTAATGAAATAATTTGTCTCTTCCCTGCCATACCCTCCATATGCCCCAAGTTTATTGACTGCAAAGACTTCTTTTAAGTGAATTAGAGACATTAACCATTGAAGCTTCTATTTCAGTTGCAGAGAAAAATGTTATTAATAGGGAAACTAACCTAGTATTCAGAGGATCAAGGGAGGTCTTCAGATCCATTGGCCTTTCAGTGTGATAAAAATCAAGGCAACCACTTTGTTTTTAGGTGTGAGCGGTAAGGAAAGAATAAACTTGTTAGCTAAAGAAATCTTGAATGGATAAGTGCTTGAGTGGGAGGCACAGACTGAAAAGATGTGATTGCATGTCTATAGGACATCTGTGTGTTTTAAGGGAAATCATGACTGGGAAATTGTTAGAATGAAAGGAAGATAATAGGACACTGGAATGTCTCTAGAAATCAGATTCATGTAAACCAAGTGTTGGGTGTGTCAACCTTGGAAGAAGGGGAAACACCACACCATATCTTGCATAATCAAGTGTATTTGTTTCCCATGACTGCTATAACAAATCATGTTAGAAGAAAGCAAATGTTTTGTAACTATGTGTAGTGACGCACGTTAATTAAACTTACAGTGGTGAATCATTTTGTAATACTTACAAATATCGAATAATTATATTCCACACCTGAAACGAATGTTATATGTCAGTTATATCCAATTTTTTTATATCTATTTTTTTTATCTTACCAATATGGATGTTAAAGGTCTAAAATGTATCTGCAGGGCTTCGTTCCTTCTGGAAACTCCAGGGGAGAATCTTTTTTGACTTTTTCAGTTTCTAGAGGTTGTCCATTTTCCTTGGGTGATGACCCCTTTTCTCTGTCTTCAAAGCCAGCCTGTAGCATCTTCAAATAACTCTCTTGACCTCCCTGCTTCCCCCTCTTAAGAAGACCCTGTGATTACATTGGGCCCACCCAGATAAATCCAGGAAAATCTCCTAACTTAAAAATCCTTAGGCACATCTGCAAAATTCCTTTTGCCATGTAAAGTAATATTTTCACAGCTTTCAGGGATTAGAATGTGGACATCTATCTTTGGTGGGGGGATGGGGGGTGGGGCAGGAGGCAATTATTCAGCATACTGCATCAAGGATGTGAAAATTATTTTTGTTCTGTGATGACTTTTGGGTCAAGTTGACATGTAAGTAGTAAACTGCTTTGGTGATGGTCATGATGGTCATTGATTGTTATGATTTGGATTTCTCCTTTAATTTTCCTGGATTGCACAGAGCTAGGAGAGCATTGATCATAACCAGGGTCTATCTTTTAGATATTCAGCACCAACTCTTACTTTTAATTGCACAACAGCAGAGAGGTGTCAGTGTCAAGTCATAAAATTGTAGGACTTGGGATCCCTGGGTGGCGCAGTGGTTTGGTGCCTGCCTTTGGCCCAGGGCGCGATCCTGGAGACTCGGGATCGAATCCCACATCGGGCTCCTGGTGCATGGAGCCTGCTTCTACCTCTGCCTGTGTCTCTGCCTCTCTCTCTCTCTCTGTGACTATCATAAATAAATAAAAATGTAAAAAAAATTGTAGGACTTGAAGGGATCTGAGAAATTATGTGACCAATCCTTTTCACTTTAAATGTAAAGAGAATGAGGTGCAGAGACACCAAGGTGATTTGTCAACACACCTACTCCCTTGTTCTCTAGTCATTATATCACTGTTTGAGAAGCCCTATGGCGTTAGTCACTGATTGTCTGATCCTGTCATGTTTCCCTGTGATATTGGGTAAATAATGTTGTGTTTAAAAAACAAGAAAATTAAAAGTATTTTCATGAAGTTTATTGATTTAACAATATGGCTAATGCATAAAGTGATGGAATAATGGCAAATGGATTTAAATGGTAGGATGAAGGAATTTTCTCCTTAGTAAGTTCATAAATATGGTCTAGGAAATATAGCTGAAATGAGTGTGGAGGGAAATGTTTTGTTTCCTTGGGCTGTTTTTTTAAATGCTTGTTTTTCTTCAAAGTTTATAGAAAAACATTTATCGAGGGCCCACTGTATGTGAGATGTCGTTTTAGGTTCTGAGAAAAAGACAATAAAAGAAGATTTTGTTGAGATTTATTATTTATTATTTGGATTTCTCAAACTCCTGAAAACAGAAAAAAACAACTTTAAAATTTGAAACCCAATAATCTAGAAGTTGTATAAGTAGGGCAGTGAATGAGAATAATCGGATATGTGGCACAATATGCAGGTCAAAGTAGATTCAGAACCCTCTAAAATTTCTTGTGGATGTAAACTTATTCCCCTCCTTAAAGTGAATTGCTTCATCTGCCAAAGTTAGATGAACCAAAGCACTTAGGTGTGGTTAAGGTATGGAAATCCAGAATTTGGACAAATCCTAATGCAGATGGGAGAAATAAGTGCCAACCCTCACATTTCTCTAAGCTCTTTGCAATTTGGGTTCATAGTTCTCACAGGTCTGGTTTGCTTATTTATGGCTTATTTTTCCCAAGGTATTTGTTAAATCACTTCTCTTTTGCCATAAATTACCCCAAAAGAGCAAAGCAATTTGCTATGGAAAAAAAAAAAAAAGAACGCTTTCAGGTCTCTTGGTGTCTTGTTATACAATCCATTTCTCAGTGTATATTGGGACATGGAAATATTTAAGAAAACTAGTAAACTAGAGACAATGGACAAAATTTGACTCAGGGAATTACATTTTTACTTCTTTGTAGCTTTGAAATCACCAGAAGGGGAATTAAGCAGAAAGAGGAGAGGAGAGACATGGTGTTGAAAAGGATGTTTCTGGGAGGAGTTTTGAGGTGATAGGGAATAAGTAGGGCACCTTGGAAAATGAGAATTGGTTTTTCACAACTCACATGACCTGCACAGGTCTGCAATGTTTGCAGAGGGCCACTTAATGGTAGCCTGTTTCCTTGTGATGACCAGGTCAGACTTTGAGATTGGTTGATCAGTCAAGCAACTTGGAAAACGGGCCCTTGGCTCAGAAATTGCACAAGGAATGAAAGCAACAGTAAATGGTGAGCATTCCAGAAGACGTTGTCATTTTCTTGAAGCAGTCATCTTGGGTCTCTGTGCAGCCTAAAATGGAATACCACTGAATTCCACCTGAAGGAAACAGAAGAGGTAGGAGTTGGGGCTCCTGGCTGGCTCAGATGATAAAGCATGTGACTCTATCTTGGGGTGGTGAGTTCAAGCCCCACATTGGGCATAGAGCTTAGTTTTTAAAAAAGAGAGAGAGATAGGGTGCAAGCACCTGGCTTCAGATGCTTTAGATAACTAACAAGTTAAGAAAACAAACAAACACAAAGACAAAGCAAAAATTCTAGGTTTATCAAGATACATTTTAACTTTAAGAACTCCCACCTAAATGTATTCTAGATGGGTACATTGCAATACAAAAGCTTTGAAATTTCAAAACAAAATAGCTTTCAAACTCAGATGATAAAAGCCATGCAATTGCCACTGACTGTATGTAACTTCCTGAAGTGTTAGTTGTTTGGAAGTTCCCATTATCATTCCCCAGCTTAACCCAGGTCATGAGTTACTCAAAGGGCTGAATCCACAGAAGGAATCTTTTAGATGTGTAAGTGCTTCTCAGAAATGGACATGTGTCCTTGACCTCACTGTTTTCACCCTGATTACAGAAAGAAGGCATGCTCACTGCAGAAAATGTGAAAAATACACACAAGTGCAAAATAACTGACAGTGTTGTCCTTATTTTGTTCACTTGTTTGGAGGGAGAACACAAAGGAGTAGTTCTCCAAAGGCAGCAAAACATATGATTCTGAAAACAGTAGTCACTCATTGGGGGGCAATTTTGCCTCCTACCCCCAGAACATAGATAATGCCCAGAAGCATTTTTGGTGTTATAATTTAGAAAATATTACTGGCCTGGAGTGGGTAAAGGCCAGTGATGTGCTAAACATCCTACCATACATAAAACAGCCCTAACAAAGAATTATCCTGCCAAAGTGTCAATAGTGTCAAAGATGAGAAACCCTATTAATAAAGCCATCAAAAGTGTTAAGTTTCGGTTCTGTTTCACAAACAAATGCTGTGCCCACCACACTGTTGTCAAACTGGGCCTTTGACCCACCAAGAACTGTTGTCAATATTTTGACACATCCCAGACTCTTTTTTTTTTTTTTTTATGTGCAGAGTCCCTTAGTTCTTGTTTTGAAGTTGAGCTGCCTAGATAACCATCTGCCCATGTTTAGGAAAAGTAGAGCAATCACCGTGAGCTAGTGTCTCATGGCTCCGGGGGGTCTTGGCCACCTCTTTCCCTTTCCGTAAGGAAGGAGCTCTGACTGGCAGAGGTGTGAGCCAGAGGGAACTTGGAGCTTAGAGAGAGGACTCAGGATAGACAGGCTGCACAAGCTCAAATAACCCTCTTAATACTAAAACCCATCCCATGGGACCCCCAAATTCTCTTCTTCTCTCCCAACTTTCATCTCTTCTAACTTTTGTTCTCTCCTTCCAGTTCTATAGAGGAAATCAGAGTTCTGCTTCATGGAGACTTTTATTCATAATTGGTGTGCCATACCTATTGTTTGGCAACTGCCTTTTCTTCTGCTTAACAATGTTTTAGAGATTTTTCCCATGTTGACAAAGGGATCTAGTCATTCTAAGAGTTGCATAGCATTCCATGGCCTGAATGTACATCATACTTTAAATAACACTTGCTTATAGAAAATCATTTATGTCATGGCCATTGCTTTATTATTAAATATAATACTCCAGAGATAACCTTGATAACATGCCTTTTTGTGTCTTGTGTAAATATTTTTTCTGCAGTAGATACCAAGAAGTGGAATTGCTTTGAAGACTGTGTTCCTTTATACTTTTAATGGGAATTCCCAAATTGCCTAAAAATTGCTAAACTAGGGGCACCAGGGTGGCTCAGGCGGGTGATCATCAGACTTTTAGTTTTGACTCAGGTCATGACCTCAGGGTCATGAGATCAAGCCCTGCTTTGGTCTCTGTGCTCAGCGGGGAATCTGCTTGAGACTTTCTCTTTCTCCCTCTTTCTCTGTCCCTTTCCTTGCTGGCATGTGGGCACTCTCTCAAATAAATACATCTTTAAAAGAAATGCTAAACTAATCTAAATTGTCCCTGGAAAAGTATAAGAGTTGTCATTTTCCCATACCATCACTGACTCTTGTTATTATAAAGCTTTTATAATTTTTATCATCTGATAGTTTATTTTTTATTTTTTTAAAATATTTTATTTATTTATTCATTAGCGGGAGAGAGAGAGAGGCAGAGACACAGACAGAGGGAGAAGCAGGCTCCATGCAGGGAGCCCGATGTGGGACTCGATCCTGGGTCTCCAGGATCACACCCTGGGCTGAAGGCGGCGCTAAACCGCTGAGCCACCAGGGCTGCCCCTGATCTGATAGTTTAAAAATATATCTGTAATTTTGCATTTCTTTGATATTTATTGATTAGTTGAGCAGCTTCTTATATTTTTAGATTATGTTTATATTTCTTCTTCTGATACTTGTCTCTACATTTCCTTTAACAAACCTTTCCCCCCACCCTCTGATTGTTGGGTCTTTTTAAAAATTGTTTTTGGAAGTTCTTTACTCTGGATAGATATTATATATTTTCTTATGTTATTTATGTTTCAACTCTTTTCATCCAGTTTATTCTTTATCTTTTAAATTTTGGGCTTGCCATTCATTTTATAAATTTTAAAATATTGAAGTATTCGATATTATCTATCATTTCCTTTATAACCTATGTCTTTTGAATGTTCAAGAGGTCTCCTCTCTTTCAAGCTTCAGGTATCTTCTTTAGTATTTCTTTTAATATTTTCATCAGTTGGATGTTTATATTTACTCTTTAACCCATGCAGACAAGGCTGGCTTCCTGGCTGTGGTGTCAGTGAGGCAGTACATACATTCACTAGGAGTGTACACTCTGGAATCAAAGTATGTGCATTTGAACAGTGGCTCCAACACTTAGCAGCTATGTAACATCATGTACATTTTTTAATCCTCCTTTGCTTCAAATTTCTCAACTTTAAAATGAGGGCAGTGACAAGATCCTTAGGGCACCTGGGTGGTTCAGTCAGTTGAGCCTCAGTTGAGCATCTTGCTTTAGGCTCAGGTCATGATCTCAGGGTCGTGAGAAGAAGCCCAACGTTGGGCTCCATGCTCAGCAGCCCAGAGCCTGCTTGTCTCTCTCTTTCTGCTCCTCTTGCTCATGCTCTCTCTCTCTCTCTAATAAACAAACAAATAAAATCTTAAAAAAAATGGGGATAGTGATAAGATTCAACTCATATCATTGTTTTGTTGGTATATGTAACACAAGTAAAGCCCTTAGTACAACATCTGGCATGTGGTAAATGTTTAGTGAATGTTTGAATGTTATATGGATTTTTTTCTGTATTTATTTGCAATATTTTTTTTAAGTGTCAAAACTTACCTCTTAGGTGAATCTCTTTCTTACAAAATTGACCAGGTTTTGTTATGCAGGTTCCAAAATCCAAAATACATCCATGGAAGGGAAGTGAGAGGTTGCATAATCTACAAATCACACCTCCAACATCTCCAAAGTACAGGAAAAAAAAAAAGATAAGGAGAAAATAGAAGTGGAGACCAGAAAAAGACAGAGAGAAAAAATAGTGATTTTCAACTTAAAAAGGTAAGCAATACATATGTTTTTCAAGACTTATTTATTTATTCATGAGAGACACAGAGAGAGAGGCACAGACATAGGCAGAAGGAGAAGCAGGCTCCCTGTGGGGAGCCAGATGCAGGACTTAATCCTAGGACCCTGGGATCACAACCTGAGCCAAAGGCAGACACTCAACACTGAGCCACTCAGGTTCCCCAAAGGTAAGCAATATTTTAAAATTTAATTTTAAAAACTCATATAAATTAAAATTATTTTGAGAATGGGGGAAATTCCAGACATATGCTACATCCATGAACTGGAAATACCCCAAATGGATACTGATTAGACACATGAGGCCAGGTGGTCTACACAATTTAGTTGGTAAAAACTTACTCAGGTCCTCAGTGCCTAATTAAATCAAACCAGTTATTTAGGCAGAAAGTTTAATTTTAGCCATCCACTATTAGGCCTTCACTTCAATGTCTAAGGCAATACATTATATATAGTAGGTTCTCTGTGAATATTTATTGCTTGATGTTTACATATTGGTTATCTTCAACACTCAAAATCAGTGGTTTAAAATGTTATTCATTTTGCTTAAGTAGAAATAGCTCAGAGAGATGCCTGGGTGGCTAATAAAATCTCAAAAAAAAAAAAAAAAAGAAAAAGAAAAAGAAAAAGAAATAGCCCAGAGATTCTTGAACTTAGTCAACATAGGTAAGATTGGAAGCCATATCTAGATGGGTTTCCAGATTTGATGGTGCATCCCATTTATATAAGCAGTTCAAATAAAATAAACACAGATTCCCAGAGCCCCTACAGACCTGAGTTAGAATCTGTAAAAGCTAAGGCTCAGAAATCTGTATTTTAGAGATGCAGAAACATCTGAGGGCATGTGACATGGTTACAGATGTCTGGACCGGTATTCGAGAACCACTAGTTCCACTGAATTCAGAAATTTCCTTTGTAATAACATCTGCAGGAAACCTTGCTTAGTGACTCATCACCAGTAAAAACACTTCAGATTGTTCAGAGATTCTTCTGAAACTTAGACCAAACTTGTCCACTGTTCATAGTCCCAGTCTTTTAACAGAGGAAGGCCATTGCCGTGTCACTCCTATTCACTGATAACTCAAAAGAAGAGTTCACTAGACATTTTGCACATTGTATTTTCCATCTCTCTCTACCATATTCAGGGTTAGAAAATACTACTTTCTTTCTTTTTTTTTTTTTAAGATCCTCTAATTGGTCTAACATAACCCTTCTTTTTTTTTTTTAAACATTTTATTTATTTATTCATAGAGACACACACACACACACAGAGAGAGATGCAGAGACACAGGCAGAGGGAGAAGCAGGCTTCAAGCAGGGAGCCTGATGTGGGACTCGATCCCGAGTCTCTGGGATCACGCCCTGGACTGAAGGCGGTGCTAAACCTGCTGAGCCACCAGGGATGCCCGAAAATACTACTTTCAAGGGAAAATAGTCTGGCTGGCTGATGAGGCTAATGAACCTCTGTTGACTATTCTCTACAGGCTTAACCTCCTCCCAAGACACTTTGGAAATTTCATATTGGTTCTCACTCAGAGAGCAACAGACTTTTCAATCCATAATCAACAATCCATCAACAAATATTTTTTTTTAAGAACTAAGCTTATGCCAAGCACTCTGCTAGGCAATTTATATGCATTAGCTCAATAATTTCTCACAAGAAAGCTTCCAGGCAGGTATTATGATTGCTCACATTTCACATAAAAGAAAACTAAGTCTCAAGATTTTAAGTAGCTTGTGCAAGTGGCAGAGACAGAAGTTTTTAAAGGTCCCTTGCAATCTAAAGTCTTTGTTCTATGCAAGCACACCATGTCCCTAGAGCTCCCTTTTTGTATCCTATACCTTAAAGAACTGAGCAGCCCTCTTCTTTCCGGATATTTTGATTCTTTTTTTTGTTTTTGTTTTTTGTTTTTAAAGGTTTTATTTATTTATTTGAGAGAGAGAGAGAGAGAGAGAGCACCAGCCAGGGCGGGGAGGAGCAGAGGCAGAGGGAGGGGGAGAAGCAGACTCCTGTGCTGAACAGGGATCCTAACGTGGGGCTCGATCTCATGACCCTGGGATCATGACCTAAGCCAAAGACAGATGCCCAACCAACTGGCCAGGAGCTCCGGATATTTTGATTCTTAGTAGATTTTGGGTCAGTTGCCTACCCAGAATACTAGTGCTGCTTAGTTCTTTAAGACATGCCTGAGATAGTTTTCCTCTTGCACTTATGACTTCTCAATCTCACTGCTTGTCTTAGAGATACACTGCATGGCTTGGACATTTGGTGCCAGTGGCCCCTCCAAGGTGAAGACCTCATAGGATACTAGCTCTTTCTCTGCCTTGTCTGAGGCCCATGGACTGGGGGACATCTGCTCTAACTTCTTTCCTTCCCTCTCAGATGGGCCCTCCTCCATCCTGATCCATACCCAGCATCCCTAACCTTCCTAAAACCTTGGTTCTGACATTCTTCACAGCTGATGATGATACCTTAATTTTTAGGCTTTTTTGTTGACTATATCTGTTCATTTGCCAGAGTATTTATAAATATGTTCTTAGATCCTATTTCCTTTCTTCCAGTGCCTTTTTATCTGAACATTTATTGTTAGTTTTATTAACATTAAACACATGATATATGCCAATTTGACAACTAAATTTAAAGCTTTGGACTGTATGTAAGATGAATAGTTTCCTGACATGATTAATTCTGAAGATGCTATTCCATGACTTTATTAATAGGAAACATCCAACAGATTATATTATATAATTATTTTAAGGTATATTCTAAATCATATCTAGTTATTTAAATTTATACTATAAAATCAAGATGATGATGAGCTTTTTAAATAACCACTCCTAGAGGCACCTGAGTAGCTCAGTCGGTAAAACATCTGCTTTCAGCTCAGGTCATGATCCCATGGTCCTGGAATCAAGACCCACATCAGGCTTCCTTCTCTCTCTCCCTCTATTCCTTCTGCTTGTGCTCTCTCTGTCAAATAAATAAATAAATAATAACTAAATAACCACTCCTTACTTCATGGGGAGGGAGTCCTTACCTCAAAGTTTCTCTTTATGCTGAATTTTCTTCTTTTACCATCACATCTTCTCAAATTTAGTAAAATCAATGCAGTCCCCTCCCTGAAACATTTTTTTCCCATGATATTCAAGACACCGAAAATGTTCTTGTGTGATTTTTCACCTACTCATGTGCTCCTCCCCACGATTCTTACAAGAGGCTGGGATAAAGATGTACATATAGTAAGTTTCCCGCTGCCCTGCCTGTCATGCTCTGTACTTAGTAATGAAGGTGGTGTGGGAAGCAAAGGCCACAAACTGGTGGCCTGAGGGCCAGAATTGGTTTAACTTGCACAGAGCTTTCAAAAATTAGTTGTGAATCTTTAAAAATTGAGAGAGTTTTCCCACAAACTTGATTTCTGGTTTCTCTTTAAGAATCAGAAGATTTGGTAATGTTAGGCTCTCCTTTCTCCATGGCAGCAAACATATGTAGCTAGGTACCAGCTGTCCCCACTCTTCTTCCCATTGCTCGATAGCTTCCCTCATTGGTATGAGCTGACCCAAACACTTTAGGCATTTCAGTCAGTGACTCCAATATTAGCTACTCAGAATCTCCAAGTCTCAACATTAGAATTTTATTTATCTCTGGGATGCCTTCTGGATTCTTCCTACTGAAATGTGGCCTCCAGACCAACAGTATGAGTTTACTTGGAGGTTTGTTGGAATGCAAACTTAGGCCCCACCCTGACCTGTTGAATCAGATTCTGCATTTTAGCAAGATTCCTAGGTGACTCATGTGTTTGTTAAATCTTATGACTCCAAAAGAACCCTGGGTTCAGCATAGAGCTTACTATCTTTATTCTCATCTTGTCACTTCACTGAAGTGAAATCCCATAATGAACATGCCTCTTTGGAGGTGTTACCTTCATGCATATCTACCTAGTACGAAGGGCCTTAGGAGTTCTGTAAAGGGAATTGAAGGTGCCCCATTATCTCCTTTATTGGTTCTTCTATAAATGAAGGAATGCTGGAGATGATGGAGAGCACATATAGTAGGAAAAGTGGTAGAAGACCCATGTCTATGCTTATTTGGTTTAATTTGTTTTGTCATATATGTGTGTGTGTGTGTGTGTGTGTGTGTGTGTATTTATTTATTTATTTATTTATTTATTTATTTATTTATTTATTTAAGAGAGAGTGAGCAGGGAAGGAGCAGAGGGAGAGGGACAAACAGACTCTGTACTGCTGACCACAGAGCCCAACGTGGGGCTTGGTCTCACCACCCTGAGATGATGACCTGAGCCGAAATCAAGAGTCAGTCATTAAACCAACTGAGCCCTCCAGGCGCCCCTCTTTGCCACATCTGTAAGAGCTTCCAGTCTCATTTGCTTAGCTCCAGCTTAGTAATAACAACGTGTGGGCCACTGTCTAGAAGCCCAGTTTTTGGGACACCTGGGTGGCTCAGTGGTTGGGCGTCTGCCTTTGGCTCAGGGTATGATCCTGGAGCCCCGGGTCCAGTCGCACGTCGGGCTCCCTGTATGGAGCCTGCTTCTCCCTTTGCCTGTGTCTCTGCTTCTCTCTCTCTCTCTCTCTCTCTCTCTGTACCTCTCATGAATAAATAAAATCTTAAAAAAAAAGAAGCTCAGTTTTGTCATCTATAAAATGGGAAGTAACAGGACTTGACTCCTAGGATTGTCACGAGGGTTCAGTGAATTCATACAAATGTAATATTTAGACCAGTTCCCGGTATATGGTAAATGCTCAATAAATGTTAGCTGTATGACTGTCTAAAAGTGCTTCGTTAGGCCTTGCTGTAAGCACTTAACTACCTTTTTTTTTAAAATTTTTATTTATGATAGTCACATAGAATGAGAGAGAGAGAGGCAGAGACACAGGCAGAGGGAGAAGCAGGCTCCATGCACCGGGAGCCCGACGTGGGATTCGATCCCGAGGCCTCCAGGATCGCGCCCTGGGCCGAAGGCAGGCGCCAAACCGCTGCGCCACCCAGGGGTCCCCCTTAACTACCTTTTTTAACGTCATCCTCCACTGATATTGTAATTCTCCAATCTCTTAGATGATTTCCCCCCTTTTTGATTTATGTTTTCTTAATGACTTACCACTCAAGAGGCATAGTACAATAAAAACACCACTGAAGACAATCCTTCTCATTCTTCGATGTCTAACCATAAAAGAAAATGGAAGGAAAGATACAACCCATCATTAAATCTTTCTTGGGGAGGAAGTAATAAAGTTACACATTTTAAAGGGAAATAACTGGCTAAGTTTCATTTGCTTCATTAAGAAAGTATAAATAAATTTATTTTGTGAAAGAGAAAAAAAGGTAACGGTCCTTTTTTTAAAAAAAGAGTTTGTTTATTTATTTATTTATTCATTCATTCATTCATTCATTCATTCATGAGAGATGCAGAGGGAGGCAGAGACACAGGCAGAGGGAGAAGCAGGCTCCCTCAGGGAGGTGTCTGATGCAGGCCTCGATTCCAGGACCCTGGGATCACACCCTGAACTGAAGGCAGACACGCAAACACTGAGCCACCTCGGTGCCCCAAAAGTACCTGTGTTTATCAAAAATTCACCATAAAACTTCTAGAGTATTTTAAGTTTAGCTATCTTTTTATTACCAAATACCATTCCCTCCCTTATTTTCTCTCCTAAGATATAATTGTTTAAAACAAAAAATTAAATGATATAGATTATGTTTCTAGAATAATATCCTATTAAAAATCTCTTTTAAAAAAATCTCTTTAACGAATCGCCTAAGGGAAAATATTGATGTTTGGTTTCTCATAAACTAATACTTTCATTGTAAATTATCATGTTTATAAGGTAAAACATTATATGATAGTTAACAGTAGTTAGTACTTATTAAAATCAAGAGAAAGAAATAGATTGGCTAAAAATATATCATTTAGTTACTTATGACCTACCTGCCTTCTTGAAGGTTTTTGGAAATTTTCCTAGGTCTGAATTGTTTCAAAAGTAAATTTCTGGTGTAATGAAATCTATTTTAACTGAATTCAACAAGGCAAGTTCTTGATCCACTAGATTCCAAACGGTTTAAACAGTAAAAATTGTCCAAGTAAACAGACAGGAATTGTTCATGTGTACACTCTGATGTATAGGGGACTTTAGTTCCTTACTCATGAAATTAATGAGACTAAGTCAACACTTAAACTGATTAACTGTAAATCTGGCTAAAGATGTCTATGTTTACTATACTACATATGAGTTAGTTTAGATACACCCCTGCCCTACCATATAATTTTTTATAGCAGAATTTGGTATATTCAGAAAGCACTTTGATTTTAAAATAATGTTTATTTCTAAATGAATATATAGTCCCAAATCAATGCATTCTTCTTGAAACAAAATACTGAGAATATTAAAATCTCCTTTGGCCATGTTCCCAGTGTCTTCCTCAAATGTAACCACATTATCACTATGTTGGATATATATATATATATATATTTAGTTTCTATTTAAACTCCAGTTAGTTAACATACAGTGTTATGCTAGTTTCACGTGTACAATACAGTGATTTAATATTTCCATATATCACTCATCCCTCACCCAGCTCCCCACTGGTAACCACTAATTTGTTCTCTGTAGTGGAGAGTCTGTTTTCTTGGTTTTTCCTTTCTCTCTTTTATTCCACTTTGTTCATTTGTTTTGTTTCTTAAATTCGAAATATGAGTGAAATCATATGGTATTTTCTTTCTTCTGATTGACTTATTTTGCTTAGCATAATACTCTCTAGCTCCATCTTATCATTGCAAATGGCAAGATTTCACTCATTTTTATGGCTGAGTAGTATTCCATTGTAACTTGGGAATATGTGTAACATTGCTTTTTGTTTTATTTTTACAAAAACAGTATCATACTTTGTGTATTATTTTCCCCTTTGCGTTTTACTTAAAAATATGTTGGAAATCTGTTTATGTTAATCTTTAAAACTGCTTCATTATTTTGCATTGCTGTATAGTACTTTTGGTACATGATAAAGCTGTAGTCTACCCCTCCTCTGGTTGATAAGGACATAGGCTATTTTTTTTTTATGCCAAACAGTGTTGCAGTGTGTATATATGCTCTTGGATAACTATACGAGTTGTCTCTCTAAGACAGATCCTGAAAAGTGGAATTTCTTGTCATTAGGGTATCTTCAGGTAACATTTTAATAGATACTATCAAATTGCCCCTGAAAGTAATTATCAATTTTCCTACCACCAGTAGAGAATTAGTACTTTTTCTGTTATATATGGATGTGTAGCCTGCTTTAAAAAAGAAAATAACTTCATATTTTGAATATTTATTTTTTCATTAAATATATCTTAATAATATATTTTTTAAAGGTTCTGTGTTATTCAACCATATGAACTTACTACAATTTATTTAATAACTCCCACATATTTGGGTATATCTCACTTATATTTTTGTTCATGCTTGATTATATTTTTAGGATGAATTTATAGAAGTAGAACTCCTGGGACAAAGACATAAACCTTTTATAAGGCTGTTGACACACATTAGCAAATCATTTTTTTTTTTTTTAAAGTAATACCAGGGCACCTGGGTGGCTCAGTAGTTAAGCATCTGACTTCACCTGGGGTCGTGGTCTTGGGGTTCTGGGGTTAAGCCCTGTGTCACACTCCCCACTCAGCAGGGAGTCTGCTTGTCCGTCTCCCTTTGCCCCTCCTCCAGCTTGTGGTCTTTCACTCTCAAATAAAAAAAATTAAATAAAAAAATTAAAAAGTAATATCAATTTAGAGCAATAGTGTGGTATATTCATTTTCAAATCCCCAGTGCTTAGCTAATACTCTGCCGAGACTATAATAAGCTTTCAGTTAATGTGACTTTTTCTTCCATTCCTTCTGGATATTTTCCTTTTCTCACATATCTTCATGACAAGTTTGTCTTTGGTTCTGATGGTCCACTACTAGTCAATTGATTTCCTTGAATCAAGGTGACATTATCTGATTAGTTCAATCCTCAAACATAGGTTTGTACAGATATAACCTCTTAGTATAAATCATGAAAATACTTTCCTTGATATACATGATCTGTATCTTCTTTCCTTTAATGAGGATTTGGTTTTGACATTCTTTCTAATTCATGTCTATTAGAAAAAGGTTTCGGTGTCAGCAAAGAATCAGAATGGAGAGTGGGGCCCTAGAGTGGCCACTGGATGTCTGAGAGCTTGGGGATAAAAATTTCTGAGATGTTCTAGAAAAGATGACTGGCAAGGGTGCCTGGGTGGCTTAGTCAGTTAAGCATTTGACTCTTGATTTTGGCTCAGGTCGTGATCTCAGAGTTGTGATATCTAGCCCGTCATTGGATTCTGTGCTCCAGAGGAGTCTGCTTGAGATTCCCTCTCTCCATCTCCCTCTATCCCTCCCTGCCACTCTCTCTCTCTCTCAAATAAACAATTAAATCTTAAAAAAAAGGTGACTGGCTATAAAATAACAATACTTGATTAAATCACAGTACATACTATATGATTGCATTGAACATATGAAGTTCAAGAATAGGCAACATAAATGTATAGTGATTGAAGATAGAATAGTGGTTAAATCTGGAAAGGAGGATTGACCTGAGAAGGAGCATGGGAACACTTTTTGGGGTGAAGTGAGAATGTTCTATATTCAACCTGAATGGACATGTATTTAGGCAAATATAAAATTTTATCAAACTGTATATCTAATTGTGCATTTTACTGAATAATACCTTCAGAGATTTGTGTGCTTTCATTCCCCTTTTCAGTAGGGATAAGTCAGTGGGAACATTTGCAAGCACCTCTATGTGAATTAGGAATTTACTGAATTGTGTTAAGTAGGGGAGTGACATTAATTATTCAATAGATATTTATTCATTTCTACTATATTCCAGATATGTTGATTTCAATTAAAAAGATCATTCTAGTAAGAGAGTGAAAATTAGGTTGGCAAAAGTGAGATTGGAAGCAGGAAGAAAGTTAGGGAGATGTTAGACTAGTTTAGTTAAGAGATGATAAAGCCAGGGCACCTGGGTAGCTCAGTGGTTGAGCGTCTGCCTTTGGCTCAGGTCATGATCCCAGGGTCCTGGGATCGAGTCCTGCATCAGACTCCCCAGAAAGAGCCTGCTTCTCCCTCTGCCTATGTCTCTGCCTCTATACTGTTTTCTGTAGTGGGTGCACTAATTTACATTTCCACCAACAGTGCACAAGAATTCCCTTTTCTTCATATCTTCACCAACATTTGTTATTTCTTCTCTTTTTGGTACTAGCCATTCTGACTGGTATGAGGTGATAATCTCATTGTGTTTTTTGATTTCCGTTTCCTTGATGATTATTGATGTTGAGCATCGTTTCATGTGTCTATTGGCCATCTGTATGTCTTCTTTGGAAAAACGTCTATTCGGATCCTCTGCCCATATTTTAATTGCATTGTTTGATCTTCTGGTGCTGAGTTGTATAAGTTCTTTATATATTTTGGATATTAACCTTTTATCAGATATATAATTTGCAAATATCTTATCCCATTCAGTAGGTTGCCTTTTTGTTTTGTTGATGGTTTCCTTTGTTAAGTAAAAACTTTTCATTTAAGAAGTGAGATATCTTTGATGGAAGGAAGATCAGAGGAAAGTGCTGGAGTAGTATAAGGATAAACGACTGTGGGAAGGATAAGTGAAGGATAAGTAGCAAGGATGAGTAATGGGGTTGGATGGACTCTCCTTGGCAGGAGATATACCTCCTTGGGCAGGTATAGACAGAGTTCCTACGTGATGTTTAAGATCTAAGGTTGTGGGCAAACCCCAGTTTTTTCCTAAGGATTATTTTACATAGTTTTCCTCTGACACTTAGAAGGAAGAATTGGCTGGTCTCTAGAATGTCACCTTCCAAATAAAATCCTAGAATTTAAGCTAGCTAGGAGTCCAGGGTCTTTAAAATGGATAGGCTGGAACACAATGGGAAAGCTCACATTTGTCCAGGCAAATCAGGACAAGACTGTCTGCCTCCCCGGATGGTCACCTCTGTGGTGGTACAAAGATCTCTCATGATCTTAAATAATTTGCTTCATCATCCTATGCCTTGATTTCCTCATCTTGTTATGAAGGGGCTTGATTGTAATATTCTATAGTTCGATCATCTCACAAACTTGGTAGCTTTATTTTAGTACTGCAATTGTTAGTGAGGAGAAGAAAGAACTCTAAACCTACAGCTTAGGGGGGATCCCTGTGTGGCGCAGTGGTTTGGCGCCTGCCTTTGGCCCAGGGCGCGATCCTGGAGACCCGGGATCGAATCCCACGTCGGGCTCCTGGTGCATGGAGCCTGCTTCTCCCTCTGCCTGTGTCTCTGCCTCTCTCTCTCTCTCTCTCTCTGTGTGACTATCATAAATAAAAAAAATAAAATAAAAAAAATTAAAAAAAATAAACCTACAGCTTAGATAAAACATCCATAGTAGCAACAAATGGCATTTTGTATTTTACAAATCTTGATTTCTTACCCACAGGAAGGGGAGTCTGTATGATATACATGGGTTGGTGCCTGTCCTGTGGATGCATAGATGCACACACTGCAGAGTACCACTAGTGAGTCACATTTTGGATGCTTCCCTCCATTTTCTGGTATATATTGTGATAAGGAAAAATGTGAAGGGGCATAATTTTAACTTTATGTCATGACGATACAAGCAGGGTTCAGAAGTGCTCTAATATTTATGGTAAGAGGAGAGATTTACTTGTGGAACTTCTGTCATCCTGTTCTTTGCTGAGGACGAATTGTGAATTATATTGCTTTGGAGCTGGAAGACACTGCCAGCCACCTGCTGGCATCTAGAGCTAGAAAATTCTTTTCTCTTTTTAATTTTGGTTTAAAGGTCTACTATACTTTAAAATTTTATTTTATTTATTTATTCATGAGAGACACACAGAGAGAGGCAGAGACATAGGCAGAAGGAGAAGCAGGCTTTCCCCAGGGAGCCCGATGTGGGACTCGATCCCAGGACCCCAGGATCACGCCCTGAGCTGAAGGCAGACACTCAACCACTGAGCAATCCAGGTGTCCTTCTACTATACTTTTTTATGTGACTTTGACTTCTTTAGCTTAGACAGAAGCCCCTAATTCATCATTTCTCCACCCTTAGTCCTGTAAGATGGTTGAATAATGTTGTGTTGTCAGGTAAGGGAAAAGTGTATATGATACTACAGAAAACTTAAATATACTTTGAACTATTAAAAGTTCTGGGAATTACTGAGTTGTTTTAACATGATCTTGCCTGAATTTATTTGACTAGCCAGCTATTTTTCTTTCAATGTTTCTTAACATCCTTCAGAGCAAGTTAGGATCTGAATAGTGTCCCCTTAGTAACCATAATCACTGTAAAGATGATGATTGCTTGCAATTCTTTCTCACTCCACATTTCACAAAGCTTGTTTGAGTCCATAATTACCTTCAGAAAGCCTTCTGATATTAGGGGTAGAAAACATTTTTATTCTCATTTGGGGATGTTCAGGGTCAGAGAAGTTACAAGAATTCTTTGATATGACACAACGAGTAAACAGAGATCTGGGACAAAAAACAGCCAAGTGTTCTTATTCTACACGAGGCATTCTACATGAGATTTTTCTTTCCTCCTGTCCTCCTATTTTCTATCATTGCTTCCCATTGGCAAAACCCAATGGAAAGAGGGATCAAGAAAGCCTGGTTGATTTATCCCATGAAGGTCAACTTTCTAGCGAACAGAGTAGAGTAGAGATGGGTGGATGGTGTATCCAGAGGAACAAAAGGGAAATATTTAGCAGTGGCTAGAGAAGGTCTTTTTGAGATGACATTTGAACTGAGACTTCAGTGAAACAGAAATCATAGGGAAGTGTGTTCCTGCAGAGGAAACAGCAAGAATAGGGATCCCTGGGTGGCGCAGTGGTTTGGCGCCTGCCTTTGGCCCAGGGCGCAATCCTGGAGACCCGCGATCGAGTCCCACATCGGGCTCCCGGTGCATGGAGCCTGCTTCTCCCTCTGCTTGTGTCTCTGCCTCTCTCTCTCTCTCTCTCTCTCTCTCTCTGTGACTATCATAAATAAATAAATTAAAAAAAAAAAGGAAACAGCAAGAATAAAAGCCTTGAGGTGGGAATGAACTAAGTATACTTGAGAAACAGAAAGACAGTCAGAGGGTCTATGGTGTGAGGAGGTCAGGGAAACATGTACATGATCAGCTCAGGGAGGTGGATAACCATTGGAGCACGTAAAGCCTTATGAAGTAATAGTAATACTTTTATTGTTAGTAAATGGAGAATTTTAAGTTACTGAGATGTGAGCTGAGGATCACTTCAGCTGCTCTGCGGAACCTTGTTGTAGGAGTAGGAACATAGAAGCAGGATCCCTGCTTAGGAAGCAATAAAGGTGGCCAGATGAACATGATGCTGGCTTGCACAAAGGTGGTAAAAAAAGGAGGTGGAGAGAAGTGGACAGATTGAGGGTCTGTGTTTAAAATAGTGACGATAGGACTTGTTCTTGCATTGCATGTGGGAAGAAAGGAAAAATGAGGAATCAAGGTTGGTGTCTAGGATTTTTGGCTTGAACGATTCAGTGGTTATTGTTATATTTACTAAGATAGGAAAATGAGGAGTAGAACAAATTTGAGAGGAAGATTATGAGTTCTGATTGGGATACATTATGTTTTAAATATTCTGTAAACTTCCAAGTAACAATGTCTAGTAGCAGCTGGCTATGAGTCCCAATCTCAGGAGAGAATTCAGGACTGGAAATATAAATTTGATGTGTTATTTGAAGCATGTATATAAGATTGGATAGAATTGCCTACTGCAAGATTATACATAGAGAAGAGATGTCTTTTTCTGGCAATATGAAAAGCCAGAGATTCTGAAACTCATGTCTGCTACGTGACATCTAAAAATACTCAACAACAATAAAAAAAAAAAAACCCTTTTGAAATAAATGGATGAGTCCTTTAAGAAACTAATGGAAATCCTCTGAGGTTAGGAATAAAGAGTACAGGAGAACCTGGAGGTAAATGTTGTGGACTGAATATTTGTGTCCCCGACTGCTCCCCAAATTCATAAGTTCAAGCTCTCACCCCCAGAGTGGCTGTATTTGAAGACAGGATCTTTGAGAAACTATGAAATTACAAGGTTAGTAACTTTGAGGTTAAAAGAGGTTATAAGAGTTGCACTCTGATCTGATAGGATTAGTGTCTTTATAAGACACCAGACCTCACACTCCCCTCTAACTCACCCCGCACACAGTTGTTGAAGGAAGATCCACTTGAAGATGCAGTGAGAAGGAGGCTATCTAGCATACAAGAAGAGGATTTTTACCAGAAACCAAATTTACTAAAATATTGATCTTAGACTTCTAGCCTCCTCAATTGTGAGAAAACAGGTTGTTTAAGCAAACTAATCTGTGATATTTTGTCCTGGCAGCCTCAGCAGACTAAGACAGTAAGTGAACCCTGAATCTCTCACATATATTAAAGCCATTGGATGTGGGTTTAAAGCTTTGGAGCATAAGGGATATTGGAGGCAAAGTCATGGGTCAGTGCAGGATGTGAATTTACCACCTTACATAATAGTCACCTTATATAGATCTAGGACATAGGAAGAGCTATGTCCTAGGTTAAAGAGTGAACCAGAAAAAGAATATTCACCCCTCAGAAGCAGACTGCAATGTTGGCTATGGTATTATTGGAAGGAATAAAAGAAAAGAAATGCCTTCTCTTAAAAATGTCTTTCATAGATTTGGCTGAATTTATATTATTTCTATGGTCCTAAGAACTGCACATTAAGAATTGTAGTTTATTTTTTTTTTTGAGATTTTATTTTTAAGTAATCTCTACACCCAACATGGGGCTTAAACTCACAACCCTGAGATCAAGAGGCACATCCTCCATGGACTGAGCCAGCCAAGCTTGCGTAGGTATTACAGTTTAAAGTAGACTCTAGGGTCTTCAGACACAGAACAAAAGCAACACAGATCCTCCCTGGAGGACTCTTTCTTCATTCCAGGCCTCAAAAAATTCCCATAAAGTTAAAGCATATTGAAAATACATAAGGAAACAAGCTACTTTTTTTTTTAAAGATTTTATTTATTTATTAATGAGAGACACAGAGAGAGAGAGAGAGAGTGGCAGAGACACAGGCAGTTGGAGAAGCAGGCCCCATGCAGGGAGCCCGACGTGGGACTTGATCCCGGGTCTCCAGGATCACGCCCTGGGCTGAAGGCGGCACCAAACCACTGAGCCACTCGGGCAAACCACTTGCCCGAAACAAGCTACTTTGAAAAAGGGTTAGCAGAAACAATATGCAGAACTAGAATTGCAAGATATTTAAATTTGGAATAATTAGATACAGAATACAAAAGATTTTTTTTTGTACTGGTTAACAAAATAAAAGGAAGAAATAAAACCTGATAAAAAAAAATAAAAGACAACCAAATTGAGCAAATAGATTGGGGAGAAAAAGCAAACTGAATATCCAAGAATATAACATGTAATAGTTTATCAACAAATATTTATTGAGCACCTGGTATATAATGAGTACTCCTCTAGGGTTGGGTTTACCGTGGTGAACAAAATAAGCAAAAATATTTGACCTCAGAACTTATCATCTAGATGGGGAAATAAATAAAATTTAAAACGTAATATAAGGGTTAAATGGCATACAATTCAATCTTAAGTAAGAATTGGTGAAATAGAAAATAAATCTAAAGAAATAACACAGAAAACAACCAAGAAATGAAACAAAACAATGACAAAATCAAGATGCAACAGAATTCTGCAGAGAAATACAAAGATGTGAAAAATGTGACAGATTAAGTGATAGGGTGTAAAAGATAAAGTTACAAAAAGAGATAAGAGAGAGAATGTGGGAAGAGAAACTTTCAAAAGTTAATGGTTGATAATTTCATGAAAGTCATGGTTTTTCAGATTTCTATGGCAGAAGTGAGATGTTAAAAGTAGCCCAAGAGAAACGACATTTCATAAACAAAGGATGGCAATGACACTGACACTTGACTTCTGAGGAGTAGAACCCAGAAGATGCGGAGGAGTGTCTTCAATGTGCTGAGATAAAATAACCAGCAAACTAGAATGTATATGTAGAAAAACAAGAATTAAGACTAATTAAAGAACTTGCAGTCAAAAAGAGAAAATGGAGTTTATTCCCCCAAAAAAGAAACTTGCACAAATGAATTTCTAAAAGATATACTTCAAGAGGAAAGAAAATGGTCCTCCAAATTGTGCGAGATACAAGACAAAATAGTGAGTAAAGATTATGGTAAACAGGGCAGCCCCGGTGGTGCAGTGGTTTAGCGCCGCCTGCAGCCCAGGGTGTGATCCTAGAGACCTGGGATTGAGTTCCACGTCAGGCTCCTTGCGTGGAGCCTGCTTCTCCCTCTGCCTGTGTCTCTGCCTCTCTCTCTCTCTCTCTCTCTGTGTGTGTGTCTCTCATGAATAAATAAATAAAATCTTAAAAAAAGATTATGGTAAACTCTATAGGAATATATAAACAAATATTGATGTTATAAAACATGAATAATGCTTAAGTTATGGAGTTAAGATAGAGCTAAAATATAGAGTCACAATTGCATATGAAAAAGCAAGGCAATTGCAGTAAAGCATTTCAAAAGCTTTATATTATATGTGAGGTGAGTGAAGACTATATTTTGGTAAGCTAAGTGTCCATTTATAGTCTAGTGACTAAGAGAATAGAAATAAGGTGTATTTCTTCCAAGCCAGTTAATGGAAAAAAATGGAATGAGAAAAAATATCTATAGTCAGTTTAAATGTAAGGAGAAAGGTGGAGAAAGAGAGAGAGAAACATGGAGGGAAGGAGGTAGAAACAAGAAGCAGAAAAAAATGCAAGCTTGAAATAAGATGGAAAAATAAATCCAGGGATACCTGTGCAGTTGCTTGAGCCTCTGCCTTTGGCTTGGGTCATGATCCTGGGATCCTGGAATTGAGCCCTGTGTTGGCCTCATTGCTCAATGGGGATCTTGCTTCTCCCTCTCCCTGTTTCGGCTGCTCTCCCTGTTTTTGCTCTTTCTCTCTCTGTGTCAAATAAATAAAGAAAACTTAAAAAAAAGAAAAAGAAAAAGAAATCCAAATAGGTTAGTAGTCACAATAAATTTAAAGGGACTTAGTTCTACAGTTAAGGATCATGGATTATCAGGATAGCTTTTAAAAAAGACAATTGTATATTGTTTATAAAATATATACTTATAAGGACAAAGTAAAGTTAAGAGAAAGAGAATGGAAAAAGATATCCAAGATAGATATAACCAAAATAAATCTGGTGCATTTGTATGTGTGCCTGACTAGAATTTAAAGAAAAAATATAGTACTACAGATAAAAGGGATTACTATATAATGATACAGAGTTCAATTTTTGAGATGATTGTACTAAATTTCTATACTTCTAATAATATAGCTTCCAAATACATAAAGCATATAGATAGTAGGTAAGTGATAAACTGATCAAACTAAAGCAGCAATAGACAAATATACCATTTAATACATGTCTATCAGTGTTTGATAGATCAAAAAGAGAAATCACTCTAGATAAAGAGAATTTGAGGAATACAATGAATAATCTTTTTTTTTTTTTTTAAGAGAGAGAGAGAAGAGGGTGGGGGAGAGTCTTAAGGAGACTCTATGCCCAGTGCAAAACCTAACTTGGGGTTTGATGTGATGACCCTGAGATCATGACCTGAGTAGAAATCCAGAGTTGGATGCTTAACCAACTGAGCCATCCAGGTGCCCCAACAATGAACAATCTTTATCTAAAGAACAAATATAGGGCAGCCCGGGTGGCTCAGCGGTTTGGCACTGCCTTCAGTCCAGGGCGTGATCCCAGGATCGAGCCCCACATCGGGCTCCCTGCATGGAGCCTGCTTCTCCCTCTGCCTGTGTCTCTGCCTCTCTCTCTCTCTGTGTGTGTCTCTCATGAATAAATAAATAAAATCTTAAAAAAATAAAATAAAGAACAAATATATAGTACTTTATACTTAATAATTGGAGAATATATCTCTTTTCAAGAACACCCAGATCATTTTTATTTTTTTAAATGTATATTTAATCTTTTACTTATTCTTTTCCTCAAACTTTTTACTTAAATTCTAGTTAACATACAATGGAATATTGGTTTCAGGAGTAGAATTTAGTGATTCATCACATATAAACAATACCTAGTGCCCATCATAACAAGTGCCCTCCTAATACCCATCACCCAACTAGCCTATCCCTCACCTCTCTCCATCAACCCTCGATTGTTCTCTGTCATTAAGAGTCTCTTATGGTTTGTTCCCCTCTTCCCCTCCAATCCCCTGTGTTCATCTGTTTTGTTTCTTAAATTCCACGTATGAGTGAAATCATATGGTATTTGTCTTTCTCTGACTGACTTATTTTACTTAACATAATACACTGGCTCCATTCACATCATTGCAAAGCACCCAGAGCATTTTTAAAATGGACTACTTCTTAGGCCATAAAGTAAATCGACATACAGCAGAGAATCAGTATCATATATAACTCATTTTTTAAACCAATGCATTTAAGGCAAAAGTCAGAAATGAAATGTTAACTTAAAAATATGTAGTAGAGGGGATCCCTGGGTGGCGCAGCGGTTTGGCGCCTGCCTTTGGCCCAGGGTGCGATCCCGGACACCCGGGATCGAATCCCACGTCAGGCTCCCGGTGCATGGAGCCTGCTTCTCCCTCTGCCTGTGTCTCTGCCTCTCTCTCTCTCTCTCTGTGTGTGCCTATCATAAATAAATAAAAATTTAAAAGAAAGTATGTAGTAGAACATTAAAAAATTAGACTTCTAAAAATTTAAAGTATCAAAGAAGATATCAGAATAGAAACCATAGCTGATTGGTAATGGGAATGCTAAATAACTACAGATTTACCTTTAAAGCTTTACTCAGAAGAAATGTATAACCTTAGCTGGTTTATTTTAGAAAAGAGTAAAGACTGGAAATGAGATTAGCATTCAACTTAAGAAATGGGGAAGATAAAAACAATAAATCCAAAGAAAGTAGAAGGAAGAAACTGTAAAGATGAGAACAGAAGTTAAAGAAAGGTACAATGATCCCTTCTTTAAAAATACTAATGAAAGTGACAAATTTATAATAAAATTATCCAAGCAAAAACAAAATGCAAAAAAATAGTGATTTGAATACTGTGGATTTCTTGTCGGAAAACCATAAAAGGCCAGAAGACAGTGGAACAGCGTAAAATACTAAGAGAAAAAATCGTCAACTCTGAATTCTGCATCCAGGAAAAGGAAATACCCTTTAGGAGCACAAACAAAATAAAGACATTCTCAGATGAAGGAAAAGTAAAAGAACTGTCAAACCTTCAGAGCTGTTCTAGAAGTGCTGAGGTTCCAGGTTCTTCAGGGAAATTATGCCTGGGAGAACCTTGTAACTTCATGAATAAAGGAGGAGTAACAGAGATGGTAAATGTGTGGGTTAATAGTATAGACGATTTTTCTTTTCTTTTTTAAAATATTTTATTTATTCATTCATAGAGATGCAGAGAGAGAGAGTAGCAGAGACACAGGCAGAGGGAGAAGCAGGCTCCATGCAGGGAGCCCGACGTGGGACTCGATCCAGAGTCTCCAGGATTACGCCCTGGGCTGCAGGCGGCACTAAACCGCTGCGCCACCGGGGCTGCCCCGATTTTTCTTTTCTTAAATGTGAAAGTTGAAAGCAAAAATATTACATTACTGAAGGAGTTTACAATGTAGTTCAGATGATGACTAAAATGTAAAAAAGGAAGAAGGAAGGAACCAATGTGGTCATAAGTCTATTTTATTTCAGGTGGCAAATATTAATTCTAAGAGTTAATTAACTTAATTAAGAAGGTTTTAGTAGGGATCCCTGGGTGGCGCGGCGGTTTGGCGCCTGCCTTTGGCCCAGGGCGCGATCCTGGAGACCCAGGATCGAATCCCACATCGGGCTCCCGGTGCATGGAGCCTGCTTCTCCCTCTGCCTATGTCTCTGCCTCTCTCTCTCTCTCTCTCTCTGTGTGTGTAACTATCATAAATAAATAAAAATTTAAAAAAAAAAGGTTTTAGTATTATAATCATGACAGCAACCACTACAACAATTGCACCAAGAGATATATCCTCTTGGTAGTAAATAGAGCAAGTAGACAGAAAAATCAACAAAGATATAGAAGCCCTGGAATTCTTTCAAGCACACGTGGAATATTCACTAAGACCACATAATGATTCATAAAATGAATCCTAAAAATTTTAAAAGAATACAATGTATACAAAGTAGGTTCTCTGGGGGTACCTGGATGGCTCCTTTGGTTGAGTAGCCAGCTCTTGATTTTAGTTCAGGTCATGATCTCAGGGTCCTGGGATGGAGCTTTGTGTCACTCAGCTGGGAGTCTGCTTGAGGATTCTCTTTCTCCCTCTTTCTCTGCCCCTCCCTACCCTCCAAAATAAATAAATAAATCTTTAAGGACCCCAAAAACCAAAGATATAAATTCCTCTGTCCATAATAAAAGTACATAGGCATGTGTGGTCAGTAGATTTCTGATAAAGTTCAAGAAAGGATATTTTTTCAATAATTGGCAGTAAAATAATTGTATATCCGTGCAAAAAAACCCAAAAAAACATTTGCCTGAACCCAGA
Source organism: Nyctereutes procyonoides (assembly GCF_905146905.1). Taxonomy (NCBI): domain Eukaryota; kingdom Metazoa; phylum Chordata; class Mammalia; order Carnivora; family Canidae; genus Nyctereutes; species Nyctereutes procyonoides. The sequence continues at coordinate 52,141,061 of NW_026575146.1, read as the reverse complement.
TCTCACACTTTATACAAAAATTAATTGAAAATACATTATAGAGCTAAATGTAAAACATAAAACTAGACATGTTCCAGAAAAAAATAGGAGACTTTTATGATTGTGAATTAAGAGTTCTTAGACACCAAAAGCATGATTCATTAAAAAAATAAAAATAAAAAGAGAAATAAACTAAAACTGGTAAATTGAACTTCATCAAAACTAAAAACCTTTGTTCTCCAAAGGATGGTTAAAAGAATAAAATGGAAAGTCATAGAATAGGAGAAAATATTTGTAAATCATATGTCTGAAAAAGGACTTGTATTCAGAAAATACAAAGAACTCTCAAAACTCAATGATGAGAAAACAAACAGTTCAATTAAAAAAAAAAATAGGCGAAGGATTTGAACAGACATTTCCCCAGAGGAAATATGCAGATGGCAAATAAGCACATGAAAAGATGTTCCATCATTAGTCATTAGGAAAATGCAAACTGCTGTCATAATTGGATATCAGTATACACTATTAAAATGGCTAAAATAAAAGGGAAAGAAACTTGACAATACCACGTACTGACAAGGATGCAGAACACCTGGAATTCTCATTCATTGATTGTAGAAATGCCAAGTGGCAGTGTTTTGGGAACAGGGTTTGGCAGTTTCTTATAAAGGTAAACATACACTTACCATATGACACAGCAGTCTGACTCCTACGTATTTACCCAAGAGAAATGAAAATATGTGTTTATGCAAAAATCTGTACCTAAATGTTTATAGCAACTTTATTCATAATTACCTCACACTGGAACCAATCCAGATGTCCTTCAACCAGTGAACAGTAACAAACTACAGTACATCCATACAATGGAATCCCATTCAATGATAAAAGGCAATGTACTATTGACACACAAACAACATAAATGGATTTCAATTGCATAATGCTAAATGATATAAATCATATCTATAATGCTACATATTCCTTAGTACCATTTAAATGACCCTCTGGAAAAGGCAAATTTATAGGGACAGACAGGGGTTGAGGGGAAGGAAAGGGACTTACTATGAAAAAATAGCATGAGGAAATTTTTCCTCCCTAAGTGATGGTTACATAAGCAACCCACTTTAGTCATCAAATGGTATATATATATGTGTGTGTGTGTGTTTTCTTAAAAAATATTCAATGTGGGATCCCTGAGTGGCGCAGCGGTTTAGCGCCTGCCTTTGGCCCAGGGCACGATCCTGGAGACCCGGGATCGGATCCCACGTCGGGCTCCCGGTGCATGGAGCCTGCTTCTCCCTCTGCCTGTGTCTCTGTCTCTCTCTCTCTCTCTGTGACTATCATAAGTAAATAAAAATTAAAAGAAATATTCAATGTATTTGTTTAAAGATTTATTTATTTACGAGAGAGAGAGAGAGAGAGAGATCAGGAGGAAAGGCAAGGGAGAGGGAGAGGGAGGATCTCAACCAAACTCCCCTGCTCAGAGCCCAACTCCAGGCTCGATCTCAACTCTGAGATCATGACCTGAGCCAAGAGTTAGATCCTTAATCCACTGAGCTACCAAGGTGTCACATCAATTTATTTAAACTAAAACAACAACAACAACAACAAAAAAACTGTTCTCCTATTTCTCCCAAGCCCACCCCCTCCTCTGGCAACCACCAATCTGTCCTCTGTATTTATGAGCTTGGTTATTTATTATTTGTTTATTTTTAGATTCCACATGTAAGAGTGATCGAATGGTATTTGTTTTTGTCTCTCTGACTTACCTCTCTTATCACATGCCCTTGAGGTGACCCATGTTGTTGCAAATAGCAAGGCTTTATTCCTTTTTTTTTTTTTATGGTTGATATGTATTTCTTTAACCATTTATCTATCGATGAACACATAGGGTGTTTCTATATCTTGGCTATTGTAAATAATACTGCAATGAATATGGAGGTGCGTATGTCTTTTCTAATTGGTATTTTCTTTTTCTTTGGATAAATACCTAGCAGTGGAATTACTGGATCATATGGTAGTTCTATTTTTAGTATTTTTGAGAAACTTCCTTACTATTTTCCTTCAGTGGCTCACCAATTTACATTCTCACTAACAGTGCACAAGGGATCCTTTTTCTCCATATCCTTTTCAAAATGTATTTCTTGTCTTTTTGATTCTAGCCATTCTGACAGGGGCAAGGTGATATCTCATTGTGGTTTTGATTTGCATTTTCCTGATGATTAATGATGTACAGCATCTTCATATACTTGTTGGGCATGTGTATGTCTTCTTTGGACAAATGTTTATTCAGAACCTCTGCCCATTTTTAAATTAAATTATATCTTTTGGTTTTTTGCTTGAGTTGTATGAGTTCTTTATATATTTTGGAAATTAACCCTTTAACAGGTAAATGGTTTGCAAATATTTTATCTAGCCAGTAGGTTGCCTTTTTTTTTTTTTTTTTTTGTTGGCTGTTTCCTTTGCTGTGCAGAAGCTTTTTAGTTTGATTTAATCCTACTTGCTTATTTTTGCTGTTGTTGCTTTTGCTTTTTTTTTTTTAAAGATTTTATTTATTTATTCATGAGAGACACACAGAATGCGAGAGGCAGAGACACAGGCAGAGGGATAAGGGAGCCCGATGTGGGACTTGATCCCAGGACTGGAGATCATGTTCTGAACTGAAAGCAGACACTCCACCAGTGAGCCACCCAGCCATCCTTGTTGCTTTTGGTGTCAGATTTTAAGAATCATCAAAAAATAAAAATAAAAAATCATCACCAAGATTTATGTCAAGGAGTTTACCATCTTTTTTTTTTCCCTAGTTTTATGGTTTTAGGTCTTACATTCTAGTCTTTGGTTCAATTTGAGGTAATTTTTGTATAGTATAAGATAGTGGCCAAGTCTCATTTTGTGTGTGTGTGTGACTATAATTTTGCGGAGACTATTCATTCCCCATTGTATATTCTTGGCTCCTTTGTTGTAAATTAATTGATCATATATGCGTAGGTTTATTTCTGGGCCCTTATTCTGTTCCACTGATCTATGTGTCTGTTTTTACACCAGTGCCATACTGTTTTTAAATGACATTTAAATGATATTCTGGTAAAGGCAAAACTACAGTGATTGCCAGAGTTTGACGGGGAAGGGAGGAACTGAAGACACAAAAAGATAGCAGGAAGACGCTAGTATGGTAATCAAAGCGTTCTGTATCTTATTTGTGGTAGTGGTTATAAGACTATGGAGTTGTGAATTTCAGTGAGTATAAATTTAAAAGTGAGCTTAAAAAATTAGTAGAAAAGAAATCCATGAGTACTGGCAGGGAGGGATACTGAGAATTAAAAGAAATAATAAGGAAGAGGTGGGGGAATTCTATGTTATTTATATGGAGGGTTCAGGGAAGACTCTGAGGAAGTAACTTTAAGCTGAGCTGTGAGGGATGGGAGAAGCTGAGTAGGAGATAAGTGGGGGAAATAGGATTTCAGGTAGAAGAGATAATTTATGGAACTACTTGACAGGCAAAGGAGTACCTGGATTCTCAAAAGCTAAGAGAAAGCCCGTGTGGTTGCAGCCCAGAGCACAAGGACAAGAGTGATGATAGATAAGCCTTACAGAGAGGGGCCTCGCCCTATAGGGCCTTACGGGCCACTTAAGGATTTTGACTTCTTTCCAAACACAGGTTTTTACCAGTGCTTAGGATTAACATGGTTAGATTTAGAATTTTGCTTTAAAACTAGAGCTACAGGTTAAGAACCAATTGAGATGAGGGAGAGGAGAAGCTGGAAGACCTACTTGGTGAAGTGACAGATGCCATCATAAAAAAAAAGTGACGGATGCCATGATAAAAGAAAAATGGTCTGAGCCACAGTCTTCTTCAGGTGGCAATTCACATTCAACTTCTTGAAGTGCTAACTTCTTCAAGAAGTTATGTTAATTTCTAATACATTTTGATGGAATGAAGACTTGCTCTGGGTAACTAGTGACTCATGCACGCAGTTGACTATCAGCTAACTGCCAGTGACCTTCAACTAGGCTCTTCTTTATTTCTATATCTAATCCATTCTCTTTTCCTAGAAAAATTCCCTACCAGGAATAATATTTTATTTTATATTTTATTTTTAATCATTTTATTTATTTATTCATAGAGACACACAGAGGGAGAGAGGCAGAGACACAGGCAGAGGGAGAAGCAGGCTCCATGCAGGGAGTCTGATGTGGGACTCGATCCCGGGTCTCCGGGATCACGCCCTGGGCTGGAGGTGGCGCTAAACCCACTGAGCTACCAGGGCTGCCCCAGGAATAATATTTTAATTGACATACAAAAAGCAATTTTTTCTTGCTTTTGTACAAAGTCACAATAAAATGTTGACATGTTTATTAAAAAGAAAGATTTTAATAAAGTTTTTGGAAACAAAATCAACATTCAAAACTTAATTGCCTTCCTGAATATCATCAATAAACCACAAACAAACATAAAACATCATTTATAATAGGGATTAAAAGTAAGAAATTTGGGGAAAAAAGTAAGAAATTTGGGAATAAATACAAGATATGCAAGAACATTCTGAAGAAATTATTTATTAAAAGTTTCCTGTGACTGCCATAATGAATTCCCACAAACTTGGTAGCTTAAAACAACAGAAATTTATTCTCTCACAGTGCCTATAGGACCAAGATGTTGGGATCCCTGGGTGGCGCAGCGGTTTGGCGCCTGCCTTTGGCCCAGGGCGCGATCCTGGAGACCCGGGATCGAATCCCACGTCAGGCTCCTGGTGCATGGAGCCTGCTTCTCCCTCTGCCTGTGTCTCTGCCTCTCTCTCTCTCTCTCTCTCTCTCTGTGTGTGTGTGACTATCATAAATAAATAAAAAAAAATTAAAAAAAATTTTAGAAAATGCTCTTGGAACAATAGGTTACCCATGTTGAAAAAACTGAAATTGGATCCCTACCTCACATGATATCCAAAACATCAATTCCAGGCCTACATATGAATGCCAAAACCTGAACACTATTTGAAGAAAATATAGAAAATTATGACATTAGAGCAGGATATGATTTCTTAAGCAAGAAAAAGTATACTAATAATAAAAGATAAGAACAATACATTTGACCAGATTAAAACTAAGAATTTTTGTGAGTTAGAGACATCTGAGTGGCTTAGTGGTTGAGCATCGGTCTTCAGCTCAGGGTGTGATCCTGGTCCTGGGAACAAGTCCCACACTGGGCTCCCTGTGGGGAGCCTGCTTCTTCCTCTATGTCTCTGCCTCTCTCTCTGCGTTTCTCATGAATAAATAAATAAAATCTTTAAGGAAAAAGAATTTTTGTGGATGAAAAACTATCAAAAAAGAGTAAAAAGACAACTTGAAAACTTAGAGAAGACATTGGAACACATAAAACAAAGCTTGATGACCAGAATATGTATAGAGTTTCTGAAATAATTAAAGGACCAACAAAACATACATATGTATTATATATATTATATTGCTATATATTATTATATCTATTAGATTCTATTCTAGTATAGAATTGGGCAAAATATGTGAGCAGGCATTTTGAAAGAGGAACTATGAATCCTCAATGAGTATATGAAAACATGCCTGATCTCATTAGTCATCATGGAAATACAAGTTAAAACATCAATGAGATATCACTTTACACCTTCTAGATTAGCAAAAGATTAAAAAGTTGTGAAAAGTTGTTTTCTTCTGTTGGGCCTAAGAAACAACAGAAACTCTTGGTGGTGGAGTGGATGTTTGTATAAGCATTTTGGTTCATAATGTGGCATTATCTGGTAAATATCGACTTGCACACATTCTGTTGATGTGAGAAGAAAAATGATTAAATTTCCTTATTATCTACAGCCCATTGACAAGTCCTTGAAACAGGCAGAGGGACATTCCTCCAGGGACTCAACTGCCTGGACGGGCAAAAGGCAATCTTAGCCTAACTCCCAGGATCCTGTAAGTCTACTTGAACATATAAAAATTCCTTTGGAAATTTCCTTTATCTCTACCCTCCAAGACACGTGTTGGCAATTGTCCTCCAAGCATATCACTCACCAATACACATCTAAAGGGTCTCATGAATAAGATTTTATTGGACAGTAATAAGTGGACTTTTCCTAACAATAGCCAGCCTCCTCAAGGTCCTGGAAACCTTGCTTCAGAATTCCTTAGAGACTTATACTCTCCCTAACTCCCTCCCAGCTTGAAAGTGTATAATGAGCCAGTCCTTATGATGCCGGTGCAGCTCTTTCTGCCCACAGGTCCTACCTTCGAGCTTTAATAAAGTCACCAAAGACATCTCAAGAATCCCTTCTTGGTTGCTGGCTCTGGACCTCACCAACATTCCAAAACTACATTTGGCAACCATGAAGGGACCCCTCTCACTCTAGAGAGCTTTCTTTCTATTCTCACCTTCACTTAATAAAACTGTCACCTCATCCTTTTGTATCCACCAGATTCATTATTTGACTCTGTGAGACAAGAACCCTGCAACCCTGAAAACCTATGACTTAGCAGTTCTCTTCTCGGCAGCAGACACTGGTCCCAGAGACTGTTTCAGACTATGGATAGCAGGCACATAGAGGAATGGTCATAGACTGAAGCAGTGTTGTAAAAGTATAGAGTCAGATCCTGTCTTTATCTCCAATTGTCATATTTGGTTTGCCACAAAATTTTTTCACATTAATTTTTATTTTTAAAATATTTTAAAAAGATTTTATTTATTCATGAGAGACACACACACACAGAGAGAGGCAGAGACATAGGCAGAGAGAGAGGTAGTTTCCTTGTGGGGAGCTTGATGCGAGACTTATCCCAGAATCCTGGGATCATGCTCTGGGCCGAAGGCTGACGCTCAACCACTGAGCCACCCAGACGTCCCTTATTTTTAAAATATTGCATCAAAATATCATTTATCCTGAGTATTAGGGTTTTTTTTTTGGTGCCCCTTAAATTTTCTACCCAAATGCTGCTTCTCCTTCTGCCCATGTCTCTGCCTCTCTGTGTGTCTGTCATGAATAAATAAATTTTAAAAATCTGGATCCCTGGGTGGCGCAGCGGTTTGGCGCCTGCCTTTGGCCCAGGGCGCGATCCTGGAGACCCGGGATCGAATCCCACATCGGGCTCCCAGTGCATGGAGCCTGCTTCTCCCTCTGCCTGTGTCTCTGCCTCTCTCTCTCTCTCTGTGACTATCGTAAATAAATAAATAAAAAACCTTTAAAAAAATTTTAAAAATCTTTTTTTTTAAATTTTAAAAATCTTAAAAAAAATTTTTTTTGGCACCCAAATGAATACCTCACTAGCCCCACCACAGTCTTGGTCCTTGTTGGTTTTACTATTATGCTTCATAACTTGCAAAATTGCTGTATGTATTCTTTTGAATTTATCTAGCATTTCAAAAATTTAAAATTAATAAGAAATAAACCATAAAGAAGAAAAGAGAGCTAGGGAAAGAATTCTGGGATTTCTTCAAATTTCAGTAATCTGAAAGAGATGTTGCAAGTTAAAAGAACCAAGAAGAAGCCAGCAAAGTAGGAGGAAAAACAGACTGTGGCATTTTCCAGGAGTGGAAATATTTGCAAGTCTATTGGTCAAGGCAGCTGCTACCTTAAATAACTAAAGAATCACTTGTTTAATATGCAGTCACCTAGACCTGGATTTCAGAAATCTTGCACATTATGCATTCATGCACAAGAAACATAAATTATAATGTAAAATTATTAAAGGTAGATTTTGGACAAAGATTTTTAGCATTCTGAGTCCTTGACATAGCACGCCGTATTCACGTGAGACACTGCTACGCCTCTAGCCTGTCTTACCTTGCTGGCTGGCCTATTCTTTCTTAGCTTCAAGCCTCAGCTCAAGTGCAGTCTACACTTAGATAACTTCCTTGAGGTCAGTTTTTCTTGTTTTTTACAAATTCAGAAATTCTTCTGTTTTTCATAACTGGCCTCTAGAACAGTATAGGCAAAAAATCTTTGAGGCATGTTTTGGACAGGAAAAAGGGCCAAATTTGAAGTAAGGAGAATAGATACAGGATCTCAAATGACTTAAGATAATGGGGCAAGCTGAGATCCCCTGGAGGAAGATCTTGTGTTATGTCTGAACAGGTTACAGCAGAAGTGTTTGAGAAAATGAACCAATATTTGGAATTTAAAAAAATGAGAGGGAAGATGAATATATAGTTCTGAAGAATGTATTCAGATGCTGGATGAGTCAAGTCTCTTCCTCCCTCCCTCCTTCCCTCTCTCCCTCCCTCTCTCCCTCTCTTCCTATCTCTGTTCCTCCTTCCCTCCCCTCTTCTTCAATCCTTACTAAGTACTTACTGTATGCCAAGTGCTGATTTCAACACAGAGGCTCCTAAGATTAAGACATGTCCATACATTTTGTTGATTCTAATTTGTGCATTATATTTTCACATTCTATCATCTGTGAAATTGGACAATATCTCACAAGCATATTATGATTCAATAGCATCTTACTTACTAGGTCTTTCAGTTTGAAAGTGACTTAGATTTGAGAAAATACCATAGAAGCTCTGTGCCAATTTTACCTGACAGCCAGACGTTAGTATACATCCTCCTGCACAGCTTCTTCTTCCAATCCCAAATAGGGTGATAAGGATGGGGAACAAGTTTGTGATGATTGTGATGATTGCTTGTGATGATTGTCTCTGCTCTATCACTCCCTCCCGTTAGATGGACACAGTTTGGAGAGGTGAACTCCTGACTACCACCTGACCACATCTTTCTCTTCTCTCTTTCTTCTCCAATATCTTCCAGCCTAAATCCAGGAAGAAAAAAATATGTGGACTTTTTCTTCCCTTATATCATATTATCCTTAACCTGATTAATGATCCGTTGTTAAACCATAATGGTATCATTAATACCTTCTACAGTCTATTGAAGGGACTCTATACTCATATTCAGGGGAATTAGTTATTGACATGTTTAGTCGGAACTTCAGGAATTTAGCAAAACTCATTAAGCAGTTATCTTCTGCCCTGAATTTATAAGTCTCACAAGAGTCAAAGACTAAGAAACATGAGCTAGGGTGGGAGGTGGGGAGGATTAAAATGTGCCTGTTGTGAGAATAGTTGTGAGACTATGCTCCCTTTTAAACTCATTTCTTTTCCCATTCTCTTTTCTTTTGTGTTACTGCTTATTAAAAACAATATTAAATATTCCAAACTTCAGTGGAAGTACATATAGGTTTTGCATAACTCTGGTACTGACTGCTTTTCTGGGAAAAAAATAAGTCATAATTGTATTAAAAAATGCCTTAGTCTTAGTTTAGAGTTTTTACCGGAAATGATGTTGATTTATATCAAATATCTTTTTTTTTATTTTTTTTTTATTTTTTTTTATTTATTTTTTTTTTATTTATGATAGTCACAGAGAGAGAGAGAGACAGTCAGAGACACAGGCAGAGGGAGAAGCAGGCTCCATGCACCGGGAGCCCGACGTGGGATTCGATCCCGTGTCTCCAGGATCGCGCCCTGGGCCAAAGGCAGGCGCCAAACCGCTGCGCCACCCAGGGATCCCTATATCAAATATCTTTGATTGATGTGTCAAATCTACCAAAATTATCATGACATCTTTTCTTTGATATATTAATTCAATACTATATATTTTCTAAGATTGAATAATCCTTGCATTACTGAAATAAACATTGTTATATCATATTATTTTATTTTCGTATGCGTTCAATTTTCTGGTATTTTATTTTTGCTTTTTCCATCTATTTAAAGGAAATAATCTACATGGAGGGTGTGTGTGTGTGTGTGTGTGTGTGTGTGTGTGTGTTTGCTATTTCAGTCAGGTTTGCTAGCAACATTATGGGAGCTCTTAATATAAATTGGGAAGCTTTACATGTTTTTTTAAGATGCTGTGAAATTTCAAATTCACGCTCTTCCTCTTACAAGATGTATAACTTTGGGCAAGTTGCCTTACTTGTTTTTAGTTTCTTTTGTAAAAATTAAATACCCAAGTTTTTCCCATGTTTGAAGTGAATTTTTATAATTTATAATTTACATTTATTTATATGTATATTTGTATTTTCCTGTTTGAATTTCAAATATATCACCAATATATACAAAGGATTTTAAAATCATAACGTGTAAAAAGAAATAAAAAAATAAAATCATAATGTGTATAAAATCTGTGGCAAATTTTGCATACAAATTTTGCGAATCTGATAATTTTGTATGCTTTTTTAAAAAAATTTTCTTTTTTTAGTATTTGTAGTAGTTTGTTTGTCTTTTATAACCTAGCCCTACGATAATTTATCAAATATTTTCAGATTCTCCAGTATATTAATATTACATTTTTACCTCTTAAACTGAGTTTGTCAGTTTTATTATATTCATGTTAGATCTCCTGGATTTATTCTCCACAGTTCTTTTACCCTTTTAATTTCTTTATTATTTTTCTCCAAGTTCTGGAAGGATTGCTTGGGGTGGGTTTTAATTCAATGAGTTGCTTAAAATTCAATAATCAGGTTTTCTATTTTTTTAGTCTTTTTTCACAATGTCAGCTTTTTTCCTGTTCAGCTACTGCTTATCCTGGTGTCCAAAATGCAAAATCCTCTTCAACTAATCAGAGAATTTCCAAAGTTTCATTTGGGAAAATTAAATTTCATTACTCAGATCATCACTTAGATGGGTGCCTTTTTTGACTTGTACTCTTTTCCTCTTTTTCCTTATTAAATGAAAGAGGTCTGATTTGGTTCAGTCTTGGTGGTTAAAGTTCTTTTAGAGATCATGGGGATTTGAAGTTTCAGATCAAGTAGGCCTGAGCTTGGCTGGGACAGCAATCCATCCTTTTGTTGGCAGAGTTGCCTTTGTATAGAGAGACAGCAATGGCAACCTCTTTGTGCTTTTCTTAGCATGGCAGTCCATGTTCTGTATAAGATATTTGGAGGGATCCAAAGATTTCTGTTCTTTGTGGCTCTGGCATGCAGTGCATTCCTTTGAGGTGGAGGCTAACTTACATGTGCCCCTTATAAGGTCACCAGTGGCTTATTATTATCTCTAGCCCTTGCTATGGCAATGAAGCTTATGGTCAGATTTTGCTGAGGTCTCTTTTCTTTCTTTTTTTTTTTTTAAGGTTTTATTTATTTATTCATGAGAGACACACACACACACAGAGGCAGAGACACAGATAGAGGGAGAAGCAGGCTCCATGCAGGGAGCCGTACGTGGGACTCAATCCAGGGTCTCCAGGATCAGGCCCCCGGCTGAAGGCAGCGCTAAACCCCTTAACCACCTGGGCTGCCCTGAGGTCTCTTTTCATTTAATTTCCAGACTTCAAAGAAACCTGGAGTGATAGGCCTTTTCTTCATGGTCTCATCTTTATGATACTTAACAAAGGGTCCCTCATTTCTAATTACCAGCATTGCTATGTTTCTTGTTTATAATATCTATAGGCTATTTCAGTAGAAAACTTGGATGGAGTAAAGGGTCGTTAAATGTATCCTCAAGTCACCATTTTTAGCTGGAGGCCATCTCTGTCATTCTGAAATCTGGGACTGCTACCAAATTAACACCCACATGTACTAGTAATGGCTGGCAGAGTCGGGAATTGGGGGCAGATTTATGCTATATATTTATTCCATTTCTAAGTCATCACCTACAAGCAGATGTCTTCTACAAGAACATCAATTCAGTGGCCAAGAGTATCTTGGAAAGAGGAAGCCAAGATATTTTCCATAATGGTTGGCCTTCCAATATTTTTGATATCTTGAAGTCACTAGCTCAGTTAAATATCCAGTTGCATCCCTCACTCCCATCTGTTGATGCCCTTCAGGAACACAGGTGACTACCTTTATAATGCCTCTGTTACAACCCTGTGAACTGTTTCTTGTTCATAAGATTTACCTTCAAGTGGGTAGAAATTCAAATCATTCTTCCCATATGTAAATTTTCTTTTTCTAAATTTAGATTGTCAGCATCCCCGTGTACACCTGCATCATACTATACTAAGGAATTTCATCAAGTGTGACCGAATTTAATAGTGACATCAAAGTTTCCTTTTAAAATTCTAGACACACAAACATAGCTTATCATTTTATATTTCAGTTCTTTTTTTCCTATAGTTTTTTTTCTTCAGGTTCTGACTGGATTTCCTCTTACCTGCCCCTAACCAGTGTATAGTAGGCAGTGCTCAAATTCAGTGAGTTAGGAGCAGAACTTTCAAAAGCTTAGCATTTGGTCAAAGCCTCAACATTTCAGCAAGAAGAAGAATGCCAAGATTTTGGTTATTTCTGGGAGGTACAGGCAAGATAGGACACTTAAGCACAAAAGCCTGTTAATGGCTACAGTTTAATATAAGGACTACTATGGGGACTCAGTATAGGAATACCTAGGTGGTGTGACATTTAATGTGAAGTGTGCCCAGGCTTACAGGAAGATTGTCAGGGGCTGCTTTATTGCTAACACATGAATAAAAAATCAGCAGCCTTCTAAACTTGTAGGTGATTACACAAATTTGATCAGAGTAACAGGACATTGATGCTGATGCTAAAAGTGATTATTACCATTCAATAAACACTGATGAGTGACTACTATATGCCAGTTACTGTGCCAAGACCCAAGTATACCAAGATGCATGAGACCTGCTGACCAAAAAGCTAATTCTTTAGGGAAAGGGATACTTTCAGAGATCCTTCCCTTACAGAGAAGCTTATAGAATTCTGTCATTTTACTGATTGGTTTCATCTAGCTCCTTAACAAATATTAATGTTTTTAAATTTTTATTTTAGAAAATGTTGAACATATAAAAGAACAAATAGTATGATGAGCCTGATTAATTCATTACATAGCTTCAAAAATTATTAATACATAGTCAAGCTCTTTTTGTATTCCTTCAACTCTCCCCTTCAGATTAAAGTCCTGATCATTTGGACACCTCAGTGTCTCAGGGGTTGAGTGTCTGCCTTCGGCTCAGGGTGTGATCCTGGGGCCCTGGGATCGAGTCCCATCATCCCTCTGCCTATATCTTTGCCTCTCTCTGTGTCTGTCATGAATAAATAAATATAACCTTAAAAAAAAATAAAGTCCTGAACATCATATAATATTCTCTGAAAAAAAAACAAAAAAAATATTCTCTGTAAATAATTCAGTATATATCTTCAGAAAATAAAGACTCTCTTTTTTAACAAACCCACAATCCATTATCATCATATGTAAACAGATTTACAATAATTCATCAATATCATCACATCAAACTGATTATTCTATTTAAAAAATTTTTTAATAGTTTGTTTTTGAATTGCAATCCAATATGATCCATAATTTGCCATTGGTTGATAGGTTTTCAAAGTATTTCTTAAACTATAGGTTTTTCCTACATCTCTCTCTCTCTCATTCACTTTTTTTTCTTGAATTTTTTTGTTGTTGAATTTTTGTTGAATTTTTTTGTTGTTTATTTTTAGCTTCCATAATTTGGATTTTGTGGATTATATTCGTATATTAAGTTTAGAATATTCCTTTATTTTCTATATTTCCTATAAATTGGCAGTTAGATTTAGAAGCTTATTTCAAGTTTTTTTTTCAAAACTATTTCATAGGTAGTGTGTTTTTCTATTATGAGGCGAACAATGTCTTAGTGTTTCTTGTTTTGTGACATTCATTGAGGGTTACAAAATGGTGATACTCTAATTTTATCATTACTTCTTCATTTACTTTTTGGAATACTTCTATAAAGAGAAACTTGCCCCCATCAACTATTTATTTGGTTATCCTGTAATGCAGACTGATAGTAAGGGCAGGAGAGGCTTGATTTCTTTCCCTTTATGAGATTTCAAAATAATGGCATATTTCCTGGCATTTTGAAAGGTGGCCAATTAGTTTAGTGTTAGTATAATTACCAACTCATAGTTTCAAATGTATTAAAGCATTTCAGGCCATTGAATCATTATGCTCATTGATGCTCAGGTCTATTTCAGCCTAACAGAGTTTAGGTTGATGCTTGGGTCCTTTTTTTTTCTTAAAGATTTTTAAAATTTATTCATTTGAGAGAGAGAGAGAGAGAGAGAAAATATGAACAGAGGGAGAGTTAGAGGGACAGGGAGAAGCACACTCTCTGCTGAGTGGGGAGCCTGAGCTTAATCCCAGGACCTTGGGATCATGACTTGAGCCAAAAGCAGGCACTCAACTGATTGAACCACCTAGGTGCCTTGATGCCTGAGTACTTTTGATATAGCCCTGGTGGTATTTAATAGCTTCCTTCCTATTTTAAATAATAATGTTCCAGTTTCTTGTTTTGTTTTGTTTTGTTTTTTTACATTTCTTGCTCTAGACCCATGATTAATCATTTTTCCAAAGACCTCTGTTTGCTTTGAGACAAAAATGATATTTTGGGATAATAATCTGGATACTAGGGTGCTCCTTGCTACCAGTTGGTCATTGGTTCTTTGCCTTTTCAGTAATTAGAGTTAAGGAGTATCTTTGTTTTTTGTTGTTGTTAAGTTGAAATACATCATGAGTTTATACTTATACAATTCATTCCAAGTTATAATTTGGTTTTTGTTTCATGTCATCAGTTGTATATCTGTATCTCCTGGTAATGATACCCAAACAGATTTCAGTTCTCTATGACACCAGCCTAATTAGACATTTTATTTTTACCATACACACAGAGTCCTCTCAGAAAGCAATTCTAATACCACCTCCAATAAGATTACTAGAAATGGTTGAAGGGCTTTTTTTTCCCCTCTCCAGTTCTTCTTGTCCTTAGAATGTGTCTCTAATATACCTCCTTAAGGAAATATAGCTATTGGAGTTCCTGGGTGTCTCAGTCAGTTGAGCATCCGACTCATGATTTTGGATCAGGGTCCTGGAATTGAGCCCTGTGTCAGGCTCTGTGCCCAGTAGGGAGTCTGCTTGAGGATTCTTTCTCTCATGTCCCCTCTAGCCCCTCAAATAAATAAATAAATCTTTTTAAAAAAGAATATACAATTATTGTGTTTTAAAATTCTTTGTTATAATTTCCTTCTCTCTCTCACTGATTATTCTACAACTGTAATACCTACAATATAGTTACGTTCATTTGTTTACTATTACTTTTGAATTCAGAGATTGCTTTTATTATTTACTTTTGTTTTAATTTTGATGTAAAATATTTATGTAGTTCTAAAGCCAAACATACAAAACAGGATATATTTATAGAAGTCTTGTATTGCTGTCCTCTCTACCATGCTCCCTCCCTCTTCCTATAACTAACCATTTAGAAAGCATTTTATCTCAGAGTTTAGAAAACATAGTTATATGTATAATATAGTATATGATAATATATATTAAATAATTATTTATTAACCTTTGGACACAGCTCAACTATAGAATAATACAATTGAGTCAGAAACCCACATGGAACTGTTAAAAACAACATAGTAGGCTCCAAATCAACTTGCTTAGGCTAGGCCTCATGTTACCAAATCAAGACAGCTTTTGGTTCTCTCAGAAACGGAATCTTATATTAACTAACTAGAGTTTAAATAAAAACTTGAAACAGCAACAACAAAAAAGAAAGAAATGGAATCTTAAACCAGACATTCAGGAATCACCTGATCAGCACTAGTCAGGTAATCTGCCTGATAGGCCCCTGCCATCCCCTAAAGGAAAGTATCCTTGCAGTCAACAATCTGTTTTATTGCCTACCATGACATCCTTGTTCCTACTGTCTTCTTTATTTTGTATAGCTCCTTGGAGCTCCTTTCTATCCATCAGATTGAATGTTGCACACGTTGCATCAATTTTTGCTCAAACTCTTAAAAATTTTTTTAAAAGATTTTATTTATTTATTCATGAGAGACACACAGAGAGAGGCAGCAGAGACACAGGCAGAGGGAGAAGCAGGCTCCCTGTGGGGAGCCCAATGGGGAACTTGATCCCAGGACCCCGGGATCACTCCCTGAGCCAAAGGCAGATGCTCAACCACTGTGCCACCCAGGCATCCCAAACTCTAAAAATTTTAATATGCCTCAGTTTATCTTTTAACCGAAGATCTACCCAGCTGAGCACTGCCCAAATCCCTGTCCCACAGAATCATGAAAAATGATAAATAATTGTTTTAAGTAACTATATTTTGGAGTGGTTTGTTGTAGATTATACAACATATATCCTGGAGTTAATACTATAATAGTGTATACAGATATGATTATTTTTTTAATGTGTATCAGAAAATTAGTTTTTCACCAAATGCTAAGAGTTCACTGCTTGGTGTGCATCAGCCAATAAATCAGCTCAAGTTCTTTTAGTTTGAGAAAATAGTTTTTATTACTTACAGCAAGTAAGGAAATGGGGGGATAGCTCTCAAAGCATTGTCTTCCCATCAGGTGAGTACAGGAAACTTTTCTTCAGTGTATTGGGGGTGGAGGCAAGAAGCTTATATATACATTAAGGGACTTATACATATTCTATTACTTAGGCATCTTGGTTCAATTATGCATGCCTGGCGTGTCAACATGCTAATGCATACATTGTATGTTCCAAACAATGGCGGAAAACTCCACCTGTGGGAGGAACTCTTAGTATTATAATGAGTTTAAGGTAACTTGAGGACAACTCAGGAGGGCTTTTGCACAGATTCTGAGCTTCATTATGGCTCAAACTGGCTCATGTCGTAGACTATTTAGTGAAACACCTAACTGGGCATCTCCTTGGCTGGAACTGTAAAAAAAAAAAACAACTGCATTCCTTCCTTTCTTTTGTCCTGTCCCTCTCTTCCCTTCTTCTGATTTAGCTTTCAACCCTTGAATTTAAGTAACCTCCTGTCACATCCTAGGTAACAGATTTCTAAATTTTTTCCTTTCAGTGTAACAGTTAGGCTAAAAAATCATCATCATTAGGCTGATGTGGGAAGGATTAGCCCCACAGTCAACTTCATCACAAAGGTACTCTCTATGGAGGGGCACCTGGGTGGCTCAGTCAGTTAAGCCTCCAATTCTTGATTTTTGTCTCAGGTCATGATCTCAGGATTGTAAGATCAAGCCCCTCATCAGACTCTGAGTTGGTCTTGGAGCCTACTTAAGATTCTCTCTCTCTCTTTTTCTCTCTCTCCCTCTTAAAAAAATACTCTCTATGGAGAAGTGATGTGAAAATATACCATTTCCTGGTGTAGATTGGGAAGAAATTTTCCCTGTATCCTCTGAGTCCTTGGCTGAGATCCCTATAAGAAAAGACAAATTAACAAGAGAAAACAAGCAAATAGCTTTATTAGCGTGTATATCTCATGTGTACATTGCAGATATCCAGGGAACTGAGTAACTCCCCCAGGATGGCCCAAGCTACCACCTTAAATGCGTTCTTTAACTAGGCAAAAGAAAGATGTATGTATTGAGTGGGGAGGCCAGTAATAGGGGGTTGACAGAAAAAGCATAGTAAACAAGGGTAGGTTTGTTGTGCAGATTTAAGTACTTCCTACATTAATAAGTTTCTTATGATTTAGTCATTCTTCTCTTCCTGGTACAGGGAAGGAGACACCCATGGAGACACAAATGGAGATTTGCTTTATAAATGTAAACTCCCTTACAAAAGGGTGACTTCTATTCTGTTTTCAGAGCTTCTATGCCTGCAATTTCTCAAAATAATCAGCCCAAAATAATCCCTGTGCCAAAGAGGCATATTTGGGGGTGGCACATTCTGCTACTTTTTACTGGATTTGTTTTATGGCTTAATAGAGATGCTATCAGAGTCTTTGGTTTATAGGCAAATTTGTATATATGACCTCAGGAGCATGATTAAACATCCCCCAAGGCATCATAACACAGGAGTGTTCTTATCATTCATTTAGTACAGATTATTTATTGCTGGCTTTTGAAAGTTCTTATTTAACATGTGAATTCATTTTCTAGGCCTGCTGTAACAAATTACTATGAACTGGGTGGTTTAAAACAACACAAATTTATTCCTTTCCCATTCTGGAGGTTTGAAGTCTGAAATCAAGCTGTTGACAGGGCCATCCTCCTGAAGGCCCTAGAGGAGGATCCTTCCTTGCCTTTCTCATAGTTTCTGATTGTTGTCAGCAATCCTTGTTTTTTTTTTTTTTTTGTTTTGTTTTGTTTTTTTTTTTTTGGCATCACCTCAATCTCTGCTTCCATCTGTACATGGCCTTTGTCACTTTGTCAGGGAGGAAAAATAATTTTCCCTCTACCCTTGTAGGTTCTTGGCTGAAACACTTTCATAATAAAAGACAGATTAATAGAAGAAAAGCAAACAGAAGTAAAACAAACATTTATACATGGGAGAGATTCAGAGAAACTGAGTAAATCCCAGTAAAAAATCCAAGCTACCTCCTTAAATACTATACCTAACTAAAGACAAAAATTTTGGGGGTAGGAGTTAGGCTAGTTACAGGAGGTTACCAGGAAAGGCACAGTAAATAAAGGTATGGTTTGGATGCTGGCAGGCAGGGTCTGAGGACCCAGAAGGGGGTTCCTACAGGACCAGCCAAGAGGGTCTTTGGCTTCACTCAGGATGGAAATAAAATACAAGCCAGCAGGAGGTGAAAGCAGAGTTTATTGAAGACAGAGAGAGAGAGCAGTACAGACGGAGCATCTAGGCGACTCAGAAAGGAAAAGAGGATGAGTCTAGTCTTTGTTCGGGGGCCTGTATTGAGGATGGTGGTTTGGTGTACATGTCCCCTTAGGCATTCAGGAACTGGTTAGAACAATGAGGAGGGCCCAGGTGTTATTCCCTCGAGCCAAGGGGCCTTGGCATCAAGATGTCTAGTGCCTTAGTCCAGGATACACATATGATAGCTTGGAATACACATATGATAGCTTCATCAGGTCATTCTCACCTGGTCCTTCCTTAGATGTTATCTATTCTAGGGTAATCATTAACTCCTCATCCCTTACAAGGAGGACATATGCTATTAACATTACAAGGCATGTGTAAAGTGGGGTGGGGATGCAGGTCCTAGCAAGAATAGAAGCAAGAAAAGGAGCAAAAAGCAGATTTTTACGGAGTCCTTCAGTTTCCCTGTCTCAGTGATTGTGCAGAGTTAAGCTCTTACCTTCTCCACTGATAAGCTTCTAGAGAGTTGGTCATCCTCCTCTTCCTGGTACTGAGAAGAAGACATTTGTACCCATTTACAAATGGAGATTTCCCTCATAAATGTAAATTTCCCCTGGAAAAGAGCAACTTCCATTTGTGTTTCAGAACTTTTCTGGTGTCTGTTTCTTAAAAATAACCTGCTCAAGATCATCCTTATGCTAATGAAGCATATTGTTGGGTGACATTCTACTCTTCACCTTCTCCCCTGTCTCTGTGTTCAATTTTTCTTCTTCTGAGGACACCAATAATTGGTTAGGGCCCACCCTTATCCAGTATGATCTCATCTTACCTTGTTAACATGTGCAAAGACTGTATATTTCCAACTAAGGTCACATTCACAGATACGGGGGGGCTAGCACTTGAACATATCTTTTTGGAGAACATAAATTCAATTTGGCTCACAGCATGCATTTATTATCTATACAATATAGTACCTGGAAGATTGAGATTAACAGGATACCTGTTGAGTCTAGGACAGAATCCCCAAACCAACTGAAGGATCATAAAGTGATCTTTAGTTATACAAATACAGGCCTTCATTAAAAATGTGGCTGAAAAAAAAAATGTGGCTGAGCAAATATTGCTTCCAAGTGATTTCATTGGAAATTTCCCATCAATTTCCCAGATGATTCTAATGCAGGTGATCTAAGACCACACTTTGAGAACCATTATTTTTGTAGAATGTAGATTCCAAAAAAGACTTTCAGGGTGGAATATTTTATCGCCAACTTTGTTCAGAATCACTAGCTGGTGGTAATAATAAAAGACAAACGACCTTCTAGTCATCTGTATTGTTTTAAATTCGTTATAGACCACACTCCCTCACTGGCTGCCACAGGTAGACTTCTTGCAAAGCTCTGTCCCTGGTGTGGAATAAAATGAACTGTAACTCTAGGCTTCAATGGAGAATGGGGGTGCAGGGTGCTCCACAGCCGCTTTATCCTTCATCTATGTCAGCAAGAGTATCCCTGGGACAGTGGACAGGTGTTATCTCTTGAACTTTGTTGAACTGGTACAAGACAATGACCTCATGCTGAAAGCCATGACACTATTGAATTGATGGGTCCTTTTTTCTCCCCTGTACTTATTGTCTGCATTCTACGACCTCCTTTTAGTTTGAACAAGTCTCTTAGACAATACAGGTAGAGAAATCCCAAGGGGGCATACTAGATGGATGACAATGTAGTAATTAATTACAGAATAAAAAAAAGCAAAGTGAGAAAGTGATACAAGCACAGAGCTGCTTAGTTTGTGGAAAAGGCAATAGTAGTGATATTTAGAGTACATTAGACTGTAGCCAGGAGACCAGTAGTGTACCTCCTCATGTCTGACGAGATAATTAGCACATGAAGAGCATTTAAAAACACTGAATTGCTCTATGGCAGGCCTTTGTAAATGTGGAAACAGGATTCAGCTGCCATAATCACCAGAGCAACTGATTAAAAATACTGAGATTTAGGCTTAAACAGATCTACTGAATCAGAACTTTGGACATACAGAGTCTGAGAATCTGTATTTTATTTTATTTTAAAAATATTTTATTTGAGACAAAAAGTGAGCAAGCAAGCACAAGCTGAGGGGAGGGCAGAAAAAGAGGGAGAAGCAGACTCTTCCCAATGTGGAGCCCAATCCCAGGACCCCCGAGATCTTGACCCTAGCCAAAGGAAGATACTTAACCAACTGAGCCACCCTAGTGCCTAGAGAATCTGTAGTTTAAAAAAGTGCCTCAGGATGATTCTGATGTTCAGCCAAGATTGGACACCAGTAGTATATAATGAGAGATATGAAGAGAATTCATTCTAACCCATAGGAAAAGTGGAAGGCATCCTGTTCCCTAGTGATGTAGTTTTAGAATGTTGACAGGTCCTGAGCCCACAGCAAAGAAAGAATTCTTCAGACATCTTTGGGGCAAAATGGTGGTTTTATTAAAGCACAGGGACAGGACCTGTAGGAGCAGAAAGAGGTGCTGCCCAGGGGATTGTGAGGAGCAATTGATTATATACTTAACATATATATATATATATAATTAAAGATAAGGGAAGTTTCAAAAGGTTCTTCATATGCTAAAAAAGACTCAAAGGACACCAGAGGCCTTGCTATTGTGAAACCAAGGTTGTTTGTTTTTCCCTCTAGTAAGACATTAACATTAAGACAGGAACTTCCTGGAGGAACATTATATTCTGCTGGCCTCAAGTAGTTTTCAATGTGTTGCAGGTTATAAGGACATTTCATTTTATCTACATTTTCTTCAGCCTTTGTTTCCCACATCACACAGCTTCGTGAATTCTTCGTGGAAAGAATTTACCTTCTTTCCTTTGACGGTCCTAAAACAAAATCTATAAATCAAAATTGAAAGCAAAGATATTATTGACAACGTTGCTATGTATCATTCTGTCTGCTTGAGAATGTTTCTGAGTTCTTGTTGATGTTTGGCAGTCTTGCCAGCACATCCTAAATTAAATAAAATAGCTACTTTTTCTAGCACGGCATTGGAATGACTCCAGCAAAGAATTGATCTAGTAACAAACAACTTAATTTATGATGGTTTAAAAAGCCTCTGCCCCAGAATATAATGAGGAAGAACCTGACTGAGATTGAAGTGTGCTAAAAGGAACATTCTCCTCTCCCTTCTTTGCACTCTGCACACACATGCACATCCACCTCTTATTTTCATAGATTCTCACAGAATACTCAGTAAGAAATTATTTGGTCTATCCTGTGGGCTTTTAGACTTTTTGAATAAATAAAATACCTGAAACTGTGATAATGTTAAGGAATGAAGATACCCTCACAGCCATTCAAAGTGTAGAGGAGATCAAGAAAAGAGAAAATAGAATCCTTTATAAAGACTTTCATGGTACTATTTGCAAAGACAGCTAGGAAATGTCATCTTTATTCTGGTTGACCATGAGGTTAGCTAAAGTCTGGGATTCTATTACTAAGGAATAACTGGAGAATAGATAATAGGAGGACAAATCACTATTTTGAGCCCATCTCTTCATAGGCAACCATTGTTACTGGTTTCTTGTGTACCCTTTAAGAGATATTCTATATAATATATAAGCATATGTGCATGTATATATATATACACATTCCTGCTTTAAAAAAAAAAACAAAACTAGAAGCCTGCAAATTGTACTTCGTTGTTTCTGGTTTGTTTGTTTTATCTTTTTTTTGTTTGTTTGTTTCTGTATAAAATAGTTTTAGGAGATCGTTCCATATTGGTCATTATAGGTTTGTTTTATCCCTTTTATTTTATTTTATTTTTTCAAGATTATTTATTTATGAGAGAGAGAGAGAGAGAGAGAGAGAGAGAAAGGCAGAGATACAGGCAGAGGGAGAAGCAGGATCCATGCAGGGAGCCTGACGTGGGACTTGACCCTGGGTCTCCAGAATCAGGCCCTGAGCTGGAGGTGGCACTAAACCACTGAGCCACCTGGGCTGCCCATATTTTATTCCTTTTAAATGGCTGGAGAGTTTCCCGTGCAAGTGATACACTAAGTAAAATCCTACTAGTGGCATTTAATTATGTTTTGGCCTGTTTCTACTATAAATATGCTGCAATGGCTATTGTTCTAAGTTTGTGTAAACAAACCTGTAGGATATATTCCTAGAACTGCTGGATCTAAATTTGAATAGTTATTATCAAATTGCCTCACATTTCTTCAAAAAAATGTATGATAATGTTGCAGGATTTCTCTGCCTTTAGTGCCTGTCTGTGGTTCTTGGTCACACCACTTTGAAGGATGAAGAGGTAGACCAGATGAAGAGTGGTGGGCAGCAGAGCAAAGTTTATTGAGCAAAAGTGTAAAGCTCCAGGAGGGGGAGGGGGCCCCAAGAGGGTTGCCCTCAGAATTTCTAAGTTGAGGGGTTTCTATGAGCTCTTTCACATAACTATCTTAAGCAACCAGGGTGGGATGAGTCATGCCAATCAGGGCTTGGTCACGTATCTGTCTTCCTATTAGGTTAATGTCAATGTGCTGATGGTCTTTTTTTTTTTTTTTTTACTGACATCTGGGGGCTTACATCTGAACTGCCCCTTGCTTGTGACAGGGACAAATGTTTTATGGTTAATTGTCTTATTTTAGGATGTTTTGCAGAAGTCACTTCTGTGAAGGCTGCAAAGCAGAATGCTAGTGTGGTCCTGTCTGAGCTTCAAAACTGCTATTAAATTCTAGCTGTCCTCACCCCACATATTCTTATTGGAGATCCTGGCCCTGACTCTCTAACTGCCCAACACACTCCTAACACTTCTACACATAAGTTTTCTCTTTTTTTCCAAGCTTTTATCTAAATTCCAGTTAGTTAATATACAGTGTAATATTAGTTTCGGGTGTAGAATTTAGTGCTGCATCACTTATATACAATACTCCGTGTTCATCAGAAGTGTTAAGCTCTTAAATTCTTGATCTGATATGATGCTTTTGTGCTCAAGGCTGGATCCCAAAGGACTCTGCCCTAACTCATATCAAGATTTTAGGTATCAACATTCTCACCTCCATACTTCTACCAAGCCTACAGTTTTTTCTCTTGTCTATATTGACACCTGTATTATGCCCTCCTGGCTTCACTTCCTTTCCCATTTAGTAAGATTCCATGGGACTTTGGGTTACAACCATAATGTTTTGCCATCTTTTTTTATTCCCTTGTTTCTATATTCCATTCATCCTCCAATCTCTAAACTGGATTAGTCTGAACATTTGCCTCCAGGATACTGAGTACTGCTGGAGAAATGATTCAATTTTCTTAATGATGTAGGAATGGAGCTGCTACTGGTTATGGCATCCAGTCTCAGCAGACTCTCACCACTATTTAACAATGCTATACTGCCTTGACCTATGTTTATTTCCCATTCCCATCACTGTCCCCAACACTCATACCCACATTTTCACCAGATTTCTTTGATCAAAGTTTCACAAAGAAGATGGAAATTATTACATGTTAAATCAGTTTTTTTACATTTAAAACATTTGATTTTTTAAATTTAAAATAATCTATATCTGAACATGTCTTTAGAGAGCTAAAATGTACAATGTGCTTGCCCAGTACCAGGAACTGCAGTAAATAGCATGGTAGCTAACATTTTCTGAGCATTTATTATGATTATGTATCATAACTGGCATCTACTAGGCACTCAGTAAATATTGGCTATGGAAAGATAGGCCCAAGTGCCGATGTTTCTAGATACGGTGTCAGAAAGTAAAGTGACCAGTCTAACTCTGGAACACATATACTTAATCTCTCTACTTCTCCCCTGGTGTCCTTTTTCTTTTTTCTTTTAAGATTTTATTTATTCATGAGACACACAGAGAGAGAGAGAGAGAGAGAGAGAGAGAGGCAGAGACACAGGTAGAGGGAGAAGCAGGCTCCATGCAGAGAGCCTGATGTAGAACTCGATCCCGGAACTAGATCCTGGGACTCCAGGATCATGCCCTAGGCAGGCGCTAAACCACTGAGTGACCCAGGGATCCCCTCCTCTTCTGTACTTTTTTTTTTTTCTCTTCTGTACTTTTAATGAGCATTTTGGCCTATAATCCTTACAACATCACCATAAACTTCTTTTTTTGGGAACTATATAAGCAGATTCCAGATTTTTTTCCCCCAGGGGAAAGGAGGGAATAAGCATGTAAAATAGCTAGGAAAATTCTGAAAAAAAAAATGATAAAGGCAAATAAATTAATGCTTATATTGAATATGAAAAAAATAGTATAAATCTACAAGTACTTGCAACAGTTTGATAACAGTGCCTGAATCCATCAACAGAACAGAATGAAGAACCCAGAAATAGGCTGAGATACATATAGAAATTTAGAATAGGATAAAGGTGGCTTTTAAATTCAGTGCATAAATAAATAAATAAATAAATAAATAAATAAATAAATAAATTCAGTGCAGAAGGGACACCTGGGTGGCTCAGCGGTTAAGTGTCTGCCTTCAGCTCAGGATGTGACCCTGGAGTCCTGGGATCGAGTCCCACATTGGGCTCCCTGTATGCAGCCTGGTTTTCCTTCCTCTGCCTATGTCTCTGCCTCTCTCTGTGTCTCTTGTGAATAAATAAACAAAATCTTTTTTAAAAATTCGGTACAGAAAAGATGGGTTATTCAATAAATAACAATAGTACAATACAACTCATTAACCATCTGGGAAAAGTAAAATTGGATTCCTTCCTCATTTCTTTTTTTTATTTTATTTTATTTTATTTTTTTATTTACTTATGATAGTCACAGAGAGAGAGAGAGGCAGAGACACAGGCAGAGGGAGAAGCAGGCTCCATGCACTGGGAGCCCGATGTGGGATTTGATCCCGGGTCTCCAGGATCGTGCCCCAGGCCAAAGACAGGCGCCAAACCGCTGCGCCACCCAGGGACCCTCCTTCCTCATTTCTTGTAAGGAAATAAATTCCAGACAGAAAAGAATTAAGCCTTAAAAAATGAAATTGTAAATGCACTAGAAGAAAATGTGAGAGAATGTTTTTATAAGAATAGAATAGGTGCAAACTTACTAAGCAAGAAACAAAATCCAGGAGATACTAAAAAGCCTACTGATATATTTAAAACATAAAAAAATACCATAAAGGAAGTTGAAAGTAACAAACTAGGGAAAATATTTCTGGCATATTAGATAGGAAAGAGGCTAATTTCCTAATACCTAAACAGATCAAATCAATAAGAGAAAAATTCACATTCTGATAGAAAAATGATCAGATAACAGGAAGACAGTTCACAGAACAAAAAACACAAATGGCTTTTAAAACTAATAAAAAAATTTATAAAAAAAAAATAAAATAAAACTAATAAAAAGATGAAAAGAGTGCCCTAAAATGACATGGCAACATGTTTCACTTATGGGAGGAGGGAGCAGATTTATAGTACACTGTACATGAAAATGTTAGGAAATAGGCATTATTGTTAGGAATGAGTTGGACAGACAGTCAGGGCCAAGATCTCCAACAAGAATATGTGGGGTGAGGACAGCTAGAATTTAATAGCACTAATACCCAGTTTTGAAGCTCAGACAGGATCACACTAGCATCTGCTTTGCAGCCTTCACAGAAGTGACTTCTGCAAAACATCCTAAAATAAGACAATTAACCATAAAACATTTGTCCCTGTCACAAGCAAGGGGCAGTTCAGATGTAAGCCCCCAGATGTCAGTAAAAAAAAAAAAAAGACCATCAGCACATTGACATTAACCTAATAGGAAGACAGATAAATGACCAAAGCCCTGATTGGCATTACTCATCCCACCTGGTTGCTTAAGATAGTTCTGTGAAAGAGCTCATAGAAACTCCGAGGACAACCCTCTTGGGGCCCCCTCCCCCTCTGGAGCTTTACACTTTTGCTCAATAAACTTTGCTCTGCTGCCCACCACTCTTCATCTGGTCTACCTCTTCATCCTTCAAAGTGGTGTGACCGAGAACCACAGACAGGCACTAAAGGCAGAGAAATCCTGCAACAGGAGCATTAAAAAAAAAAAAAAAGAGCTTTAAGAAATTAATCTTTAAAGCTCTGTCACTTGCTCTACAGGCACAAAGCCATAAGAATGATCAGTCTGGTTTGTTTTGTTCTGGAGGAGTCACTTATATGTTTTAGAAGAAGAGAACAATTCTGTACTCTGAATTCTTAATTATGATATTAAACACACAAAAAGATAAAAGTAACACAGACACAAAAATATAAAAAATGAATGTCTCCCCTTCTCTACTCCTAATTTCTAGGTGTAACCACTCTTAGAGAAGGTATTGTCCTAGTTTGGATTCCCCCAAAAGCAGAGCCTAAGACTTGCTGGACTTTGGTTCAGGCATTCCACATGTGTGGAGAGCAAAACAGAGTCTCTCATGTCAAACAGAAGCCTATGTCAAGCCATGATGCAAGCAGTTAAAGGTACTGTAACTAGGAGATATAGCTGGGACCAATGTCAGCTGACACCCCAGAACTGATAATGAGCAGAACCAGAGGAAGTCTACAGGAACCTGAAACCAATGAAATCCCATTAAAAAGGGAACAATTTTGGCAGCAAACTGTCAGTCTCTTCAGACACGACCTCTCTGTTTGATCACTTAAAAAAGGCAACTGGCCCCCCAAAACTCTGCCCAACTGATCTGTGAACAGAGCTGAGATCCTTGAACATAAGAAGCAGTAAGTGCCAAGAGCTGACCCAGACAAGACCGAGGCCTTATCTCCACTGGGTGCCCACAGACTGACTTGGTGTTTGGTTTGTTGGCTTCCTACACCCTTCCATTATTTGGTTTATGGTGTGGTTTACGCCCTGCTTTGTGTGCTGTGTAAGAAGCTAAGTTGAATCACATGGTGAATTGTCATCAAGTTTGGAATCCTGAACCTGCTTTGTAATTGTGATTTGACTTTACTTATGATTGACTAAAGCTGACATTGTGGAAAGATACAACTCGTGTGTGCGCCTTCATAGCGTGCTCATGACAACATGAAGCTCATGGGGAGCAGGAGAGAGAGGCAGGAAAGAAGGAGCAGCCAGTTATCATGACCTAAAAGAAGTATACAATTTAGAGGCCCCTCAAAAAGTTAAACTTAGAATTTACCATATGACCAGCATTTCACTCATAGGTATGTATCCAAAAGAATTAAAAGCAGGGACTCAGATACTTGTACACCATGTTCATAGCAGCATTATTTGCAATAGCTACAAAGTGGAAATAGCATAAATGTCTGTCAACAGGTGAATGGATAGATGAAGTGTGGCTTAGACATAGAATATAATGTTTCAAAGTTGTTAGAGACTAGATCTTCAATGTTCTCACCACGAAAAAGAGATAACAATTATGTGATGTAATGGGGAGGCTTGCTAATGCTGAGGTAGTAATCATACTGCAATATATAAATGTATCAATCCAACACATTGTGCACCTTAAACTTATGCAAAATTATATGTTAATTATATCTCAAAAAAGAGGCAAAAAGTATTCAAATTCAAAAGTAAGAAAAAAGAAATGAAATTCTTCTATGATGTGGAGGACCTTTGAAAAGATTATGTTAGGTGAATTAAGCCGACAGAAAAGAACAAATATTACAAGTCCACTTATACAAGGTACCTAGAGTGTCTAATTCATCGAGAGGAAAAAATAGAGTTTTCCAGGGACTGAGAGGAAGGGCAAATGGGATTTGGAGGGTTGTGAGTACAAAGTTTATGGATGATGAAAATGTTCTGGAAATGGTTAAGAGTGATGGTTGTGTGACAGGTTGAATGTACTTAATGCCACTGAATTGTACACTGAAAAACAGTTAAAATTGTAAATTTATATTATGTGTGTTTTATCCCCACCTCCCCACAAAATACACAGAGTAACTCCCAAACTTGTCCATTCAGAGGCTGTAGTGGGTAGGCCGGAGCATTTATCCATTACCTTTTATTCCCTGTTGATTCAGTATTGCTCCTAGGGGTGTTCACACTTGTACCTCTGGGTGACTCTTGTTTGCAAGGCTCTGTGGGCTCCTTTGAGAAGTCTCCAAGGCAAAGAATGAAAAGATCGCAGCCATGCTCTTCTGGTGGGGCCATTATCAGCATGTAGCTGAGCTTGTGTGGAATCATCTACCACAGTTGGGGCTGAAGTCAGGTCTCTGGCACAGGGATGTGCCACTTCACACAATTCTCTCATGCATTTATGAATATACAAATAAGGCCATCCATATCTATACCTACATACATTTCTATCCACTGATATTATTACTATCACAAATATTAAATCATACTGTTCTTATTGTTTGGTGACTTGCTTTTCTCATCGATGTGCTGCTAACTTAGCACCTTGACCCGTGTAACCATTGTGGAGCAGTCTGTTGGGTGGAGGTGCCATCACCGTTTCAATCCACTGCAGCTGTGTTCGCACATTCATCAGTAACAAAATGACTCTTGTCAAGACCACCAGGATCTTAAATAAGATACTTTTAAATCCAATTTCAAAATCTGGTTTTAGTTCTCTTCGCTTTCTGTCATTTTCTTTGATGTGTTTTCTTTGATGTTTGTATTATGATGAGTGTATTTTGTGCTTGAGTCATACTGATATCAGACATGAATTCAAAAGGATTAGCAAATGTGATGATAGATTCAAAGTCAAATCGTGATAGGAGAGAGAATGGAGTTTGTTTTTCTTGCCCCCCCCCTTTTTTAAACAAAAATGTTTTTCTAAGCTGTTTGCTCCTGATTTTTCTGGAAGCAAGAAAAAACTCTCAAAAATGTTTGACTTGATGTTTGAAGAAGATATCTGCTAATTATAGTTTGCAGGCATGTACAGCAAAATAACACACATGTGGATTACAGCATTTTGTATTCTTTGCTGACACTGAGTGAAATAGGCTATTATTAGTTGAGAATTATGTGGGCAGGATATAGATTGGGGGATTTTAGCAA
The DNA here is from genome assembly GCF_905146905.1 of Nyctereutes procyonoides. Lineage (NCBI taxonomy): Eukaryota > Metazoa > Chordata > Mammalia > Carnivora > Canidae > Nyctereutes > Nyctereutes procyonoides. Next base: position 52,111,667 of record NW_026575146.1, on the reverse strand, counting down.
TTAAGTGAAAAGACATTTTTTTTCTTTTTTCAATGCCAGTACATTTTATTGTCTTTCAAAGCCAGTCTTATTCCATTGAAATTGTTTCAGGAGATTTAGGAGTGCTAACGTTGCATTTTTATTAACTCATTTGCTTTGGGGTTGACACTTGGGACTAAGATTATAAAGAATAATGTTCGTACTAGTTGGAATGCAAAGAGTGTAGAGGTGAAAAGCATGAGCTCATGGGTGTCTTAGTCAGTTCAGGCTGCTATAACAAAATACCATACCCTGGGAGGCTTTCAACAACAAACACTTATTTCTTATAGTTCTGGAGGCCAGGAAGTCTAAGATCAGGGTGCCAGAGTGGTTGAGTTTGGGTGAGGGCCTCTTTCTTGCTACATGCTTCCTCAGCTCTGGTGTGTCCTCCTCCTCTTACAAGGGCACTAATCCCATCATGGGGGTTATACCCTTATGACTTCATCCAAACCTAACCGCCCCAGAGGCCCACCTCCTAATACCATCACACTGGGAATTAAGACATCATTATATGAATTTGGGGGGGACACAGATGTGTAGATCATAAAGCTGGGATATTTATGTGTTTTGCCACTTATTACCTGTGTGACTTTGGTCATGACACTTAACTTTAGTTTTCTTATCTGTAAATAGGAGTAATCATTCATAATCTCATTCTTCTGTAAAGATGGAAAGGGGTGATATTCTAAAATGTTTGATGAAGTGCCTTTAATTTAGGTAGGACTCTTTTATAAGTACAAAGTATCAGTCTTTATAACCCTTCAGTACAGTGGAATTCAGTTGTGTTGGAAGAGGAGACTTTTAGTTGGACACAGTGCAGCATTGAAATTATTACCTGTGTCAGGAAGAACATCTACTTGGAAAGATGATTCATCAACACTGAATGAATCATCTACACTTGATGGATTTTGATAAGGTTCAGGGATGCACTGGGGATTCCCAGAATTCTAACTGGCTTGCAGGTAGACCAAACTCATGGACTTTGTTTCAGCAACACTACCCTCTAACCCCCATAGGGAACTACAGAAGTGCTAGAAGCTGAGATCTGATGCAAGCTTTTAACTTAGGATCGGATGGCATCCAAGATTGGAGGGAATGGACGGCTTCAGATGTACTTGTATCAATGGGCTTTATCTGCAGAGAAGCCGAGAGTGTCCTCAGATTCTCAAAAAGATCTCCGATTCAACAAATCATAAGTCTGACCACAAAGAAACTGTGTTTCACAGCATCTTCCTTAACTAAATTTGCTGTGTCCTATATTTTCAAATGAAAAACTTTTTTTCCCCCTCTCCCTAGGAAAAGATTAATTTCTACTGAGATTCTCAAGATCTAAAATTTGATAAATTAATATATGCTTTGGGGGGCAGAAAGGGAGTTTTAAAATAAGGAACAGAAAAAAGCTATCTGTAAATTAAAAAATAATGAAGGAATGAGAAGCTGCATTTTGTTTTTTAATTCTAATATTGCAGTGTAACCTAAATGTTTCCAGCTCACCAATCAGTGGGCATGGATGAAGAACATTAATAAGACCTGAATTTAGCTTCATCACAGTCTTTTCTGCCATCTGTCAGGACCTCAACTCATCTCCAGTTTTTTTGGGGCAATTTTATAAGATTCTTACTTGTACTCAGGAAGAAGGCCACATGTCCTTATTTTGTATCATTACTCAAGTCCATTGCTACTAGCCACCAAATTGCAATTCTTCAGCATAGCCTCTGGGGCCAGGCTTGTGGGAATGTTGCTTCCTGGCATTTCTATTCTACAGCTACTTTGAGATTCCTGCCACATGTCACCTTGTGCTGTGCAGAAATTGGGGACCTGCTCTTCTCCTAAGTAGCTATTTGGCACCTAGTGCTAATGTGTATGCAGTGTGTTTTAGAGTCGTCATAATGCTTTAGCTTTCATTCATAACCTCTGCTTCTCTATAGGGAACCCCTGATAGTTGGGGTGAGTAGCAGGTGCTTTTTATCTTTCTCTTTCGTATCACTTTTTTTTCTCCATTTTAGATGAACATAAAAACCCTCCCTGCCTTCTTTTTGTGTATGTGTTTGAGGGTGGGGTAGGGGTTAAGTCCTGCATACTGAGTGACACATGCAAATAAATCTCTAGGGTTGAGGATTTGAGGAAGTTATACTCAGCTTAGATATTTCATTCATTTTCACAAATTTATTTATCTACTTATTTATTTATATGATTGACATGGGTTTGAACCCATAACCCTGAGGATAAGAGTTGCTTGCTCTACCAACTGAGCTAGGTGCCCCTACTTTTTAAAAAATATTTATTTTAGACAGACAGAAAGAGAGAGACTGCATGAGTGAGGAGAAGGGCAGAGGGAGAGAAACAGACTCTTTGCTGAGCATGGAGTAGGACTCCGGACTTGATCCCATGACCCTGAGATCATGACCCAAGCTGAAATCAAGAATTGGACCCCAATCAACTGAGCCACCCAGGGGCCCCATCCCCCATTTTTAATATTAGTAATAATAAACCTTCTAGATCACTTAGAATACTTTGGGTTGCAAGTAACAGAATATTTAATTTATAGTTTCTTAAACAATAGTGATACTAATATCTTCTGCTTCATAATATGCTCTGGATGAATATCCAATGTATGGCTGTCTGTTTTATTTATTAGCATATTCCCAAAGCTTAGAACACCCATCATAGCAAGAGCTCAGTAAATATTCATTGAATGAACAAATGAATGTCTGTGAAGTTCTCCTGTTTTTTCCTCTCACAAGCAAGCACAAGATGGCTGCAACTGCTCTAAGTATCACGTTGTCACATAGCAATGACCAAAAGCAAGAATAAAGGGTGTCAAAAGATGAAAGACTCTATCCACATGTACTTTTCCTAGCAGGAGGAACATCTCCAAGAAAACCTGAGCTGACATCATATGCTTCAATGCCTAGAAATAGAGTACAAGCACACCCCTGGACCGATTGCTGTAAGAGATATGGGATTGTCATAATTGACTTAAGCCAGTCTTGATTCATCTGATGAGGCTGAGCACTTTGCAATCTAAGCAGAAAGGACAGCCAGAAAGGAGATAATGTCTGTTGGGATGTTAACCAACAGTGTCTGCCACACTCTTACAATATTCCTAACCCCAATTTTTGCATTTGTTCCATTTCCTCATTTGCAGCACATGTTTGTCACTGGAATAAAGTCATCAAACATGTCCTCATTTTTAAGCCTTCCATTGGGTAGAAGTGGGTAGAATATCTGGTCTCTGTTTTATTTAAATGGAGAAAAAGCCCAGCAGTCCAGATCCTTATTATCCTTAGAACTAGAATTTGGCAGGCATCTCTAGGTTGGCCTCCATGCCTCCATGCCTCCAGCCTCTTTCCTGCTTTAATCCATCTGAGTGATAATAAGCAGCTGAGTGATAATTCACATTCCAGAAATGATAGTTTAATTTCTCTGCCTAAGAATTTCTGCTAGTTCCCATCACGTCTCATACGTCTTCACAATGCTCTTCACAGTCTTGCCTCATCCTGTCTCTCCAGCATTATTCTCGGGTCCTGTTTCTTACGCACCCCAGCTTCAGTTTGCCGTGACCGGCATTCTCACGCACTTGTGGCTTTACAAGGCTATTCTCTTTCTCTGGAGCATCTTCCCCACTTTGCCTGCCTAGCTGTCTCCATTTTATGAGCTTTCCTTGATGGCTCCAGGAGTCACAGGTGCAGGTATCTGTGGTTGTCAAGTGAATGAATGAGGTAGGGCAGGTATAAGGGTGAAAAGTGCTATTGATGATTGACCTTAGTATCTTGGAGAGAATAGGAAGCTGTGGAGACTGGTAAACTGGAGAACATGTGCTAAAGAAGAACATTCACTACTCAGCTTCAGCAAATTACTGCTGTGATGGAACATGAGCCCTTCATTGACAAATATTCTGACTATTCCAGAGAAGCTAGGAATCAGTATTTTATGGGAAATCTCCCAATTTTATGTATTTAGAGTTTTGATATTTCAAAATATTGTAGACTCAAACCAAAAACAAGAAACCCAGATAGATTGGGCAACCAGTTATTCATTTCTGCCTTGATCATGCCCATCTATGAGGAACCATAGTATTAGATTTTGAACCACAGGAAGCTGCTGAATGGCAATTTCATAGGTTTCAGTTCGATACTTTGATCCTCCTGTCAGTACAACACCATTTATGTTAGATTCAAATTTCACTTCTTGCTAATACGTTTCCCTTTTCCACTATACTTTCATTCGTGTTAAGCAATGTACTCTTTCAGTTATCCATTTTATAAAGATTATATTTATTTATTCATGAAAAACACGGAGAGAGAGAGAGAGGCAGAGATATAGGTAGAGGGAGAAGCAGGCTCCACGCAGGGAGCCCGATGCGGGACTTGATCGCAGAACTCCAGGATCACGCCCTGAGCCAAAGGCAGACACTCAACCACTGAGCCATTCAGGTGTCCCATATTATTAGTTTTATAGGTGGAATTTAGTGGCCAGTTACATATAACACCCAGTGCTCAATACATCAAGTGCCCTCTTTAATGCCCATTACGCAGTTACCCCATCCCATCCCCCCACTTACTTTCCCTCCTATAAAGTTTGTTTCCTATAGTGAAGAGTCTCTTATGATTTGTCTCCCAGTTCTGTGCATTCTAATAGCTCTGAAAACCCTTTTCTAAAGGAAAGTGCTCCCCTGCTATCTTTTAATGACCTTTTTCTGGAACGAGGATTTTACTGATGCTAGTGGTTTTTCATTGTGAGCTCCTGAGACGACTAAGCCTCAGGACACTCAGGACACTCATGACGTCCATGAGAAAGTACATGTGATTATTCCTCTCTCTGAGAAAAAGTGCCTTGTGTCCCTAGAATGTAAAGCTGAATGTTCCAGATGGACAAGAGCCCCTAAGGTCCCACTCTAGGGGACAGTTTGTTCCTTTCTTTTGCACTTCATTTTCAATGCCTCCTGATGTCTCTGAGTCTACAGAACCCCCTTTAAAGGATTGCTTGTTCCAGCTAAGACAACTCTATCTAAAAGTCTCTGATTAGTTTCAGTCCAATAATGGCAGGATTTATTGTCCATAGAACCCAGATTAAGAGGGAATGAGTTGGGGCACCTCGGTGGCTCAGTTGGTCAAGTGTCTGTCTTCAGCTCTGGTCATTACTCCAGAGTCCTGGGATCAAGCCCTGAATTGGGCTCCATGCTACGTGGGGAGCCTGCTTCTGCCTCTCCTTCTGCCGCTCCCCCTGCTTGTGCTCGCTCTCTCTCTCAAATAAATAAATAAAAATTCTTTTAAAAAGAGAAGGAATGATTTGACACTTACTGATGTATTTTTTTTTAAAAGGGAATGATTTGACACATTGCTGATGTATTTTTTTTTAAAAAGAGGGAATGATTTGACACATTACTGATTTTTTTTAAAGATTTTATTTATTTATTCATGAGAGACACAGAAAGAGAGGCAGAGACAAGCAGAGAGAGAAGTAGACTCCCTGCAGGGAGTGTGATGTGGGACTCGATCTCAGGATCCTAGGATCACAACCTGAGCCAAAGGCAGATGCTCAACCGTTGAGCCACCTGGGTCCCCGAGGCAATAATTATTATCCTAACTTTTCAGTTAAGTTATAGTGTCTGAGGAGATTAAACAACTGGCCCAGCACCACACAGCTAGTAAGTAACAGAACTTGGACTCAAGCTGAGAAAGGCTAAATTGCAGACTTACTGCCCAGTTTATACTAAGAGAGAATTAAGGGTTGATCTATTCCAATGTTTCTCAAACTTGAGTGATAAAGCTGTCTCTTTGAAGGAAAAAACAACTCACATGGATTCACAATGTTGGCATAAATCATTTGTATTTTAAGGATCTTAAATAGACACAAAATGTTCCTTTTATGACCGTATTTGTTATATAAGCATATAGTCAAAATATATTACAAATTAAATAACCAAGCAAATGAAAAAGCCAATCAAGGGAATCCCTGGGTGGCTTAGCGGTTTAGCACTGCCTTCAGCCCAGGGCATGATCCTGAAGACCCGGGATAGAGACCCACATCGGGATCCCTGCGTGGAGCCTGCTTCTCCCTCTGCCTGTGTCTCTGCCTCTCTCTGTGTGTCTTTCATGAATAAATAAATAAAATCTTTTTTAAAAGAGCCAATCAACTTTTAATTAGTAGCATTAACATGACAACATGCTTGTTTTGCTGAAACTGAATTGCCCAGATTAGTTTTATTTTTTTTATTTATGACAGTCACACACAGAGAGAGAGAGAGACATAGGCAGAGGGAGAAACAAGCTCCATGCACCGGGAGCCCGACACGGGATTCGATCCCAAGTCTCCAGGATCGCGCCCCGGGCCAAAGGCAGGCGCCAAACCGCTGCGCCACCCAGGGATCCCTGCCCAGATTAGTTTTAAAACTAAAAGTACAGGCAGCCTCGGTGGCGCAGCGGTTTAGCGCCGCCTTCAGCCCGGGTTTTGATCCTGGAGACCCGGGATCGAGTCCCACGTCAGGCTCCCTGCATGGAGCCTTGTTCTCCCTCTGCCTGTGCTTCTGCCTCTCTCTGTCTCTATGAATAAATAAATAAAATCTTTAAAAAAAAAAAAAACCTAAAAATACCAAAAAATATCAACCAGCAACTACTATAATTAATCAGTGTGTAGTAAGGGGGTGTTCATATAAACATAATGTTCAGAATATTATTAATAATTTCAAGGCTGTGAGAAATGTCCAGATGCCAATTTTAATGGAGTCATTTATGACTCTATAAACTGTTTTATTTACTTGAAGATAAGATTAGTAGTCTGCCTCTTTGGAAATCTACATTAAACAGTACCTGTCGAATTATCACTGGAATGTGAAACTAAAATTTTCTCATTATATTAATTGCTTTACAAACCTATACCCCACAAAGCAGATTTCACTGGGCTTCAGCAAGTCTAAACTATTGCTATGTTACATAATGGTTCAATTCTCCATCTACTTTTTTCTTTTTCAAAGTTTTGTTAAGGATAGTCTTAGCTCTTAGGGCGCATAAGCCTCATTGTGTTTTCAGTGGCTGAACCCAATAAAATTCACTTCTTGCTCATGTCAAAGTCTGATCAGACAGTGTCCACATTTCAGGATTCCTTCCATTTTGTGACTCAACCTACCTGTAGTCCTTAACGGCCTTTCTGTTCAGCTGACAGTTGGGGAAAGACAGCAAAGATTGCATGTGCTGGAGGGGAAGCGGTAGGTTCTTATATGAGCCTCATGTGGAAATTGCACACATAACTTCTGCCCACCTTCTAGTGGCCAGAATAGTCCCCTGGCCGCACCCAAATGCAAGAGAGGCTACTAAGTGTAATCTAACTGTGTGTTAAAAAGGAAAAGGAAACAATAAATATATAGGAGAATAGTCCTCATTATGAAAAAAAGTCATCTTTTTAGATGAACCAGAAGTTCTTAATTGAACTAGATCATAAATATAAATACAAAAATTGGTCCTGTAATGATGTAGCAGTGACTAGATTTAAGTGGCCATCCTGATGATCTACATATACTTAATGTTTTAGAATATCCCTGAAATGAAAACATTAAATATAAAAATTGTCTTTGAAAACTCAAAGATCTCTGAGAAGACATACACACCCTGAAGGTCCATAAATCCTAATTTTAGGATCCATCACCCTGAAATTTCCATCAGGGGTGTCTGGGTGGCTCAGTAAAGTGCCTGCTGGGGTGAAGTCCTGCATTGGGCTCCTGCAGGGAGCCTGCTTCTCCCTCTATGTCTCTGCCTCTCTCTGTGTATCTCTCATGAATAAATAATTAAAATCTTAAAAAAAAAAAAAGTAATTTCCATCCTAGTTAGGCTGAAGTGCTCCCCCATGCCTATTCATTCACCATAATTATTCCTGGCTTTTTTTTTATGCAGCTTACTGCCTAGAATGCTCTACTCCTTTCTTTTCAGAAATTCATCTAACTTCTACTGACCACATGGCTAATGGCCTCACACTTCTATTAACGAAGTCCCCCAGGCTTTCTGTTTTCCACAATTTCTGATTTTTTAGAATTCTTATCTTATTTTTTTAAAGATTTTATTTATTTATTCATGAGACACACACACACACACAGAGAGAGAGAGAGAGAGAGAGTCAGAGACACCGGCAAAGGGAGAAGCAGGCTCCATGCAGGGAGCCTGAGGTGGGACTCCGTCCCAGGTCTCCAAGATCACACCCTGGGCTGAAGGTGGTGCTAAACCGTTGAGCCACCCAGGCTGCCCCTAGAACTCTTATCTTAAATAGAACCGAAAATTTATTCATACCATTATTTAGCTCATGAATATATGACTAGTCTTATCAAATGATTTCCCAACCAGAAGCTAGAGGAATTTTTCACTCTACAAAGAAATGAGGAAAATAAAGATACAGTGCTGTTTTTTTTTTAAGGTTAAACTAATTTAGCTTCCAAGATTTTTTTCCTGAGATCATGTCTTTTTTATTTTTTAATATTAAAAAATGACATTGCTTTTATAAAATAATGTTTTTGAGATACACAGAACAATTTTCTCCCTCTCTCCCTGCCTTTCTCTCTCTCAATGAAGAATCTGAACTCCGAGGTGAATTAACAGCCCTAAGTTTACCTTGTAAATTCAAACCACAGCATATTAGTCAAGATATTGTGCACAAGTAACAGGAAACTCAAAGGAAATGTCTTTTTTTTTCTTTTTTTAATTTATGATAGTCACACAGAGAGGGGGAGTGGGCAGAGACATAGGCAGAGGGAGAAGCAGGCTCCATGCACTGGGAGCCTGATGTGGGATTTGATCCCGGGTCTCCAGGATCGTGCCTTGGGCCAAAGGCAGGCGCTAAACCGCTGTGCCACCCAGGGATCCCTCAAAGGAAATGTCTTAAACAGTGAAGACAGCCCAGGTGGCTCAGCGGTTTAATGCCGCCTTCAGCCCAGGGCTGATCCTGGAAACCCGGGATCGAGTCTCACCTCGGGCTCCCTGCATGGAGCCTGCCTCTCTCTCTGTCTCTCTCCCCCCCACCCCCCTCTCTCTCTCTGTCTCTCATGAACAAATAAATAAAATCTTAAAAAAAAAAAAAACAGTGAAGATACATATGAAGAAGTTTTGAAGAAAGGCTCCCATGCAGGGTTGGATTTATTCATTGGCTCAACGATGTCATCGAGGACCCAGATTCTTTCTGTGTTCCCTGCTTAGCCATTCTCATTTGGGTAACTTTGGTTACTAGGTGGCAGTCATGGTCATAAGCAGACATGACAGTGACAATATGAGAAGAGACGGCTCTCTGTGTTAATCTTTTGTAAAGGTGAGGAAATCTATCTCGGAGGTTATCAGCAGATTTTTCTTTAACTCATTGGCTAAAAACCTATCACCTGCTGAGACCCAAAGCAATCACTGCAACAAATGGGATGGGGTAATCATGATTGGTTAGGATGTATGACTGAGGCGGGTTAAGGTTACCTTCCTCCAGGAGTAGAAAGCAGAACAGAATTGTGTCTAGAAAACACAGAAGAAGGGGGAGGAGGTGATGGTTGTCAATAAACAATCATTGCAGTCCACTATGCCAGACTGCTTTTAGGGGTCTTCCTACTGAACAAAATACTGGTTGAATAAATAGAAGTAAAAATATACATGTGGGGGAAGGATATTATGAATGTGAATTCAGGCATCGAAATGGAAATTGATTCCTCATTCTTTTCTTTAGAACCATCAAATACTTTTATAATTTATGATAACGTGCACTTGTATGTGCAATATAAAAATTCCTCCTTCATTCTTACTTATGGTGTTAAAAAGATAAATGAGCTCTATAAAGTCATGTACCATAAATATACGTTTTTATGTGATTATTTCCAACTCTATTTCTAAAGAGCTGTATAAATTTTATAAAATGAAAAATAAGACTTTAGAAGCTGCAATAGGAAAGACAAACAATTTCGCAGATTTTTAAGGCAGCATTTTCCCCCAAAAATGTCAGAGCAGTATAAATATGTTAAAAAATGTTCAGCTTCACTAGTAATCAAAGAAATGCAAATTAGCATGAGAAACATTTTCACTCATCAAAATGACACTTCTTTTTTCCTTAGGCTTAGTATTAAAAGTTGGTGCATATGTAAGGAAATAGGTGTTCGTATACTGATGGTGGGATTGTAACTTGCTGCTTTTTTTCTGATTGCCGTTTTAACAACATGTGACAAAGGATTATTTATTTTCTGCCTTGGTAGACTTTAAGAAAATTGAGTACAGAAACTATATTTGCTCTACTGAATATTCCTGTGGTCTAGACTACTACCTAAATAATGCAAAAAATATGTATCTAGTATTTATTGGTGGTCACAAACATCTGTTGCATTAATAAACAGATGTTTTAAAGAGTAAGCTTAGGATTCTTTAAAAGATTATTTATTTATTTATTCATGGGAGACACAGAGAGAGGGGCAGAGAAATAGGCAGAAGGAAAAGCAGGCTCCCCGAGGGGAGCCCAATGCGGGACTCAATCCCAGGACCCTGGGATCACTCCCTGCGCCAAAGGCAGATGCTCAACAACTGAGCCACCCAGGTGCCCCGTGAGCTTAGTTTTTTTTTTTTTTTTTTTAAGATTTATTTATTTATTTATTCCAGAGAGAGCAAGAGAGAGGCAGAGACACAGGCAGAGGGAGAAGCAGGTTACATGCAGGAAGCCCGACGTGGGACTTGATCCTGGATCTCCAGGATCACACCCCGGGCTGCAGGCGGCGCTAAACTGCTGCGCCACCGGGGCTGCCCGTTAAGTTTTAACCTGGCATTGAAGTCTCTAGGAATATACATGAAAGAAATAACAGTTATATAACAAGAAATACCCATAAAGATATTTGCTATAAACTACAATTACTTTATTGTAGTGTATAGCATCAACAAGAAAGAAATGTCAGTAGAGAAATAATGTTCAACAATAAGGGGTTAGCATTCTAAATGTTAGCACGTTCAGATGACAACAGCTAATAAAACAATTGGTGGGGGTGCTTGTGTGGCTCAATTGGTTAAGCATCTGCCTTCAGCTCAGGTCATGATCCCAGGGTCCTGGGATGGAGCCCTGTGTTGGGCTCTCAGCTCAGCAAGGTGTCTGCTCCTCCCTCTCCCTCTACCCACCCTCCCCGCCCCACCCCCACTCATCATGCTCTCTCTCTCCCTCTCTCAAATAAACACTTAAAAAAAATTGCTGGAGATTATTTAAGAACATTGAATATGTTCATAAATGTATATTATCAAACCAAACAAAATTTCAAAATAGCATGATCTCTTTTGTTAAAAACAGATATGTGCAAATGCTTAGAAAAAATGCTGGAAATACATTCAAGAAAATGTGAACAGTGATTATTTCATTATGATGGGAATACAGCTGATTCTTTTTAATGTTTTTTTTATACTTAACATGTATTGTTTTGTCATAAGAAAGAGAAGAATAAAGGTTCTTTTGTTCAAGTGAGTGACTTGAAAAAACAATCTTCATTCGATTACTCCCAATCAAATGTCATTATTTTATTTTGGTGATGGTGCCTTGGTAAATATATACATACAGTTTATCAACCAAACGAAGCACGAAGAACAAATTACTAGTATTTTTGTGACAGACTGTGGGATGTTTTCCCACTGTGATTCCTCTAGCAAAGATATATGTTTTTAAATAATTTAAAGATTACCAAAAAGAGTCACAAATTTCTGTATAAATTGTGGAATCACATCCTTTTGTTCTGACCCTCAAAATTTAATCTATTATATTTGATGTGAAGATTCAACCTCGTATATTTCATATGCAAGAACAGCAACTTAATGTTTTAAAAAGCTGTTCGCCTGCTTCTCTCTCTTTGCCAGTACCATTTAAAGAGCAGTACAAGCATACTTATCAATAGGATGGATGAGTCACATCAATAATTACAAGCAACAGCAATACTTTTCTCAAAGATGTGCAGTGTTTTTTTTTTTTTTTAAACTCTAAGCAAAATGGCATCTTTATGCAACTGAATGATATTAGGAGCTCTCTAGAAGTGATAGGGTCTTTTCTTGTTTTCCATCAGTCTGTATCATTGCTAGTGAGAAATCAAGTGATTCAGAGAACCTCAAAAGTGGCATTTTTAACACAACACATTTGACGCACAGAATATTAGGCATAAACTCATTGTTCCTAAGACATGACTCAACTTCCCTAGCAGGTTTTATGAGGTCCACCGTATTTATCAACAATCTTCAGGTAGCTTCCTGGGTTCTCATGGTGGATATTTAAGTTTTTTTCTGCTTTTATCAAGTATATGCTTCTACCATCTGCTCCTTCATCCATGATCTCAACATTTCCATCATTCAGAAAAATAGAAAGCACAAGACAGAAAATGTCTCTACTTGGCACAAGTAGCATCCTACAAACTTACCTACTGAGCACCTGCCAATCCACTCTCCTTTCTCTGGTTAATTCCTCTACCTGTGTTTTGGATCTCATCTTCCCTGACCTTCCCATAAATTGTACTCTATAAATTAGATCCCTTTTCTATGTCTTCAGCTTCCACGGGCATTTTAATATCCTCTTGAATGGTGTATGAAGAAATTAATAAAATGGCACTTCCCATCTACTAAGCATTTAGTCTGTACGGAGCTCAGAGCTAAAGGCTGTTACATCTATTAACTTCTTTCCACCTCTTTTTAAGGTCAGCATTGTTTTCTATATTATGCAGATGAGGGAACTGAATCTCAGGAAGGTTAGGCACCAGCTAAGCTTATGCAACAAGGCTGTGGCAGAGTAGGGATTCAAACCAATTTCAGTCTGATTACAAGATTGTATCTTAACCATTTTGTTATTCTGTGCTTATTTGTCTCTGAAAAACCCGATTTCTATCTCATCATAGAAATTATCTCCACCTCTATCTATCTCCACCTCTCACTCCTCAACCCACATGCAGCTTGGCATGTGCCTGATGTCATTGACACCACTCTGAGCAACATTATAGTTACCTTCTTGTTTGTAAAGCCAAAGAATCTCCTAAGTCCCCTTCAAACTTAACCTGTAGTAGCTTTGGACTCTGTTGACAGCTCTCTCCTTTGTAACGTTCTCTTCTACGGACTGTAATAAAACACTCATTTAGCTAGTTTTTCTTTCATTTAATCAGTCTATGGGGGTGTGAGTTGCTTCTTTTTTCTCTGTCTGTCCCTTAATGTGTTGAAGTTCCTCAGATCTGTCTTCTTTTTATTACAAATATAAATACTTTCATTACAAATACCATCCTGAGGATTTCATCCATTCCCATGGCTTTACCTCTAAGTGCTGATAAATCTTCTCTCTGGAGCCCAGGACTCTATCCTTACCTTCAGATCTGAATATCTGCTGTCCATTCACATCTGGTTTACATGTCCCACAGGCCCAGAGGTGGAGTAGTGATCTGTTGAGAGCATCCTATCTAGATTCAGACCCTTGGGCTTGAATCCTAGCAGCACAGCCTAGAACCACGTACCTCTGGGCTTTCATCTCTTTGGGCTTCCATTTCCTTACCTGTGCTTAACTGACCACACACACAAACATACACAAATACATAATTTTCTCTTTTTAAGAGAAATTATATAAATATAAAAAATGTATAGAAATAAAGACACTATTATACTATTGCAGGTAACTTTTCATAATTCTTATACTGGCCACCGGCCACTTCATCTAATGAGAAAATGAGGTTATGTTCTTTATTTTAATATTCCAGTATCCTATTTGTTATGGAGCAAAGACTATAAAGAAGACAGAGAGGGGATCCCTGGGTGGCTCAGCAGTTTAGTGCCTGCCTTTGGCCCAGGACATGGTCCTGGAGTCCCGGGATCGAGTCCCACATCAGGCTTCCTGCATGGAGCCTGCTTCTCCCTCTGCCTGTGTCTCTGCCTCTCTCTCTCTCTGTGTGTGTGTCTCTCGTGAATAAATAAATAAAATCTTAAAAAAAAAGAGAAAAATAAAAGAGCAAGGGGGGGAGGAATGATGATTGAAATTTAAAAAAAAGCAAAAAATGTGAATTTTCACAAAATTTTACACATACTACTATTCATTAATGGTATCCCTCAAAGTAATTATAAATTATTCACTAATTCACTAATGGGGACTGGTTGCATTCACCCAGGTCAGTCAGTACTCAGGAATAATAATTGAGTGGTATTTCTTAAATCTGGTGATTGTCAGAATCACTGCAGAAAATTTAAAATATAGGTATGTGGGTTTTTCCCTAGATGTTCTGAATCAGAACATGAATATGTATATTTTAAGGCTCTCAGCTGATTCTGATAATGAGTCTTATTTGCAAATCACTGACAAGCAAGGTTTTTAATCATTTGCTCTGCCAATATAATAAAACAAATAGAATAAAATAGTCATGACGTTTCTTAGAACAAATGAAAACTATTTTTAGTGCTACCTGATATTTTATATTTCCATCCTGGATAATTTGAGAGAAAGGATCAAAGGACTCATCTTGAATGATTACATTGATCAATCTTCTTTGCAGGGAGGTGTGACCACGTGACAAAGTTCTACCAGTTGGATGAGAGTGGAAATGAGGTGTGCAAATTAGGGTCTTGCCTTTCAAGCAGTGGTTTCTATTAGTTTTTGTTTCACAGACTCTTTTGGTAGCCTGGAGAGGTCTAAGGACTCTTTCTTAAAATAATATCGCTATATGCATAGAATAAAATATTTAGAATTACAAAGGAGACCAATTATATGACATACTGTTATCAATTTATTAAAAGAATCATTTGGTGATGTAGTGAAAGAGATGTTTATCAATACATTCATTAAGATTCAGCAGCAGGTTACAGCAGAATTATGAACATTAGGGTTGCTTGGAGTGAAGGTGGGAAACATATTTTAAGATAGGGTAATGTCTTGGATTCAGAGCACTTAACTTTCTTTGGCTTCTAAGAATGAATGGATTCTGTTTCCTCATGTTTCCTAAACCCTAGAAACTTCTAATTTTGTCCCTATCCTACCTCATCAGTTACTTAGAGGAAAATTATATGTATATATTTTATATATATATATAATGTAATATAATATAAATTTATAATTTGATACAATGTATTTTTAAACTTGGTACTTAATTTGTTTATCCATTAATCCATCCATCCATCTATCTATCCATCCACCCAACAAATATTTTTGAGCATCTGCTATACTCCAGTCACTATGCTGAGATATTTAATAAATGTTGGCGATTCACAAACTTGCCAAATGTTAAGTAGTGGTTATGACCCGTAGTGAGAGGCAAATGGCATCTTGACCTTAAGTCTGGCCAAATCTACTTGCCCAGTTAGAATAAGATAAGAATTAGGTTTACAAGAAACCATAAAAGGATACAGAAGAACTGGTTAGTTTTTCTATCCCTGTTTCAAGTTTGTTCTAACTATGTGATCTTTTCTGAGACTATTTGACTCTCTTTGAGCAAACTGCCAGCTTGCATCAGTCAGATAGGTTTAAGGAAATTGTACAAAGTCAACTCTAGAAAATTTCCCAGAAAAAAAAAATTCTCTATGACCTTAATGATTCAAACTGGCCATCTGCATGGTTCAAAATCATTAGGCAATCTGCCAGATTCCAAATTTCCATGTCTTTATGTTTGACTTAGCCTGATCTTTTTTGAATGGCATGATACTTGTTATATTTAATGGGTTGCTTAACTTGAAGTAAAAAAAATAACCATTTGAACCAGGCTGAATCAAAACCAGTTGTTAAATTTAAATTAATTGATGGGAAAAGAAATATCTTTTATTTTATTTTTTTATTTTTTATTTTTTTAAGGAATATCTTTTAAAATGAAAAACAGAAAGAAGATATTAAAGTAAATCTTTCCTGGGAGAATCTACCATAGATCTGTAGATATAGTTGTTCTTTACTTTCAGGCTAGAGCTTGAAAATTTGGACATTCTCTCAGGTTATCTGCCTTCATTGTCATTGTGGGGATTGAATGAAATGATGTATAAGATTGTGCCTTCCTTGTATCCTCTACTGTTCAATGCCAAAATAAGTTCTTCTTTTTTTAATATTATTATTTTTTTATTTATTTATGATAGTCACACACAGAGAGAGAGAGAGAGGCAGAGACATAGGCAGAGGGAGAAGCAGGCTCCATGCACCGGGAGCCCGACGTGGGATTCGATCCCGGGTCTCCAGGATCGCGCCCTGGGCCAAAGGCAGGCGCCAAACCGCTGCGCCACCCAGGGATCCCCAGTTCTTCTTTTTTTAAATTTAAGTTCAATTTGCCAACATATAGTATAACACCCAGTGCTCATCATATCATGTGCCCTCCTTAATGCCCATCATGCAATTACTCTATCCACCTCCCCTTCTGCAACCCTTTGTTTCCCAAAGTCAGGAGTCTCTCATGGTTTGTCTTCCTCTTTAATTTTTCCCCACTCAGTTTCCCCTCCTTCTCTTATGGTTTTTTTCACTATTTCTTATATTCCACATATGAGTGAAACCATATAATTGTCTTTTTCTGATTGACTTATTTCACCCAGCATAATACCCTCTAGTTCCATTCATGTCGATGTAAGTGGTAGGTATTCATCCTTTCTGATGGCTAATATTCCATTGTATGTATATACCACGTCTTCTTTATCCATTCATCTGTCAAAGGACATCTCAGCTCATTCCACGTTTGGCTATTCCACATTGCTGCTATGAACATTGGGGTGCAGGTGTCCCATCTTTTTACTATATCTGTATCTTTGGGGTAGATAACCAGGAGTGTAATTGCTGGGTCATAGGGTAATTCTATTTCTACCTTGAAGAACCTCCACACTGTTTTCCAGAGTGGCTGTACCACGTTGCATTCCCACCAACAGCGCAAGAGGGTTCCCCTCTCTTCACATCCTCGCCAACATTTGTTGTTTCCTGTCTTGTTAATTTTAGCCATTCTCACTGGTGTGAGGTGGTATCTCATTGTGGTTTTGATTTGTATTTCCCTGATGGCAAGTGATGTGGAGTTTTTTTCATGTGCTTGTTGGCTATATGTATGTCTTCTTTGGAGAAATGTCTGTTTGCATCTTCTGCTCATTTCTTCACTGGATTGTTTGTATTTTTGGGTGTTGAGTTGATAAGTTCTTTTTTTCTTTTTTAAAGATTTTATTTATTTCATGAGACAGAGAGAGAGAGAGAGAGAGAGAGAGAGAGGCAGAGACACAGGCAGAGGGAGAAGCAGGCTCCATGTAGGGAGCCGGATGTGGGACTAGATCCACGGTCCCCAGGATCACACCCTGGGCTGCAGGCGGCGCTAAACCGCTGCGCCACCGGGGCTGCCCGATAAGTTCTTAATAGATCTCAGATACTAGCTCTTTATCTGATATGTCATTTGCAAATATCTTCTCCCATTCTGTAGGTTGTCTTTTAGTTCTGTTGACTATTTCCTTTTCTGAGCAGAAGCTTTTTATCTTGATGAAGTCCCAATAGTTCATTATTGCTTTTGTTTCCCTTGCCTTTATAGACATGTCTTGCAAGAAGTTGCTGCGGCCGAAGTTCAAAGGGTTGCTGCCTGTGTTCTTCTCTAGGATTTTGATGGATTCCTGTCTCACATTTAGCTCTTTCATCTATTTTGAGTTTATCTTTGTGTATGGTGTAAGAGAATGGTCCAGTTTCATTCTTCTGTGTGGCTGTCCAGTTTTCCCAACACCATTTATCAGAGAGACTGTCTCTTTTTCATTGGATATTCTTTCCTGCTTTGTCAAAGATTAGTTGACCATAAAATTGAGGGTCCATTTTTGGGTTCTCTATTCTGTTCCATTGATCTATGTATTTTTGTACCAGTACCATGCTTTCTTGATGATCACAGCTTTGTAATATAGTTTGAAGTCAGGCATTGTGATGCCTGATGTTTTCTTTTTCAACATTCCTCTGGCTATTCAGGATCTCTTCTGGATCCATACAAATCTTATGGTTATTTGTTCTAACTCTGTGAAGAAAGTCCATGGTATTTTTATAGAGATTGCATTGAATGTGTAAATTTTTATAGAGATTGCATTGAATTGTGCTCTGAGTAGCACAAACATTTTCGCAATATTTTTCTTCCAGTCCATGTGCATGGAATGTTTTTCCATCTCTTTCTGTCTTCCTCAATTTCTTTCATAAGTGTTCTGTAGATTTTAGAGTACAGATCATTGACCTCTTTGGTTAGGTTTATTCCTAGGTATCTTATAGTTTTTGGTACTATTGTAAATGGGACTGATTCCTTAATTTCTCTTTCTTCAGTCTCATTGTGAGTTTACAGAAATGCAACTGATTTCTGTGCATTGACTTTGTATCCTGCCACATTGCTGAGTTGCTCTATGAGTTCTAGCAATTTTGGGGTGGAGTCTGTTGGTTCTCCATATACAGTATCATGTCATCTGTGAAGAGTGAGAGTTTGACTTCTTCTTTGCCAATTTGGATGCCTTTTATTTCTTTTTGTCTGATTGCTGAGGCCAGGACTTCTAGTACTGTGTTGAACAACAGTGGTGAGAGTGGGCATCCCTGTCATGTTCCATTCCCACAGAGAATGATATTTGCTGTGGGCTTTTTGTAGGTGGTTTTTTATGATCTTGAGGTATGCTCCCTTGATCCTTACAGTCTGAAGACTTTTAATCAAGAAAGTTTGCTGTATTTTGTC
The DNA here is from genome assembly GCF_905146905.1 of Nyctereutes procyonoides. Lineage (NCBI taxonomy): Eukaryota > Metazoa > Chordata > Mammalia > Carnivora > Canidae > Nyctereutes > Nyctereutes procyonoides. The sequence goes on along the minus strand of NW_026575146.1, from coordinate 52,093,033 downwards.
AGATGCTTTTCTTGCATCAATTGTGAGAATCATATGGTTCTTGTCTTTTCTTTTATTAATGTGATCTATCATGTTGATTGATTTACAAATGTTGAACCACCCTTGCATCCTGGAGATAAATCCCACTTGGTTGTGATGAATAATCATCTTAAGGTACTGTTGGAATCTATTAGCTAGTATCTTGGTGAGTATTTTGACATCCATGTTCATCAGGGATATTGGCCTATAATTCTCCTTTTTGGTGGAGTCTTTATCTGGTTTTGGGATCAAGGTAATGCTGGCCTCATAAAACGAGTTTGGAAGTATTCCTTTCATTTCTTTTGAAACAGCTTCAGTAGAATAGGTATTATTTTTTCTGTAAACGTCTGATAGAATTCCCCTGAAATCATCTGGCCCTGACTCTTGTCTTGGGAGGTTTTTGATGACTGCTTCAATTTCCTGCTGGTTATGGGTCTATTCAAGTTTTCTATTTCTTCATGTTTCAGTTTTGGTAATTTATAGGTTTCCAGGAATGCATCCATTTCTTCCTAATTTGTTGGCATATAGTTGCTCATAATACTTTTTTAAAAAAGATTTATTTATTTATTCATGATAGGCAGAGAGAGAGAGAGAGAGAGAGAGAGAGAGAGGCAGAGACACAGGAGGAGGGAGAAGCAGGCTCCATGCCAGGAGCCCAACGCGGAACTCGATCCCGGGACTCCAGGGTCATGCCTTGGGCTGAAGGCAGGCGCCAAACCGCTGAGCCACCCAGGGATCCCCTCATAATATGTTTCTAAGATCATTTGTATTTCCTTGGTGTTGGTTGTGATTTCTCCTCTTTCACTCATGGTTTTATTAATTTGAGTCTTTTCTCTCTTTTTTTAAATAAGTCTGGCTAGGGGTTTATCTATCTCATTAATTCTTTCAAAGAACCAGCTCCTAGTTTCATTGATCTGTTCTACTGCTTTTCTGGTCTCTATTTCATTGAGTTCTCCTCTAATATTTATTATTTCTCTTCTCCTACTTGGCTTAGGCTTTATTTGCTGTCTTCTCTAGCTCCCTTAGGTGTAAAGTTGGTTTCTGTATTTGAGATTTTTCTAATTTTTGAGAGAGGCTTGTATTGAAATGTACTTCCTTCTTAGAACCACCTTTGCTGTATCCCAAAGATTTTGAACTTTCATTTTCATTAGTTTGCAAAAATCTTTTTAATTCTTCTCTAATTTCCTGCTTGACTCTTTCATTTTTTAGTGGGATGCTCTTTAACCTCCAAGTGTTTGAGTTCCTTCCAAATTTCTTCTTGTGATTTAGTTCTAGTTTCAAAACATTATGGTCTGGAAATATGCAGGGAATAATCATAATCTTTTGGTATCAGCTGAGATCTGATTTGTGACCCAGTATGTAGTCTACTCTGGAGAAAGTTCCATGTGCAGTTGAGAAAAATGTATGTTCTGTTGCATTAGGATGGAATGTTCTGTGTATATCTGTGAAGTCAATCTAGTCCAGTATAATTCAAAGTCTTGTTTCTTTGTTGATCTTCTGCTTAGACGATCTGTGCTTTGCTGAGAGAGGAATGTTAAAGTCTCCTACTATTAGTGTATTATTATCTATGTGTTTCTTTACTTTGGTTATTAACTGGTTGATATAATTGGCTGCTTCTGCATTAGGGGCATAAATATTCATAATTGTTAGATCTTTTTGTTGGATAGACCCTTTAAGTATGATAGAGTGTCCCTCTTCATCTCTTACTACAGTCTTTAGCTTAAAATCTAATTTATTTGATATGAGGATTGCTACCCCAGCTTACTTTTGGAGTCTATTTGCATGGTAAATGGCTCTCCACCCCCTCATTTTCAGTCTGAAGGTGTCTTTAGGTCTAAAATGAGTCCTAAAGATAGGATATGGATGGGTCTTGCTTTTTTATCCAGTCTGATACCATGTGTCTTTTGACTGGGGCATTTAGCCCATTCACATTCAGAGTAACTATTGAAACATATGAATTTATATTATCTGTTTCTGTAGATTGTCTCTGTTTCTTTGGGCTCTCTCCTTTGCTTACAGGGTCCCCCTTAATATGTCTTGCAGGGCCAGTTTGGTAGTCACATATTCTTTCAGTTTCTGTCTATTCTGGAAGCGCTTTATCTCTCCTTCTATTCTGAATGACAGTGTTGCTGGATAAGGTATTCTTGGCTGAGTGTTTTCTCGTTTAGTGCCCTAAATATAGCCTGCCAGCCCTTTCTGCCCTTTCTGGTCTCTGTGGATAGGTCTGCTGTTAATCTAATATTTCTCCCCCTATATGTTAGGAATCTCTGTCTGGAGCTGCTTTGGGGATTTTCTCTTTATCTCTGAAATTTGCAAGCTTCACTATATGTTGATTGTTTTTTTGTTGTTACTGATTTTGGAAGGGGTCCTTTCTATCTCTTGGATATGAATGCCTATTTCCTTCCCAAATATACCTTCTGGTCCTCTCTCTCTCCACGCACTCAGGAATTAGTAATATGGATGTTATTTTTTTTTTTCCAAACTATCACTTATTTCTCAGAGCCTCTCCTTGCTTGGTTTTCCCTCCTTTTTTTCAGCTTCCTTCCTTTCCATAAACTTATCTTCTATGTCACTTATTCTCTCTTCTGCCTCATTTCCCCTGTTTGAGCATCCAGTGTAGACTACATCTCAGAGTGTTTTTAATTTCACCCTGATTAGATCTCATATTTGCAATGAGATGCTCTAAAGTCTTATGCTTTTTTCAAGTCCAACTGGTAACTTTATAATTATAATCCTGAATTCCATCTCCGACATTTTATTTAAATCCATATCCATTAGATCTGTGACAGAGTATTACTTCTGGTTCTTTCTTTTGTGGTGAATTTTTTCCTTCTAGTCATTTTGTCCAGTGCAGAATGGCTGTACAAGTGAGCAGAGTAAAAAATATCAACCAAGACCCAAGCAAATTACATACTAGACAATCCCGAAGAGGTCAGGAATGAGAAAAATAAAAGAAAAAAAGACAAAGAAAAAGAAAAACAAATAATAAAACAAAAGTGAAACAAAAAAGCCTGGGGGAATGGGGAGGGAAAGAAAATATAATCTCAGAGTGGACCAAAACAGGGATCCACTTGGTTCTGAGTGCATTTTGGTCTGTATGATAGAAGGTACTAAATCCCAAAAGTATAAAGAAAGCAAAACTTATATATATACAAAAATAAAATTGAATATGGTGAAAGGAAGACAAAAATGAAGAATATATCTATGACATATAATTGTAAAATACAAAAGTTAAAAAAGAAAAAACTTAAAAATGAAGAGTTGATAAAATATTAAACTAGTTGAGACTGGGGAAAAAAGAAAGAATATTGGACAATTTTAACCGGAAAGATAAATCATAGGAGAGAAACCTTGAGTTCTAGATACTATTTTCTCTTAGTGCTGTGGTCTTCCAGCCCTATTTGGTCAGACAACTTGCTGTTCCCCTGTTCTTCCAGCTAGTCTTCTGGGGGACGGGGCCTGCTGCGCTAATTCTCAGGGGTCTGTGCCTGTGCGGAGTTGTCCCACTCTCCCGTCAGGTGGCTGGGCTCCTTGTTCTCTGGAGGCCTTCCATGCCTCTCTTAAGGGTAAGAGAAAAAAAAAAATTGCCAAAGGTGCCCTGATCTCAGCCCCAGAGGTGAGAGATCCCAAACTCTGCAGACTCCTATAGTGCCCACTCACTCAGATCCTCCTCGAGGGCAGGTGAAGGGACACTGAGTTGTGCAATTTGTAGGGCACCAGCAGGGCGAGGTTTTGCCTGCTTGTGCCCACAGTGCTCTGCCCCTCCCAGAGGAAGTGGAGGGTTGCCCCACTTCTGTCCATTGCAGGGCCCTGGCACATTCCCCCAGTGGAGTGAGTACCCGCTCCGCCTTTCCCAAATGAAAGCAAAGGGTTGCTGTGTTCCAGTCCTTTGTAGGGACCCAGCACTGAAATGGCCACCCACCTGTCCATTTGTGGTTTATGGCACAACAAGCAGAGGCTTCTCCTGGCTCACTGACCTAAACCCGTTTTTCTGCTCCAGGGCTTGGGTACTCTGCTGGCTAAGGTGCCCCTGTTTTTTCTGTGTCTCTGGGAATATTGCGACTCCACCGTCCCTCCTGAGAGTCCGCCCTCCTTCCCCACTGAGCACTGTTCAACAGGCAAGTATCTCATGGGAACAGATTTCTGAAGGTCTGGATTTTGAGCTCCAGGCTGTATCACTTTCCGCAGCGGGTTACAAAGGCCCCCTCCCCCTGCCGTTCATCTTCTGATAATATCCCCTTTATTTCTCTTCTCCGCACTCCTACCTTGCAAGAAGGGGTCACTTTTCTATTTTCAGAGTTGCAGCCATTCTTTCTTTATATCTGAGGTTGAATTCATAGGTGTCTAGGATGGTTGATAGTTATCTAGTTAAATTTAGGGGACCAGATGAAACAAGGACCCCTATTCCTCTGCCATCTTGCCTCCTCCCCGAGCCAAAATAAATTATCATTATCAACTCATCATGACCTATGAAGTCATTTCCTCCAAAAGAGGTTAGATGGTTTTCCCCATTTAGTTTTTATGGATCTGTTTATCTTCGGCTTCTGGCTTGTCTGTTCTTCTTTCTTATCTCTCTGTGACTATAAATCATATATTACCAAGGACTTTGAATCCGATCTCAATTCTGTCAACTACTTTACGTGGTGGTTTCAGCTGAGCCAAAGACTTCCAGATTTTCCTAGTTAGTGGTTTACTGGATTTTTGTCATCAGTTATCCACATCCCCACAGAAAAGGGACTTTTGGAAAATAATTTCATTATCAAGAGATAAATGTAATTGGCATAGACATGAATAGATAGAATAAGTGATGGCTTATGACTACTTCCGTCCCTGCCTATTACCACCATATCATTTTTGATGTATTTACAAGGCTATCTCTCTAACTAAGTGAATGGCAAGTGGCAAATGTGCTCATGCTCATTCACCATTTTATATTCTCTTAGGGCTTTAGATACTGAAGTAGTGGAATGTGGTTGGGTGGGAGTGTGTTAGATGGCTTTCTACCATTTTTCTGAAAAATCTGCTTTACACTGGCAATCTCTTTTCTAATTGTAGTAGTAATAATGATAATAATTTAAAAACAATTACTGTCATTTTTGAGTACTTGCCATGAGCTAGGCATTTTATATCCATTATCTTCTCAACAATGGAAGATATGCACACACACAATGTTGATATGATTAGAGTGGATTGGTTATTTGCATTAGGATTTTGACAACTCTCTGTAGGAGTTCTTTACCAGTTTTCAAGCCAGCTTTAAACCCTCATAGGATTCCTGTGAGACAGGCTGGCAGCCAGCATCTTAATTTAGGCAAAGTTTAAGCCTGATTCAGTTTTTTGCCTAGCACCTAACTTATTTTTAGAATGCAATACATAGTAATAAAAATAAAATAGTGAACAACAATACAATCGCAGCAACACAAAATCACTCTTTAGATTGGGTGAGATCTCATTGGAGTTTCTTTTAGGGTGTTGGAAGTATGTGGCCTTGACTGGCAATGAGAGATGAAATAAAATTATACCAATTTTAGCTTTCTTTTGATTAAAAAATTATTCAAGCTTTTAAAAGAATGGGCCAGCAGTCTGTCTCCATGAGAAAGCCAGAGAATGAGCCAGGCGAGTCTGGAGTCTTCACTGACTGCTTCATTCCTGGCATTTTGACCATGGCATACTGAGCTTGTTTTCTTCACTTTACCTCCAGACCTTTGGCTTTTCTCTAGCTGTATCCACAGTCCTCAGGCAGCATTAATTACCCCCTCTTGCTTCTAGATCACGTTAGGACTTATTGGTACATAGGATAAAGTTAGAGAATCACTGAAGAAAAATTACTGGTTGGGACACACTCAGGGCTCATGGCATCTACTATGGTATATTTTTCATGTTCCATATTCTGGCCCTCAGTCTTACAGCTCCAAATATTGCTAGAGTCCCAGAACTTTCCAGATATAAGGAGACAGATTAATGCTCACTTAGTTCACAACAGACTCCATGTAAAACCCAAAATGCTACGGTTAAATGATGACAATGAGAAATGTTGCTGCCAAAAAGAATCTCTGCTAGTGAAATCTATATGAGAAGCTAAATGTTCATCAGAACATTACTTGGAAAGCATGATGCAGGCCAGCAGAGCTAGCAGCATTCCACTTTTATCAGCCTGCGACCAGGACTTCTGCTACCAAGATAGGAAAAGGCAAATTCCTGAGCCAAGGCTTTCCTCCCCCTGGAAATTCCTTGCCTTGGAGATGACTTGTGCCTGGTGGAAAACATTGGATGACACTAGAAATATTGATTTCTGACACTGGAAATATTTTGCCTTCCTATGAGTCTCCCAATGCACTTCACTAAGCAGGTACTAAGAGAAAGATAGTTAAACACCAACTGCTATGGCACATAGACACAGAATGCCCTTATTCTAATCCTATATTCATATTAGGAACTAAACATTTTTTCTGAAATAAGATGCCAAGTAATTTTCTTTTATTCATCTAGTGAGAGGATAGAGGTGGTATGTTAAAGAAAGCAAAAAAAAAAAAAAAGGAATAGGTGGTGTGTAGGGGATGCAGATCCCATATAGATATCTTTCTGTGACATTTAGTGGCTTACTTATATACATAAGAGCTGTTTTAAAAAATAGATACTCCCAAGAGGTTTAAATCTACCTAATATTCACAGCTTAGTGCACTTAACATGGATAATTTTTTGGTGAGGTCTAATGCTTGATTTATAGAAAATGGTGATTAAGAACTTTACATAAGAAGAAGTTGACACCTACAAAGCTGAAGACACATAATTGGTTAGAAGCCAAGGCAAAAATCTACTCTTGCTCTCTTAACCCTTGTCCAAAGTTTTTTTTACACAATTAAGTACAGCTTATTTTTCCCCTGTTACCCAGTTGATATACACGAAATAAAGAAAGGAAATTCTGGTTTGAGAGAGAGGGAGAAGGGAAAGAGATGTGTTTTGTTTTTTGTTTTTTGAGAATGAAACGTTAGTCGGGGCAAGTGGACCTAAAAGGAATCCCAGGGGGTTAAGGTGCAGGGAGGACGATGATGCATCGCCACTTGCACAATTCTTCTAGAATTGGTTGGCAGCTCTCATGCCAGGCTTTTGGTAGATTTTGTTCTACTACTTCAACTATATCAGCTTTGTAAAGCACAAAACCCTCACCATCAAGTACAGGAAGGGAAAGCAGAGCCATAGGAAGGTAGTTATACTAAGACCTGGAGATTCTGGTTAATGGATAACTTTTGAGAATGGGGCAATCTCAGTTTTGTTTTCTTCTACATTTATTGAGCACCTGTGCTGACAAAAGCACTGGGTCTAACCCAGAGGGCAGAGATGAACAGCACATGGTCCCTGCCCTCAAGAAGCCACAGTCCAATAGAGGAGACCTTCTCTGAAGTAATTACAGTACTGCATATTATATCCACTGATCCAAGGGTGTGTAAGGCACTGTGATAATATGGAAATAGAACAGAATTCTATCGAGAGTGGTCAAGGAAGGCTTAAAATTCTCTCTGCACATCGAGTCAAAACTCCTTATTGTGGCATTCTTGAGCTTCTATTTATTATCTAATTCATCATCATTATTGAGCATCTACTATATGCTAGTTGCTAGAGATAAAACACAAGATAAAGGAGACATTTGCCCTGGAGGAACTCACAGTGTAGTGCAGTTATTCTCAATCCTGGCTGCAGTTTAGAATTGTGGGAGAGCTTTAAAATATGAGTACCCAAGCAAGACTTCCAAATGTACAGATGACTTGAAAACCACTGGTATAGTGAGACAGATATATATGTGAGCAGATAATTAGGTATGGTTTTATATGACTAAAGGTCTTAAAGGTTTAGAAGAGTAATAAATCAGGCATTCAATCCAGCCTCAGGCTAAGGAAAGAGTCCTTGAAGACTTTGCTGTGCAAATGGTTCTTGCTTGAGTTGAATTGTGAAGGGTCAGTAGAGTTTAATTAGGCAAAGGATGTGAGGGAAGCGTTGCAGGCAGATACAAGTACCTGAGTGTTGAAAAGAAACCACAGGCCCCAAATGGAGTCACTTAGGTTAAGCTCTACCAAGTCTTGATACTTAACCTAAGTGTAGTTTCAGCCTCTTCCTTGAGTGGAGTTTTAAGCCAATGAACCTGGAATTTCCTGATCACTATTACAAAGGAAACCTGCACAATAAGACTCTTGAGAAAGTGAAATAAACTTTTCCTTTGCTAGTAACTTCCTTGTCCCACCCAGTTTCTGCCTTTAAAATCCTTCCCTTTTGTATGACTCCTTGGAACACCCTTTCGTTTGTTAGAGGAGAAACTATGTGATTCATGAGTTGTTGAATAAAGTCGATTAGAGCTTTAAATTTACTGAGTTGAATTTTTGTTCTTTAATATGGGTAAACACCCAGAGGTTTCCAATTTTTTTTCTGCCTTCCTCACCTCTCATCCCTACTCATAACCATGGCCCTAATGCTGTAACCCCATTCCCACCACACCCCTGCTTCATGAGCTCTGTGCTGTAGTTTTGCTACCCTACTTACCATTCCTAACCATGCCATGCAATTTCCCTTTGCTACAGTGTCCTTCATCTATTACTATAAAAAACCTTACTAGGGATCCCTGGGTGGCGCAGCGGTTTAGCGCCTGCCTTTGTCCCAGGGCGCGATCCTGGAGACCCGGGATCGAATCCCATGTTGGGCTCCCGGTACATGGAGCCTGCTTTTCCCTCTGCCTGTGTCTCTGCCTCTCTCTCTCTCTCTCTCTCTCTGTGTGACTATCATAAATAAATAAAAATTAAAAAAAAAAAAACCTTACTAGCTCTTCAAGGCCTCACTCTAGTTGTACTCTCTAAATCAGGGGTCAGAACACTATGGTCTGTGAGCCAAATCCAGTCTGCCACCTGTTTTTGTAAATAAAGTTTTATTGGTGGGGGGAACCTTGGTGGTGCAGTCAGTTAAATGCCTGACTCTTGGTTTTGGCTCAGGTCATGATCTCAGGTTCATGAGACAGAGCCCCATGTTGGGCTCTGTACTCAGCACATTCTGCTTGAGATTCTCTCTCCCTCTCCTGCCCTCCTGCATGTGCTCTCTCTTTCTCTCTCTCAAATAAATAAATAAATCTTTTTTAAAAATAAAATTTTATTGGAACACAGCTATGTTCATTTGTTCAGACATCATCTGTGGCTACTTTTGTGTTACAACAGCAGAATCAAATAGTTGTTTCAAAGATAGAATGGCCTCCAAATCTTTGTCTTTGAAATAATAGTTATTTAACTTTTCTGTGTTTCAATTTCAAGTAACATGACAATAATCATAAAAGCTGAAGTATGTTTTATGTGATTAAATCAGGTGCTGTGTATTTGGTGGATGCTGTGATGTGCCACCCTGATTCCTCTTCAGAATGAGGATTTCTTCTTCCAGTAGTCAAAAGATAGCACTTAGCTGGTAGCTTTTGGCTGTTTTGGAAGAAAAACTTCACCTCAGGTCATGATTCTTCTGGGATAGTCTTCATCTAATGACTCATTTTTCTGGGAAGAATGAAGATCTGGTCCCTTAACCTCCAACTCAGACCTGAGGAGCCATCTTAGTACCAGAGTTTCTCATGGATGATGGAAATTCAGCCTTTTCCTATGCCTAAGCCTGCTTTTTTCCACAGGTGTTGATCTCAAGAACACTCACTAAGTTCCTTCTCAGGACCTGCATCCTGTGACAATAGGTACCAAGATTGGTTCACCAAGCACAACACTGAATTGGGATTTTGGAGCTGACCACCATCTCCTGGCTGCCAGTGAGGATGCCATCCCTGATAAGTAGAAATAAGAAGGAAATACTAATCATAAGGGCAGTGAATTATCTGGCTGCTAAGCTCTACTGGTACCCTGAAAAATATAGCAAAAAGCTGAGATAAATCAGCAGTTAAATGCTGAGTGAGAAGGCCAAAGGGCCTCCCTGAAAATACACAAAGAGGTTCTCATCTCTTAAATTGGGAGAGGAAGGGTTCAAAAAGAGGACTAAGGATAGAATCTTATTGTAAGAACAGTTGAAGAAGGTCTGCTATGCCAAGATTGGGAAAGTGGGCCCTGACACAAGGGATGGATACATCTGTGTTGATGTCCTTCCAAGAATTTTATTTATTTACTTATTTATCTATTTAAGATTCCATATATTCGTTTGAGAAAGAGAGAGGGTGCACACAAGCTGGGGGAGGGGTAGAGAGGGAAGAAAAAAGAACAAGCACACCCCATGCTCAGCATGGAGCCCAATGTGGGACCATCTGATTGTGACTATGAGACCATGACCTGAGCCAAAATCAGAGTCGGCCACTCAATCAACTGAGCCACCCAGGAGCCCATGTTCCTCCAAGAATTTGAAATTTCCAGATTACACTGAGTCCTCTGAGCCTGCATAAATGGCTCACTTGTCCTCTCTGTTAAGGGAGGACACACACACACACACACACACACACACACACACACACCATGCTCAAATTTACTACAGAGGCCTCTCCTGTAGTAAAGACAAGTGCAAGACATTATGCACTTTATTCAGGATGCCCCCCTCCCTGCATATCCCCTCTTAACCACCAGGTCAATTACTGGGGTTAAATCACGGAATAACTCTGTCAAGGACCTGCTGGCACTGCTAGAGGGGGAAAGAACTATACCTCCTGGAGTCCAGTTTCAATACCAGACAATACCAATCAGCCACTGGGATAATATGCCTGGGACTGGACTCTGAGAACACCTGACAAAGGTGGGTGGAAGATAAATTTGTATACAAAGAATTTACCAACATGGGAGCATTCTCCTATGATATAGGTTGTAATAATACCCTTGCAAGGACCTTAGAAAAGGCATAAGCATGTTGCAGGATGGCTCCTAGAAGCATGGAAAAAGCAATGATCCATACTAAGTGAGGTAGAAGTGATGGAATTGCCATGACAGTGTTACACAATGAAGAAAGGAAACAAGGTGTTTGGCATCTCTTCTTCCTTGCCCAGTTTGACAGTAAATGACATGGGCAGCAATCTCAGTCTATTTTTATTATTGCTGTATCATTGCTGTAAATCAACCAAGAGGAAGCTAATTGGTGTCAGGAATAGTACTCCAAGAATGTCCCATAGGGACCCAGCAGGCCAGACACACTAAGAGACTTTCAGGCTATTAATGGTTCTGCTGGACCCAAGTAACTATAGATCCTGGAGTCCCCTCATCTTCCATCACCCCATCCCCAACCAGAACAATATCCCTGTACCTAACCTTGTGGTCCAGATTTATGGCTCTGACTTATGAAACCCCATTATACAGAGCAGCCCTGGATGTTTGCACCTATGAGAGAAGGCCTATCATTTCCAAGGACAAAGTGTAACAAGAGGAAGAAAAATGTGATAATCAATTTCAGAACTATTTTCTGATAACAAGAAGTAATTTTTGCTTAGGAAGCAATCTCTGAACTTATATTTTTCTGGCCTCAATCTATATTACCTATTGATTTGCAGGTTCCAGCATATCAGCTATTTAACACAAATTCTGTTCTATTTTTAAAATCTGCAGTGTGTATAGTTTGGATACAAGTTGGGTGACCCTCATGTATATGAGCATTCTATTTGGGAATGTGGGACTGAGAATGCTTGCTTTTAGATTAGCCAAGTGACCTTAGCCCACATGGAAATTATTTCCTGGTCATTTATTTTTAAACTCTGTGACCTTATATCATTCTGATTTCAAATGGGTATGAGAGACATTGACTCTGGTTACAATTTAAGGAGAATAAGAAAGCTCCTTCATTTCTTCTAATACAAGCTGGCTTCCTAGAAATATTCTTCCAAACAATGCTAGAAATTCCACTATAATCAATCAATCAATCAATTAATCAATCACTGCCATAGTTTATGAATGGGGCCCAAAATAGTCACTCTATAAAATTCAGTGCCGCTTAAATGCAAGGTTCAAGAGGTAAGCCTGGGGATCCTGCTTTGAGGACTGAAGCCAATCCATTCAGAAATAGGTTACCAGGTTTTGCTCACCATTTAGCAATCTGGTCCTTTGGGCCATGCATCGAACTCTCCTTGTGTTTCTCATTTATTGCATAGGAACCTGCCAGTTTCTCTCTTTACTCCTTGTCAGGAGTGGATACCATTGGTATAAGAGGGAGCAGGAAGACCATGAAAAAGAAAATATGTGGAGAGGAAAGGGAAAGGCCTAGCAGGTAGGGATATATACCAGTTTGGGGCTGAAACAGTTTGCTAAAATGAAAGACCAAAGAGGGTAACAGAAAGAGCCTTGGACTATGCCAAACTGAGGATCTTAGAGAGCCAGTGTTGTGATCTTGGACATGGCACTTGATGTTTGTTTAGCTCAGTTCATTCATCTGAAAAATGCAAAGTAGTGTGAGGCTGAATAAAGGAGGCCAGTAGGGAGAGCTTTCATGCCCTATCATGCCTTGAAGCCCTTTGTGGACCCCAACAGGAAGAGGCACACCTTGCAGGTTCTGGGCAGGAAGCCCACACTTGACTACCCCAGCTAGAGGAAGAAAGATTTCTCCTGTTTGGGCAGTAGCCCAACCAATGAGAGACCATCACAGCTCAGCCAATAAAAAGCAACTATACTTACAGCTCCAAGTTTGCTCCAAGGACCTTTTGTTTCTAAGAGCCCAACCCCATTTTCCTCCATAAAAGGGCTTTCCTTTCTGCTCTACAGACTTGGTCTATGGTTTTGCCATATCTTGCATGTCTTGAATTGCAGTCCTCTGCTATTCTCAAATAAATCCATTAAAATAACTGACAGTTTCATTGTTAAGGTAAACAGCAATATGCTTGCCCTGCTTACCTCCCTGGCTGATTGGGAGACCCAAATTTATACTTTTGAAGACTCTCAATAAAGCAGACTATGCTCTATGGAAAGTACTTGGTTGTTATTACAGGTTTATAATAAGCATGCATAAGCTGTGCCTCAAAATCTATTGGGAAAGAAGTTGAGTCCAAAAAAGGCATGTAGAACTGAATGAATATTTGTGGGAGATATTAAAAAGTAGAGTAGCTTCTGCTTCATGGCTCTGCCTGGTAGCAATCCTGGTGCTGCCATAAAAGAAACAAGGATATCCCAGTTGACCAGGCTCCTTTGTGGGAACTCTGGTTCTGGCAAAGAGAGTGGGTGGTCTAGGTTGCATGTCTATGATTTACAGTAAGTTAGGTCTCTTGTTGGTTACTTCCCTGTTGAGCAATACTTCTTTGGAAACACAAGATTCTACACTTTAGGGAAGACAGTGTCAGCTAAATACAGAGCTTCTATTCTATTGCTTTTGTTTTTTTTCTACATCAGCATCCATAATTAGCTATTCATTGGCAAGATTGACACATTTTTACATTTTCTTTTGAATAAACATATATTTATCCAAGAAAGAATTAAGGTATAGTCCAGGACATCATGACCAACCCTTTTTACTATGTGTTTTCAATTTTAATCAACACAAGTCATCAAATGATCAAAAAATAAAAATAGCAGTAATATTTGAGCACCTTCTTTATTCCAACTACTCTTCTAAGAACTATATGTATATTATTTCATTAAATTCTAATAGTAAAACTGAGTATTTCTTTATCTTGAGAAAGTAAAATTTAAGGTGAAACCACCTGCACAAGATTGTATCACCAGAATGGCACATCCAGGATTCAGATCCATCTTCGATTCTTAATTCCAGGAACATAATCAGTTTGCTCTCCTATTTTCACATAAAGGCAGCTACTATGAGGAAAGTGTTCTGTGTACTGGGGATGGAAAGATGAATAGAGTAGTACCCCTGTTCTCATCAAGCCCCATGTAATGTTTGGATGAACATTATAAAAGCTATTATCGAGAGGCCCACATGACTGAGATGAATGATTACCATAATAGTTTTTCATAAAAATAAAATGCTTTTACACATTAAGGGGACAATATTCCTTTTTTTCTGCATTAGGAAATATAAATCATACTTTTTAAAAAAGTTTTTAATTTTAATTCCAATAGAGTTAACATACAGCATTATATTTGTTTCAGGTGTACAATATATTGATTCAAACATTCTATACATTACTTATTGCTCAGTATACTCTTAATCCCCTTCTACTTCACCCATTGCCTCACCCACCTCTGCTCTGGCAACCATCAGTTTATTCTCTATGGTTGAGTCTGTTTCTTGGTTTGTCTCCCTCTCTCTCTTTTCCCTGCCCCCTTTGTTTGATTTCTTTCTCAAATTCCACATATGATGAAATCATATGTTTGTCTTTTTTCTCTAACTTATTTAACTTAGCATTATATCAATTTTTAAGCAATAAAAGTGGTAACAGAATATGTGGTCTACCTTAACTTCAGTAGGGTATCAGGCAATATTTCATAAAATCTTTGAAGGAGAGTTATAGAAATATCATTTAAATGACAGTATAATATAGAGAATTCAGAATTGATCAAGAACCTATATTATTATTATTATTATTGTTGTTGTTATTATTATTATCTGAGCCCCTATGTTAAAATGTATTGACTAGTGGTCAAGGTCAAGCTGGCATGAGGTTCTAGAGGGGACCCATTGGGCTCTGTCATAGACCTGACCTGTTCATCTTTCTTAATCCCTTAGATCATTGATTTGTTTAGCACACAACAAATCTGTGAATGACAGATGCTGAGCAATTACTGACACACTGAGTTAAAACTAACAAGATAATTGTCATTAAAGAGAATGTAAAGCCTTGGATTTAGATTCAGGAAGCCAATTACAATTAATACTAATGACACCCTGGAAAAGATTTAAATGTACAGTATACTGAAATAAAATGATATGGCTGCTAATGGTGTGGGTGTAATCTTAGACTGCATTAATGGAAGTGTTCTGTTCAGATCAAGGAAGATAAGTTTCAGTGTATTCAGCATCAGTTGTTCCTTTAAAAAATGTTGCAACAGTTCCAAGTTCTTCTTTTTAAATGAGGTATTGATCAATCAGTAAGAGGCAGCAGAGACAACATTTATTGAGGACATAATATATACCAGCTAATGTGCTAGGTGTTATCCAAACTCAGCATATCCCTGTGGAGTTCGTTAAAGAAAACTGCACTAACTGAAGCTCAGAGGAGTTAACACATTGTTTGCAGTTAAGCTGAGATTTGATCTCAGATTGATGTAACTCCAAAGCTCATATCCACACTACAACATCAGGCTCTTAGAGGACACTAACTACTGAAGGGAAAAATGTGTGAGTGGGAATGAACTGATATGGATGAGTTAGAGAAGTAAATTAACATTTATTAGGCATCTCCTATTTGCTAGATATTTTATATGCATTCCCTTGATCGATAAAATAATTCAGTGAAATAGGTATTATCACATCCCTGTTTTAATATGGAGAAACTGAGGTTCAAAGGGCCAAACAAACAAAAAACAAAACAAAAAACAAAACAAAACAAAAGGGCCAAACAACTCACTTAAAATCATTTAATGCTTAAGTAGTAGAATCAAAATCAGGCTACTCTCTGTCTGATTCGATGACCATAGTGGGCCCTCATTTCCCCAACTTCAAATACTCTACATGGAGCCCATACTGATTTTGCCCAATTTGTAAATGTGTATTGTAATTTACTTAATTTTTTAAAAAAGTCTCACTTCTTAAAACTTTAGAGAACTGTATACAAAACCATAAATCAGAAACCAGCCAAATATATAAAAGAGAAACAAGAAGAAACCATAAACATAAATATATTATGAACAAAATAATGTTGGATTCTGGCTAGATACTGTTGCCTGTGGAAGCTTCTAACTCTGTAGTCTCCTCTCTGTTTGTTAAAAAAGGGAAATTTTTGAGGTTGCTAAACCTTTTAATGCCACACTGAGAAGGTCTCCTTGACTTAAGGATTGAAAAATTCCAATAGAAGTAATTTTCTCACTGTAATTATATGTAATTCAAGGCTGTCTAATGCACTGTGAGATAGCTAAAATCATTTCACAAACCATCATCTAAAGACACCCTATGTTCCACCAGTTGCTCATATTCAGTATTAAATATACTCTTTATAATTTTTCTTAATTTCCTTAAGTAATAGTGGAATGATGGATATGGTAGGGGAAAAAAGGCTTAGGACAATCACCACCATTTTCAAATCCTGGAGAGCTGACATGTGGGAAGTTAGAACTGATTTCTTCTTTCTTGCTCAAGAAAGTCAAAGTAGGACAACCTGTGTGACATTTTGAAATGCAGCTTTCAGCTCCATATGATATACTCTATGAATATTAAAACTAGCTATAGAAATGGCTATCATTCAAAGAATTGAGTTCTCTGCCCGTGAGAATTGGTAACAGACCATCTTCCAAGATTGATATGAAAGAGTTGATTTTATTATTTGGGGGATTGGCATCAACTCTAAGATCCTTTAGAACTTTAAGATCATTTTCAACTCCATCATTCTCTAAGACTCCATGATGCTTCAGGTAGCTTAAAGATCGCTAGACATTTAAGATCCTATGGCTGAGGATTTTATTCTAGAGAAAGTTTTTCAACCTCAGGACTACTGACATTTTGGACTGGATAACTCTTTGTTGTAGGGGGCTGTCCTATGTATTGTGAGATGTTTAGCAGCATCCCTGGCCTTTACCCACTAGATGCTAGCAGAACCTCCCACTGTGACAACCAAAAATGTCTTGAGACACTGCTAAATGCCCCCTAGGGAGCAGACCACTGTTGGTTGAGCATCATTGCTCCAGACCCACTTCTCTCTGTGTATATTTACTCTTCTGAGACAGGAATCAATAAGAAGTTTTCAAAATATTTATATCTCATGCATACTTTTACTATTGTGCTTAATGCACCTAACAAACATCTATTGAGTATCTACAATATGCCAGATGCTGCATTAGGTCCTGTGGCTACAGTGGTAAAGGAGACAGACCTGGTCCTTACAGAGCTCTGTTCTGGGTGGTTGGGGTTCCAGGGGTTGAGGGGAAAAGAGGCAGCCCTGTATATGGTTTATCATAATTAACCTATGTGCCTATATGTTTCTATCATCTTGTGAGCTCCTTAAAGGTGAGAACCATATTTTTTTAAAAAAAATCTTTTGGTTCCCAGAGCCTAGCTGAATGCATAGAATATAATAGGTGCTCAACAAATGTTTGCTGACTAAATGAATGAGAGGGTAGGGGGTGGGTAAGGGTGGGGAGTGGTAACTTACTCAGCACATTGGACAACGACAAAATCAACCATATTTTATTGAAGGAGGACAATTATATAGTTCGGTTTTTGTTGGATCTTATAAAACATTAATATCATATCATCTTTCCATGAGTTTCATCATATGTTGTTTTTATGAGCATAGCCCCCTATCCTAACATTGCTAGGTATATGAAAAAATATGAACCAGGCATGATCTGCCATTCCTATTTTAGCACTTTTTCTTAAGATTAACAAGTAAAAATTTGAGTCTCAGAAATGATCAAAGCAGGGCTTTTTGTTGTGGCTCACTTGAACCAGGACTTTTGGTGTATTTGGTCAACTGCAATTTTACTAGATTTTATTATCAATTTCAGGATTGCATGAAAGATAAAGACTGTGAGGATTAATAATCAGGTTAACAATGTAATGCTTTGTGTTTGAGGTCACTGATATAACTACATCAGTATATTCCATAACTTGAAATGACTGTGATTTCCATGAGGTACATGGCAAATGGAAAAATTCCTTATGGTACCACAAATGTTAAGTGTCTTTTTTCTAAGTCATAGTGGCTGAACTCTGAGCCAGATCTATGTGTTCATGTCCTTCTAAGGTAACAGCAGTCTGTAAATAAAAATTAAAAGAGTAATTCCACTATGTACTTTAATTTTAATGTTATGTTTTGTTTTTTTAAAATATTTTATTTTTAAGTAATCTCTACACCCAATGTGGAGCTTAAACTTACAACCCCGAGATCAAGAGTTGTGTGCTTTCCAACTGAGTCAGCCAGGTGCCCCTATGCACTTTATTTTTAAAAGGCCCCTTATGCTTGTGATTCTTAGTGTGAGGACAGGGACCATACCACACTTATTTTTATATCCTGCACAACACATAGCACATGATCTTTCCTGTATTAGGCACAAACAAAGTTTGTTGAGGGAAAACAAAAAATGTTATAATTATTTCATGTACATCTTGTAGTCTATTATACTTTATCAATATTTATGCCTGTTACATTTCTAATTATGTCTGCACTTATTCCACTGAGTTAAGTCAATTACTTTGAATAGAGAAACTGGTACTCATTACACCGTAATAAACATCCGCTGTTTTTGCTACCCAACATCCTTTCACCTCCTCCTGGACGCTTTATCTCTGTCTGGATAACTACCCTCTTCCTCACTCTCAGTTCTTGTGCTTGGTGGAGCATGGGACTCAAGTCATGATATCACATTTTATATTGGCCTGCTACGTTGATTGAGGAAAAAACATTGGTTCAATTAGGGCAAATAAGGCAATGAATTTTTGTTTTTGTTTTTCTGGAATTTGGGTTTTTCTCTCACTTGAATTTCAGAGAGTGTAAAGTCTAGAGTTGTTGCTGCCATCTTGTAGTCATTAGGAGAAAGATGCCAGAGAATGGAGGGAGGGAGGGAGAGAGAGGTGGGGGATGTGGGTAACTGGTTGCTGTAGACATTAATTAAACTGCAACTAAGCTGTGCCACAAGGTAATGTGACCATGGATTTTTAGGTTGTGTGAGACACTATATTTTGTCTTAAACTGTTTAAGTTAGTCTTCTACCACTTTCAACTCATAATTTTATACATGCCCCAATCTCAAATTACATTTTCTTTATTTCACAGAATATTATAGTATAAAGTATGCTATAGAAATTTTAATATTCCAGGGGAAAATAAATGAATCTGAATTGGGGTTTAAGTGTATATAATGTAACATTAATTCATCTAATATTTAATGAATCCTTATTATGTGCCATTGCACAAAGAATTCTGCAAACAAACCAAATTTATAAAAGCAATAACAGAAATGTATTTTCTTCTCCCATTAGGGCTAGCTTTTTTTTGTCACAAATACAATTATTAGTGGCTTTTGCATGCCATATGGAAGAGTGTTCCATAAATGATAAGTTTTTTCATTTATGCATAATATTAAAAATCATCTCTTTAGAAATAAGCAGAGAGGAAGGAATTTTTGACATTTATGGTTTCTGAAATGTTTAATCTTATATATTCAAGTAATGCTATAAGAATTCCTCAGAACTTTTTTTCACTAAAAACGTCATTTGAGTTTCAGTTAGTCTTTAAGTTCCATATGCGATTGGGGGGGGGGGCGCTAATTGTATAGCTCTTCTAAGGATGGTACCATTTGGCTTTCTGCTAGGGTAGAGCTCAAATTTGGCATGCTTCTAGGAACATGAACTCTACACCCATTCAACGGTTCTTAGTACATCCACTATCATGTTATTAACTGCATCCAGTGTCTTTCCAACCCTGTAACCATTGCCAGCTTGAGCCTCTTGAGTGCATTGATATTTCTTGAGGAAACCCAACCCTTCTCTGTGGTCTCCAGAATTAGCACCTAAGGTCATCTCATCCTCTGGGACTTACCCGTTGATGTGGCAAAAAAATTGACTACTAGTTCTCAAAATACATGTGAAATCATGTCAGTAAGTCTCTACCCTATTTTGGTTTTTATCAACCTACAGTCCCAGGATACTCAGAAGAGTAATTCAACAAATTTAAAACTGTGCTCTTTAGCTATTTTTGAAAGAGATTTTATTTATTTATTTGAGAGACAAATACACAAAACACAGACACACACACTCACAGAGGAGCATAGGGAGAGGGACAAGCAGACTCTGTGCTGAGCATGAAGCTGTCAGAGGGCTTGATCTTAGGACCATGAAACCATGACCTGGGCTGAAATCAAGAGTCAGATACTTAAAGGTGCCTCTTAAACTATTTTTAGCAATTCAAAAAGCTTAATAGAATTTGTCCAACTTGAGATACATTGTATGGGCTAAATAAAATGTTACATCTTGGGCACATGGGTGGCTCAGTTAAGCATCTCTCTTTAGCTCAGGTCATAATCCTGGGGTCCTGGGATTGAGCCCTGGCAGGTGGCTCCCCACTAAGTGGGGAGCCTGCTTATTCCTTTCCCTCTGCTCCTCTCTCTGTTTGTGCGTGTGCTCTCTCTCAAATACATAAATAAAATCTTTAAAGAAATAAAATAAAATGTTACATCTGTTTTGGGTTTAAATTATGTTAACTCAACGTGATGATATTAGTTCATATTGATTAGAAATTCTAATTGGTAGTTGATTTGGTCTTTAATTAGTGAAAAATAGGAAATAATTCATTCAACATCTACTTATAGCAAATATCTATTTTTGTGTTGATGAATGAAATGTTTTAAAACTTAAGATTTAAGTAGGAGAAATAAAAAAAAATGAGTCCTTCAGACTAAAGAAATATGGAGTCAGTGATAGTATGTGACCTTCCATCTTACAGAAGAAGAAACCAAGACCAGAAGAGCATCATTGGCTAGTGGCTGTGCTTGACTGGAACCTAGAGATTGTGACTCTATCTAGTGCTTATCCTTTGATATTAAATATTGAGTAATAGAATTCGTGTTAGGGCAGAAATGTAGATAAAGTAACACCAGGTGAGTTGTATTTGTTTTGAGCTTGCTGCCATGGTGGGAAAGTGCATAAGCTAATCTCTGCTAAGGTGCTACACACAATTTTGAGGATCAGCAGTATGTGATGGAGGAAACTACTTACATGATAGTGAAAGCTTTCCATCCAGGAAAAAAATTTTCCCGCACCAATTCATAAGAGAATTGTGTAAGTTGCATATGGGCAGGACCGTATCTGTTTCATACAGTGTCATATCAATGGTGCTTAGCATAATGCCTATTCTAATTTAGATTTTCAAAAAGGTTGAATGGACAAATAGAAAAAATATATAGGGGACTAGTGCAATATTCTCATAAAAATCAGCTAAACGAGGACTGAGCCATTTCTCTGTTGCCAGGAAATGCAGGAGATGCTCACAGACATAACTACTGCTGCACAGATAAAGTAGTTTTGGGGGGTCAAGGGTGCTCCTTCGATGGGAATGCAAACCTGCATTCTCACTTAAGAACTGGAAAATCGAGATCATTATTATTTGCTATCCATCAAGGCTTCCTACTCAGAAGAGCACAGTTTTAAAAGGAATGCATTTATCCCATCTCAGATTTTTGGTGTGCTTTTTTTCTTTCTTCTCTAAAGCATAACAAGCTTGTCAGAGTTTCCATGGTGAACGTGGGGCACCATGGAAACTGATAGATTTAGCTACACAAGAAGAATAAATAAAATAGGCAGGCATTTATTTCACTGTGCAATGACAACTTCTCTCCTGCCTGGAAGAGGAAAGTGGCTTCTCATTTAACCTGCCTGTCCTTCATACTTTGTGCCTCACGAACACATGAGTTGTTCACTGCATCATTTTACTGACCCGTGGTGATTGGATTGTTCTTCTCCTTGAGTCCATTGGTCCTGCTTTGGCTTCACTTTGGGTTAGATCTGTGTGTCACTGGCAACTGTTGGAAAACCATGTACAATGTGAAAGTTGTAATGACAACTCACAAAGCACCGACAGTCATGGCAAAATGGAATGGAAAATTCTTTGCAGTCTACTGTGATAAGACAATGTGTGAGAACAACTGGAGTCAAGACTCAGGTCCATCCTGTACTAACTAGACAGGCAAGCCAACTTCCCTGAACCTCAGTTTCTCCATCTCTAAAGTGGTTAAAATATATCCTCTTCCTATTCTATAAGATTGTTGTGAGGCTCAGAATAAGATAATGGAAGAGAAAAACCTTTTTCAATGATGAAGTTCTGTCTTGCAGGAGAGACTGACTAGCTATGGATATAATTATATGAATAAAGTGACCAAAATATCAAAACTGATCATGCCATGTTCCTGTCCTTTGCCTCAGGGAGTTAGAGGTTCAGAATATACTGGTCCCCCCACCCCCCGTAGTTGTGGAGTTTTGAGACTACCTGGCTCCATCTAAAAGTAGGGAGAAATGTGATTTTGAGAAATGTAGCTGCTCAACTTTTCTGTGTGTTTGAAATTTTTCATAATAAAATGTTGGAAAACTAAATAACTGAAATGAAACTTTTCTTAACCTTTAGTCCTATTGAATTGATCATCATTAGCACACAACCTCTGTAGATTTTTTTTTTGGTCACTGAAATATGTGCAATAGAGCCATCACTTGAAATTCAACATTTTTTGTATAAGTCTGTTGAGTATATCCTATTAGCAAGGCACTGTATTAAGGGGATACAGAGAAAGAAAGAAGACATGGTCCTTAAGTAGAACACAATCTTCTGGTGGAGATAGATAATAAGGAACAATTCTAGCACCCCAAAAACTCAGAGAAGGAGCACTTAGCACCTGAGAGAGAGTGAGGAAGTGTAAAGATTTTCTGGAAGGGGTTGGGAATGGGCAATTAAGTTGAAAGATTTAGCCAGGGGAGAGTGGGAAGTAGAATAAGGCAGGCATGGTGTAAGGTGGCATAAAGGCACTGCAGGCAGAGATCGTGAGCAAAGCAGATGCATAGTATGTGGGATAGTGGAGGGAGAAGAGCCTGAAGAAGCAGTGAGGGCTTCGGGAAGCTCCAAGGAGCATCTCTTTTCTTTGGAAGGAAGTGATATGTGGGGTAGCACTGAAAGTGCATACCATTGTGGATTTCCTTTTGAGAAATTGTGTTGGTGAGGGTTGAAAGGTGCCATTGCTGATGGAATAGTGATACTAGTAAATACCAGGGAAATGCACATTGAATACTATCTTCTCAGGTCTTTCAGCTCTAATATTGCATGAATATAAACGTGGGCTATAGAAAAAGCTGAAGAATAGAAGCTGCTATTGGTACATCCTTTGCCTGGTCAGAATAACCATATTAACCAGAAGCTGTCTTGTGATGAGCTTGGGCCATATTTCAAAGATGAATGTTAAAGCTCTTCACTCCTTTCTTCCTCCAGACTTCCATGGCCTTGAGAACATTTCCCTGGAGACACTGAGATGGGAGTCGAAATTCCAGGAGGACCAACAAAGTAAAGGATGAGGATGGAGAACACATGAGAATAGTTGGAAAGCCAAGATTTCTTGGTCTTTGGCTGAGCTGAGGGTCCCCGGTCCCAGTTGAGGTGCCTATAACTTGGCTGGGAGTTGAAGTGGGAGAGAGTACTGCTTGGAAGAGCTAACTCCCCAGGAGTGCTAACACTACGTCCTCTGGGGGCCCATGACCATTCCTTCTGTTTAAGATAAACTTTATTTAAAGCTGCACAATAATTACTCATTCCATAAACCAGACATAACAATGTCAACAAACATCAAAACAAAATTCCCTAGCAATTCCATTTGCTCAACAGAACAATACCCATTGTTTGGTATACCATTTAAATTCTAGCCTACATACCTACAGGTTCCTCATGATTTTAACCGCTGCATAAGTGACATTTTAAAAAAAACTTACCATTTTATTATATGTAACTCCCATATGGCTACATAGTTCTCCTATTTTTAACAACTGCATAATACTCTACTGAATAAATAGATTCTATTTTACTAAACCAGTCTCTGTTGTTGGTTGCTCAGATTGCTTTCATTTAAAAAAACAAAAACAAAAACATTAGCTGTATCTGTTTTAGGGAACCAATATCTCTTTTGGAAACATTTAATTGGCTCCCATTTAAATACTAAAACCCAGACATTTTCTTCACTTTTATTTCAGAGGTTCATATGCATACGAGCCTAGGTCAAGAGGATGTTTTCTTTTGTGCAAGCTGTTGGAACTGCAAGGAGGGAGTGCGGTCTGCAGAATCAAGAGAAGATGACAGGAAGAAAGGGCTAATGTGGCAACTTCAGGAGGCAAGTCCAATGCTCTTGGCTTCAGGGCTTCCTATTTCTGAGTCCTTGGTGGGGTGAGCACCACCTTGGTGTGCCCGAGACTGCAGAGTATCCTTAACATGACAAAACCAAGGAGGGAATGAATCATTTATGTAAACTAGCCCTGTGTCATAATAATAATTCAGAGAAAGCCTGCTCATGCACTAAAATGAGAAACCCTTATAGATATTTATATACCTCTCTATCTAATAGATATTTATATAAGGTAGGTAATTTATATTATCTAGAATAGATACCAGAATAGATATTTATCTCAGGTTACTGCTGTGCTCCCCCAACACCATCCATACATTTAGTCAATAAATATGTATGAAACACTAGGCACTGTTCTAGGCATAAGAGCCCCTATCTTGTGGTGCTTCCATTACTCTGTGTGTGTGTGTGTGTGTGTGTGTGCATGTGTGTGTGTGTGTGTTGGGGTGAGAGAAGCAGAAATAAATGAAAGCACGTGAAATAAATGAGGATGGATATGATAAATCCAATGGCAGACATAAGATGGGTTGATGGGATAGAAATTTCAGGGTTGGGGGTGCTACTAGTTTGGTGGTGGTTGGGTGGGTGGGTGGGGTTACCCCAAAGAGTTACATTTGAGGCATACCAGTGATGAGAAGAGCCAGTCATGTGAAAATCCATAGGAGGCATGAGAGGTCGAAGGAGCAGAATGTGTGAGGGACGAGTGGAGACGAGTTGGTCTTCCTGAAGGAAGTCAGTAAATGACTCTGTGAATGTAGCGCGAGGAAGGAATGCCAATCTGGAAGCGGTCTTAGCAACCAGTCTAAATCCCATTTTCCCAAACGAAGATAAAGATGCTGAGCCCCACTGCCTTGACCACAGCCTCTTGTTCGTAGTCTGGAGCTCTTTCCAGAAAGCCGCGCCACACTGCCATTCCCAGTCACTTGGCTTGAGAACTTAATTCCCCCCCCCCCAGTACACCTGGAATTAAATCAAATTCATGTATTTTAGGTGTGAGAAAGAGGGGGCTTGGAGTTGTGGATGGACACAAGGGGCAAAACACTGGCGCCAAGGTGGGAGACAGGGACTCTCGGGGTACAGATCAGCCTCCCCTGGCAGGGCCCCAGGTGATTCTGTTCAGAGATGCTTTCAGAACACCAGGTTAGGACAAATTCTGCAAGCTGCAGAAACTGAGAAATCTCACTGGTCGGTAAAGCCGGCAGCCCTAACTGACCTCTCCACCTGTTCCCGGACTTGTGCCTGTTCAGACTACAGGTGCTACAGGTGGAAAAGGTGTGGTCACCAATAGCCCGAAGTTTAAAGGGCAGAGAAAAGCAGGAAGATGCAACTCTAGGTATGCCAGTGAAGGAAGGTGGAGGGGGCGGGGGGACAGGTGCGACAGCAAATTGCTGAGGTACGGGGGGGGGGTGTGTGGGGGCTGCAACCGTCGGCTCCTCCTGCCCCTTCCCTTACCTCGCTCCCCTCCCCGGGGTCGGTCACTCAGCCACCCCGGGTTAAAAGAACTGCGCTGTGAGCGGTGATTTTGGAAACTCAAAGAGTTAACCTGCCAAAAGCTAACACCGGGGAGGAGAGGAAGACACACCCCGAGCGAGCGCGGAGCCCGGTGGCAGGGGAAGAATCCTATTGGCGTCGGGGAGGCAGGGAGCCCGCCCCTGGGCGCGGCCTGCAGGGGGCAGGCTGCCGCTCGCGAAAGCGGGGGCAGGACGGAGCCCGGGCCCTGGGGGTGCGCTCGGCAGCCGCCCGCAGCGCAGGGACCGCTCGCCGCTCGCCCGCCCCGCGCGCCCTCCTCGGTCGGCGAGCCCCGCGCTGCGCTCCGCCGCCGCCGACATGTGTGCCGCCCCGATGCCGCCCCTGGCGCACGTCTTCCGGGGGACCTTCATCCACTCCACCTGGGCTCACCCCATGGAGGTGCTGCGGGACCACCTCCTCGGCGTGAGCGACGGCGGCAAAGTAAGCGGGCGCGGGGTCCGGGCCCCCGACGGGCGCGAACAGGCGGACGCGCCGTCGCGCGGGGCCGAGCCGCCGGGTGCGGAGTGAACTTGAGCGTCGGCTGCTCAGAGCCCCGGGCGCCGCGCCCGCCGCCGGCCGGGGACTCCCCTTTCCCGGGAGCGGGGAGCCGGGGGCCGGGGCCGGGGCCGGGGCAGGGGCCGGGAGCTGTAGGGAGCTCGCCGCCACCGGCGGTTGCTTAGACGGCCGTCCAGGCTGCTCGGGAAGGCCGAGCGCGGCGCTGCCCTCGCGAACCTTAAGGACCCTTCGGGAACCCGAGCCCGGCTCCATTCATCCTTGCATCTCCTGCGCCTGCCTGCACGGGCGAGGCGCCCCGGACGGAGGATCGAACTGATTGTGGGAGCAATAACGGAGGAGGGGGTCACTTGCTTAATAGTGCTTAGCCCTTTCGCATAGAATTAGCAAAGGACTCATTTACTCACCTGCTCGCTCAGCAGACAATGTCCCGATGATCCCAACCAGATGACTTCTAATACTAGAAAGGACAGTCTCAGAGAAATTATCCATGTCCCCCCCCCCAAGCCCCCCTATAGCCGTCTGCATCCAAACAAGCAGTCCCGTTTTAAGGCTCAAAATGTCCACTATGAGTGTATCTTCTATTCTTGTTTCTCCAAACTCGGGATGTCTGCAAACGACCTAGGTAACTTGATGTCTAACACTTCCCGTTCATACACACCGTGCAGGTGGTGGTAACTGCATCAACAGGGGCTTAGCTAGTTTGGTAAGTGGAAGCCATTCCATTTTTAGCAGGGGAAAAAAAAAAAAAAAGGAGATGAGGATGGGATATTTTTGAGCTTTTCCCCAACTACCAGTCTGGTTAGCAAAAGTACACCTATTTGTGACTTGTCAGCTTGAAGTTACTATTCCTGACTAGGGATGCTTCCGAGTTGGTGACAGTTTTGAATCGTGACTCTTACATTTGGGGATACATGAACCCTGTTTTCTTATGGTGCTTTAAAAACATTCTCTCTGTGCATATTCAGGGAGCCTGCTGCTGTGGTTCCAAGGTGATGGAACTCTCAGAGCTCCCCAAAATGGGGAGATTCCAATAACCCCCGAGACTGCTGAGTTTATTGCATAGTACACTTGACCCTCAAGTTTGGGAGAACCTTTAGGCTTGGGGCAGGTCTAAGGAAGCCCCTGAACTGGGGAGAGATGAGAGGAGCTTGCCTAATCACAAGGTGCTGTTCAACTCTTAGGTTTCTTTTTAAAAAGTAATTTCTCATATCCACAACTTTAATTGGTAAGATAGCAGGCAAGAGGGTGGACTTGAAGACTGTCTTCAACCAGTGGAGAGGAGTCAGAAAAGGAAATAATTTATCTAAAAAAGTTACCTATTCTGGGGGTTGTACAGAAGAAGAAGCAAAATGTTGAGTCGGGGAGTCTATTCCTCATTAAGGAATGTACTGGAGTTATAAATTTAGAAAAATGCCATTCCCTCACAAGATAAAAGTAACTAGGCATTGAATACCAAGGTGAGTTAATCAAGTACCTTGTAAAATATCCTAATCAGTGAATTGGTAACTGTTGATTGCTCTTCTAGCTGCAAGGCTGTTGATTGCTGACTATGTGTAAGGGGAGAATGTGCCATATATACTCCAAGATTTTATTTCTCCCATTTTGTTTTTTGTTTTAATTTTTATTTATTTATGATAGTCACAGAGAGAGAGAGAGGCAGAGACATAGGCAGAGGGAGAAGCAGGCTCCATGCACTGGGAGCCCGACGTGGGATTCGATCCTGGGTCTCCAGGATCACGCCCTGGGCCAAAGGCAGGCGCCAAACCGCTGTGCCACCCAGGGATCCCTATTTCTCCCATTTTGTAAGTGGGAATGCTTTGCCTTTATAGTTGGTGGGATAATAGTTATTTAAAAAATGTTAAGGTTCTTACACTAAATTATGTCCCCATAAAATAAATAAGTCTGTGGAGTCAGCATGATGTTTACATTTTTACTGAGCTCCTAAAGCTGTTCACAAACCCTGGGATGATTGGAAACATCTCAGGCAGGGGGTGGGGTGGGGTGGGGGGGGTGGCGGGGGGAGGGGTGGCAGAAGTTTGTTAACCTGTTGGTTCCTTGGGGTCATCCTCAGAGAATGTGAATCTGTAGGCCTGGAGAGGTCCCTAGGAAATGTCATTCCAGCAAAGGTCCCAGGAGATCTGGAGGCAGGTAGTGGATGGATTACATTTTGGGTGACCATAGTGTATAGGCTGTGTGATGGAACCAGTTGCATGGGGTCTTGGACCTAGTTCTTCATTTTGAGCCGAGGCCTGGGGTAGCATGTGAGAGAGAAGTGGCATGACTTCATCCTTCCTCTCCCTTCTAAACCTCATCTCTCATTTTGTGTCACTTCATTTAGACCCAGAGTATGAAAATGAGTAACTACTTTTAATTTATTAATTAAAGCCCATTCAAAACTAAGTTAATTAAAAAATGCTCTAGTAAATGTTTTAGTCCTGGGCATTCTGAATTCAGAGTTAGTTCTTCTAGTGAAGTGGCATGTAGCTTTTTAAAAGAAAGACTCCAGAGTCAAATATAATTTATTTGCAGATATTTAATTAAGTCTTGAGACACTATGTGCTCCGATATTACTAAATTATCTGATTCTTCCCACATAGAACAGGATCAGGTTGACTTTAAACTTACCTAAAAGATGCCCTGGGTCTTGTAATGCACACTTACCTGGAAGCAAGCATGAAGAAGAGAATTCTTTTGGAGGTTAGTACCCTGGGGTAGCAGGAGAAAGTCCTATAAAGAAACCAGGGAACTGAGTTCAAGTTCAGTCTATACCACTTACTTTCTCTGAGACCATGAGTGAGACACATAACCTGTCTGAGCCTCAGTTTCCTCATTAGTAGAATCAGATTTTCTGACACCTAAGAAGGAATTCTTGAGTCTTTGGTGCAAAATGGTGGTTTTATTAAAGCACAAGGAAGGGACCTGTGGGCAGGAAGAGCTGCTGCCCCAGGATTGTGAGGAGCAAGTGATTATATATATATACCTTGGGGTTGGGAGAAGTAAAGTAAGTTCTGGGGGGGCAGGGGGGGGGAAGGAAGTTCCAGAAGGACTTTCATATGCTAAAGAAGACTCAGGGTCCTGGAGGAATATTAATGATCTGCCTGTCTCAGGTATTTGTCAATGGGCTGCAGGTTATGACATTTAATTTTATTTACATTTCCTTCTGCATTTGTTTCCCATATCACTATCAAACCCTTAACCCCTTCCTCACTGTAGCATTTTTTGCATATTTCCACATGGTGGCATCATACAGACCAACAAGTGGAGAAGAAAGCCGTGGCCTGCGACGCACTATGTGGGAAGTGGAGAGGTCACCAGATCTCAGCTGTGCAGCCTCACAGCTCCTGTCATTGGTCCACAGGGGCACAAAGATGCTTCTGGGAAGAAAGATCTGACGAACATTTGTTGCCAGGTTCGCTAGCACATCATGTTTAGTATCCCACCGTGTCATTATTCTCACTTACAGATGGGGAAGTTGAGACTTGTCTTCAGCTTGAGTTATGACCCTAGGGTCCTGGAATTGAGCCCCATGTTGGGCTCCCTGTTCAACAGGGAGTCTGCTGCTCCCTCTCCTTCTGCCCACCCCCCCATTTGTGCTCTCTCTTACTCTCTCCTTCTCTCTCAAATAAATAAAATCTTAAAAAAAAAAAAAAAAAGAAGACGACGACAGAGGCAGTATAGTGTGTCAATTAAGATATGAACTTTTTTTTTTTTTTTTTTTACTTTTTTCCCCTTGAGTATGGTGGATACACAATATTACATTAGTTTTAGGTAAGATGAACTCTTAAGAGCGTTTCTGTCACTACCTATGTGAATTTGATGAAGTCACTTAACATTTCTATTTCCCGGTTTCCTAATGTATAAAATAATTAGTGTAATTCATCTCATAGGGTTGTTGGAAGGCTTAAATGAATGAATAATTATGAAGTGCATAGAATAATGCCTTGCACATAGCATATGCCCAATAAACACCAGGAGTTATCAGCAGTGGAGATGGAGAGAGGTGGGTAGGATTTGTAGCGACTGAGATCAAGTCGATTGGATTTGATGAGAGATATGTGTGACTGACTGTATTAAACCAGATGGTGGGATACTTATTTTCCCAGCTTCCTGGTGGTAAAAGGTGGCCACTGATGACCTTGTGACATGCAGGAAGTTGGCTCAGAGGCTTCTTAGAAATATTTTTCTTCTTAATAAACACGGGAAGAGAAGGTCTTCCTTTTTTGGATGCTCTCATAAGAGGAGCTACTGCTGCTGCTGTTTGAGACTATGAGGAAAAAATTAAGATGATCTCAGAGCCACTTGCCTAGTCCGTCCTCGAACATCATCAAATACATATATGAATAACATCACTGGATAGTTAACTGTCCCTGGAACTGCCTCCTGCCCACTGTCCTCAGACTTCTGCATGATAATGAAATGTCTTCTTTGTCTCCATCTCTGTTAATTGCAGCCTAGGACACCTCTGACGCTTGCATTGCTTTTTTCAAAGAATCATATTTTACAAAGGACTACTCACTGTCTTCCCCTTCTCCCATTTCTGTCTTCTCCTTACTGGCCCAAAATGTCAGTGTCTTTTCAGGTACCCATATCAGTAGTCAAACCTGGCCAGTTCTCCTCTGGGGTATCTTTGTACACAATCCTCTCCATTGTCATTGACCTTGTCCAGCCTTTCATTGCCTCTTGCTAAAGGAATAGAGGAGCCTTCTAGCTCTTTGCTCCCCTGCATTCTGGTGTATCTTCCACATGCCAGACCATTACTTTCTTGGAGCATAATAGAATCATATATCTCCTCTTTGACAACTACCTGTGGCTCTCTGTTGTCTCTAACATCCAATGCCCCCGACACTGTAGGCATGACACTATTTGGCTCCAGCCTGCTTTTTTAATACTTCCTCCCACTCCATCCTTCTCTCTGGCAAATGGGAGGAGGATTTCCATGACTGGTTTACACCGCGAGGTATCCATGAGCTGAGGGATGTCTATCCCTGCCAATTTCTCACTGTTTCCTAGCACATCGTGTTCTTTTATGCCTCTTCTGCGAGTGCCAATCTCACAGCCTAGAATAGCCCTCCTTTTTCTACCCCCCTTTTTCCACTTCACCTCTTGAAATAAAAGGCACCAATCTGATATCGTTTTCTTTTCAAAAGTTTCCCTGACCATCATCCTTCAGGTAGAATAGATTACCCTTTGTTCTCCCATAAATGTTGGCATATATATTGAAACCATTGTTTTTCTGGTAGTTAAGAGCATGGCTTCTGGAGTCAGACTATGTGGATTCAAATCCCAACCCTGCCTCTTACTTGGATGAATTTTCTAACATATCTGAGCCTTGGCTCCCTCATTTATCAAATATGGATGACAATAGTACCCTGAGAGAGTGGTAAGACAGATGAGATAGTCTGTGTAAAGCTTTTGGCACATAGTAATTGACAATAAGTATTGGCCACTGTTCTTATTTTTCTTTCACTAAGGTAATTATTTCATTCTTACCTTTCATCATGCTTAGCTTTATAGAATGTTCTCACTCATTGAGCTGATGAGAAGTTCTTTGACAAATGGGAGGTGAACTGGAGAGAAGTTAATATTTATTAAGTCATACTATGTGTCATACTCTGACAGATTCTTTGTTCATCAGCAATCCTGAGATGAGAGAGCATCATGATCATCTTTTTCTTCTTCATCCTCTCTGCTTTACAAATGAAGAATGGAGGCTCAGAGAGTTGTCTATCTTGGCTGTAGTCACAGCAAGTAAACGGCAGAGCCAAGATTCACACCCATGTCTGTCTGATTTCCAAGATCTCTGCTCTTTCCAGGGTCCCTGCTGCTTCCTGTTATGAGAAAAGCTGAAACTATATTGTCCTAAGGGCTTCTCAACAGTATCCCATTGTTTCAGTACAAGTTAAGTGGTTAGTAAAGTGTGTTGCATGTGATATGTAATACAAAGATGTTTTTGTGTGATGTGTAAAAAAAAAAAAAAAAAGACGTTTCTAATTCCAGAGATTTTTTTTCCAAATTATAGTTGACATACAATGTTACGTTAATTTCAGAAGTACAATAAGTCTATACGTTATGCTATGCTCATCACAAGCATAGCTGCCATCTGTCACCATACAACACTTCTACGATACCATTGACTGTATTTCCAATTCTGTGCCTTTTATCTCCATGAATTGTTCTTTCTATCACTGGAAGCCTATGTCTCTTACTCCCCTTCACCCATTTTGCCCATCCCCCTTCTTCCTGTCCTCTGGCAACCATTAGTTTTTCTCTGTATTTATGTGTCTGTTTCTACTTTTGTCTTGTTTATTCATTTGTTTTATTTTTTGGGTTCCACATGCAAGCAAAATCCTATGGTATTTGCTTTCTGTGTCTGACTCATTCCACTTACATAATACCCTCTAGGTCCATCGGGTTGCTGCAAATGGCAAGATCTAATTCTTTTTTTTTAAGACAGAATAAGAGTCCATTGTATATTTATACCACATCTTCTTTATCCATTCATCTATTGGTGGATACTCAGGTTGCTTCCACATCTTGGCTATTGTAAATAATGCTGCAATAAACATTGAGATGCATCTATCTTTTTCAAATTAGTGTTTTCATTTCTTTCTTTCTTTCTTTCTTTCTTTCTTTCTTCTTTCTTCTCTCTCTCTCTCTCTCTCTCTCTCTCTCTTCTTTCTTTCTTTCTTTCTTTCTTTTTGTTTTGTTTTCATTTTCTTTGGGTAAATACCCAGTAGTAGAATTACTAGATCATATGGTGTTTCTATTTTTAATTTCTTTAGGAACCTCCATAGTGTTTTCCACAGCAACTGCACCAATTTACATTCCCACCAGCAGTACAAAAGGATTTTTCTCTACATCTTTGCCAACACCTGTTATTTCTTTTCTTTCTTTCTTTCTTTTTTTTTTTTTTTTAACTTGTTTTCAGAGGAACACCTGTTATTTCTTGTTTTTTTTTGACTCTAGCCATTCTGGCAGGTATAAGATGATATCCTAGAGAGATTTTTAAAGAGCACAATCGGACTTATTCTTTGAGGCTTTGAAGCAACACTGCTGGGTTTAACGAGTTTGCTACCCCCCTTCTGGTTCTATAACATTTCCTGTTCCTGGAATTTCTCAGCAATAATTTTTCTAAGATTGAGCAATAAATGTTGATCATCTCCCAACAGATCTTATCTCATGCATGATTTTGATGTTGTTTTCCTACTTTCTAAGAAGGCATACTCTTTTCCTTTGTGAAGACATTTTTTAGTTGACTTTATTACACTGATTTGTTAATGCTAAAGGATAAATTGCATTATCTTTAAATTTAACTTCTTTTTTTTTAAAGGTTTTATTTATTCACTTATGAGAAACACAGAGAGAGAGAGAGTTAGAGACACAGGCAGAGGGAGAAGCAGGCTCCATGCAAGGAACCCGATGTAGGACTTGATCCCGGGTCTCCAGGATCACATCGTGGACTGAAGGCGGTGCTAAACCGCTGAGGTACCCGGGCTGCTCAAATTTAACTTCTAATTGAGATCCAGTTTTCAAAACCTTTTGACTGTTGTATTTGATGCTTCTGCTTGTCAAATGCTAATTTTGTCCCATTAATTAATTATTCATACACAATTACCTGAAACCATTTCATAGCAAATACCTCTCAAGTCTTTTCTTCCCCTGTTGGCCTGCACAGGATGGCACCCCTATGATTCCCATTTCTGTAGTCATAGTGCTCTTTCTCTTCTCAGCCTATTACTGGGTTTTTGAAAATTATTTTGACAGGATGAACCTTTCTCAGCAAAAACCCCACCAGAGAACCGAATTGTGTCGATCTCAATTTATCGGCAAGCTATTCACTCATGAGTTAAATAACATCTTTGAAGGCTAGGGCAATGATACAGTAACTCTAATTAAAAATAAGTTCTTTTAGGGATCCCTGGGTGGTGCAGCGGTTTGGCGCCTGCCTTTGGCCCAGGGCGCGATTCTGGAGACCCGAATCGAGTCCCACGTCGGGCTCCCGGTGCATGGAGCCTGCTTCTCCCTCTGCCTGTGTCTCTGCCTCTCTTTCTCTTTCTCTCTCGGTGACTATCATAAAATAAAAAAAAAAAAAAAAAAAAAAAAAGTTCTTTTAGGCTTACATATAATATTATATAAATTATAAGGGCCTAATGTTCTCCAGTAATTTAAATAGAGAGAAAACATGTATCATATGATCATATGCCCCCTCCATCCACCCACACCCTTATACACACACATGTAGAATGCATTTTCAGAAGGCAATAATAAAATTAAGAACCGAAATAATACTTTTGTAGGGCAGGAGTGCAGAGTTGGAATGTGGATAATTTTTGTGTTGTACTTTATAACTTTTTGTATTGTTAGGTTTTTTTTGTTTCACTTTTATGATTTAATTTAAAATTTACCATTTTAGAGTGTATGCTTTAGCATCATTTATGACGGTCACAATGTTGTGTAACCATTACCATTCCCTAGTTCTAGAATATATCTGTCACCCCAAAAAGAAACCCATTAACCATGGAGCAGCACTCCCTTTGCTTCCCCTCCCCCACTCAGCAAACACTAATTTGCTTTCTTTCTCTAAGTTTGCATATTCTAGATGTTTCGTATAAATGGACACATACAGTATGTGACCTTTTGTGTCTGACTTTTTTTTACTTAGTTCAGCGTTTTCAAGTTTCGCCCATGTTGTGGCATTGAGTCAGAGCCCCATTCCTTTTAACAGCTGAATAATTATCCATTGTAGAGATATATTTTGTTTATTTATTCATCAGTTAATGAGTGTTTGAATTGTTTCTATCTTTTGTTTTGTTTTGTTTCTATCTTTTGCTTACCATCAACAGTTCTGCTACCAACATCCTTGTGGAAATTTTAAAAACCTTTAAAATCTTTTGATGGCTTTTCATTGCTTAACTATGGGATGAACCTTAGCCTGGCCTCCTGAGTATTTGCCCAACTTTCCATATCATTTATGCCTTCATGTTTTTGTTTACACTCCTCTTTCATCTTCCATCTGCTGGATGAATATACCTTTTAAGACTAATTTAAGTGTCATTTGCTCAGTGGTATCATTGTTGTCACTCCAGCCCTCCTGTTCCCAGGCATAGCTAACCTCTTTGTGCTCCACTTTTTGCTTGGCACCTTTTTACAGCTCTTACTTAGTCTCTTGACTCTTCCCCATAACCTCACCTTGAAGGGAGGGGTTATGACTTTATCACTTTCATATCCACAACTCTTAGCATATGGTAGGCACTCAGATGAATATTTGTTGGATAAATAAATGGTGTTTGGACTCTCACCATGTGATAAGCAAGTTGGAAAAGTTTACTTTATGAGTCAGCAAAATGTACAGCGAGCTAAAAATATCTTCCAGATAACCAACTGTTTGAATAAGAACTCTGAGTTTTTCTAATCTAGACGCTTGATACAATGTATTTGGCCACTGGGAGTTGTAATTAGTTTCATGTCCCAGTGAATAATTAAGAACCTGGAAAAGTAGACTTTAATTGGAACCCTGAGACCTCATAAAATTCTCAAATGTCTTTAACTCGGACTATGTTAAGGATTTGGAATAATGTAGATTATAGAGGACTGCTTATTCCATTCGGTTTTGTATAGTGGTTTGTTAAGTGTTCACTTCTTTATAAGATGGTGATTTCCTTAAAATATTGCTTGTAAATTGCCACTTACAATTATAGTCCTGGAATATGGTAGGCCCTCCATGAATAATGGTTCTTATTATCCATCTCCCGTCCCTCCTAGTACCTAGTGCTTTAGCACAAATTGGCATTCAGTACATGCTTCTGAATAAAAGAAAGGACAGAATGGGCTGCTGTACTCTGTATGCTATTCCTTTGGGAGCACAGATGAGGCAGCAGAGTTTTTCCTCCATACTATTTACCTAGAAGTTGTTTTCCTCCTGCCATGTGTAGAGCGGTCTCATGTAAACCTTCACCCTCTTTTGAAGTAAAACACAGAGAGAAGCCATTCTAGGTCCCTAGCTCAGTGGGAGCATGTGAACCTTCTCAAGATCCAGCCTGCTGTGGACTCACTAGTCCTGTGGAGCTGGTATGCTTGGAGCTCGTACGAACTGACAACTGATGAGGAAAGAACAAAGACTTCAAGGGGTTGGAATAAAATGATGAGCAAAAGAGATGCAGGTTCTGTCTTATTTGCACTCAGAGTCAAAAATCAAATGATCATGGAAAAGTATATAATTTCTAAAGGGGAAAAATGCAGAGTGCAACAGAGCGTGAAACCAGAGGATGTGGATTATTTTGAAGAGGTGCTTCAAGAATGCACCCCTAAGAAAGTGACATTTGAGTTG
Source organism: Nyctereutes procyonoides (assembly GCF_905146905.1). Lineage (NCBI taxonomy): Eukaryota > Metazoa > Chordata > Mammalia > Carnivora > Canidae > Nyctereutes > Nyctereutes procyonoides. Next base: position 52,056,764 of record NW_026575146.1, on the reverse strand, counting down.
AGTTTGAAGGTTAAATGGATTTAATTAGGCAGGGAAAGATAGAGGAAATGCCTATGCCAGAGACTCACTGGGTAGAAATAACTGGGAACTGATGTGATAGAGAATAGAGAAGGAGAGTTGGTGGAAATAGATGAGGCCAGAGAGCTAAGCACCAGACTATTGTAGGCTTTTTCATTTATTCCCAGGACAATACAATGGGAAACCAGTGGAGGATGTTAGATAGAGGAAGATAGATCAGATTTGCATTTAAAAAATGTATATATAAACAGTAACTGCAGAATAACAGTAAAAATTGCAGGAAAACAAACTGGACCAGTGGTGCAGGGCAAGAGTAGTTGCCAGAGGAGATAAGTTGGAAAGCAATTGCAGTGGACCAGGAAAGAGACACACAGATGGTGGTAGAGTAATGGTAGAGAAATGGGCAAATTTGTGACACAATAGAGAGGCAAAAAAAGTCAGTGAGATTTGGTGACTGGGTAGAGAGGGCTAGGGACAAGCTTCTCTGGGTTTCAGGTTTATACAACTGGATGGATGTGTTGGCCATCACTGGTGGAGGGAACAGAATAGATCCACCCAGGGAGGGCAGACTCAGAGGCCTGTTATGATCATGCTGAGTTGAGGTGCCCTTGTGACATCCATATGGAGATATCAGGTAGGTGTTGGCTTGCAGGTCTGAAGCTCAGAGGAGATACCTGAATGGTAGCTATAAAATGTGAAATAAGGGTTGAGAAGAGAATAGGAATATATTAACTCCAGTGGTTGAGTTTAGATCAAAAGAGAATGACTAGGTTGAGAAAGGCAACCCAAAGGTCAGGGGATAACCATGGGAGGGTAGTGTAATAGAAGGCAAAGGATAGGGCACAACTTTAGGAGGAGAGAGTAGAGCAGATGGTGCACATTACTGAATAGCAGAAGTAAGAGGAATAATACTGGGAAAATGTCCAATGGATTTAGCAACCTGAGGTTATTGCTGGCCTTAAGAAAACTTATTTTGTAAAGAGAGAGGATGGCAATCAGCCTGATTTGGGTTTTGGAATGGGTAGAAGATAAGAAAATGCAGAAAGCGATCATAGACAACTCTTTTGAGATAATAAAGGTGTCATATTTTTATCATATAAGAAAAATAAAATAGTGCCTTTAATAGTAATAAAATACAAATAAATTACATATGTTTTATTCTCCCAATGCTTAGGTTATTTGAGGACTTTTTTTTTTTTATTTGAGGACCTTTTTATACAAATGTTTCACTTCCATACGTTATGTAAGCACTGGTATTGCCCACTTGGAAATGTTTGAGTGGATGCCAAGGCCTTGGCAAACATGTTATATGCCACAGCTTAGAAGTAGCTTCAGCCTTCTTAATAATCATTTTATAATGTCTTATCTTAGAAATATAATTTATCTTTTATGTGTCACTGAAAATCTTTGTGTTCTGTCAGTGTTTTTGTTTTATAATGCAGGATGCCAGTATTGAAACTGTTCTCATGTTGTTAAGATCAAACAGGAAAGGCATACTTTTTCCTTAGGTTTGAGATTTTTTTTTGAAATTAAAACAAAAATAAATAATAAAACTGGAAAAGACCATAAAACCAGATGTTTTCTTAATTTCAAAGTGCAGTTTGATTACAGGAAAGCATTTTTGGACTTCTGTTTTCTCTGAGGAAACTGAGAAAAACCTTACCCGTTCCTTCCTTTCTGGTGAATTACTTTGAAAAGATTTAATCCAGCTGAGATAAACAACTTATAAGTGACTCATATTAAGAAGGAGAACTGCAATCCTTACATGTATGAACACAGGCTTGTATAATCATTCTGTTTTTATTTCTCTGTCCAGACAATGAAGTAGAAGAAGGAGAAAAGCAGGAAAACCTACGCTAGATTTATGCCAATTGAAATTAGAACAAGGTGAATTATACCTAGAAAACTAAAAAGGACTGGATGCTTCCAAAATGCCAAGTCATTGGGCAGATAGAGTAAGAAGGCACTGAGAGGAGAGGATATGGAAATGCAATCAAATGACAAATGGCAATAAAAACTCAGATCAGTTTACAGTGAGTCATGTCTTTGGGCTTCTCCATCTTTTTGTCCACACCCTGAACACTTTTACCTATCACCCACAACTATACTCACCTTATCCATCACCTTCTCCAAAAAACAACTGGATTTTTCTAGTCCTCACTGATTTCTCCCTTCCCTGAGTTTTCTCAGCTTGGTCTATAATGTCAACTTGGAATTTACACACATGCCACCATGCACTGTTTTCAGTTTCCTATATGCACATAAATTTTATTTCCTCAGCTAGAATATAAACTCTCGAAAGGTGAGGATTATTTCTTATATATATATATATCTGAATCCTTAGCAGTCTGATGGGCATACGATGTACATCTCAACAGTATGTGTTGCCTTGGATTGTTATCAGTTGAAGTGCATTATGGAACATGATAAAAGGTAGGCCAAGAAGCATATTTTAAGCAACTTCCTGCCAAATCTTGGGATTTTCCTCCCAAACTCTGTATGCAGTGATTTGATTGGCATGCATCCGGTCACAGGCTCTTGGCGTGCACAGGTGTGACTTTCACAGATGAACCCGGAAGATATTTCTGGTTTTGTGGAGGTTTATGACTGAATCCCAGAAGGTGCATGTTGGCCTGCTGGTTGCTATCTCTTCACGAGCCCATGAGCCCACGAGCCCACCTGGTTCATTAGCACCAGCGTCTCAGTGCAATTTCTCACCCTTGGTATATATGGAGTAACTCTCATGAAACAGTTGGAAAACAACCCAAACTTGGCATTTCTATAAAATGTTAGAATGTTCTTGAGAAAACTGATGAGCAAAGGAAGATGTACTGCTAACAAAGTAGTTTCTTTTTTACTAGTGGTGCTGCTGCCCAAGGCTATAAGCTAGCTCATCTAGTAAATAGAATGTGCTCAGCAGATATCTGAGGGATGAATAGGTTAAAAGAATGTTTATTTCTAATAAGGCAAAAGATTGTAGAGCGCTTCTTATATATCAGCCACTGGTCTAAGTCTTTTACATATACTAACTCAATCATTGCAACAACTCTGTCAATTAAGTGCCATCATTATCTCCATTTTGCAGATGAGGAAACTGAGTCATCAACAGTTTAAGTGCTTTGTTAAAGGTCGCATAGCTGTTAACTAGTGGAGTTAGGATTTAAATCCACATGGTCTAGTTCTAAAGTCTGTACTTTTAGCAGCTCTTGTATGACAGAAGTTAAATGCTGTACTACTGTTGCTCAACTGTTTGGTGATAGATACATGGAAGCCTTAGGGTATTGTCCTCTGTTTCTGTTATAAAATTTTTTGCTTGTTTTTGGCTTTCTGTCTTGTAAAAGAAAACTAAGTGGTTATGAAAATTTTGTCAGCACACCTTCTAAAGCAGTTATGTGTTCTTTCTGAGATCCACAATTTTCTAATTCTTAATCAGATTTTTAACAGCACTGTAGTGTTGTTGTCACATGTTAGAGCTTTAGAACCAGTGAGTAATTTGGCTTTGGGAGCCGTGAGAAGTAAACTAGTATCAGTTTGTAGCTAGCATCCATCTTCACACAGGAGAGGAATTTGTAAGGCCAGGAGTTGGGCTCCTTCTGAGTCTCTTTCATTAGCTTCAGGAGTTGAGTTTGTGGCGTTAAGCAGACAGGTCAGTGAAGCTCACAGTATATCGGTTGTGTGAAACCTAATGTTGAGTGTATTAAAAGAGTTGAGTTGAGTGTACTTTAAAGAGAGTCCAGGCAAACAAAGAGGGCGAAGAGTCTTAAGTCACATGAAATATTTGTCGGACTTAGATTTTATCTTTTAAAATCTACTCTTTTGGCAATAGAGTCATGATTTGACTTAATTCAGTTGCTGTGAATGCATGCTGTCTGGAGGGCCACCATGATTTTGTGACACGTTTATATCGACTTCGTAAGTAGGCTTTATAAATCAAACCTTGGAATAACTTTTCTGGTGCAACTTATTTGAAGAACTATCCCAAATCACAGGTAGGAAGTCTTGGCAGAAACAACCAAGCAGAATTTTGCCTTTGTGCTCTCATCAAACTTTCCACATGCAATCAATCTGATTAACAAATAATAAACAACAACCAAACAGGTTGATGAGCTCACACTAAAATTAGAAATTGAAAAGCAAAAACAAACTAAACTAAACTAAAAAAACCCAACAACCCTAAAACCAACCAACCAAACAAAAAAGTAATTAAAAAACATTTGGTTTTCCAGGGGAACTGCAAAAAGCTTTGTAATTAATGCAACAAATGAAACACTGAAATAAAGATGTTTTCAATTTCAGCATTCAATTTCACATGATAGAAAAAAATAGATGTTTAAAAAATGTAGCTCTGAGAGCAGGTTAAGGGTGCCCTACATCTGAACCTTCAGAAAGAGACATTCTTTGTTATTTCATACAACTATGTCCCATCCAGTGAGCAAATGGGATGAGGAGAGATGAGTTGTAAATTAAACAGAAAAAAAATATAAAGCTTATTTTCCCTTTAAACTTAGGGAATATGACATCCAAATACCATTCTAAGGTTGCCATAAAAATACAACAGGAAAGTTGGATCAGTCCCACAGGTTTGACTAATGATTCTGTGTTCATGAAAACACATAATTATCCCTGAGCTCTTGGAATGAACCAGTTGCAGTAGCTCAGAAGGGGGAGGGGATTTGCACATATTAATTTTAAAGCTAGAATTCTAGTTAGCAAAAATGGCTCTCCTAGAACTATATAAAGGATAAAGCAAGAGGCAAGGAATATAAATAAAACCTGAAAGAAAAATAAAGTTCATTTTTGTCTTCTTCCAGTTCAGATCTTTTCAAACCCTAATACTGAACTTTTATGGAGCTGTATATACAGGGGATTTTTTTAAACTAAATATTATAGGAAAATATTTAGTCCAGAAGTTAAGATACCTGAAGTAGAGAAGGGATTCTCTTATTCAAAGGATCATGTGATCATGGGCTAGTCAGTATTCTTAGGGTGTCTTATCTGTGAAGTGGGTATAGTGATGTGGTCCTCTAGAAAGGATTTTTATTTTCTTCTTTTGGGAGCGAGGGACCTCTGGGGCTACCATGCATTTTTTCTGAGCTTACTGCTCACTGCTCCTCTTTCAGGCTGAAAAAAGGACCTTGAGGCTTTCCCTACATCCTTCAAGTGCTACCTAAAAGCACTACTTAAAAAATCTAATGCAACACACAATTATTTTGTACCTGGAGGGCCCTTTAGAAATATCTCACCCACCGTAATCATGGAAACAGGTATCACTTATATTATTGAATGCTTACTTTATGCTAGGCATTCTTTTGAGCATTTTCCTTGTGTTATCTCATCTAATGTTCATGCCGCTTTATGGGGAAGGTAGTAGTTTTATTCTCAGTTTATGAGGGAGGAAACAAAGGTCTAGTGAGATTAAGTAATGAGTTGCCAATGTCAAACAGCTGATAAATGTTGGAACTGGGCTTTAAAAAAATAGACCTAAAGAAAAAAATCCACACACCCAGTGGGCAATCTCTAGTGCACAAAAGGAGGTGTAGTGGCTAGGAAGTGCCATTCCTTGTTCCTATAGCCTAGACATGGTATTGTGCCTTCCAACAGGCAACTAATTTCTGTTTGTATTTCTTTGTATTTCTTTTGTATTTTGTATTTGTATTTTTCTAGAGATAGTGTACAGAACACACAAGCTAATATATATATATTTTATATATTAAAATAGTTATATGCATTCTTTTTTTCCCTTTAGCACGTAGTAGTACACTAAATGCACTGTTAAATGCTTTGTCTTGGACATCTTTTCTGCATTCTGGAAATGATGAGGAAATAGAGATATATTTATATATTCACTTACCTATTCATATTTCTCACTCACTAGATTACTGATTTATTATAAAAGGATACAACTCAAGAAGAGCCAGATGGAAGAGATACATAGGGCAAGGCATGGGGAAGGGTCATGGAGTTCTCCCCACATCTCCACCTTTTCATCCATCTTGAAGATCTCTAAACTTCATCCCTGTAGGCTTTTGTGGAAGCTCCATTAAGTAGGCAGGGTTGATTAAATCATTGACCATTGCTGTTTTATTTAACCTTCAGCCCCTCTCCCCTCCTAGAGATCAGGGAATGGTACTGAAAGCTCCAACCCTCCAATCATAAGGTAGAAACATTTTTCAGTAGAGGAGTAACATGTGACCAGAGCTCTATTGTTGAAAGATGGCCCTGGTGGCTGTAGGGAGGAGACTGTAGGTAGAGATGAATCTGGCAGCAAGGAGATTCTTTTTTTAATAATGAACACAAATTCCCACTTCTCCGATTACCATGTGGACAGTGTAAGCTCTTACTTCTTCCACCTATCCAACTCCAGGGGCCTCCATTCTCCTTCCACTGCAACCACCAGCAGGGTCTCACCTGGAATCTTTGAGCTCTGACTGGGACCTGTTCCTTGTCTTGTTTCAGCCCTAGGGTAAGACTGGGCCCTACCCTACTCCCTTCTGCCTGCCTTTGATAGAAACATAGAAATAAGAAAGCCAGAAAGTCACATTTCTTGAATTCTTATTCCATGCCTGATACTTCTCATTCATCACCTCATTTAATCTTGTGGAGAATTATTAGTTTTATTTTACAGGTGAGAAACTGAGCCTTAGGAAAGTTTAGTAGCTTATCTAAGGATTTTTAGATAGTAAGAAGCAAAGCTTGGATGCAAACCCAGGTCTTCATGGAGCCTGAACATGCACACTCAGATCTCAGATGATGCTACCTTTGGGTTTTCAGAGGAATCGACATGCTTAGCACCTCTGTCCTGGGTTAGGGCAAGGTTTAGAGCTGAGGCTGGGGATAGGGTTCACCTTAGGATCTCCTGATCTCTACTCTGGTGTGAGTAGAGTAGGCCTAGATATGGCCTGCCCCAGTTAGTTTGGGGATTACTGGCTCCTGGTGGGTGGATTGGAGGGCATGAAGTTCAACCCTGCCCAGGTTCTCTGCATTCATATTGTCAGTTTCAAGCTTAAGGATAGGCCTTTGACAACCACTCTCTCTATTTTGAAGCTCCCTCCTTCTCTTTTCTTCTTTCTCGGATTCTCTTTTTCCTTCCTTCCAGCCTTTCTCCATATATTTATTTGAGTATCTCCATATGTCTAGTGCACTGTTTGATGCCAGGAATACCAAGGTCCAAGAGCCTCACTGTCTTTTGAGGAGATTATACATTAGTGGGGAGACAGATACCCTCACTTTAAATGATAATGCAGTGAATTAAGTGCTTGTGTTAAATTCCTTCGGCTACTATTACAAATTACTGTAGGCCTGGTAGCCTAAAACAACACATGTTGATTCTGTTACATTTCTGGAGGTCAGAAGTCTGTAATCACTTTCACCGGCCAAAATCAAGGGCCCTACCCCCTCTTAAAGTTCTAGGGAAGAATCTGTTTTCTTGCCCTTCCCAGTTTCTAGAGCTACATTCCTTCCATCCTTGGTTCATGGACCCTTTCTTCATCTTCAAAGCCAGCATCTTCCTTCATTGATCACCTTGGCTTCTGCTTCTGTGTCAAATCTTTATCTCCCTTTATTAAGAACACTTGTGATAACTTTTAGGACCCACTCTGATAATCCAGAATAATTTCCCCATATTATGATTTTTAATTTAGCCACATCTGCAAAATCTCCTTTGCCATATAAGATAACATTTACAGGTTACAAGGATTAGGAACTGTATATAACTGGCCATTATTCAGTCCACTGCATTGCTATTGCATGCAAACAGTGCCAAAGGAGCACCTCATTTAGCCTGAGGTGGTAAGTCAAAAAGATTGCCAGACTAAGTGGTAGACCCTAACACTGAATTGTTAAAGAGTGGGTGGGAATGAGCTTCCATGTCATTACTCCTCAGTCCTGTCTCTCTGACTTTATCAATTTGTTTCAGGCTCCTCTCTCCCTTCTAGGCTCATTAAAGCAGCTGCAAACCCTAGGCTTCTCCTCTTGGTCCTTTTTGTTCATCTTCTCTTTCCCAGATATGTCAGCCTATGTCAGACATGCATGGGGTTCACATTCACCACCAATGGAGGTGCTTAAAACAACAGCTCTAATTTCTGTCTCCAGACCCGGCTACTCCCAGAGCTTCAGTCCTATGTCCACATCTGCTGTTGGGCAGTTCTATCTGCAATTCCTACTCCTCCACCTCATCTCTTCTCCTTACCCACAAACCAACATCCCCCCTGGCTTCCATAGTTCTATCCTTCTGTCCTTGTCCTCTCATTCAGAGACTTTGTGTGTGTGTGTGTGTGTGTGTGTGTGTGTGTGTGTGTGATATATATATATATATATATATCTCCTCAACTGTCCCCCCGTAACATCTAGTGTACTACCATGTTATGTGGGTCCTTCCTTAACATTCTTCCCACATCCTGCTACTCTCTACACTGGTAATTGCCTTCACCCAAATGAACCATGCAAATGGTTGGCTAAAGCTTTTTCCTATCGCTAAACTCTCCTCCAAGCTTACCTTACAATCATTTTTCCATTAATTTTTACATATGACTCTTATTAAAAAAAAAAAACAGCCTCTAGAGCATAAAGTCTAAACTCCTTAATGTTACATTTCAAGGTTCTCCAGAGTCTAGGCACTACATTACATTCATGCATTTATTCATCCAGTGTTTATCAGACACCTTTCATGTGCTAAGATTGTGGCAGGAAATGGTAGTAGGATAACAAGTAAAAACAGACATCTCCACCCTTATGGAATTTGCCATTTAATGACAAAGACAGATGTAAATAAAACATTAATTATGAATACATGTGAGATTGTGAAATTGCAACTATAATCAAACAGTAGCTCAGACTTATGTGATGTCTGTGATGTGTTGGCCACCTTGCTAAATACTTCACATACATTTTCTTATTTGTTACTAAGTGTTCATACCTATTATCCCTACTTTATAGATGATAAAACAGGCACAGAGAGTTTAAGTAATTTGCTGAAATACACACAACAGGAGAGGACTTAAGCCAGACAGCCTGGTTCTAGATTATTTAAACTCAATGTTGCATTTCCATAAAGAAGTAGTGCCAAGTGCTTTGAGAATCATTAATTAGGGATAGGGAATTTGAGATAGTCAGGAAAAGTGTCTTAAGGAAAGACAACTAAACTGAAATAAGAAAGAAGTATAGAGTTAATTGGGCAAAAGGAAAGGAAATGTGTTTATGCAAAGGGAAGTTTTATGTAAAGACCCATTGGGGGAAAGAACAGGGTGCTGACAAGGTCTGAATGGGATCATTGTGGTGGAGCAGGGAGAGCAAGGGAGGTGTGGAGCAAGGAATGGGATTAGGCTGAAATCGAATTAGGCTAGGGAAGCACATAGGTGCCAAACCACCCAGGGTGTTGTAGATAGACCATGTTATAAACTTTTCTTCATCTTAAATGGAGTGGGAAGCCATTGAGGTTTTAAGCAGAGGGTAAGAAAGAGATGTGACAAAAGTTTCTGCATAATATCCTGAGTTGATGAGGTCTCATTTTCTAGAACAGGAACCCTGGAAAGGGACTAGATTTGGGAATAAGATAATGGATTCCATTTTGGACATGTTGATTTTGAAGTACCTTGTGAGAAATACTAATGGGATATCAAGGAAGATGTAAATATATGAATCTGAAGTTCATAGACATCTAGGTTGTACCTTTAAGTTTGGGTGAACAGAAGGTGCCATATTGAAAGAGACAGTTCCGTTATGTATGAAGAGTAGAAAGGCTCAGCGCTTGTTTAAATGACCACTTGCAACTGAGAGACGAAATTGTTGAAGGCTTCATTCCTGCTAAAGATAACTTAAAGACCTATTTTTGAGGTCTGTATTAATCTTTTGCAGCAGATTTGAATGTGGGGTAATAATCAGGCAGAGTGGGAGGAATTAATTTTAGACTCCTTGTCTACTTTCTACTTTTACAACAGATTACCATTGTATAATCATTTATCCTTCAATGATAGGAACTAATTTTTGGCAATTGTAGTTTGGATTTATTAAAAGAAAAGTGGCAAAAAAAAAAAGGCTGTGTGAGCAGGCTTCTCAAGACTGCAACGTACTCTTAGTATTTTAGATCAATCAAAATGGATCATATTGGTTAACTATTGCTGCAGAACGTATTACCTCAAAACGGAGGGGCTTAAAACAACTTATTATTTTTACAGTTCCTTTGGGTCAGGGATTCAGGAGCAGTTACCTGAGAGACTCAGGGTCAGGATCTCTCATGAGGTTTCACTCAAGATGTTGGCTAGAACTGAAGACTTGACTGAAGCTGGAGAATCCACTTCTGCTGTTCAATTTTATTTGTTATTCTTACAGTGTTTGGCAGCAATCCATTGTATTTCCACATAAGAGCTTCTCCTGGGGTTGCTTGAGTAACCTCATGGCATGACTGGAGGCTTCTCCCAGAATAATAATCCAAGAGTAAGAGAACCAAGTGAAAGCTGTTCTTTTTGGAGCTAGCCTTAGAAGCCATATTTTATCATGGGTGCTTCTTTCCTAACATACTGCTAAGTTTGGCCCACTGTAAGGTTGGAAAGGACTCTTCCACCTTTTGAAGTGAGGAACGCTGAAGAATCTGTGGATGTGTTTTCGAGCCACCACATGGATGTTTGGAATCTGAGTTGTGGAGGGAGACTTCCCTCTCACCCTGTGTAGAAACTAATTTCTGCAACAACAAACCTAACAGATGGGCAGTAAGCCTCTGCTTGGCACTTCCAAATATGAGAAGTTCACTATGTTGTGAGTCAGTGAATTCTATTTGTACCCACTTTTAATTGTTAGAAGTTTCTTCTATTCATGAAATTGAAAGCTTTGCTGCCGAATATTTCATTATTAAAAGCTGCTTCTGCTCCTCTGGAGTGGCACATTTATGTGATGGTGTGTCCATTATTTGCAACCATGGTAATCTTTCTTCCTTCAGAGAAAATAACGTCATTTCCACTTAGAATTTTCTCTCCTGTTTTTCCACATTCTGGTCACCTTCCTGAAAACATTCAGTTCATCCCTCCACAACTGTAAGCCAACAACTAGTTCTGTACTTCAAGCTAAGTTTAAAAGGACATGACAAAAAAAAAAAAAAAGGCAGTTCTTATTTGGCACAATAGGGCAGGACTGAAAAAGAATGACTGTGAAAACTGAAATCATGCAAAATAATCTTAAGAATCAACGAAAAGGGACGACTGGGTGGCTTAGTCAGTTAAATGTCTGACTCTTGATCTTGACTCAGTTCCTGACCTCAGGATTGTGAGTGAAGCCCCATTGTTGTGCCCAACAGAGAACCTACTTTGAAGAAGAAGAAGAGGAAGAGGAAGAGAAGAGGAAGAAGAAGACCAAGAAGAAGAACAAGAAAAACAAGAACAAGAACAAGAACAAGAAGAACAAGAGTAATTAATGAGAAAATGATTATTGACATCTTTAAAAACTTTTGTTAAAATGAAAAAAAAATTTTTCCAATCTAAATGCATGGGGAAATGAAAAAAAAGTAAAACTTAGTGTTCATTTAGTATAATTTAAAGCATTCAAAATAGGGAATTTTTTGTTTCTTTAATAAAAAATACTTAGCAAAAATAGTTTGTACAGTGCTTACCTTTTCTTCTCATTTTATAATTTATTACAGAGTGAGCATCTTTTGTTTGCCTTGGCAAATTGTCATCTAGCTTTTGGATCAGCTTCCAAGATTTTATCTCTCTAACTCTCAGTGTCATGAAATTTCCCTGAGATGCTTCTCTGAGAGTTCCTTTAATGGGAAGCTTTTACTGGTGTCACTTCTTCCAAGACATCTTCAATAACTATTCTTATTTATGTTGATAAGTCCACCTCTGCTAAGTTCCTCTGGTTGTTGAACTAGAATTTTTTAAATGGCGGCAATGTCAACATTCCCATAGTTAGCTATTTCTTCTGTTACACCATTTATGTTAGATTCAGATTTCACTTCTTGCTAATACCTTTCCCTTCTCCACTATACTTTCATTCATGTTAAGCAATGCACTCTTTCAATTATCCATTTTCTAAAGATTATATTTATTTATTCATGAAAGACAGAGAGAGAGAGAGAGAGAGAGAGAGAGAGAGGGCAGAGACATAGGTAGAGGGAGAAGCAGGCTCTACGCAGGGAGCCCGATGTGGGACTTGATCGCAGAACCTCAGGATCACGCCCTGAGCCAAAGGCAGACGCTCAACCACTGAGCCACCCAGGTGTCCCTCAATTATCCATTTTTATAAAATGCCATATGAGTTTATTGCTGGAAGACAAGGAGGCAACACAACTACATGCTTTGCTGTCAGTGTTTGAACTGAGTCACAAATGATAGATCATGGTAACTGCTATTTGAACCATGCTGTTGGGGAACTGTTGTTGTTTAAACGATGTTATCTGAAATTTATGTGTATCAGAACCATGCAAAGCAAGGGTTGCCTGTATTTCTACATATTTGACCTTAGTTAGAATCTGTTTTTATGGGCAATTATTTCACACTGTTTATTTTGAGCTTGTGGTCCTTGTGGTTATCAAGTCTCATATATCTTAACTATGTGCATTTGACTTTTCTTAAATATAAATGTCAGGTTTTACTTATGTTCTTGTTAAGCTTTCTCCTGTTAGTCTTAGCCTATGGATGTCTTTTTAAATCTTGATTTTGCTATCTAGAGAATAAGCTGTCCCCTCCAAATTGTTATCCTTTTCATATCTAAGCTGTTAATAAAAACAGTTGGGGTGGAGCTCAGTGATGTTTCTTGAGATCTCCAGACATGCATCCCTCATCATGTTAATCAACCCTTTGAGTAGGAATATATAACCAGACATGAATTCTGCAACTCTCTTGTCAGCCAGTTGCCTTTTTCAAATTTATCCAACAAAACTAACTGGTGCCATCAGATGCCTTTCTGAAATCAATGCACATTGTGTTAGCAGTTGCCTCCTGAAATACTAGTCTTGTTACCTTATCAAAAATTAAGACTAGGGCATCCCGGGTGGCTCAGAGGTTTAGCACCTGCCTTCAGCCCAGGGCATGATCCTGGAAACCCAGGATCCAGTTCCATGTTGGGCTCCCTGCATGGAGCCTGCTTCTCCCTCTGCCTGTGTCTCTGCCCCTCTCGCTCTCTCTCTGTGTGTGTCTCTCATGAATAAACAAATAAATCTTTAAAAAAATTAAGTCTAATGACAATACCTTATGTTTGCAGAGAGTTTTAACACATCATGGAGTATTTTACACATCTCCATTTGAAAATATTTTGTCTTTTTGGGGTTGAAAAATGTGGCACACCTTATTACCACATTTTTGAAAATATAAGTCAGAAACAGTATGGGATTTGCCTGTTTTAACAGAACTCCTAAATAGTAGAATCTGGATTCTTCAGTGAGTTTAGTGTTGTTTTTTAAAAATATTTATTTATTTATTTATTTTAGAGGGGGGAGGGGCAGAGGGAGAAGGAGAGGGAGAATCTTAAGCAAACTCCCCTCTGGGCATGGAGCCTGACTTGAGGCTCAATCTCATGACCCTGAGATCATGACCTGAGCTGAAATTAAGAGTCAGATGCTTGACTGAGCCACCCAGGTGCCCCTAGTGTTTTTTTAACCATTTCAAACTTCTCAGATGAGGTGCCTACAGAAAACAAAGAAAGAGTTTCTGTTTTTGTTTTTTTTTCTTTGCTGATTTATTAGATTAGTCTTCCAATCCTTCCTCTGATAGAATCTTTATATCAGTTTGCTAGGAGTACTGGAACAAAGTACCACAAACCAGTTGATTTACTCAACAGAAATTTATTTATTTTTATTTTATATTTTTTTCAGAAATTTATTGTCTCCCAATCTGGAGCCTAAAAGTCTGAGATCATTGTTATCAGCAGAGTTGGTTCTTTCTGAGAGATGTGAGCATCTGTGTTAGGCCTCTCTCCATGCCTTGTTGATAACATCTTATCCCTGTGTTTATTCATATCAACTTACCACATTTTTCCTTCTTGTAAGGACATAAATCCTATTGGATTCAGATCCATCCTCAAGACCTTCTTTTCACTTGATTAGTGCTGTAAAGACCTTATCCCAAATACAGTCACATTTTGAGGTACTGGGGGTTTAGGACTTCAACACATGAATTTTAGGAAGATTCAATCGAACCTATAATAGGTCTCTAAGGCAAATTTCATGTTTTAGAAAAACAAAGTAGTAAGCTTGTATACCCAGTACTTTTCTGCATACCAGCATTTTCTTATCAGTATATATGTATTTGCTACAGTCCATTGAGATAAACTTTATGGACTATTACTATCACCTTTCAGTTTTCAAAAGGAAAAATGAGTACTTTTCCTAAATTCATGCTCAGATGTCCGCTTGCTGAATTTCATATCTGAGTATGTCTTTTGTGAGACAGCAACCAAAATTATTGGCTTGTTTAATGATTTAATGATTCAAATGTGTTTTTTAGTGTTGGTTTTGATTTGAGATTTGGGGTGAATTTGACTCAATTTTTGATGATAACTGTATCCATCTTAACAGTTTCCCTATTCTGAAAATTGGCTAAGGCATCAAGGGGTTTTGTATTTATGAAACAAATAATTAGAGCATAACAATGTGTATCCCAAAGCCATTCACAAACTGTCAGGTGCATGTAGAGGTCATTCAGCACATTACTGACTCTGAAAAAAAGGGACATATATTATCTTACTTTTTTATTATTTTTTAAAAGAGATTTATGTATTTATTTTAGAGAGAGAAAAAGCATGAGTAGGGAGGGGACAGAGGGAGATGGAGAGGGAAAATCCTCAAGCAGACTCCCTGCTGAGCATAGAACCCGATGGAGGGCTTGATCCCAGGACCCTGAGGTCATGACCTCAGCCAATACCAAGAGTCAAACACTTAACCTAGGTGCCCAGTATGACCACACTTTAGATTGCTGGTTTAGGGTTCTGTAAATATTAGATCTGTGTCTTTCTGTTTTCTGCCTCCACCCTGCTTGCAGTGTTTCTTTTTGGTCCTTTGGATATTCCACAGATTATCAAAGTGAGCATTTTATATATGATTTTGGTGTTAAAAAATAACATTTATTATGAGAAGATAATTTGTTTTTGTTCATATGTTTGCTCACATAAAAAAGAACAATTATAATGCCTGTGGGTTGGGTATGAATGAAGACACGATGAATGTCGGTTTTCTTCAAAGACTCCCAGATGCCCTTTCCATTCCTTTTCTTTCCCTTTCCCCTCTGAGGGAACTATTATCCTAAATCCTAAATTCTATGTTTGTCATGTCCTTACCTGTCATTATACTTTCCTTTGAATATTTGTATTTCAAATAATATACTATTGGTTTTGTAGTTAAGAGTTTTTATTACTTTTTATTTTTTAAAGGTTTTTTTTTTTTTAAGATTTTATTTATTCATTCATGAGAGACACACAAAGAGAGGGAGAGGCAGAGACACAGGCAGAGGGAGAAGCAGGCTCCATGCAAGGAGCCTGACGTGGGACTCGATCCTGGGACTCCAGGATCACACCTTGGGTGGAAGGCAGGTGCCAAACCGCGGAGCCACCCAGGGATCCCCAAGGGTTTTTTATTTTTAAATCAGTGCAAAATTCTTTTAAAAAGTCACAAGACTACTATGAATAATTCTCATATAGCCTTCACCCAGGTTTCCCACTGTTAACATTGTACCACATTTGCTTCATGGTTCTTCTTCACTCTCTCTAGATACATGTAGGTACATATATGCAAACACACATACACACATTTTTTTCTGAACTAATTGAGAATAATTTACAGACATACTGTGTAAGTCTAAATACTTCAGTGTGTATTAAAAAAACAAGGATGCTGTCTTATATAATCATGTACAATCATTTAGATCAGGAAATAATGTCGATCTAAATCTGCAACATTATCCACAGATCCATTCAAACCTTGTCCACTGACCAACTAATGTCTGTGATAGGTTTTTTTTTCCCCTTCTGGGTCAGGATGCCCATTAGAGTTCAAGTTGCATTTACTTATCATGATTTTTTAGTTGCCTTCCATCTGAAACAGGTCTTTAAGTCTTTCTTGTCCTAGGTAAATTCCAAGAATACAGGACAATTTGTTTGTTTCTTTTGTTTTGTTTTAGAATGTCTTTCAAGTTAGGTTCACCTGATGTTTCATCTTGATTAGACTCAGATTATGCATATTTGGGGGGAGGAATACCACAGAAGTGATGCTGTGTTCTTCTTGCTGCATCATAGTAGGAGGTACACGATGTTGATTTATCTATCCCATTATTCTTGGTGTAACTTTATTCGCTTGGTTAAGGTAGTATTTATCAGGTTTTTCCACCATAAAGTTATTATTTTTCTCTGTAAAATAAATTTTGGGGAGAGATATTTTTAATTTATATAAATATGTTCTTCAACAAAATTTTCACCCGCTAGTTTTACATTAATTGATGATTTTTTTCGTGGATCATTTATTACAGTGACGGTTGCCAAATGCTCATTTTCTAATTGTATCATTCTTTCCACACGTGTTAGTTGGTGTTCTACTGTAAGGAATTCTCCCTCATTCATTCATTCATTCATTCATTCATTCATTTGTGTGGCCTCAGGGATTCATATTTTATTCATAATAAAAATTATAAATGAATAATCATAAATTTATTATTATTATTTTTATTATATACTCAAATTGGCCTAGATTTTGCTAGCTGAAGCTTCTTCAAGGTGGCTCCTGTGTACTTTTACCATTTCTTAGCTATTTTTTTAGTGCTTTCTATTTGGTACAAAATTATATTCCAGATTTATCTTGTACTTTGCTCTAGCCCTGGAGTCAATCTGGTTCTTTCTAGTGGAGAATGGTATATAGAAACCAAGATCTGAGCATTATGGGTGCTGATTGCTACAGGGTGTCATTGTTTCTAGGTCCTCTTAGCAGATGGACTTAGGAAGGATCTATATATGCATGCATGTGCATTCATTCGTTATTGATCTGTCTAACCCCTGCATTACACTAGTACCTTCAGTTCAAATCCAGTACCACCCTATGCTAGCCCTCCCTTTCCATATTTGTAACTCACCTCTAAGAAGACTATCACTAACCACAGGATGTTTATATACTTGCTGTAGATCCTGTGTATAATCAGTCTCTTGACCCTAGTGGCTGACTCCTTAGCCATTGCTGCCCACTTAACCTGCCTCCTTGACTCTGTACTTCTTAACCCCCAGTCCCTGTGGCCCTCTTAGCCTTCTCAGCCTTGGTGACCCCTTTAGCCCCAACTGCTCTTGTGTTCCTGGCCCCTCCAGCCTGGGATGTAGTAAGAGAAGAGAAAGGAAAGGAGAGACACCAAAAAAATATTTTATAAAGGAAAGAGAGGGATCCCTGGGTGGCGCAGCGGTTTAGCGCCTGCCTTTGGCCCAGGGCGTGATCCTGGAGACCCGGGCTCGAATCCCACGTCGGGCTCCCGGTGCATGGAGCCTGCTTCTCCCTCTCCCTCTGCCTATGTCTGTCTCTCTCTCTCTCTCTCTCTGTGTGTGTGTGACTATCATAAATAAATAAAAATTTAAAAAAAAATAAAGGAAAGAGAAATTGTAGGGGAGGGCTCTTTTTAAAAATTTTGTATGAAAGATGATTTTGTATGGTATAGTATTTAATAGCCCTCAGCCTGGACAACAACTGTAGATACCTACTAGCTGTGTTATCTTGGATAAAGTGCTTAACATTATCCATGCCTCGGTTTTCTCATCTGTAAAATAAGGTTAGTAATAGTACCTGCCTCATAGGATTCTTGAGAGGTTAAAATGAGTTAACACATGTAAAGTGTGTAACTTGTACACAGTAAGTACATTTAATAATATTTTTATTATTATCAGATGTCCCATCACTTTAAACATGTTTTATTTTTCTAATAAAAGGTTACTAAATGCCAATGAATCATAAGTGATGTCATTAGATCAGGAGAGTTACTAAATTTACTTTTGTATCTGTCCAAAACCACATTTTCTATAGCAAAATAAAATTTTATAAGGCAGCCAGAATCTACACTTTTCCAGGAATATTTTATCAATCTTATAAGTTAAAGGGATAATTGTTAAAAGTCATTACCAATTGAAAAACGAATCACAAATTCAGATAAAGCTTTTTGGAAATGTTAGTGTAAGCCACTAGGGAGGTTTTCAAATTACACAATTTTAACTTACATAAGTCTTTTTAGGGGTCTGTAGCAGAGGCTGGCAAACTGTGACCCGCAGGTCAAATCCAGCCCACTGGCTGATTTTATATAGCCAAAGAGCTAATGTAATTTTTATATTTTTTAAATGGTTGAACAAGAAGAATATTTCCTAACAAGTAAAAAGTAAAAAAAAAAAAAAATGCAAATTTTGTTTTCTATCCATAAAGTTTCTTTGCAACACAGTCACGCCTATCTGTATTTATTATCCAGGGCTGCTTTTGTGCTCAAATGACAGTTGAATAGTGACAGCAAAGACAGTGGCCCACAAAGCCTAAAATATTTACTTTATGGCCCTTCATAGGAAGTTTGCCGACCCTTAGTTAATACTATTACAGAAGCACGGTACGCCTGGGTGGCTCAGCGGTTGAGCGTCTGCCTTTGGCTCAGGGCGTGATCCTGGAGACCCAGGATCTCGAGGAACCTGCTTCTCCCTCTGCCTGTGTCTCTGCCTCTCTCTGTGTGTCTCTCATGAATAAATAAATAAAAATCTTAAAAAAAAATACTATTACAGAAGCAGTCTTAAAGGTCTGGGAGAACCCATGGGAAGATGGGTCAAGTCCAGGAGGTACTCCTGGCTTTCCTTGTGACCTTTGACAAGTCATGTAACCTGGTCTGTTTCCTCATCTGTGACATGAGAATATCAGACCTGAGTATCTAAGTCCCCCATGCCACCCTTTGGTGCCTTTGTAACATGAATTTGTTTGATTGTATCTTTATAGGCTGACAGGTTTTTATGTTTGTTGTGTGTGTGTGTGTGTGTGTGTGTGTGTGTGTGTGTGTGTGTTTTGAGGCAATCTCACTTCATCTTTCTTTCTCATTAATCTGTTTGAGGTGAATTGAACTTATTAATAAGGTGATTTTTATCTCTGTCCAAAAGATTCAGAAATCTTTGAAACCATCTATTTTTTATCCAATCTTATTTCTCATTACAGTGCCTAAGTGTGGATTTTATGTAATGGAGTGTGATATACACTAGCTTATTTTGTTGGGTGGCTGAACTATTTTGCAGTGGCCTGAAAAGCAGTTTACTCGGTTCGTGGCAACAAACATCTTGCCCAAATTTGCCATCTGCTGTTTGAAGCCTCTGTCTTATAGAGAGTTTTTTCATTAGTTGACAGTCATTACTCATATGCTTTTGGCGTTCGTAATGCTGACATTCTCCTTATTGCTCATCCTCAATAGTGCCAGTTACACATGAGAGAGCACTTGGAATGGTTCAATTTAACAGAAAGGATTAACAGAAAGGATTAACAGAAAGGATTCAATTTCCTCATCTGGAAAACAAGGAGGTCGGATGAGAAGGTTCCGATCAGCTGGCACCATCTCTGATTTTATGAAACCTGGTTTTTAATGATTTCTGTATGTGCTAGACAGTCCACCTAAACTGTGACTTGTGGAGGAAGGTCATGGGTTATAACAAGCACCCATTAAATGGTGAAGGATTGAAGAGGTGAATGAATGTCCACAGAAGCCCAGAGAGGGGTGCCTGGGTGGCTCAGGTGGTTAAGCATCTGCCTTCGGCTGGGGTCGTGGTCCCAGGGTCCTATCAGCTCCCTGCTTAGAGGGGAGTCTGCTTCTCCCTCTCCCTCTGCCCATCCCTCCCCCCACCTTGTTCATGCTTGCTCTGTCACTCTCTCAAATAAATAAGTAAAATCTTAAAAAAAAAAAAAAAAGCCCAGAGAAATTCAGGATCAAAGAGCCATGGCCCCATAAAGAGAACATTAGTGATATTTTATAATTTTGCCACATTCATTTTCCAAAATAATTTTAGAGGCACTTTTAGAGGGGCACTTTGGTGACTCATTTGGTTAAGGGTCTGCCTTTGGCTAGGATCATGAGGTCCTGGGATCAAGTCCTATATCAGGCTCCTTGCTCCGTGGGAAGCCTGCTTCTCCCTTTGCCTCCCTCTCTCTCTCTGATGAATAAATAAATAAAATCTTGGAAAAAAAAATCTCAACGCCATGGTCTACAAACCCCTTGGCTACCATCTCTATTCTTCTAGTCCTTGTAATGTATCTCTGCTGGCATCCCTGGTGTTTCAAAACTTACCAAGCATCTAATTTAAATTAAATTTAAATATACATGTCAGAGCCTTTCTACTGATTTGTTGCCACTGCCTGGACTACTTCTCCCAGAATATGAAAGTGTTTTTCTCAGAGAGATCCATCATATACCACATTTTATCTCATCCATTTACCTTGCTCTTTTTTCATCACAGCACTCACTAATATATGCAATATATCTCATATTCACCTATCGATGTATTGTTCCTGCTCCCTGGAATAGTGTTTTTCATGCAGGGATCATGGAGGTGGTAATTGTTGAATGAATACATAAGTAAGAGCAAGGAAACAATCTTAGACACTTAACCAAATGAGCCACCAAGGTCCCCCTTGGGATATATTTTTAGGAAATATCTAAAATTATTTTGGAAAATGAATGTGGCAAAATTGTAAAATATCACTGATGTTCTCTTTATGGGGCCATGGTCTTTGATCCTAAGCACTTGATTTGTGGATTAAAGTTCTCTCCAACCCAGTGTTGTAATGGTGTTTAAAGAAGACTCCTGTCTATAATACAGCTTGTAGTTTCTTGCCTCTCTTTTCCTGCTCCTATCATTATTTACCCTTTCTATTCTTTTTTCTCCAACCCTAGACACTTCTGTGAGACTTCTGCCTTTGGACAACACTGTCTCTCTATCTGAACCTCGAGACCCACTGTGCTCTGTCATTACCCCTTCCCTTTGTCTCATTTATCATCTGTCTCTGTGTATCTTAATTCCCCAACCACAGACTCCATGAATAGAGATTATTTTTATGTATTCTATTTTTTTTACTTTACATTTTTATATACAATTAAAATTGAACTAACTTGATGTTTTTGCTACAAGTAAACATTGATTAACAATTTTGAATCTCAAAGAGTGTAAAAGATAAAAGCAAAAATCAGCCCCAATCCTATTATAAGGAAGTGATAACTACCATCAACATTCAGATATGCCAGCACGCACACCACATTCTTCTTTTTTTTTTTATATTTTATTTATTTATTCATGAGAGACAAAGAGAGAGAGAGAGGCAGAGATACAGGCAGAGGGAGAAGCAGGCTCCATGCAGGGAGCCTGATGTGGGACTGGACTCGATCCCGAGACTCCAGAGCCATGCTTTGGGCTGAAGGCAGATGCCAAACCACTGAGCTATCCAGGGATCCCCACACACCACATTCTTATATAAAAAAAGTGTGATTATATCATACATGTTATCTAGTATCTTTTAAAAGCACCCTAAGATTGTATCAGGGATAATGTTCCATTTGGTAGATATAAGGCTTCATTGTCACTTTTTAAAAAAGATTTATTTATTTATTTTTTGGGGGGAGAGAGAAGGAGAGAGGCATGCAGGTGAGTAGGGGGAAGGGCAGAAGGAGAGAATCTTTCAAGCAGATTCCCTGCTGAAGGCAGAGCCCAACATAGGGCTCAGTCCCATGACCCAGGAGATCATGACCTGAGTGGAAACCAAGAGCTTGATGCTCAACCAACTGAGCCTCCCAGGTGCCCCTTCACTGCCACTTTTAATTGCTGCAGTGTTTAGTTGTATTTAATCAATCTCTTATTGACTGACTTTGAAATTGCGATTTTTCACTTTTGCACATGTGTGATATATGCTTTTGGGGGTAAGTGTGGTGAGAGATTTGAAGAAAGGATAGATTTCAAACCTTCATGATGCAGGACTGGATGTGAGTTGGCTAGAGAAATGCTCTTCACATTTTTCTAAAACTAACATGTCCCTTAAAGGAATTTTGAAAAACTTTATGTGCTTTTGCACTTTTAAAAGTTGATATGTATAATTTTTAAAGTTTAAATACATTTAAAGCCCATAATTTTTGGTAAATTGTAAATATATACCTTTTAATATGGAACTGTGAATTACTTTTTAAAATGTATCTGATAGAATAAAGATAATAAAGATATGGTGATTTGATATATACCTTAATCTATTTTTTTTAAAAACTATGAACTAGCTTTTCATTAATGGTCTAAAATGCTATATAGTCCCTTTTTCTTCTTGAGCTAATAATTCTATTCTAGTTTCCTTACAGAGCCTATGCTAATGCAATATAGTTTTATATTGGAAAGTCTTTTATTGATCAACCATTGCAGTCAAATTTGTGTGCATAAATGTGTTTAAAATTTCCTGGGACCATAAGGTACTTGGTTAAATGTAAAATAAAAAAGCTGGTTAAAAAAAAAAAAAGCTGGTTTTTCTCCAACTAGATAACATATGTATGGATGAGTGTTACTTGGTAGAATAAAATAGGAGCAGCATCAATTTTTTTCTTCTTTTCCATTTTTATAGATGTAAGTGCTGAGAAACGTTTTCATGTCAGTCAAGTTGGATGTGATTGGGAGGAGCTTTGCTATAGCAATATCTCTCAATTCTTTGAATTCCTTCTGGGTTATTTGATAAAAATTGCGTATTACTCTGTCACTGAAAAAAACATTTTTAATGATCTTTTGGTGGCTATACAATTAGGTTTTCTGTAAGTTTTACTGAAAGTAAAGACCACAGTGCAAGAGAAATATCCTAGGGTGCTAGGCACAGGTATTGGAAGGAGCACATTTGACCTAGATAATTATGGATATTCCACCTATCATGTCATGTGTTTTTTTCCAGTGCTGCTTGGCTTTGCAGGTGTAGCCCAGAGAAGGGGAGAGTTGGGTTCAATTAAGGCTGAACTTCTACCAGATATATATTGACTAAGACAGAAAAAAGATGAAATAACAGGTGGTGGACTAGAAAAGAGTAGAGAGGAGAAGGTACAGGGAAGGCTTTTTCAGGTGGAAGATTGGTTGGAGATATTGAAATGGCAAATGGGAAAGGGAGGTTAATTGTGATCTGATATGTGATTCAGGAGTTTGGAGGTGGAGCAGTGGTGGGTCATGAACCCACTGTAATGTGAACTTCATGAACTTCATTAGTTCATGGAAATAGGTGGTCATGGTATCAAAAATCCATGATGATTTTCAAAGGAATGAAGGCAGGGCTTGGAGTGGAGAGAAAGAATGTGCAGCATGCATCACTGAGTCTAGACAATAAGAATAGGGTGCTCTTGAAAGTTGGAAGGGGCAAGTCTTAAAGGACTATGCTAATAGAACAGAGAGACTTGTATTTGTGATGGACATTATAGTTAGTAAAACTTCTTCATGGGGTGCCTGAGTGGCTCAGTCGGTTAAGCAACCAATTACTGATTTAGGCTCAGGTCATGATCTCAGGGTCATGAGACTGAGTCTTGCATCAGGCTCTGTGCTCAGCACAAGTGTGCCTGAGATTCTCTCCCTCACCCTCTCCCTCGGCCCCTCCCCACCTGTTCACACACTCTCTCTCAAAAAGACCAAAACCAACAACAAAAAACCCTCCTCAGTTTCTTTTAGAGTTACTAGTTCCTTCAGTTCCCCTGTATCTCCAGAATAAATTTTGATCATTCACATTTTCCTCAAAACCCATTTATTTTAAATATATATTCAAATGTGCGAATATAGTGCTTTACAAATACTTTTATGTAGGTGTGCATGTGTGTACTTATGTCTTTAAGGGTAAATCAGCTCTGAATTATATAAATTGGTTTTGTGGTTTTCTTTGTTTTGTTTTTTGTTTTTTTTTTTGTTAATAGATAATCTTTAAAACTACAAATCAAAGTTTTTTTGTTAATAGATAATCTTTAAAACTACAAATCAAAGTTTTTTTGTTAATAGATAATCTTTAAAACTACAAATCAAAGTTTTTTTTGTTTTTTTTTTGGTTTTGTGTTTTTTAAATTAATTATGGATCTGCTTTCATACTTATTCAAATCTGTTTTTAGAATCATCAAATTACATTTTCTCATTTGTAGGAATTACATTTTCATCTTCTCTTTCTAAGATAAAAAAAATCCAAGTTTTTAAAAAAGCATATTGTCAATGAATAGAGAAATCAACATTTTTTTCCTTTATTTTCAATCCCACAAACTTTTGCAGTCTACTGCCTTGCTTTTAATGAATTAGATACATTTTATCTATCAGTCTTTTTTCAGTATTTAATGTTTCCTGACAATTTTACAATTTATCTTGACAATATTACATTTATAAATGAAATGCAGATTATTTCCTGCATATATATTCAATTGTTCCTTGTTTTTTTCTTTGCAATCCATTTTTATAGAGAAAGAATAATGCATTTTAAAATGAATCTGCAATGGATATAATGTATCTAACATTTAATATATTCTAGGGATGTGCCAACCTCTTCACCACAGTTACCATGTTTAGTTTTTACAGTAGCCCTGTGAAGTATGTACTGATGTACATCCCCAGTGTGCAGGTGGGGAAACCAGACCAAGAGCTAATAAGAGGCCCATCCAGAGTTTCCTAGCTATTGTGCATGGGCTCATCAGCCAGCATGAGAGATCGCTCTGTTAGCATCTCATCCACAGTACTAGAAAAATATAACAGATCCCTTTATGGCAGATGTCTAGTACCAGAGCATAGACATAATTCATGCTGAGATTCAATTGTCGGGTGATTATTATGTGCAGTTATATTCAGTGTTAATAACTTGCCCCGTGATATACTACTGCCATACTCTGGACATGACTTTCCTTTAACAGTCCAACAAAAATCTTTTGTTCATCTGCAGTGAGGTACACAGTTGTTTCCTTTAATCATTCTGGGGTGTGGGGAGAAATAGATATCAATTAGCCATTTTTAATACCATGTATCTTCAAATTAGAACTTTTGAAGTCTTATTTGTATCTATAGAAAGGCAAAAAAAGAGAAATTGCAGGCAGTTTGCTTCCTTGGACAAGCAAAGGTGAACCCCTGTCTTTTTGTCCATGAACTCTATCCCATTTGGTATTGAACACCTTTGAAAAAGATTTAGATATTTAACAACAGGTGCCTATGGCTCATTGATTTGTGATTCTTCTCTTTCTTTCCTTTAAAGATAATGTTTTTAGAAGAAGCATCTCAACAAGAAGAGCTGGCCAAAGAATGGTGCTTCAAGCCGTGTGAAGTAAGAGAACTAAGCAACCAGTAAGTCATAGCCAACTTCTTCCCTTTTGCTGTTAACTAGTGCCCTTAACGAATCTCAAATAATTAGAAGCCTGCCTTGACCAACTGAGGGGTTTTGTTTTGTTTTTTTCCTTGTGGGGTAAGGTGAGAAAGAGAAGGAAATTTGAGAACAGGAAGCTGTGGGATGGAAGCTTTGAGAACAGGAAACTGCCATCATTCCTTTATTTCTTCAGCAAATCTTTGTTGAGCTTACTATGTACAACGACCAGGGTCTGGAGGAGAGAATGATCTATAAAGTCTTTGCCCTTGCAGGGTTTACAGCCCAAGGGGATCTCAGAGGGTAAGCAGGTGCACACATACAGAAGCATGACAGTGATGAGTTGTGATATGTTCCTCGAAAGTAATAAAGAGGGAGAGAGATAAACTGTTGGGAGGGAGGGGGATGGAGGTTTTGGGGGGGCAGTAACTGACAGCACAGTTAGGAAAGATTGATCCCCCAAAATGCATTTGAGCTGTGGTTTTATGTTTTTTTTTTAATTTTTAAAATTTATTTGAGAAAGAGAGAGAGAGAGAGAGGATGCAAGCAGGAGGAGGAGCAGAGGCAAAGGGAGAAGTAGGCTCCCCACTGAGCAGGGAGCCAGATGTGGGGCTCCATCCCAGGACCCTGAGATCATGCCCTGAGCTGAAGGCACATGCTTAACCTACTGAGCCACCCAGGAGCCCCACGATGTGGATTTTATTAAAAGAAAATTACGACTACAGCACTCTGAGCAGTGCTTTGATAGAAGTGGATCAGATTGTGGCCATGGACCATAGAGAGGTTGGCAGGGCCAGAATTTGGCTAATGCAAATGGAGCATTCACATTGGGCAAGGAACTTAAGGTGGTGGGGAGACCAAAAAACTCAGTAATCAAGATAAGTAATAGTTTGAGGCAATATTTTAAAAAATCAAAATTAATGAAAAAAATCAGTGATGAACAAAATATCAAATTTTAAATAAAGACGTCATTGATTAATTTTTACCCCTGCATTGTTGTGCAAGGAAACAGTCATTTTCGAAGAGCCTGGGGTTCCTAAGCCCACAAGATCATCACACCTCCTGCAGGGCAGGTTAACAAGGGGTGACAATGGTGTGTAAACACCTTGGGCAGCTCAGACCCTTCTAGATAGTCATGTGTTTTGATCGTAGAGATTTTATTAACATTGTCCTCTTGGTTAAAAGACGAGTAGGGGTTTTGATAAGTGTATATAGGGGTGAACGTTGTTCTTGGTGCTCAGATTCTGATACAGACTGGCCAGCACCACAGGTTTGGGATATGAAATTGATGGTTTTTATCTGGGGGGATGTCAGGCTTTTCTGAGGGAATGAAGAGTGAGTGAGATTGAAAAGCCTTCTTTCAACTCTGCTTCCTTAAGAACGTGCTCAACAAACATGATTTTCCCTCTCCCCCTACATTATCATTGTTTCACTATGACTATAGGCTTAACAACATCACCCCTCCCGCAACGTGGATTTTTCTCCCACATTCTCTTCACATCATGTCATGTGTTTTTCATATGCTCAAAAACGCTCTTTTGACCTCATTCCCCTCCTTTGCTGCCCAGAGCTAATAAAATATCAAGGTTTTCTTTTGGATTCACTTTTTTCCTTTCACCATAATCTTTTTTTTAAAGATTTTATGTATTTATTCATGAGAGACACGGAGAGAGAGGCAGAGACATGGGCAGGGGGAGAAGCGGGCTCCCTGCAGGGAGCCCCATGTGGGACTCGATCCCGGGACCCCAGGATCACGCCCTGAGCCAAAGGCAGATACTCAACCACAGAGCCACCCAGGTGCCACCCCGCCCCCCCATCACCATAATCTTTATTCAGGAATGTCATGCTTGGGACATGCATGGAAGAAGTCTCCCAGCACATGCCTGCCACCGCCAGATTCATGTCTTAAACCTGAGGTTCAATGTGTCATAGTTCTGCAACAGAGAAGAAAAAACAAAGTAACAAGTATCTTCTCCCCTCCTTCCTGTATACAGAATAACCAGTAACACACACACACACACACACACACACACACACACACACACACGAATAACAGTGCCAGTTAATTAGTTAATTCACTAAATTGATTATTCAAGGGCAGCTCGGGTGGCGCAGCAGTTTAGCGCCACCTTCAGTCCAGGGCCTGATCCTGGGGTCCTTGGATGGAGTCCTATGTCGGGCTCCCTGCATGGAGCCTGCTTCTCCCTCTGCCTGTGTCTCTGCCTCTCTCTCTCTCTCATGAATAAATAAATAAAATCTTTTTTAAAAAAATGATTATTCAAGACCCTTTTTAAGACACTTTTTTTGGGCTGTTTTGAAACGTGTTTTATGTATAAAGTGCATGGATCTTAGGTGTGTACATTGATAAATTTTAACAAGTCTATAAAACTATGTAACCAACATACCAATGAAGATATAAAACATTCCTATCAGCCTAGAAAGTTCCTTTGTGCCCCTTCCAGTCACTTTCCAGCCCCTCATCCACTGTTTAATTTTTTCTACACTTGATCTTAGCCATAAGACCAAGAAGTGATTAATTTTTTCCCTACCACATAGATAACTTCTACCTATTTTTAAATGTGGTGTGACTGGAGTAAATAACTCTTGTGCCTGAGTTCTTTATTCATCATGATATTTTTGAGATTTGTCCATATTGTTGTTTATATCAGTAGTTGTTTTTCTTTTTTATTGCCAAATAGTATTCTATTGTGTCCATATACCAGAGTTTATCTCTTTTCCTGTGATTTTTTGATTGTTTCCAGTTTGAGGCTCCTATGCATAAGGCTGCTATAAATATTTTTGTACAATGGTGTTTTTGTTAAGCATGTGTTTTGTTTCAGTTGGGTAAATAGCAGGAGTTAAATTGCTCACTAAGATCCTTCTATTTTAACCAGATCTACTTCTCTCTTCCTCCTCAGCCCCCATTCTCTCTCTCTCTCTCTCTCTCTCTCTCTCTCTCTCTCTCACACACACACACACACACACACACACACACACACACACACACACACACAGATATCCTCATTCACCCCTAATCTGCTCAACTACATTATAATCTCTTTGAAGACAAGAAAATGTCTTATTTCTCTTTGGACCTCCCACAAGGCTTAGGAGTGTTTTTAAAACTAATCAGATACTTGGGAGATATTATTTGATTGAACAATTCAACTACATGAAGAAATCACACTGCCATTCATTTCATGGTGGTAGAGACCGTAAAAGCCTGAGGTATCCTGAGAGGTCAGCAACTAATGCCTGAAAGGAATCCATAGTTTGTCCTCCCTCTCTGCGTGCCCCCTGCATTGTAGGCTCATTTAATGCTACCTTCTTGCCATACTAACTTGTCACTGCTCATCACTGCCAAAGTGAAGTAAGAGTTCTGTCCTGTGGAGCACCTGGCTGGCTCAGCGGTTGAGCATCTGCCTTAGGTTCAGGTCGTGATCCTGGGGTCCTGGGATCAAGTCCCACACCAGGCTTCCTGCATGGAGCCTGCTTCTCCCTCTGCCTATCTCTGCCTCTCTCTCTCTTTGTGTCTCTTATGAATAAATACATAAAATCTTAAAAAAAAAATTCTGTCCTACTAAGGGTAGTGACCAAGAGTACTGAGGCCTGCAGATGAACTGCCTGGATTTGAATTTAGACTCCAAAGCTAATTGAATGATAACTTTTGTTCAAGCTATTTACATTTCCTAGTTTTGAGTTTCTCCTATGTAAATGAATATAACAATACTACTTCATAAGTCTGCTGTGAGCACTGCATCATCATAACTACTATTTTTTGGAGTGCTTTTTATTATCCAGGCACTGCTTTTACACATGCTAACAATCCTTACAACACCCCTATGGTGCTACTACTGTCTCCATTTTATACATAAGGGAAAACTGACTCACAAAGAAGTTAAATAACACATCGATTATCCCACTGCTCCTTTATGATGGGATCTGAATTCAAAATCAGTCTGAGTCAAGAAGTATATACTTAACTCCTGTAATAAACTGCCTGGGGCAGCCCCGGTGGCTCAGCGGTTTAGCGCCACCTGCAGCCCAGGGTGTGGAGACCCAGGACCCAGTCCCACATCGGGCTCCCAGCATGGAGCCTGCTTCTCCCTCTGCCTGTGTCTCTGCCCCTCTCTCTCTGTGTCTCTCATGAATAAATAAATAAAATCTTTTAAAAAAATAAAAAATAAACCATAAACTGCCTCCCACAAGTAAGCTGATGCATGTGAATGCTGTGCCCTGTACATGCATCTCTTCAGGAAACATCACTGTCACCACCATCAACATTTTTGTCACCATTCCCAGTTCCCATTTCTTTAAAAATAAAGCACTTTATAGATACCCCTGGCTTTGTTTGTCTTTCAGTTAGGTGGTATACATTTGAACTGGCAGCATAAGGGATTTTTTGTTACATCAAGTTTTGAGCTCAAGTTCCTTATATTAAAATATAATTAATATTTTCTCAGTGTGATGGTGGCGGTGGTACTTACTGTCTTCTAACAAATACCTGTTTGTGTCTGTTAGTTTGGGGCTGCCTCGATTCTGTGGGTAGTGCCTTTGAAAACTCTTTTTTAAAAAAGATTTTATTATTTATTTGAGAGAGAGAGAATGCATGCATGTACATGGAAGAGAAAGAGAGGGAGAGAGAGAGAGGGAGAGAGAGAGAGAGAACAGGAACATCAACAGAGAGAGAAGCAGAGGGAAAGGGAGAAGCAGGCTCCCTATAACAGGTGGCCCAACCCTGGGATCATGGACCTGAGCTGAAGGTGGACACCTAACCAACTGAGCCACCCAGGTGCCCCTGAAAACTCTTAAAAATGTCTTTCCAGGACTTTCTGTTATGAGAATCAGTGGAAATATGAAAGTTAATCGGTTGGCCAGAGTAACATCAGGAGTGACCAGCAGCACCTGGAGAAGGCCATCATAGCACTGCAACTGTGTCTTCACTTACACCACTTACCCCCTGATAGTCTCATCTCTAAGATTGTCTGTCCCTAACCAGCCTCAGTTTGCTCTTGCTGCTTCATTCCAGAACTCAGCCCCTATGTCCCATGGGAAAGGACTAGATTTCTTGTAGTCAGCCAAGGGCAAGACTACCACTGAGTCTGGCATTGTGGCCACTCTGCCATCAGCAGTCATCCTTAGTGACCTAGGAGTAATTCCTCAGTATGCCTCTAGAAGTTTAAATCTCTTCTTTCTCATCTTTGCTCTTCATCCTACAACCTCCAATTATGAGAACGAAGTCATGAGATGTCTTGTTCCATGACTGCTATGATTCTACTCAGTGGATCACCTTGGGTTAACCTCATACCAGCCATTCCAGTGTAGGAGCTGTATCTTTCCCAGCAGAGCTTCACTTCTATTTCTTGATCTCTACATAACAAGAGAATTTACAATTGCCTGATTGCATTGGCTCTAAGCCTGTGTGAGGTGAGCAATTAAATCACTATGGAGAGAAAATGTCATATAAAGATACGGAAAATGATTGAAGATGTTATTAAATTCTTTTCCTCTTGTATTGATTTCCAGTGAGTTCTTCATGCCTGGGCTGGTTGATACACATATCCATGCCCCTCAGTACTCTTTTGCTGGGAGTAATGTAGACCTGCCACTTTTGGACTGGCTGACCAAGTACACGTTTCCCACAGAGCTCAAATTCCAGAACATCGACTTTGCTGAAGAAGTATATACCAGAGTTGTTGTAAGTATCTTGCTTGTGAGTGGTGGTGAGTTATGACCAAATCGCCTATAGATATATCCATTTTGGGGGGGGGGGCATATTTGAATTATAAAACACAGGCTGGAATGGACCATGGAGACTTTTTTAGTCTTTTCATAGCCCAGGGAGTGTGTGATCATCTACCTCAACTACATAAATAAGCTAACCCCTAGCAGAGAGAGAACTTGAATCCAAATCCCCAAGCCCCCAATCTGGTGGGTTCTCTTTACTCTCTGTCTGTTACTTTTTATGTTTTGAGTAACTAAATTTGAGTTTATTGCACGTGTGTGTTCCCTTGCTCCTGCCAATCCACAGTGCTGTTCTGGGGACCATATGGAATAGCTGTGTAACCTTTGGAAAGTTCTGTGACTCATTTTCCCCATCTGTAAAATAAAGTAGAGATAATGATAGTAACTACTTCTTGGGGTTGTTGTGATAAGTTAATATTTGCGAGGTTCTTAGAATAGTGCCTGACACATGGTAGGCGCTCTATATGTTTGCTTTTAAAAAATAGCCAAGGAAATTTAAAATTTAAATTTAAAATTACAGTTAGAAGGATATCACATTATTTTAGTAGGTTCCCAAGAAGGGAAAATAGGATGTTCCCCATAGCAGGGTATGTGGGACGGTGATGGGCATTAACACCACTAGAGGGAACTATGGAGCTAGTCTGGTCATTGCACAGTGACCATTGTGTATGCCAACCACTGGTGGAAGGCTCTGAAAATGACCTTCCACTCTCTCAAGGAAATCAGTCCCCTTCTTTCAACTCCATCCCTATGCCAAATCCACTCAGCAACCAGAAACAGCTTCTGCAGTTGAGAATACCCTCTGCAAATACCTCCTTATCTGACCACTACCTCTTGTCATGCAGCACACTTAGTCCGAATATTTCAGTATTGCTGTTGGACCCATTGATAGTTTTCCTTTGGAAGTGATGGCTATCTTCTATAGTGTCACTTCTAAAGGGACAGTATCATAACCCTATACAGTTACCTAGCCATTCTGCTATTTCCCCTGGTCTTGCATGATTCAAGCCTTGAGGAGTAAAAGTAAGTGCTGTCCTTTAAATGCTTAAATTACTTATGTATTAATTCAGTGTAATTGTGGATCTTACTTATTTAGCATGCATCCACATGACACCAGAAAAATTGAGAAGGACTCACACGGTGCATGAAGTTGCTGGGCCATTGTGTTAATGAATTGCATTAACTGCACCAAATCTTTTTATTCTCAAAATTTATTTATACCTCTCATTGTTCTAAAAAGAGCTTGACATATCTTCAAATAACATAGTATACAATGGAAGCAAATGAGTCACCAAAGCATGGCAAAGGAAAAAAGGGAGGAAAGAAAAAATAAAACTGAGAGATAAATGTTTGCAATGGGAGTCCATACGCTTGTTAGAATTTGTCACAAATACAGCTTTAAATTTCTAGCAGCTGACCCAGAGAGGGAAATAAATTTTGTAATTTACACTGTGTATATGATAAAGAATAAAATATTTGTTAAGGTAAAGCATTTTCATTCCTTATACTGATTTTCTTAAAAATTAGTTTCAATAATATTTTATCTAGATATATGCTCTGTTGTCAAAATGTATATTGTTAAGGTGCTATAATATTTTTTAAAAGCCCAAAAATATCTTTGTTTTATGTTTAGACATTTAGAATATCTAGAAACATATATCCTCAGGCAGTACTCCATAAAGGCTGTTTCTTATATCAGAGAGCTAAGTATTTAATGTCAGTGGTACAAAATAGATTTTATTCTTACAAATATTTGCGTTGCATATGTCTGTTTCTGATTATGAGCAGATAAGCCTGCGCACTTTAACAGTTGGATGTGCTGATGCTATGGTTGAAATCTGTATGCATTGAGATTTGTTAACTAGAACCTGTCCCTAGGCTGACGACTGCTCATGGCAATGCAAAGGGATGCTAAAACGACGGTACATATAATGAGGAACCAAGCCATTATTGTTTGTTTGTTTGTTTGTTTTACTTTCTCCCTCAGGAAACAGTCCTAGATCTATACTTCAGCAAATCAAGATCTCAGAGTTTTGCACCATAGATGACAGTGATCATTTAATCTGCAAATAATTTTAAAGTATACATTAACAAACATCTCCTGAGATTATTTAGAAAAAAAAAATCCCAGTAAAGCAAGCCTGGATGATCTGCCATTAAACATTGCAAACTGGGTGAGAGATTACAGTTTCAAATTGGATTGGAATGAACTAAAAAGACTGGAAGGTTCAGGAATCTATATTAATTATATAGCTTGTAGTCAAGGGATTGAAGAGTGGTAAATGTACCAAGATAAACGCGTTGCAGATATTCTGGGAAATAGAATGAATATGCTTACTCTATGGGGTTGTCAAAGATTCAGCTGATGAATCCAACTAATTGCAAAGAGGAATCAAATCACTAAAGTACAAGGCGAAGAGAAGGGGAACAGACCACTCTTCCTCCACTATGGCAGCCCACTGGAAATGCAAATCATCTACTCTGTGAAGAGGCCATTGCTACTGGCCTTGAAGTTTGTAGTCACCCTATGTTTGATGTCTGTTTTGAGCTCAAAAAGCTTAGTCTCAAAACTCTTCTTGTCAAGAATTGAAGGTTGAGGAACAATTGAGAAACACAACCTACAGTCTGATGTTGGTCTTATTAGATTCTGATAAATGGGAAAAATACAAACCTGTCACTAATGGATGAGTCCTCTTGAAAGCTTTTTATGAAGAATTAGGGTGGAATTGGGTCCAGGATGCCCAAATATAGAACAAATGAAGAAGGAAAGTGGCTGCATTCCTCTTCAGTAAGGTTTTATAGCCAGATTCATTTCTTTCAGTTATATTAGTCACACACATGTAGCTGGTGTGTTAAATGGGCTGAACTCAGTGGGAACCAGTAAGAGTAGCTCAGGGGTTCTTTTCTTTCTTCGATCTCTCCTTCCTTTTCCTTTTTTTTCTCTGTGGTTTCTCTCTGTCCTGTTCTTTAACTATAACTTGGGCCAATCCTTGAACTTTCTAGTTCCTTCTCGTCCAATTTCAAAGTGCAGTTTCTCAACTAGTGAAAGCTTCTCCCCTCCCTCCCTCTACCCCCATCAGAGGGAGGACTTACTGTGAGTGTCTGTGTGGCACTTCCATTATCCTTCTTGCTAAAGGGCTGACACTTTCCATTTTGAGTTCATCCTCAAGCCAAGATTTTAGAACGTTATGTAATATTTTGAGAACTTAGAAAATGTTAGATTATACTTCCATTTTAATTTTGAGTTCATTTTATTCTGGTTTGTGTAGGCAACTTGCGTGATTATTTTTCTTGGGATTTTGTTCGCTTTATTTTATGACCTGATCAAAAGGTCAATTTTTATGATTTTTCTGCCCACTTTTTAAAAGATTGTGTGTTCCCTGTCAATATGACATTTTAATGTCTCTATTAGATTGTTAAGAGTGTTAGACAAGCCTTCTACCATTTTTCAATATATCCTCCAACAAGACAAGAACCTTATGTATATTCCCTTCTTCATCCATACCTCTTACCACATCATATGTTCTATCATCTGAGGTTTGGTTCTAGTTTATTTTTTTCACCATCTACACTTAATTTAAAATAAGCTTTAGGAGTCCCTAGTTGCACAGTCAGTTAGGTGTCTGACTCATGCTTTTGGCTCAGGCCATGATCTCAGGTTGTGAGAGCAAACCCCAGGTCAGGCTCTGTGCTCAGCAGGGAGTCCGCTGAAGAGTCCCTCTCTCTGTGCTGCTCCCTCCCACTCTCCCTTTCTCTTTCACTCAATCAAATAAATAAATAAATCATTTTTAAAAGATTTTATTTATTCATGAGAGACACAGAAAGAGAGAGAGGCAGAGACACAGGCAGAGAGAGAAGCAGGCTCCATGCAGGGAGCCAGATGCGGGACTCTATCCCTGGACTCCAGGATCACACCCTGGGCTGAAGACAGGTGCTAAACCACTGAGCCACCCAGGGATCCCCTAAATAAATCTTTATAATAAAATAAACTTTAACTTTAAAATTTAATTCCACTTTATTTTTCAACATCTGTACTTAATTTAACAATGAGCTTTTTCTTTTGCTGCTTGGATCCCTGTCTTCTTTTGTATTCATTGTCTTGAAATATTAGCCTCTGATAATCATTTCCAATAAGGTAGGTGATAAACCTTCTAAATCCTTGAATTACTGAAAATGGTTTTACTTTGTTCTCTCAAATGATGTGCTTTAGCTGTAGAGAGAATTCCATTTGAAATTATTTGTTCATCAGCATCCAATGTGCTGGTGTCACTCTGACTCTCATTCCTTTCTGGCTAATTTGGGGCCTTCAAGATTTTCTCTTCATTCTTGACATTCTGTGATTTCATTATAGACCTTTTTTTCAGTTCATTCTTATAAATATATAGTTCTTTCAATATGAGAACTCCTGTCTTCCATCAGAGAAATTTCTCTCTCTCTCTTTCCTCCTCCATTCCCATATATTCTTCCCTCCAGTCTACATTTTTCTCTTGATAACTCTTGTTAGAAAAATATGGAAACATCTGTATATACTTTAGTGTCTCTTTCATGCTACATTAGTAGAGAATGCTGTGACCCAATTTTACAAATCATTAATTCACTCTTAACTGTTGCAATAGCCTGTTTCTCTTTCAAGGGTACAGTGTCCTGTTCTCTTCATCTAAGGCTGCTAATTTTAGTTCATTTTATGTCTCTTGTTGCTTTGTAATTCTGCTTCCTCGGGGGTTCATTCAACAGTTATTTCCTGGGCACACTGTGGAATTTAGGCATTTTTCTGGTTGCTGGAGATGGAATTCAATATCTCTGTCATGAAACTAGTAGCCTTTTTCCTGAATTTGTGATTCTGATGGAGGGTTTATCCTTATCTGTAACTGTCAGGCTCTAAACAACTCCAGCAGCCAGACATGTGTTATTTCATGTAAAAAGTATCTTAAACTTTGAAAAGATTGACATAAAGTCCAGATTTCCCAGTTCTCCCAACCTTTAGGACTAACTAATGTCACTGGGCTCTCACTTGTTTTTTTCAACAATTGGTTTAAGCTGAGTAGTGGCTGTTAAAATAGGGCATGTTCTTCCCTATTATCTTAAATGTGAAGTATTTTTTCCCCTGAGAGATTCTTTTTAAATTTGTCCTACAATCCTTTTATTGACTTTTAAATTTCATTTATAAAAAGCTTTACTGTCAGAGAGCTCTTCCTCTCTGATTTTCATAGCGTTATGTTCTTGTTTTGTGAATGCAGTATGTTCTTTTATTTAATTGAGAATGTTAATCATAATTTTTAAAAGATATTTATTTATTTTTATTTTTTTTAAAGATTTTATTTATTTATTCATGACAGAGAAAGAGAGAGAGAGACAGGCAGAGGGAGAAGCAGGCTCCATGCAGGGAGTCTGATGTGGGACTAGATCCCAGGTCTCCAGGATCACACCCTGGGCTGAAGGTGGCAACAAACTGCTGGGCCACTGGGGCTGCCCCCTTTTTATTTTATTGAGAGTGTACGTGTGAGTGGGGGAAGGACAGAGGGAGAAGGATACGGAGAGAAGTAGACTACCCGCTGAGCACAGAGTCTGACTCAGGACTCAATCCCACAACACTGAGCTCATAACATGAACTGAAATCAAGAGTCTGATGCTTAACCAACTGAGCCACCCAGGTGCCCCCATAGATTTTTTTGTAATCAAGCACCCTTCTTGCCTTATAGATTGCCTCTTTCCTCTGAGATATTTTTCCAGATTCTTTTTTCCTCCTTCTCTTTTTTATACGAACTTTCCTCCAATGTCTGTTGAACCTTAAACATATCTTTTGTACTTAAGTGTGATGCTCTAAAATGCTGATTGGAAATCTAGATGGGAGTACCACTTACTGACTAGTGAACTTCATTATAGGATGAAAAGTGAAGGCAATAAACAGCCTTTTCAACTATGGGCCCCAAATGCTATTTTAGGATATCTTCCTTCTACAGCCATTCTTCTCTAGGAAAGAGTTCCTCAGTCCTGCTAGGAGTGGTGGGAGTTGCATATGTGGCATTTTGAGGAAAGTGACCAAGGATTCAGAGGGTCAACCAGATTATCCACTTAAAATTCTTTTCAGTCTCTGCTGTACCTTGCCATATTGGGTGCCTAGTTTCTGATACTACTCCTTTTCTGCAAGAGCGGATCTCTCCTGCAAGAATCAGGTTGGGGTGGTTGGCTGATTTCAACAAAGACGAGGAGGATCCTGCCAGGGTTTAATCATCTGTATATAGACTGTCAGCCAATTTTCTGTTAACAGCTCTTTGCTTCTTTTTCCCCTTATAAAGTCACTTCCAGATTCTCATCCATGTCTTTTTTGTCTTCTAAGAACACGTAGAAATGTTTCCTCTGCTCATGTCTCTTTCTTGTGGGTTAATACATTTTATCCTCCTTTACTGTTAGTTTACTGGAAATTTGCTAAGGAAGGGAGATAAATACATGTGACTAATCTGCCAGGTTGAACTAGAAATCTGGCTGAATAATTTTGCCCTCTTCTATCTAGATGGAAAAATCTCATTATTCATCTCTTGATGCAATAAAGTTTGGATATCCTTAAATAATTCTAAAAAGCAAGGAATTAATTAGTATTACATTTTGTGAATTCTGCAACACAGAACGGTGTGAAATCTAGGAAATCAGAAGTACCAGCTTCTTCTCCAGCTCACACTTTCGGAATATAAATACTTTTGCCATTTACCTTAACTGTATTTCATATCAAGATGGCATCCCTTTAAGTAAAAACATTTTAAAATTAAAAACTAGAATTCTATTTTCATCTTTATTTGCCATGTGACTTTTCTGGGCACACGCGATTCATGGTTTTTGTGATTTATTTTTAGAGGAGAACACTAAAGAATGGAACAACCACAGCTTGTTACTTTGGAACAATTCACACTGACTCATCTCTGCTCCTTGCAGAAATTGCAGGTGAGGAAATTAAACCATGATTTATGGACACATCAAGCCAAGACAGTCAGACCATGCCCAGCAATGACTGATACATGTGGGCTGTACTGCCTTTTAATTGCTAGAATTTGAGTGCTGCACTTCTTGCAAGTAATTAGGTGTTTGTATATAGCCTTTGAATGTTTTTTATTGTGTAAGTAATATGATTATTTACTTATGGTTTTGATTCCAGAATGATGTGTATGGGTCTGAATTTTGTAGATGAATTTAGGGTGTTTACTAATTCTCACGGTGGCAACAGTTTAATGTATTATAATCCGCAGGCATGTCTTAGCTGTTGGCTAGACTTAGAACACTGTGCTAGATGATGGGAACACAATGAAATAGAACATAGTCTCTGCCCTTGAGGAGCCAGACAGGATTAACCAATTAATAACCACATGCCTTGATTAATAACTGTACTAACCGCTGCTTTGCTCTTGCTAGATGCCTGGCTTTGCACAAGGCATCCTATATGGATTATCTCAGCTCAGTTGCAAACAGTCTTTAGAAGTAGTTTTTTTTTTAAATTTTTATTTATTTATGATAGTCACACAGAGATAGAGAGAGAGGCAGAGACATAGGCAGAGGGAGAAGCAGGCTCCATGCACCGGGAGCCCGACGTGGGATTCGATCCCGGGTCTCCAGGATCGCACCCTGGGCCAAAGGCAGGCATAAACCGCTGTGCCACCCAGGGATCCCTAGAAGTAGTTGTTAATGTCCTTGCGTTATAGATGGATAAACTGATACTCAGAGGCCATAACATGCCCAAGTCACACAGCTAGTAAGCAGATATGAGATTGGCTTTAGATTAGTAATTCCAGGGGGCACCTGGGTGGCTCAGGTTGTGATAGACTCCAGGGTCCTGGGATTGAGTCCCACATCAGGCTCCTCACAGGGAGCCTGCTTCTCCCTCTTCCTGTGTCTCTGCCTCTGTGTGTCTCTCATGAAGAAAAAAATAAAATCTTAAAAAAAGAGATGAGTAATTCCAAAATTTGTATCTTGCACAGTGCCCAGAACATAGCAGATGATCAGTACGTACCATTGGCTGATGTGCTGGTACTTCTGCTTTTTAGCCAAAGTAGTTTCAGCCAGAGGCTTAAAGGGGAGCACTGAAAATATATATTGCTATTTTTGGGTGAGATAGAGGAAACTCAGAATTGGATCAACTGGAAAGAATTCATAGAGGGGGACTTTAAACGGCGCATTACAGGGACATCAAATGGGGATAGAGGAGAGTATTTTCCCAACAGGGGAAATGACATGGACAAAGGTGTGGCGACAGGGAAATCCATAGTGATACACAAAGCTGGGAACAGAGTGACTGACCTGGAGGACAGGATTCATTGCATGGTGGGTGGGAGAGGAGGCTGGGCAGATGGGATAGTTCAGATTGTGGACAGGTTCAAATATGCATCAGATGCTCAAAGATTTTGAGCCAGATGAGGTATGTGATAAAGGTGGTGTTTCAGGGAGGAGTAACTAATGGCTAGGTATTACAATGAATTACAGGGGAAAGAGAGAGGCAAAAAGACTTCTGCAAGACTCCTAGGACAGAGGCAGAGACATTGTACACAAAATTAATATTGCCCCACGTAGCTTCAACTTTCTAGCTGAAATAAAACTTCTGTAGCATCTCTAATGAGGAATAGGTTCCGGAAGTGCTGAGCGCTACTAGTAGTTCTAAATCAGATTCCCCACTGATGGCAATAATTGGCATTGCTACGGATAAGACGAGCAGCAGTATCTTTTCTAAGCTCTGCGTGCCAGACCCTTTATATACATTATTGAGTGTATTCCTCATAACCCTACATGTAACAGAAGACATTGGGCACATACAAGTTTAGACTGTAATCAGATATTATCACTGAGTCCTTAGTAATCCAAGGATTAATGAGTCAATAAAAGACCTTTATATCTTACAGAATTTGGTGTGGTTTTATTGCCATTGTTATTGTTCTTAAATGGTGTGATGATCTCACTTGACATTCTCACTTGTGTCTTCATAATGATTTTAATTTAAATGTGTTTCCTAAAGACTGGGGAAAATAGTCTTTTGGGGAGAAGACAACCTGACTTCAGATTCTGTTTGTGTGTGCCTCACAGATAAATTTGGGCAGCGGGCATTTGTGGGCAAAGTCTGCATGGATATGAATGCCACTGTTCCAGAATACAAGGAAACCACTGAGGCATCAATCAAGGAAACAGAGAGGTACATTTGTCCTGATTTATCTGGTGGGAGATCCCTCTGAGGCACTGATGGAGTTAGAGATAGGGAGCATTAACCTCTGTGGACCAGGAAGATAACGCACATGTCACTGTGTGGGTCTGCCTTCGTTTATGCAGTTGGTCTGCTCCTAAAGAAAGTGTCGCATGTCAATACTATTTTGAAGCCTCTGGGAATTTGCTATAGGAGTTTTAGGGCCAATCCCCTTGTGAAATGAACGATTCTTTTTAAAAGTTAATGATTTACCACTTCCCTCTTCTCTCTTATAGATGGGAGGCTTCTCCTATCCATTGAATTGCTTTAAGTGTATGTGGTCTGCGCATCAGATTACTTTTGGTTGTGGGGTCATCCTCTCATCTGAGGTCATGAGCTTTTGTTAATGCTCTTTTTAGATTACATTGGGATAAAATAGTGAAAGGGATTATAGGGAGAAGGAGAGAAAATGAGTGGGAAAAATCAGAGAAGGTGACAAAACATGAGAGACTCCTAACTCTGGGAAACGAACGAGGGGGAGTTGAAGGGGAGGTGGGTGGGGGGATGGGGTGACTGGGTGACAGGCACTGAGGGGGGCACTTGATGGGATGGGCACTGGGGGTTATAGTATATGTTGGCAAATCGAACTCCAATAAAAAATATACATAAAAAATAAATAAAATAATATTACATTGAGATAGTCTATGAATCCCAGAAGTACTTTATCGACATTTCTTTAATGGCTTTTCCATAGTCCCTTGAGGATTTTGATTTGACTAGGAATTGTGTTGTATGGCATTCAACATTCCAAGAGATGTAGAAGAGCATTCTTCCATTGTAAATCTTCCCCAGGACCTAACCTATCCTGATGCAAGTTTTAGAAGCCCAACTTTTCTACAGTTCCAAACATCCTCCACCTTAAATGTGTCCTCTGAAAAAGGGTGGCTTAGGAACTGCCACCAGCTCACAGAAAGGGCAAAGTGAGCACCTTCCTCTTATCATTGTCCACATGCTGAACTTTTTTACGGGTGTGGGTTTGTGGTCATACTAAACCATTTTATTCTGAAACAAAGGAGTACCAGAAGGCAGAAAGGTAGCTAGTAAATTTTTTCAGTCAGGGCACAAATAGCTCTTTCATGGACCCTACAGAAACTACCATCACTGATTGCCACCCCTGTCCTGTCTAGCCCCATTTCCTCTACCCTCTCCATTTTACAGCACCTCGGGCTTATTCTGTGTCTGCCTTACCCCAACATCTGTGCCCAGGAGGACTCAGCCTTTGAAAATAAATAATGAGGGATACCTAGGTGGCTCAGTTGGTTAAGCATCTGCCTTTGGACCGTGTCATGGTCCTGGGGTCCTGGGATCAAGCCCTGCGTTGGGCTCTCTGCTGGGCAGGGAATCTGCTTCTCCATCTCCCTCTGCCTGCCAGTCTGCTTGCTTCTGCTCTCTCTCTGTCAAATAAATAAAATTTTTAATAAAGAAAAGATAAGAAAGGAAATGATGATACTGTGTGAGAAGTAGCTCTCACTCTGTAAAGGAGAAGAGAGCCCTGTGACTTCTAAATGTCTCCAGGTGCATAGGATTCCAAGACTCTAAATATGCCTGGAGCATGACACCCTGAAATGTTCCCCCAAATAGAGCTTAAGCCAGTAGAATGGCTTGAGTGCTATGGGAATACTCATGAATAGCTCAGCTGATGTTAGATGATAAAATTGCATCTCCCTGTGATTTTGCACTCTGTCTCTCTGGGTGCAAATGAGAAAGCAGAGTAATTACTACTTGTTAATCCTTAATTAGTGGTGGTGAAACACGTATAGCGTCAGAAGGGTTTGCATGGATATGAAGACATGTAGGTATCACGTTTCCCTCCTTTTAAAAAAACTACTTAAAATGCAAAATTTTATATCTTCCCATTTGTTGCTTTATTTCAGATTTGTGTCAAGAATGCTCCAAAAGAACGTAAGTAAGCTTATTCCCCACTTGGTTTTGGATTGCTATTGTGTTATTTGTAAGATTTGTTATTAAGTTGTTTGGTAAAGATTAGTCTGTGTACATTTGGCTTACTCCATGCAGGCAGAAATGTTTTCCCAGAGCTTTAGATTGTTTTTACAGTGGACCCTCAACTCAGTTCTGTGAGGTCAGCCTTTTTTTGTCTTCTCGATGGCTTTCCCTTCCTTTCTTCTGGAACCTTCTAAATACACAGGACTGGCCCAGGGGGAGTTGGGAGAGGGCTTCAGGGATGTGGACAGATTGATAGCAACTGGAAGTTGGTTATATCAACATTAACTCTGGCCTCTTGGATCCCCTGATCTGGTCTGAAGCATGGGTAGTGTCCTGATGCCCCAGTCATTGGCCACCTTGGACCCTAATGTTTAGTATGTCACATGGCCTGCAGACCCTCAGCCACACACTCCTCTTTGCAGTGTCCTGGCATTGGTGAGCCTGTGGAGGCAGTGCTGTTTCCTGCCTCTACCGCCAGCAGACTGGACCGTAGCTCCATTGTGCAATCTCTTAGATGGGCAAACCAGACTCTCCCCTTACCAACTTTTGAGGGCTGATTGGAAACCATAAAAACCCCATTACTTTCAATCTCATCTTGGGAGAACAGATGGAGCTTTGTGGTTCCACATCCTCACCACTCCCCTTGGAGCCCTTCCCACCTGTTCAGCCTTCACCCTGGGTGACATCAGAGCCAGTGCTGCCACTAAACGTCCTGAGGGAGGCCATGGCCTGCACGCCTCCCCAAGATGTAGTTGGGGAAGGGGCCACTGCTTCACTTTTATTTTCCCATAGCAGTCTCCTTTAGAAGTTCTTCTGCTTCCCATTTTTCTTCTTGAAGGCCACCAAGTCAAGGCCTCGTCTGAGCCTTCATGTGGATGTAGGACTGGGGGTATCTGTCATTTGAGACAAGATCTTCTGTTGAACTTGGTGCTAGTCTCTCTGTTGTCCTTAGCCATGAGCTGTTTCCATGAAACCCACTACTTCCACCCACTCTTAGAATGAGGGACTATCACCCAAAATGAAGACATAAAATTATCACGTTGTATGATATGCGTGTTGAGGTATGCCATGCATTCATAATATCCATAGTTTCCTTACCAATTTTTTAAATTATTATTTTCAGTATTCTAGAGTGAAGCCCATAGTGACACCACGTTTTTCTCTTTCCTGCACTGACACCTTGTTGAATAAACTAGGAAGCATCGCGAAGATCCATAATTTGCATATTCAGGTGGGTGTTTTTCTCCTATACATGCCTCTGTCAACACCGGCAAGACTTCTCTGTATCCTAAATTCTGTTGGTAATCTCCAGTTCTTCTCCTGAGATCTCCTAGAGAAATAGCATCAAACGACAGGAAGGGCTCTTACAGACATCACCTAAATCTGCTTCTTTAATTTCCCAGATAAGAAACTTAAACTTCCTTTTACCCTCAATTTTCTTTGATCAAGCATGGAGAGACAAGGACATCATATGTAACCAAGCCAGATCAATGAGACACTGCTTACCTGTTCTCTGTAGGATAAATTTAATTCATTTCTTTCCCACTTTTCTCTTTTATTTGATCTTTTTCTCAGTATTCTAGGCCTTCATTTTTGGAGGAACCACCTATTATTTGAAAAGCAAAAAGAACCTAATTTCTACCTTACAAAAATGCATTTAAAAGCCCTTTTGTTCTGAGTTTCTTAATTTAAAATCAGGAACAAAAAAAGTGTATCTTACTTTGTCACTAAATGGTTGCAATTTAGGAATAAAGCACTTTTTTGAAGCTTTCAGCTGGGTTAAAATTGAGATTTGCAAGCTCCCCTTCCCCCGTCCAAGCTTCATTACAGACTGCATTAAAATTTTCCTCCTTAAGAGTTGACTATCTTATAACAAAGGGCAAGTTAGAGAAAAGGCAACACATTGATTCTTTATCAAGGTGGAGGGTGTTTTTTTTTGTTTGTTTGTTTTGTTTTAATAAGATTTATTTTGTTGAGGCTCATTAACTATTCTCATTACCCTTCTCCCTTTTTGGAGGACTGTGGTATTTGTATTTTTTATTCAATCCCATATAATTGTAGGGGAGGAAAAAGTCATCCTTGACCTTCTTAGAGTCCCTGGCTGGGTCTGGAGACTAAATTGACAAAGGAGAAAAGCATACAAATGTATTTAATATAAATTTTACATGATACAGGAGCCTTCATAAGGAAATGAAGACGCAAAGTAAGAAACAGGAGCATTTCTAGGCTAGATTTGGTGACATGTGAACAGTCATGGAGGAATATGATCGTTGTTTGGATTCTTCTGGGCACCCCTTTGTCTTCAGAGATAAGGCTGCTCCTTTCCTCCAAGTATAGGATGGGCACCCTCACATAAAAGTTTTTTGATCTGTTACAGGGATGATGGGTAGGGGAAGGTCATTCTGATCTTCAGCTATTTTCCTTCAGCTTAAAATGTACAATATACTACAGTGCCACATTTGGAGGTAATGTGTCCTGAACTCCATGAACACACAAAAAAAATCAAGTATATCTTTGCTAGAGGTGTATGCATGTGTGCATGTTCATTCAGCATTTACTCAACCTTATCAAAGTGAAAAGAATCATCTGCTTGACCTTTCTTCCCTTCAGATGC
The DNA here is from genome assembly GCF_905146905.1 of Nyctereutes procyonoides. Taxonomy (NCBI): domain Eukaryota; kingdom Metazoa; phylum Chordata; class Mammalia; order Carnivora; family Canidae; genus Nyctereutes; species Nyctereutes procyonoides. The sequence continues at coordinate 52,011,956 of NW_026575146.1, read as the reverse complement.
CCATGTATTTCCTTAGTGGTCTAGATTTCCTCAAGGCCAGGATAGAGCTCACCCTCTAGGTAGAACACTCTATTTTTAGACTATTGCTCTTTTTTCTCTTATTTGGTTCACACTCTACCTCATGGAGAAAGGGAAATGGCTTTGCTATTCTTGGAAGTGGCAACTTGCTCATGAGTTTTTTCCCATAATATGTACTCATCACCAGTTGATCTGGAGTGATTTTTGTTTTAGGCAAGGGGATGGAGTGGTTACACTTAAATGTTGTGTCTCAAAAGTACTTACTGCCCTCTCAGGGTTTATGGTGCCCTGGAGTAAGGTTGGTGTATGGGCCAGGACTCATTTGTTTCTATTGGGTGTGGATTTTTATGGGCTCTTTTTTGGTGACTTCAGAATTGTCAAACTCAGTTATTAACAAACTGTCTTCTGTACAAGAACTTATTTTGGAAGCTGACAAAGTGGGCAAAATGAGGACAGTGTTCTTAAGTCCCAATCCTGCTTCTTCCTGAGACGCAACTTGTTTATGCCTTTTACATATTGGATTTCTATGAATTTTTATATGAATAACGTATTCAAAACTGGAAGACTTTAGAATTTAGAAAATCACTCATTTAGCCCAACCCTAATATTTGAGAGATGAGAATGTAGAGACCCAAAGGAAAGAACTGATTCACCCTAAGACAAATGACGAGGCTCAGAACTTGGGCTAACATTCATCTCTCCATGTTCAAGTTCCAGTTTTCTTATGAAAGAACCATGCTGTCTGTCCTTTTATGGCCAATAAACTCTTAATGGCCAGTACCAGAAGAGGCAAGTTGCCACAAATAGCTAGGTTCTTGACTCTCTTCAAGTACTTTTTATTTTTATTCATTCTTGCTATAGAAAGAACATAATATGGATTAAGGTTAGGGCTAGAACATTACATATTGATGTAATTATCATGCTCACATTCATAGTTTCTTTTTCTTATAGATGTTATATATCATATGAATAATTGTTTCCAATAAAGCACATGTAGAATCTTTGTTGTCTTATATAGGGAAGTAGAAACCATCCTTATCATTGTTGGGGTAGGAAGTATAATTTCTAATGGTATTTCACATTAGAAAATTGAAAATATTATTTCTTTTCTTGTAGAGCCACATAAGTGAAAATATCAGTGAAGTTGAAGCTGTGAAGAGCCTGTTTTACAATTATAAAAATTACACAGATGTGTATGATAGAAACAATCTTCTGACAGATAAGGTACATTGCATATCATGACATAATCTGTGTAAAGTATGGCATATTTATGTACATTTTAAGATCTCAGTAATGGAGGGCAGTGGGGAAAAATGAAATAATAAAATAAAATCTCAATAGTAATCTTCAGACTTCAACATGTGCGCATTTCCCAAACTAGAGTAAAGCTTATATACCACGCGTGCATGGATGTATAGTTAAAAATCGGCCTGAAGTTTCATGCCAGTAAATAAATCTAAAGACTTCTTTGGGGGTAAGAATGTCATTTGGCCCAAGGATATTTTGTCCGTATCCATCAGAATGTAAATGTGCATTCCCTTGAGTTAGCAGATGCATTTCTAAGGATCCATTCTGTAAGGAATATGAATAGGAATGTTAATTAATGTGAAAGTCAGGAAATGTCTATCAGTGGGGGATTGTCTAGATTATAGAACATCCATAATTAAAATTTTATCCAGCATTCGCAAGAATGATGTATACAGGCTCACAAGGAAGAATGTTTATAAGGGTTGTTTGTGTTTGATGTGTGTATGTGTGGGTGCATGCTCACTTAAAAACAGTGATTTGGAGGGGCATCTGGGTGGCTCTGTGGTTAAGCACCTGACTCTTGATTTGGGCTCAGGTCATCAACCCCATATTGGGGTTGATGCTGAGTATGGAGCCTGCTTGAGAATCTCTCTTTCCTTTTCCCTCTGCCCCTCCCCACTTACGTACTCTTTCTCGCTCTCTCTCTCTGTCTCTTAAAAAAAAGTATAAGGGAGTACAAACATTGAATGTTAAAAAACGGTCTTCCTGAGGGAGAAAACAGAAGGACTTTTTACTCTATTTTTAAACACTGTGGTATTGCTTTTAAAAATTAGTATATAATACTTTCATAACTAAATAATTTTACATTAATTAAAATTAATATAGTGAGGTGACACCTCATTACAACCATATACCCCTTGGCCTCTAATGAATTGTACAGACTGCATGGAGAGTTGAACCTACTGCAGCAAATAAATTCTACTGCAGTGAATAAATTCTTTGGGATGATGAACAGAGGGCTGAATATGACTACTTTGAAAGGTTAATATTCTACATAGATCTTGTAAATGCTACACTGTAATTTTCATCCTCCTTTACATATATTTCCATATGATTAATAAATTAACCTCCTATTTGCATGTTAATTTTATTTGTACAGAGTTTGGGAAATTTTTATTTTATTAATAATTCTGTGGTCACTGAGCTGTGTCTCCCAAAGGAGAAAGCTATTAGAAACAGGTTTTGTACTGAAGGAAAAAGAATTTTGAAAGAGTAAAGCCTTTTTATTATTTTATTTTATTTTTTTTCTTTTGAGTAGAGTTGATGCAGAGCATTACATAATGATTCAACTTTTCTCTGTTATGCTGTGCTCACCACAAGTGTGGTACCACCTGTCACCATACAACATATTACCATTGACTATATTCCCTATTACCATTGATTATATTGCCTTTTATTCCCAAGACTTATTCATCGCATAACTGGAAGCCTGTGTCTCCCATTCCTCTTCCTTCATTTTGCCTATCCTCCTGCCCCCCTTCTCTTCTGGCAACCATCACTTTGTTTTCTTTGTTTATAGGTCTGATTCTGCTTCTGTTTCTTTGCTTATTAATTTTTCTTTGTTTTAGTTTCCACATATGAGTGAAGTCATATGGTATTTGTCATTTGTTGCAAATGGCAATATCTCATCTTTTTTATAGCTGAGTAATATTACATGATATATATATATATATATATATATATATATATATATATATACACACATACTGCAAGAAAGGCTTAAGTCTTATTCAGGAAAACCCACAAATCTTACCAGGACTAAATAGAGAAGTATTGTATGTGTGCAGTGCCTGCCTTCATGGATAATTTTGTCTTCCAAATTAATAGATACATTTCCTAATTTTGTGAAAATGTAAATATAGGTGATAAAACAGTTTGGATTTATTTTAAAGATTTTTTTATACTTATTCATGAGAGACACAGAGAGAGAGAGAGCCAGAGACACAAGCAGAGGGAGAAGCAGGCTCCCAGAGGGGAGCCTGAAGCAGGACTTGATCCCAGGACCAGGATCAAGCCCTGAGCCAAAGGCAGATGCTCAACCACTGAGCCACCAGGTGCCTCTTAAACGGTTAATTTGGTTGTGTCAACTATACTCCAATTTTAAAAAGACTTAAAAGATAGATAAATAAAGATTATTTGGTTATATGTGTTGAGAGCATCAGTGCCTGTATTTAACTAGGAGCAGAAATAAAAGCCCAACTCTTTCCAGGATTATGCCTACAGCTTCCATGTCTGACAAAGGAAAACTTACTTATAGTAAGTTCTGATTGAGATAGGAATAAGCACAGCCCCACTGGTTGCTCACCATGTAGAATAAGAAAATAAAGTAACTTGGTTGTTTTCTAAAGCAGAGATGAAGACATCATAGTATCTTTGAGCTGGGTGGATATCCTATGCTGTAGATCACCTGGACCCTCATTATTTTATAGATTAAAAAAAGAAAAAAAGTAAGATCCACACATTTGCTGAGAATTGTGTAATCCAGTGTTTTTACAGGCCTTTTTTTAAGAGTAACTTGTACATGGATTTTATACATACAAGTAATCATAAATGGTCTTATGAAGATGTTTACAGACAAGTCACAGCTTCTGTCTGTGCCTGTAACATCTTGCGGTCAGTGAAGACTATCGGAAACATTTTTAAGTGGTAAACTCCACACACTCTTCTCCACACACTCTTCTCTCACTCTTCTCTCCAGACAGTGATGGCACATGGCTGCTACCTTTCTGCAGAAGAACTGCAGGTATTCAAGGAACGAGGAGCAGCTATCTCACATTGCCCCAATTCTAACTTATCGTAAGTATGCAATAATTAGTTGGTAGAGTATGATCATTTGGGTTGCAAATTAGCAGCTTAAATACCTTTGTTTTCTCAGTCATGCCTCCAAGTGTCCTTCTCCTAGAGTTCTGTTTGATTGGGACAGGAACCAGATAGACGCACAGAGGCTCACCTGTGCGTTGATAGGGAGAAAAAGCACTCAAAAGAGGATACTTTTGCCTTTGAAGAACACAACATCTCTTAAAATTTTTGTGCAAAAAATGGGACATTAGGAAAAAGAAAGAGTTCAAAACCTACAGCATTTTGGGGTTTGAGCTAAGGACTACAAGAACGCACATGCCAGCCAGGTGTTCTCAAGAGAGGGGACTGGCTTCCCATTACTTTGCATGCTTTGTAGTCAGAAAGGTCAGTGCTATGAGAAGCACTCCATGGTATATGTCATGCTGCTGGATCCAATAGAATGTCAGTTCACACAGGAGGGACCATGTCCTATTGTAATTTCCTAGAATTCAAAGCTTCATTCATAATTAGTTTTTAACCCTTTCAAAGGTCTTAAATCTTATAAGGGAGTCAGATGAAAATTATGACCTGTATCTTCAGAAAAAAGCTCATAGAGATAGAGATGTCACATCTAATTTCAGGAAATTCATAGATCCCATGATACCTATGGATGCTAGATTAAGAATCCATGTTCTAGGATTCAATACAGAAAGGATCTCATTTCTAGTGCTAGTTGATCCAGACTCCTCCCACTTAGAGGCAGGTTGAGATGGATCATTCATATATTCATTCAAAGAATTTATTTAGCTTCTACTAGATTTTAGTTTTTTTGAGGGTTACTTTGTGTCATTTTGTTTTGAGTTCCTGGAGAAGCAGACCATGATATAATCCATGTGCGAGTAGTTTATTTGGGAGGTGATCTGAGGAAACACTTTTGGGGATTGATTGGTAAGACAGAGAAGGGAAAGAAGTCAGTAAGAACGTATCATCAAGCATGTGACCACTGTAGGCTCCTGAAGCTTGATTCTTCCAGAAAACTCAGGGAACCAATGTCCAAAACAGACTTCAAAGTCATTCTGCCCAAGGGGTGAGGAAGCAGGGATAGTTATCCCCACAGACCTGTCAGTTATTGTGGAGGGCTGCTGGGTGAAGTGAAGGAGCATTAATTCCCTGGAACTCCTGACCTTCCTGAAACAAGGGCAGAGTAGGTTGTGTCATGGGGAAAGAGCCCCTTGGTAGAGTTGGGAGGTACTGGTGATTGGAAGTCTAGGGAGTCGGCCCGCAAAAAGGATGCATGTCAGATGTGGTATAGGAAAGGCATGAAGGCCACAGAGCTATATTTCTGGTGTGTATTGAAAGGTTCCAGAGTCTTCTGGTTTTCAGACATGATGGGGCATGACAGGGAATCTTGTCCATATATGGCGAGGGACCATAATTATGGTCTAACAACTGACCAGATAGGGAAAGGATTTAGCATCCCATGGGTTAGTTATACACTATCTAAATTAAAAGATGATCCAGTTTTGCAAATTGAGGTTGGAAGTTAAATTTCTTTATGGATAAATTTCTGTTAGATGGTCACTGCTGTTCTTTCTCCAACAACTTTAAAAGATTTATTGCCTGTGCATTGGGGCTTCGACAATGGTAGTTAGGTGTATCTTCAAGCAAGACCACTTTGACCTTTGCATCTTCTCAGACTTCTAAGGAACACTTTAGTTTTCCTTTGTTTTTATAGAAAGGTGGCACATCTAGTAAGCTCAAGGTCGTAATGTCCAGAATTCAGCCTGGAACCTTCTCTCCTAGCTGCTACGGTCCTCAGCAGCAGCCTGTGAACTCTCAGGCCCTGACTCATTAGCCTGCACCTCCTTTCCTAGTAGTACCCTCTTTGATTTTGCAAGTCATTACTCACTCAGGGTAACAAAGGATCCCAGACACAGAGGAAAGATATACTTCTTAACATAGAAGCATTGATAAGTTGGTTTAAAAAACAAAACAAAACACTGAAGACCAATAGACTTTTGCACTACCTGAAAGATCGACTTTCTTCATTTATTTTTCCTTATAAATGATCCCATTTTCCTTCTGTTTCTTGCTGTTCTGTACCTTCCTGAGATTAACCTCGACCCAAGGACTAAAGCTCCTTTATGATCACCTTTTACTCTGGGACATGCGATTTGATTTGGCTAATGTGTTTGTGTCAACATGAGCTGATATGATGGGAAACATAATTTTAGTGAAATCGCCATCATTATTGCATTGGTATCCTCTTTTTTGGTTGGAAACACATGGGTCCCCTTGTTCTGACTATCTCTTCTCTCTACAGGCTCAGCAGCGGCTTTCTCAATGTGCTAGAAGTTCTGAAACATGAAGTGAAAATAGGGCTGGGTACAGGTCAGTAATTTGCTATTTGGATGTGGGCAAAGTGGTCGAGTAGATGCATAATTTTATGATGTGACTAATTTTCAAGCAACAGTGTTATATTTAAAAATTTAGTTTTATTATCTGGTAAAACTCGAGCTAATAAAATAGGTTGGAAGCAGGAAGAAAATGTATAAAGAGGGAGGAGTGTTGATGACACTAAATTCCTGAAGGCCATTATCCTTGCTTACTGTTCAGAGATTGGGTAAAAAAGGGTAGCTCCTTCCAAGTTGTGTTAGGGGGTTTTTGTTGTTTTTTTTTTAATAAAAAAATTTCTTGATTTTTTTCTTCCTCTTTTGTTTTGTCCTTCTGTCTAGATTCTGATGGTTTGGATTTGTATGGTTTTCGTTTTCAGTAACTGTCATCACAAATATTGTCTTGGAAGAAAATTATTTGATCTTGCCATAGTGAGCACAGGTTCAATCTATGCCAGTATTGAGAACTTTGAGATATATGAAGAACTTGCTTTGCTTTTGAGCAGTGTTTAACAAAATGAGATTCCAATTCCCACAGGCAGTCTGTAGTTTGCTGACTTGAAGGACATTCTAGGCGGCTGATGAGTTAGTGATGTCTCTATTTTTTACAGTATATTTCAATTGTTTTTCCTGACTGTGGGCAGTGTAGCTCACTTTGAAAGTGTGAGACAGGCCCAAATGCCTAGGCATATCCTCTGTGAATCTTTTATTACTGTGTGTGAATAAACTAAAAAATTTTTAAATGGGTGTGGGACACAAGGATTTATTTTTTGTTCTTGATGCAGTTGTCTTCCTGATACTTAAAAGCATTGGGATGTTTGTATATTGATGATGATGGTTGTCATCATTTTCTGCAATAACTCACATCTCAGTTAATTTTATACCAGCAATATTAGTAAGAAATACAATAAAACAAAATGAATTATTCATATTTTTCAAGAGATATGCTAGATTAGATATTCTCCCCAATTTTATATGAGTCAAAAGAACTACGATTTTAAAAAAAATTCTCATTTAAGTCTTTAATCATTGAGACTGTGGTAATATGTGGATATAGTCACAGGTGTTAAGGTAGTTATTTTAACTTCACAGAAAAGTTTTAACAAATAAGAAAAACATGGCCAAGAATTTTTGTTACATACTAGTCTGTTAATGAAAAATTTTGTAGACAGCCAAAAATCAGGTAGGTATTGCTTTCCAGTTTTCTAGAATTTTGGTCTCCATGATTTAAGCTCATCACATGACTTCCAGTTCTTGACTTTGAGTTGTATAGTGATGGAAAATGTTTATGTAAAGTTTTGTCACTTACTAGCTATAAGAGTTTGAGCAAATTTCCTTAATTTCCTAAGACTTCATTTCCTTAATTTCTATAACAATAACATGAGTAATAACTATGTCTGTCTTACAAGCTTGTTTTGAAGCTTAAACGAGAAAAAAAGTCCATGCAAAATGCTTAGCATATACTTGGCAGATTGTACTAGTCAATAAATATTGGTTTAAAGGGAAAGAACAATGTTGGTGTATTGACCAAAGGTTTGATTAAATATGATATATTGACTTACGAATTGGGAGAATACTGTTGCATTTTACACAATCTCTGTTGTAATAGCCCTATTTTGTTCCACTCTTTCTGAAACACAGCCTTTATATACCAACCTGCCCGTTCCATGTAGCCTTCAGAAGATCATTTAACTTCACACTGTGGGCAGAGAGCAGGTCCAAAAGTGGTTTGTTCACCCTGTCTATTAGAAGTGGAGGCAGATCTGGACTTTCTCAACTATTAGATAGGAGAAACCCACATGAAGTTTAACAAAAATATTGCAAAACAAGAGAAAGTCATATCAAAAAGAATGAGGGGCACCTGGGTGGCTCAGTTGGTTAAGTGTCTCACTCTTGCTTTCAGCTCAGGTCATGATCTCAGGGTCCTGTGATCAAGCCCCACATTGGGATCCACAGTGGGCATGGAGGCTGTTTAAGATTCTCTCTCTCCTTTGGCCCCCCTCCCCACTCATGTGCAATGTGTGTGCTTTCCTCTCTCAAAACAAAAATCAAATAAAAACAATGAGAAGATGAGGTTATCTCTGAAAATGCTCTACTTCAGGATCTAGAAGAAACTTTCAGAAAATTGCCATCATCCGTGGAGTACAAGAAGACATGGTACTATGAAAAGACCACAAGTTGTGATGGAAAAAGTAATTTTTTAAATGAAAGAAGAAAACTGAGGGGAAAAAAAGAATGAGAAGCATGTAGACAATCCTACATGACAGGAGGGAGGGTAAATTTTACAACCACTTTGGAAAACTGTTTGGCAGTTTCTTATAAAGTTAAATATACCTCTACATATGACCCAGTAATTCCATTTTGGGGTATTTACCCTAGAGAAATGAGCACATATGTTTTCAGAAAGAGTTGTACATGAATGTTTATACCAGCTGCATTCATAATAGCCCCACAATGGAAACAATCCAAAATCTTGCCGACAGGGGAATGGATAAGCAAACTGTGGCGTATTTATACAGTGGAGTGCCACTTAACATTCAAGAAAGTAGGAGCCACTGATATATGTGAAACAAAGGTAAATTGAAAAATATTTTGTTAATTGAAAAAAGCCAGGCACAAAAGAGCACATGCTATATGTCTCCATATGCATGAAACCTAGGGACCAGTAGAGCTAGCATTATGTTGATAGAAATCAGAAAGTGGTTGCCAAGGGTGGGGTATGGGGGCAGGGAAGGAAAATGCCATGAGAGAGCTTGCTGGAGGGATGGAAATGTTTAATATCTTTCTGGAGGTAGTTAAATGACTGTGTACAATTGTTAGCATTGGTCAAACTGGGCACCTGAGTTCTGTGCATTTTATGTTATCTCAATTATATTTCAATTTAAAAATAACAAGCCATGTAGGAACCTATGAGGAGTAGAACGATTGCAGAAAATTAAATCAGTGATGTGGAAAACATGGTTGATCAAAGACCAAAGGGGTGTTTGAGAATGATCTACATGCATAGAAAGCATAACACTAACACAGGGGGTTTTCCTGACCCACGATTCAGAATAAATAGAATAGAATTTTTGAAGAATAAATCTTTTCTGAGCTTAAAAAAGAACTGCATCATATTCAAAGAGAACTTACTCTGCCTAGGCTAAGTCATAACTGAACACATTGTGGCAAAATATTGGAATTGCAAAGAAAAAACGAAAAAAGCCCTAAAACATTGAGGCAGGGAAAAAAATGTCAGTTATCAATAAAGCAATTAAAAACCAGTTTGGTTTCAGATATTTTTGCTGGCATGAAAAATACCAAGAACAAGAAAGAGTTTGGAGCCAAATAGTTGTTGCTTAAGAATATTATATTGGACGAGATTTCTCCCTCATGTGTGAAGGCAACAGAATTCTCAGATGTACAAAGTTTTGGAAAATATTCTCCCCATGAATTCTTGGAAAAAATTACTTGAAAATCTACAGCATTCAATGAGTTTTGAGACAAAAACGACCAAGGTCTGGGGAAGTGATGGTAAATAGTCTACCAGGGAAAGCTAAGTCAGTTAAAATAGAAATAAGATTTTAAAAATGTAAAAGTTTAAAAAAAGAAAGCAAAATCAAAAATTTATCTTAAGAGGGAGTATGTACAATGTTAGAAGTAACATTTTAAAAAAATTATTAGGCTGTAAACCTTAAACTGCTCTCAAAATATAAAGTCAATAAACAACAACTACAGACATATAAAAAAATTAATATGGCAACATCAATCAAGAAGGGCTTCCCTCAGGTTGGAAGAGGTTCCCAGGACCTGAGTACCTGATAGTTATTTTTGAAATCAAGTGCCAGGTCCTTGAGTTTGAATGTTATATATTCCTTATACCATTTGAACATCTTCAATCTTTGATCATAAATTTTAAAAATAATACATACTCTCCAAGAAAGAACATTCCAGATATTACAATTCTTCTATTTTCTGATTTTGTTAACAGAAACTGAGAAATTGTGGTTTATGTGTAAGGTTGAGAGGATGAAGATGTATTTGGCAAGTGGGAGCAAAATTTTAAGTGTATAAAATTTCTCATCTCAGAATCATGAGACATAGTAAAAAACAGTAATCTGAAGGGAAAAAAAATGGAACAAGTTTACATCAACAAGACCTATGAATTCGTTAAAACAAACGACATATACATGGAGCCAGAATCCCACTCTTTTCCCCCAAAGATTTATCCATTTATTTCAGAGAAAGAGAAAGAGAGAGAATGCGTGCATGCATGTATGTGTGAGTATGGGGGAGGGAGAGGGGGAGAGAATCTCAAGCAGACTTCCTGCTGAGTGTGGAGCCCCACTCAGGGCTCGATACCTGACCCTGAAATCATGACCTGAGCCAAACCAAGAGCCAAATGCTCAACCAATTGAGCCACCCAGGTGCCCCCAGAATTCCACTTTCCAACAACTGTTTCCCATCCATCTTACTTGTTCCATTACTACCAAAGTAACAGTTCTTTGATCAGTCTACAGACTCTAAGCCACTGATTCCATGCTTTCTCAAATTCATTGTTCCACTCTTGATTAACCCATCTTAAATGCCAGAGTTCATTGCCATAATCATTCCCTTGGAAACTTCCTTGCTTCTCCTGTCCTCGCTTTCTTTGTACTCACTCAAAAGCCCGACCTCCTTGGTTATCCCAACTATTCCCCTTCTCAGTGTCTACAGCTGAGCAGCTAGAAGTTGCTGGAAAAAAAATTCTCCAGTGGGCTTTCATTTTAAATTTTGCTCTCAAATCCCAGATGGCCCTCAGCACTATACAAATAGACAATTATGTTGCTCTAATAAGCATGTGTCCCCATATTCCAAGGTAGCCTTTTCTTACTTTTCCTAAAATTTCTACCCTGAGGGGTGTTCTGTTTCTGCATTGTACCGACCCAGCCTATGACTCCTTAACATATCCTGAGTCCAGCCCCTTTTCCCAGACAGCCGCCACCACCTGATGCAGGTTGTCATGGTTTCTTGCCTGCACTCCTGCACTAGCCTCCTAATTGGTTTCATATTCATCTTGGGCCTTTTGAATCCTTCCCTTTTCATTTTTTTTTTGAATCCTTCCCTTTTCAAAAGAATTACAACAAAAATCAGACCATTTCACACCCCCTCCTGCTTATACCCTTCAATGGGGTTTTGAATACGCAACCCTCATTCCCAGGCACACAAAGCTCTGCACAGTTAGAGGCCCATCCACCTCCCAGCCTTGTGTCCCACCACTCCCTTTTTCCTACACTGGTTATTTTTCAACCTGCCCTAGGAGTCACACTCCTTTCTACCAAAAGACCTTTGTGTATTGTTTTCCTCTGCCTGGAATGCCCTTTATGACACTCTTTACATGGCTGACCTCTTCTCATTCCTTAGTTTAAATGTCATTGCCTTAAAGAAGGCTTCTCCCTGTAGAAATGGGCTTTCCACGTCCATTTTCTCTGCCATTAGCTGAATACAATCTAGAGTTACCATCTGTGTGTGTGTCTCTTTTCTTTCCCCTACACTAGATAGTTGGCCCACATGGAGCCAGTAACTTTTATTTATGAGCCTTAAATAGATGAAGCACATAGAAGATGCTCAATAAATAAATGACTGTTGATGAATGAATGAATGAATATGAAATGAATACACACATATCCAATCATGTCATTTAGTGTCATTGCTCTTTGACTCAAGTTTTTATTTTCATATGGTTTCTTTAGAGTCTTCTTGTAAGTAACAGTGTCCTTATTGTTGACTCTGGCAAGAAGTGATGGTGGTGTTCTTCATCATGGTAGTAGCCGGGCATGGGGGACCAGGAATACATTTTCTGCAAAATTCATTCTTTTTGGTCCCTCTACATACCCCATCTAGTTTCCATCTCTTGGTCCTTATTCCTCTGCACTTATGTTATTTAATTGGATTTTCTCAGCAGCTGTTAAGATAGGTGATGTAATTTCTATTTTCTGAGAAACCTGAGGTTCAGAGTTACTAAGTAACTGACAAAAGGTCAACAAAGCAATAAAGTTCCAGATCCACAGTTTAAAACCAGGTCAGTAAAATGTGAAGTTCATTATTTCTCTTTCCACCCCATCACACTGTCTCTTGTGATATGATAAAGTGGGGATTATACCTGCATTAAATGTGCTGCAGAGGGAGGAGGAAGCCATTGAATTCACTGGATAGCACAGGGATCAGGAAATTACTCTCCATGGAAATTTCTGGAACAAAAGCTTGACTCATCCTGACTAAATACCACACTCTGTGTGATCCAGGGTTCATCAATTCATCTGCCCAGTATTGTTCCTGTTGTTATTTTATTAACATAACCAAAGAGTATAAGAAGATAAGCAACGTAATAAGACCAGTCTCAAAATTATCTCAATAAATTGCATTGCATTGTTTTCTAATCTGTCCTTATTCTTTCCATATTGATGATTTTGATTAGATATTGAAGAAAAGACTTCTTTCTGCCATATTTCATAAAACTTGTTTTTATAACTGCAAATATTTAAGTCTTCCATGTTAATACCATCCTAACAGCATTGCTTTTGCTTTTGTTTCCTTCCAGTCTTTGTTCTTGTACAGCTGACCCTTGAACAATGTAGGGGTGAGGGATGATGACCCCTGTATAGTCAAAAATCCATATATAACTTTGACTCTCCCCAAACTTAATTATTAACAATCTACTGTTGACTGGAAGCCTTACCCAAAATATAAATAGTGAATTAGTTCATGTTTTGTATGTTATATGTATTATATATTGTCTTCTTACAATAAAGTAAGCTAAAGAATAGAAATTGTTACTGAGAAAATCATAAGGAGAACACCTGGTATGGCTCCTTCAGTTAAGTGTCCAACTTTTGATTTTTGGCTCAGGCCATGGGCATAGGGTCCTGAGCTCAGCAGGGTGTCTGCTTCTCCCTCTGCCTTTCCTCTCCATACACACTCTCAAATAAATAAATAATCCTAAAAATATCATAAAGAAGAGAAAATGCCTTTATAATACTATGCTGTATTTATTTTAAAAATCTGCATATAAATAGATGGACCCTCACAGTTCAAACACACACTGTTCAAAGGTCAAATATATTTTGAAATATGTATTCAGTCTTCACATGTTTCCATATCCTATAGTGATAGCATTTTTGTTCTGCCTTTACATCTTAACATTTTCATTGTTCTAGCAATAAAGAATTAGTAGACAACATATTTCAAAATTTAATGTAAATTATTCCCAAATCTTATTTGTTTACTTAGTTTAAGCTATGGCAGAATTAAAGTTTAATGGATTGTTACTAAAATGGATTAATAACTTTTTAAAAATTGTAAGTTTTATTTTAATTCCAGTTAGTTAAATACAGTGTTACATTAGTTTCAGGTGTACAATAGAGCAATTCAACATTTCCGTAGATCACCCTGTGCTCATTATGACAAGTACCCCCCTTAATCCCCATCACCTATTTCACACATTCCCCTACCCACCTCCCCTTTGGTAACCATCAGTTTTTTCTCTATAGTTCTGTTTCTTGGTTTGTCTTTCTCTCTCTTATTTTTCCCTCTGTTTTGTTTCTTAAATTCCACACGAGTGAAATCATGTGGTATTTGTCTTTCTCTATGTGACTTATTCTGCTTATATTATACTCTTTAGCTCCATCCATATCATTGAAATGGCAAGATTTCATTCTTTTTCATGGCTGATTAATATTTCATTGCATATATATTTGTATATATATTTATATATATCACATCTTCTTTATTCATTAAAATGGACTAATAACTTAAATAGATATAATAAGACTTATCAAGGAAGCGGGTGATCCTCTGACAGTACTTTTGAGATAAAAGAAAAAAAATTTCTATACAGGGGTATCTAAGGACATATAAGACAGTTGAACATAGAAGTGAACTGCAATCTAGGGATTATTACTTAACAGGCTATTGCTTTTAATCTTTGAAGTGCAGGTAGACCTTGAGAATTATATATATCTACCTAGAAATGCAGAAAGAATCCTGGAAATATAAAGTGTATTTTATTAGTTATAGATGCATTTTTCCTATAATAAAACATACTAATTTACTTGACACTTATTATGCAACCTCATTTAGTAACTTGAGGCATTTATATTTGTCAAACATAGTATTTCAATTTAATTATGATTAGGGAATTTTTAAAAAACAAAATCACTAAAAATCAGTGGTGCCTGGGTGGTTAAGCATCTGATTCTTGGTTTCAGCTCAGGTCATGATCTTGGGGCCGTGAGAGCAAGCCCTGCCTTGGGTTCCATGCTCAGCTCAGTGTTTGCTTAAGATTTTCTCCCTCTTCCTTCTCCTTCTGCCCCTCCACCTATTCATGCTCTCTCTCTCTCTCTCAAAAAAAAAAAAAAAAAAGAATAAATGAATGAATAAATAAATATCAAATAAATAAATAGTTGCCGGTTTTAAATTCTTTTCAATGTTTGTCTGTGTCTATTCTATGTTTAGATAAAGATCTTTTCTTTGAAATATACTACAGACTGAATATTGGTCACTAAAAACAAAAGCCCAACCTCATCTGCCTAATATTACATTTATCTCATAAGTTTTGGCTTTATTTTGTCTGCCATAGATGTGGCTGGTGGTTATTCATCTTCCATGCTTGATGCAATCAGAAGAGCAGTGATGGTTTCCAATATCCTCTTAATTAATAAGATAAATGAGAAGAGTCTCACCCTCCAAGAGGTCTTCCGACTAGCTACTCTTGGAGGCAGCCAAGGTAATGGCCATTATTTTATTTGTCTCTCAAACAGTATTTATCCGTGCCAACCTGTGTCCTCGGAAGCCATATGAAGACACTCAAGAATAGCATCAGCAGGCATCTCATATTCATGGCTGTTGCATCTCATTTAACACACTCCAAAATTAATGAGTAATGTTCAGACATGTGGTAGATGTATCATTTCTCCAGCAAGTCCCCTGGCTTTGGCAGAAGACATGTTCGACACACAATGATATTAATTGCTTTAATGGATATTTGCAATGGTCACATGTACATGGGTTCTCTAAAATAATAAATTCTTTTCCACTGAGTCAAGTAACACACTCTCTATTGGCCTGATGATGATGGCATAATATTATTAGTAATAGTAAAAATAATAGCCAAGGCTTACTGAACTCTTAATAGGTAAGAGGCACTATGTATCATGCTTTCTGTGTTCTTACTCCATCCTTACAACCACTGCCACTAATTCTATCTTACCAGCGAGGTACCTGAGTGAGGTGGACCCAACTGTCAAGCTATGGAGTACCATGGTTGGAATCCAGAAAATCTGATGCCGGAATGCTGGTTCCTATGCTTACACTGTGTTATCTTCCCACTGTGAATCCCAGCTCAAATGATGGATTTTGTTGATGTATTTAAGGACACTAATTACCCAAAGCTATTTAAAAGGAAAAAGAGTAAAAGGATAGTTGGTTAATATGTAAATACTCTTCCTCAGGTTTTTCTGGTTCTCACCTGTATAATCATTTTTTTTACTGGAAAAAAATGGAGATTGGTCATTGTATTACTTTCAATCACTTCAGTGTTTTGGGGAATCTGGATGTATGATGGTGAAAATAGCATAATATCTCAGGGAGCTAGTGAGAAATGAAAACATTCAAGTAGAAACAGACGTAGAGAGAGAGATTTCTGAGCTACCCTGGGTCTCAGAAATGGAGGATGATAGAGGCTGAGAGTATCCTCTGAAGAGAAACCTTCTGGCTCTTTGAATGTTCTGGGCTGTGATGAATGCCATACAAAACATTTCAAGGAAAACAAGCCAAGGTCATGCTCTTTGCATTTTCCTGCATCTTATGATGATGTCATTTTTCTAAAGTTCCAATTATTCAGTCACCCCTGTTTTAAATAAGTGTGGCACTCCCCGTGTTTGTGCATCTGAGTTTGTGTCGATGGCCTACCACCTGATCTTCCTGGTGCAAACGGATTGTACTTAAGTGCCTTTTTAATTCTAGGCTGTCTGTGAGATGCTTCATCAGGATCCTGTATGTCATCAAGCTGGCATGCGGTGCTTACCAAATCATTTTTATCTTGCTGTGTAGCTTTTAAATCTATTTTCTGGGCCTCTGAGTTTACTGTGATGAGATTTCTTCTCCTTAGCCTGTGCCCCTGTGAGACTACGAGTGGAATGAGATGAATGGATCGCTGTTTAAATTGTGGCATCTCCCCAGCTTATCACACAGCCTTTCCATTCATTCTCAAGATCAAGATGAGCCTAAATCACCTTCACAGGACATCTGCTCCAAAGGCAGCAAAACTGCATTTCCTGAAATGCATCTGAATCGCTCACCAGCCCTGCTGGGCCTCTGCAATAATCTTAATTTAAACAATTTACAAATTTGTGAGAGTGATGGTGTCCTTTTTTTGTTTTTGTTTGTTTGTTTTTTTTTTTGATTACCTGACTTTCCAGATTCTAATGATTAGCTCAGTTAATATATATATATATATATATATATATATATCCCATCAAACTCTGGCAAATTAACATGGTTATCTGGCCTATTAAACACACAACAATTTTATGTTGAAAGCAGTCATTAAAAACTCATATTTTGTTATGCTTCATTGTCAAAGGCAAAATGAAGTATAATTGGCAAAGGAGGAGAGAATTTCCAGTGATTTTCTATTACATTTGGTCTTCCCACATAATTAGTAGGAGTCACCTGCCTTTAACATTTTCTAATTACTTTTGCACCCCTGTCTTCCTTTAAGAATTCTTTAACTAAAAAATCTTGTTCTTTTCTGAGAATAAAAGAGTTGCCCTTTTAACAATATTTTAAGAACAAGTAAGATTTCTTAATCAGTGCTTGGAGAATTGCCAAAAGCCTGATGGATATCCATACAGAGATATATAACGTACCAGATATTGTCTAATGGAGATACCTGATCCAGTATTTTCACATCAGACTGTATCTTGATGGTGACGGAATTCAACCAAGACATGTAAAAATGCAGATGCACTCCAGCTGGCCTTCCTTTTATGCATGCTTCCATTGGTAGCTCAGTGTACACTTTGATCATAGGCTTTAAGGAGCTTTAGATTTAATGCTTTTATTGACTAGGAAGCCAACAACTCCCATCTTCTGAAACTAAATCATAAAAATGACATATGTTCTTCCTTGATATCCAATATTCATGGGGCATGAATTCTTGCTATGAGGTGGATCAAGTCAATAGATAGTATTGACCTATGCCTATTTTAGAAAACCATTCTTCTCTGGCAACCAATAAGTCTGAGGTTACAGAGAAATTGGTCTGCTTTCTAAAGCATTGGCACTCTTGAGTTATAAGGATCTATTTACTTTTAGAAGTGAATTTTCTCCATTTGGAGGATTTAAACTAAGGAACTTATGATGGATATGCCTGCATTGGCAAATATGCAAAAGGATACTTATTTCTTATTTATTCGAGGTTCATTTCACTGCCAAGAAAATAGATCCTGTCAGCTGTTTCATAGAACAAAAAGGGCAAGGAAAAGAGTTGGCGTGTTGGGGGAAGAACAGGAGGGAAAAAGAAGAAAGATATTATGTCAATCGTCACGTTTTTTAGAGGGATGAATGGAAATCTTAGACCAGCTGGACTGTGAAGTGCGCTGATAGAGCTGAAATAGACAGACGGCATCTGAATTATAGATCATGGTGATGAAGGGACCTGTTTTTATTCTCAGATTTTGCTTTCTCTGTGCTTATTCTGCTTTCTGTGTGTCAACGTTTTAGGATCTCTTAGAATGAGAGAGTTTCTCTGCTTCACATTAAGATACTAATTTTTTCTAGTGATATGTTAACTGACTCTGTCCTTCTAAATGAGGACATTTTCACCATCTGATGACTCAAAATACTGACTGTTTATTCCTTTATTCCACCCTGTAGCGCTGGGGCTGGATAAAGAGATTGGAAACTTTGAAGTGGGCAAGGAATTTGATGCCCTCCTGATCAACCCAAAAGCATCTGACTCTCCCATTGACTTGTTTTCTGGGGATTTGGTTGGTGAAACCTCTGAAGTAAGTGAAATAAATTTCATCAAAAGTCATCTTTTTCATGAAGTAGTCACATTATCTCTCCTGGAGGAAATAAAAAACAAAAACAGAAATGGAACCATTTAAATAAAGGGATGCAGGAGGATCTTAAAAGGGAAGCTAGAGCCTTTTCAAATTATTATAATTTGTCAATATAATGTTAAGAATAATGGCAGTGACAAAAACTAATACTTTGAACATATTTGTATATTTGAATGTATTTGACTACAAGAAGCCCATTTCTTTTTCATTAATGGAAGTAGATTGTGCCATTGAGAAATAAATTTATAAGTCTGCACTTTGCCAACCCCTAATGGCTATAAATTTACTCTTCTAAATGCACACAATATATCTTTTTCTTATTACTTTATTTTGCATTTTAGGCTGTAATCCAGAAGTTCCTCTACCTAGGTAAGTGGATATATGTCTCTGTACTAAAGAAAACCTTTCCTTGTCTCTTTCTTGTGTACGGCTTTCAGTATGTATGGCATCAGAAGTTAAACTCTATGCGTGACCATTTTATTTGATTTATTATTTTATTTTAACATTCCTCAGCATTAAGCCCATTTATGGCACACTATTTAAAGGCAATATTTGAAATGCCCAGGCTCCTTTGGAAGATAAATCCAAAGCTGAGGAATGGCAGGCCCAGGGGAAGAGGCCATCATGTCCCTTCCTCCTCCGTTCACTCTGTACCCCCCACCCCAGACTGACCTACCATGTTGTATTTGTGATAAGTTTGTGATGGAGTCTCTTCATCCATATTTGGTGTGGTTTTTTAAAAAACATGTACTTACATTCGGTTCTGTTCACTGAGAGAGAGAAATAAATGGTACTGAAGATTTTACTTTGCTTCCCACTTGGTCCAGGGAGCTCTGAGTCCTGGGTGAATTAGAGATGGGAGAGATGCAGGTGCCATTTCCAGAGCCCCTTCCTGCAGGCCCTCCATCTTCCCATGCTGAGTATGATTCTGGGATGTAAAGATGAGTGTTTCCTTTATAGTCGGGGCTGGTGATGCAAACCACTCCCAACTGAAAGGGCAGCCCATGGAAAGTCAACTCAACTTTCTGTGATTTCTGCCTTTGATGCAGAATTCAGACCCTGATATTCCAATTCAATGCAGCACCCTTCTTGGTCACGTCCCCTTGTTCAGATTATAAACAGTCTGAGAGAAAAGAGGCAGCCTTTTGTATTTTCCCTCTCAGAAGTGGTATTTATTTTTAAATCCTTTCTAGTGGCAATTAAAATATTTACTTACATAGGGGCGCCCGGGTGGCTTAGTCAGTTGGATGTGGGGACTCTTCATTTCAGCTCAAGTCATGATCTTAGGGTCATGGGATGGAGTCCCCATAGGGCTCCATGCTCAGCAGGGAGTCTTATTCTTTCTCTCTCTCCCTCTGCCCCTCCTCTCAGTCACACTCTCTTTCTCTCTCTCTAATGAATACATAAATCTTTTTAAAAAATACTGACATAGAAACATTTTATGAATGATTCCTTCATTTTTCTTTCAGGAGATGACCGAAATATTGAGGAGGTTTATGTGGGTGGAAAGCAGGTGGTCCCCTTCTCAAGCTCAGTGTAAGATCCTTGGCATCTACCGGTTCTCCTGGGATCATGTGGTTCTGCATCTCCCTTGTGCCCAGGCAGAGTTAGGAAGTCAAAAAATAGTATCTTGTTCTTGGGATGACTATCTCTTTCTGTGTCTAGTTAAAATATTCACTTGACAAATTGTTCGAAGGAAGTTGCACTAATCCTCAACTCTCTGGTTGGGAGGATTCGAAATGTCTCCCTTTTGAGCTGTTCAGATTGACTTTAAGCTCAAACATAAGGGAATGTTATTCCTGGCGGTGTTCTTATTATGAGATTTAAGTAAAATCGATTTCATATTTGGAAATGTGGAGAGCAAAGATATTCCTATATGGCTAGATATTTTGAGCTAATCAATGTGACAATCAGAAAATGGAAAATGAACCCATGGATATATTTTTATGAGGGAGAAGAAGTTAGACTATGAACAAACATTGGAAAATTACTTCAGATTATATTTGAAAATTATATACTGAGCATATTAATTTTAGGAGAGAACTTGTTGAATTTTAAAACGTGTTTCTAGATTGACCTTGTGTTCTGGAAATTTGCACTTAATGGAATTTGCATTTCAGAGATGTGTTATTGTTGTGCTTTGCCTTCTTTGGGGATGAAATGTCAGAAATTGAATGCCACATGCTTTCTTAATATAGTTCCGTGCTTCAAAGTGTTTGACAGAGGTTGGGTGTTAAAGATTTAAAGTCTCTTAGGAATATTATTCATATAACTACATGGCACAAGTAGTGGTATTTTTGTGTATTTCAAAATCACCTTAATGTATAACTATGCGATGCTATTATTGCTTCAGTGTTATTAGAAAAGAAACAAATTCCATACTCCACTGTTGTGTAGACTGGAGTCTTCATGAACTAGGGCCAGTGCTGGGCAGCAAAGAGCTGTCAATACTGAAAGGAAGGGCTTCATTGCAATGATGTGTTCTCCCCAAGCATTATGTCATGATTGCTGGAAATTGCATACTCTGATACCATTCTGGTAGAACTTTAAAATGAGGGACAAATTCAATTAAAAATATGAAAAATCTTTAAACCTTGTTTACTGAAAGTACAGTATTTTTCAATTTATCCAGTTCTTTTAATTCCCAATAATTTTCAGGCCTTTAGGATTTTAGGAAAATGAAAACTATGTACATGTCCCACTTAATGTTTATATGAATGGGACTTAATCTCTCAACTAGGCATTTAGGAACATTAAACAAAACAAAGAGTATTTTTACGCCTCCTAATATAGTGTACATTTCCATCACCCACAATTAAAAGCAAATTGACTTCTTGATAAACCCTGAAGAAGTATTGATGTGAGTTTCTCATTTAATTCCATTAATACTTTAAACTGACATGGAAAAGGGATAAATCTTCTTAATATATCATAACACTGATACACTGGGGTTAAGTGTGACTCCTTATAATTTACCTTAGAGTAAAGAACTTTATGTGATATAATAGAGTTAACTCCATATTGACAGAACAAAATTCCCCCACTTATACTAGAAATTTTATCCTCACAGAAGTTATGCTGAATCAGCAGTAATTTGCCCACATTTTTTTGTTTTTCCTGGTGGAAACACTTTTAGATTTGATTGTGTATACACACCACCCAATGACAGAACAGATTTTTGGTCTTATTTTTATTTTTTTAAAGACTTTTCTTATTTGAATATAGTTGATACCCAATTTGGGCTTATTGAAAACACACAAGCAAACACAGTTTGTGTTGTGGGATATAAAGTAACTCCGTAAATTTAGTTTCCAGCGTCCCATTCCTGTATTTCCAGAATTCCCACTTTCTGAGCTATGTCAGAAAATGCTCCACTAGTCCCCTCGCCCCTACCCTCCCCCCCCATTCTCTGTAGTGCTGGTGAGTGTCTCCTGCTCTGTCCCCTGATCCCTGCTAAAGGAACATGGTTACCTGATGTCTAACCCACATGAGTGGGCTTAAGAATTTGGAGAAGATGTGCAAGATCCCCTAATAGGCAGCAGCTATATGCCCAGCCTTTGCAAGTTCCTACACCTTTATCTTCCTTAAGGATGTACATTTTGATGATGAGCATCAGTGTTCATTTGGATGAAGGTTTCACATGCAGTGTATATAAACAAGCACGGCAGCAGCAGCAGCAGGAAGAGTGACCATCAACAACCAGTCTGTCAAGCATTACATTTATCCCTGGGAGTATGTTAAGAACTGAGTATCTTTCCTAGTAAAAATAGAATGTGTTGACATGTTTACGTGTAGTTCAAACTCCCTGCATCTCTTATAACTTGTGTTTGGTTTCATCAAGGGCAGTGTTTCTGAGTGTTACATTTGCTTTTTTCAGTATGACTGGCATTGGCCGTACATGTGGCTAGATGCTCTACACTTGGAAATGTTGGCTTTGCCTACTGTGGCTTGACTTTCTGAATCGTGGCAAGGTGGTATTTCAAGCCCAACTCTATTTGTCACTTTATGTCCGAATATTTTGCTCTCTGACAGGAAAGAAAGAATTAAGACTTCTTATCAGGCTCCTGACCTCGCCTTGCACTATTTTCCTCCGCTCTCATGGTATTTTTAATGGAATACTCTTTAATGGGTAAAAATGGATTTAATAGTGCTGACAGTCATACATTTAAAAGATATTTTCTACCACAGAACACAAAAACAGGCTAATCGGCTAAGGTGAATTTAATTTCCAAAAGGGAATGAAACATGGGATTAGGACCTGAGAGGTTGTCCTGGTCATTGTAACCTGAGGCTGAGACTGCTCCCTTCATCGGCTCCTTTTCTGATTTAATTGTCAAAGGTTCTGGAATCCAAGGGAATATTTTAGAACTAGCTCCCTTCAAGCCAGGAGGAGGTCTCTCTAAGCTACTATTGTGAGCATTGAACCCGACTGAATCTCTTTTTCACTTCCCTGAGAAGTGGCTGGAAAGTGGTTGGAAACATTCCTGTTATGCTTAGCTGATTTTGGACTGTGCCCTTGAACATCCCTGTTGGCAACTACAGCTGAGATGTCAGAGAGGTGACATAATGGATGTGAGATCCAGCAGTGTATTTTGAATCTTCACTCCCTTCCAGATTCTTCCTATTTTTAATTTTTTTCACCTCACAACTAGACATATGGAAAGCTTTCAAGGCAAGCTGGAAGGCACGTTATATCGATTCTACCTTGTGCTATACATGGAAGATATCCAGAACTGGATGCTTCTGTAGCCTAGTGGACATCTTTACATTGTTGTCCATTTTTTTAAGTTGATAATATCGTTGGACACATTCACATGTCTAAAAGGAGCATTCTGAGTTTTTAAAAGGTAGGCTAAGAAATGTATCATGGCAGTGTCTTGAAATAATTTTCAAATTACATGGATTGTTATGAGCTTCTGAGATTTTTTTTTAAAGGCTCAGAAGAGATATTTGCAATTTCAGAACAATCTAGCCCCTTTAGGTATGATTTTGGACCCTAGCCCTTTTCAGTGTCTCTAAAGAAAAAGTGTGGAAAGAATTGCACTGATGAACAGATGCTATCAGAAAGCCCTCACATTGGACCCCCTGTGTGTTTTCTTGCTCAGCCTCTCCCATTTCCTCCCACAGCCCCAGGGGTGAGAGATCTAAGAGCTGAGGGGTTAGTTTGTATCTCTGATCCAAATTTACTGAAATGCAAAAGTTGAACAGGCCAGTAATGGAACTCAGTGTAAACTCCAAGATGGATTTCAGAGTCCATGCAGAGCAAGTGACTTGAACAGATGTCATGTGGCATTGACTTACCTATTCATTTCCTATTCAAAAGCCTGTCAGAAAGCATTCTGTATCAAAAACCACCTTACATTGTATGTTAAACTCCTGATAGCTGCTCTTAAGAATATATATGTGTGTATTCATGGGGACATTTTTACTCAATATTTGTATGATTTGCTTATTGTTCACGTGCTGAGTGAGCTCCTTTGTGCTTCAGACAAAAATAAATGAGATTTTGTGTTTACATCTTTTGTTGTTGTGAGTTCTATCACTCTGACAGAAGGGAGATTAATCATACAATGTTTTTCTCCTTTTAACATGAATTTTTAAAAATAGAATAGAATATTTAGCTATGGGCCAACATGTATCTTCCCTTTTGTGATAGACAATATACATGACTTAAAAATTAAGCTATAATGCCAGCCCTTTAGAATAGGATTGCTATTGCTTTTGATTTCAGCATAGTTAAATTTCATATTTTCTAAAGTCACAATCCAGAGTAATAAATGCACTTAAACATCAAGAATCAGTTCACACATGCATATATATGTGCATGTGGATTTAAAACAAAAGTCTCATAAAATAATACTTTCCCTATCTGTGATGCCCTGGGCTATTTTCTGTCTCTTGCTCTATTCTATTCCTTTCTGTTCTGTGCTATTTAAGTTTTTTTTTTTTTTTTTTTTTTTTTATGCGGGTAGTTATTTCCCAAATTGGTTTCTTGAACCCAGTGGGTTGTCACCTGCAGTGAAGAAGCAGGGTATCCAGTGTCTTTTGAGCTGTGCACTGTAAGTCTCCATGACTGCATTCTGTGATCTGGGCATGACCTAAGTACCTGCCTTAGAGTAATGAGGATGACTAAATGGAATAATACATAGCCAGCACTTAGGAGAGCATGTGGGACAAAGTGAGTGCTCACCATCTGGTAGTTTTTTTTTTTAATGAATACAGACTGAACAGAAATAAAAATAATTTAAGCTGTATTTTTATCAGTTTATTTTTTAGAATTTAAATCCAGTGATTTAGGATCTCTCTGTGCATAAAAATATTCTGTAAGGATTAAATCTGATTTTTTTCAGCACTATTATGTTCATTTTTTATTTATAACATGAAGCATGAGAAAGTAGTAGAAGATTTGGTCTATAAATTCACCCTCAATGTTCTGAGCAACCCACTATGCATCTTTTTTCCTTCCTGAAGAACAACTTAGTCAAAATACCCAGAAGAGAACTCTCAGGTGCGTAATCTAGTAATAATGTGGGCCTAATTTGTAACTGTGGGTACAGAGTTCTGTAATAGTTAATTAACAGACACGTGCAAATTATTGCATGGTACTAAATTAGGCATTTAAATAAAATAAGATGTAGATGCAAAAATTCTTGCCAGTGGCAAAATAGGACCTGTAGTAGGATGTTTTAAGATTCCATGCTGAGGCCACTCAGTTAAAGGAACCGGATCCATAAGTATTGTCACCAGTTGGAGCAGGCTTTGGGTTCTGGGGTTTTAATTCTATTTTAAAATGAGACTAGAGGGAAAATTTTTTTTTTAAATTAAATGGGTTAAGGGAAATATTCTCTGTTCTTTAAAGGGGTAAACATTATTTTAGAGTATAATTAATTTTTTTCACAAATCAAACTCATCCCCTTTTACCATCAAGCCTGCCTACACCATCATTGTAAAATTACATTAGATTTGTCATACTTGGGGATCCCTGGGTGGCTCAGCGGTTTAGTGCCTGCCTTTGGCCCAGAGCGCGATCCTGGAGTCCTGGGATTGAGTCCCACGTCGGGCTCCTGGCATGGAGCCTGCTTCTCCCTCTGCCTGTGTCTCTGCCTCTTTCTGTCCCTCTCTGTCTCTCTCTGTCTCTCATGAATAAATAAATAAATAAATAAATAAATAAATCTTTAAAAAAAAAGATTTGTCATACTTTTTGTGTTTTCCATGCTTCTATATTGATTGAGTCTATATTTTGGGGTAGGAAGAGAGCTAGGTTGCTAAAAAAAGCATGGGAAAAACTTTAGTGAGAAATTTTTCCGTAGTAACTCAGAACAAAATGAAACATTTTTACCTAAACATAAGAAGTGATAAAGAAAATACGAACAGTTGACATGGAATTTTGCAGGCTCCTTGAGCCCTCCTCAATTGCCTGGATTCTTCCCACCCCTACATGGAATCAAACAAATGTTTTTTCCCCATCTGTAGAAAGAGAGTTCAAAGTCATAGCAGAAAAATATAACACACAAGAAATAAAATCCCTAGAAAGATTATCATTCAGTCTGATGACAAAAGGTTCTCATATTCGCTTGAAAACTGAAACTTGTAGCTTCACTGTGAAATTAAATCCCGTCCTAATCTTGGACGGCCTCCAAATCAGACTTTTGTTTTACTTGTCAAACAAAGCCACAACACATACGTGAATAGTCCAAGGATGAGTTTTAGTTTTTTAATTGATAAATTTGCTTCCTGGAGCATTTGAGAGACTTTAAGCAGCTTTGCTGGGGTTTTGTGTTTTGTTTTGTTTTGTTTTCCTGCAAGAGTTGATTCCTTTGCCATCTGAGCTTGAGAACAAATCCAGGGATGGCTTTATGCTTGGAAAGCACTTTGAAAATCCCCATTGAAGCACCTAAACCAAATTGATAGGTAAGGAAATAAGAGGCTTTTGTTATTTCAAAAGGAGAATTTAAGAGGTTCAGGAAAGGCAGTGCCCACACCTCTTTCAATTCATGAACAGTATGCTCCTGGCAGAACTGTGAAGATGAATCAGCCTTGGCCAATTACATATTCTGGATTAATTTATATAAGTACCACCAACCCTTCAGCATCATAAACCTGCCCTGGCACCATGCAGTGGCGTGCTCT
This sequence comes from Nyctereutes procyonoides, assembly GCF_905146905.1. Taxonomy (NCBI): domain Eukaryota; kingdom Metazoa; phylum Chordata; class Mammalia; order Carnivora; family Canidae; genus Nyctereutes; species Nyctereutes procyonoides. The sequence continues at coordinate 51,985,246 of NW_026575146.1, read as the reverse complement.
GCACCCAGTCAAACCACATGGCGATGACTCAGGTGTATGGTGTAAAAGAGAAGCTGTGGCATTTAGGGCATTTGTGATTGTTGTGTTAAGCTCAGTGATAGATTTTTTTTTTTTTTAAATGTCCAGGACAATTGTGCCCTCTTTTGCAAGTAGGTTCTTTATTTCAACATATAGGGGAGAAAACCCACTATGTAGAACGTGTACAAAATCTTCATGTTCCTTGTAAAATTACTGCCCAGATAAAATGAGAAAGAAGTCAACATAAATGCGCAAAGAGTCTTCATTAAATATTGTTTGCAGTACTGTGGACCATTTAACATGGCAGGACTGCTCCTAACAGAAATTGCACTTAATCAGTCAGATTGCCCTGAAATGTACATAGCCTTTCATGTGTGGATAAAACTGAATACTTAAGATGAATGAATTGCTTCTTGTAAAAAAAAAAAAAAAAGATAGAAATCCGTCCCTGCAGGAAGCAGAAATAACAGCCTCTTAAGTAATGTTTAATTTGCTGATCATGAAGTTGGTAAGTTTTAGACCATATTCACTCAAGTGATATTTTAGTAAATGCACACCAGATACCAGGCACACGGCCCAGTTTTGAGGGTTCAAAACAATGTTTATCTCTTTGAAGAACTCAATCTGGGACAGTTCGTGAGAGGAATATGTACAGAAGCCAATATATTAAGATCATGATGGATGTGTGGAGTGCTCAGAGGGGCAAATTAGTGTGTGTTGGGTATATGGTCAGCAGAGAAATCAAGGGGCACAGTCTGTGGTGGAGGTATCACTGAGGAAGTGATATCCAAGCTGTGAAGAATAGGAACTAATTTTTCATGTGAAGATTCTCAAAAGGGTATTCCAAAAGGAGCATCCAGCATGAGCAATAGTAGTCATCATAAAGAACTTGACCTCTAGGGGGACCTGGTGGCTCAGCGGTTGAGCATCTGTCTTTGGCTCAGGGTATGATCCCGGGGTCCTGGGATAGAGTCCTGCATCGGGCTCCCCACAGGGAACCTGCTTCTCCCTCTGCCTGTGTCTGCCTCTCTCTCTCTGTGGCTCTCATGAATAAATAAATAAAATCTTTAAAAAAAAAAAAAAACTTGACCTCTAAAAGAAGTAAGATAAGGTTGAGGTGGGCTAATCCAGTGACCATAAAGGTCACAGAAAGGTGTTGATTCAAAAGGAAGGTTTCCAGGCCCTTCTTCTAGAGACTGTGATTTGGTGGATCTGGACCAGGATGTTGGTGAGGGCAGGAATCCGGTGTAGCGAGGAAGGCCATCGCTGTGAAGACAAGGACCAGGTGGGATCAGAGGCATGAAAAGTGAAGAGAGAAGACATGTCACCCATTGAGTCCAGTACTATGATCTTCATGTGCAACAAAGGTCCTTTACCAGTTCATTAGGCAAATATGTTATGAGCACACAGTGCACAGAGATGCCAGTAGCCACATTCCTGCCATAGGGAGAGACCTGAGAGGGTGAGTCCTGCCCATCAAAATCCAGAAGCCTTTTCCTGCCTGTGGGACCAGAGACGGAGGAGCTCCTGTGCTCCCAGAGCCAACTGGAGACCCCCAGGGCTGCTGCAGCTCCTCTGCTCTGCCATTCTGTGGGCTACCTCAGTATCCTCTGGTGGCTTAAACACCTGCCAGCTTTGTTTCTGTCACTTGCAAATCAAAGAGCTGAAACTAAAATCCCTCTAATCTCCCCCCGCCCCACTGTGGCTGAATTTTTTAGAAACAGGTTATAAACTTTCGTCTTAAATAAAGGAATGAGTGATAAGAAACTATCACTTCACCAGGAATTTGGCTGCCTCCACACCCCATGTGGCCTGAACCTGGCACCCTCTAGGACCCCAGCCCAGCCTCCACTCACGGTTCCCTAGTTTCCTCCAATAAATGTACGAGGGGTAGAGGTGTAGAATCCCAGGTGGGATAACTGGGAGACTCAGATGCTGTTCGAAGAAGTAAATGGTGGTGAATTTAGCCAAAACACGAATCTGTTCCCTCTGCAGAGACAACCACACTTCTGTGAGTTCATGGGGTGGGGAAAAATTGTGGGACAACCTTGGGAGCCATGAGCTAAGAGATGGTCCAGGTACAAGACAGAAGTAGCCTGACTCACTAGGTCACCAGTGGAGTAGAGTCTCTTCGGTCCAGAAATACACAATTGAAGGTGGAAGCCTGGTCCCACTGAAAATTCACGAACTGTTAAAACACTGCCATTCTGATACTGAAATCCAGGGCTGTTGGTTAATACCTTTGTTGAGGGCTTTCAGGGCTCTGCCCTTACCCACCTGGACTAACCAAACAAAACCCAGGTTGGGAGCTTCCAGGGGAGGGACATCCCTGTGACCTTTGTAGGCAGGATCAGGCTTCCCCACTGCTAAAGAAATCTTGAGCTCAGGAGAATGAGCCTCACCCAAGGGGTGTGGGTATAGGAGTCTCTACCGCAGCGTGCCCTGTCATCATGCCCTGACCCTCTTGTGGGCAGAGCATGGGTAATGGCATGACACTGCTTTGACCTCCCAGGCTTCCTGCAGTGCTTGGTCAGCTCAAGAGTTCTCAGAGCTCACGGCTGGTCTCCTCTGGCTGCAATCAGCGTTTTCCACTTGTGCAAAGACAGTGGACAAAGAATACCATGTTCTGTTTTTACAGTAAGCAGACTCAACTTAGAGAGTTTAGTAGGACCTGATCTCCAGCCCACTGATGGCCTCTCCTGGGTGGGTGGGGTGGGGGAGCGGGGAGGAGGGCTGGCTGCTGCTTGTGCTCAGTTGTGGCCTACGAGATACTGGCAACCAGAGACAGAGCAGCAGTTCCTTGGGAGTCATGCAGGGCCTGACAAAGGCCGCGTGACATCTCCCCAGCCAGTCTAGGGCACTGCTCAGTGCCCTGGTGGCGGTGCAGGAATGCTTGAGCCAGGCCCGTGTCCTTGGGTCTCTCTGGGAGATCCTGGTATGAGCTGCCCTGATTGTCATTCTAGAAAAGAACCAAGGCACTTTAGGAGAGAAAAGAGCCAGTAAATGATTCTCTGCTCTGTTTGAAGAATCCTGACAAGTCCATGAGAGGCTGCTGGAGCCCTAGAGTCATCTGCGGAGGAGGCTAGTCCTCTGAATCACACACACTGAGTTTGGCAGTAAATATCCCAACAGGTTAGCATCTTCACTTGAGGATAGGGTGGACCTTGTCCAAAAAGAACAGAACAGCATGCCCCCTCAGCTTCCATTTCATGCAGTGCCCATCGCTTGACTTCAAGGACAGACATTAACACCACTTGAAAATGCATCAACATCCTGTCACTCCCTAGTGACCGATGCCAACAATATCTCTCACAAGCATCTCAGAAGAATGTATAACAACTTCTGAGGAAAATTATGGCTGAAAACAGTCATTTTCAGGGCAGCCCGGAACTGCTTTCCCGAGTAGGGAAGCTCCTAGAAGGGGCACTGCAGGAACTTAAGAGACAGAAACAGATGTTTGAGGAGGAAGCAAGGGGTAAATGATGAGAAACTGTCGAATACCCAAAACAGCACTAAAGATTAGGCAAGTTTGCCTGTTCTTTCCAGAAAACGCTACACGACCCGGCAGTAGACAGAAAGTGGAGGTCACCTGGTCTGCGAATCTGAAGTTGATGTGAAGAAGCTCATGGATGCTGTTTAGTCGAAAGGCTTGAAAGAGAAAAACTAGGACATATTGAAGAATTACCCGAAGAAAGCCAACGGAATAGAGAGCAGAGAGATCAGAGTCAGCAGCCTGCTCCAGCATGGTTACGGGGTAAACATTCACAGCTCAGAAGTGAGATTCAAGAGCTTCGGCTAAAACTTGAAATACAGCCTGCACTACCTCGAGAGTGGAACGCAGCTTGGCAGAAAACCGAAGGATGAGGGAGTAGCCAACGGGAGAGGAGAAACTTTCCACGTTGTGCGAGAACATGGACGGCCGCCTCCGGAAGTGCGCCCCCTACTGGCAGATACGGCAGGCGCCTTGGAGAAAGGATCGGAAAGAACCGAGACTGGCCATCAAAGGTGGACTATCCATCCCGAGAAAGAAGAGCACAAGATGGTTGGGGGGCAGCTCTGTCGCCTGAGAGAAAGCTCAATGAGCTGAGCAAAGAAAATGGTCACAAAAGACAAAACCTGGCCGAAGCCGAGTTTGGAGTCCAGCTCTTTCCCTCGTGGCTCCCAGCTGCTCCACATCGGCCTGGTCCACAGGCCCCAGGGTCAGACAATCTCCTGGATCATCAGGCCCCCGAGAAAGGAAGAGAGCTAAGCAGGGAGGGCCAGGGATCTGTGTCACCTGCAGGTTTCATTCAGGTGTGTAGCAGGTGACCTCAAACATCTACAGTCACGTGCCTGTGATTTCTATCCTCAGGAATAATTTTGCTTCATCTCTTTTTAGTTTGACTGCTGTTGTTTGATTAATGTTACATTTGTTCTTACTGCCAAGGGCAGTGGCTTTCAAATATAGATGGTTTTAGGAGTACCTGGGTGGCTCAGTTGGTTGGTGTCTGACTCTTGATTTCATCTTGGGTCATGATCTTGGTGGTCATGGGGTCGGCCAACGCACAGGGCCTGCTTGGGATTCTCCCTCTTGCTCTACCCCTCCCCCCCTCAGCTTGCGTGCACTCTCTCTCTCTCTTTCTCCCTCCCCTTTCTTTCACTCAAAAAAACCCACCACCACCACCACCACCAAAACCAAATATAGATTTTTCTAGATGGTTTTAATATCATTCTTATGAATACATTGTTTCCACTTCAATTCTGTCTCCTCTAAGACAGTAGAAGTACTTTATTTTGACTAAAACAAAAAGTCCACCATACTAACCCACAATTGAGAGAGGTTTGACATGACTGGGATGAAGATGTTTAAAAACAATAAAGATAATCTCTCTATGCTGTGAGTTTTTATCAGAAACCTAAAAAGTTACTTAATTTTTATAGCAATAAGTTTTTGTTTAAAAAAAGATTTATTTATTTATTTATTCATGATAGACATAGAGAAAGAGAGAGAGAGGCAGAGTCACAGACAGAGGGAGAAGCAGGCTCCATGCCGGGAGCCCGATGTGGGACTCGATCCCGGGTCTCCAGGATCATGCCGTGGGCCAAAGGTAGGCGTTGAACCGCTGAGCCAACCAGGGATCCCCTATAGCAATAACTTTTAAAAACAATGTCAAAAAAATTCTCAACCATGCTCCCAGCTAAATTTAGGGATATTTTTATTGGTTTGATCCTAAATTCACGTTATTTTAGAGTAGTTGACATTTTGCAAATATTTGTTACTTTTGTAATGTTTCTTAGCCCTAATCATTCTGTTTATGATATTCTTTGCTGTCTAAACATCTTGAGTTTTATGCAGTGAAAAAAGGTTGCATTTATGGAAAAAAATTGCCAGTAGGTAGCCATTGTTGAACTGTCCATTCTAAAAGGGAACAGTCATTTTCTCCAAAGAGGATGCTGTACTAGGACACCCCAACCCCACCATCACAGATGATTGACCAGGTATTTGTACTTGACAACCTAGGGCAATCTAATGATGTTTTCCTCGAATTAGGATTCAAGCGCCAAATAAACCCACTGCTTTCACTGTTTACTGCAGGATCCTTAAGGACACTTGTATTCAGAGGCCAAGTGTCTGTTTCCATTTGAGTGTGGCTCTTAGGAGCCATGGGTAGGCCAGCTGAGTAAGCAGATGCAACCTGCAGAGAGAAGTAGGACCACAGGCCAGGCCTGTGCTGAGAAACAGAGAAGAACCCATGTGTTCTCAGAGAAGGAGAGAAGCTGTGTTGGACCTTTTGTGGTTTTTTTCCCTCAATTAAGACTCTCAAGGGGTTCAGTCCATTAAGCATCTGCCTTGGGCTCCGGTCATGATCCTGGGATCCTAGGATTGAGCCCCACGTAGGGCTCCCTGCTCAGTGGGGAGCCTGTTTCTCCCTCTGCCTCTGCTTGCTACTCCCTTGCTCATGCTCTCTCTCTGTCTCAAAAAAAAAAAAAAAAAAAAAAAGACTCCTGATAGGTCTATGTGTGCTTCCTTGTTGAGGATCCCATAAGATTTATTGTATTAAATCCTCTATAGCCTTCTTTTTTTCTTTTTGTAATCATATAACTCTTATTTAAAGATCTACCTGGGGGCACCTGGCTGGCTCAGGGATCGAACATTTGCCTTCGGCTCAGGTCATGATCCTGGGGTCCTGGGATTGAGTCCTGCATCGGGCTCCCCATAGGGAGCCTGCTTCTCCTTCTGCCCACGTCTCCACCTCTGTGTCTCTCATGAATAAATAAATAAAATCGTTTTTAAAAATAAAATAAAGACTTACCTGCTATTAAAATGGAAGGTTGTTATTCCTTCTTGGGCAGCTATTCCCCTGGCAAACAGGCAGCTGGATTTGAGTGGGACAAGGGTTAAGGTCTAGGCAGGGAGAGGCAGGAGGCCTCTGTCTAGGATCTGAGGGGGGCTTGTCAGGTATGCAGATGCGAAGACAAAGGAAAAAATGAGAAAGAACGAGGCCACCCTGACCCAACTGCTAGGGTTAAAGTGTTTTTCTAATAATTACATTGTGACCACAGGAAAAAAAAAAAATTGACTAGGCCTCAAAGGAGAGGTTAACCATTAAAAGATGTTGTTGTGAATCCTTACTCAACAAAATAACACATAACAATATATAACAATATATAGGAATAACAATTCATAGGAATTGTAAGGCCACAGGTTTCCCAGCCAATTCTAAATAAAAAAGTACTAATGATAAACCCTCATTGGCAACTGGGAGGGCCCCTTTCTCACCCCTGAGAGTGTTCGCTGTATCCTTGCTTAATAAAACTGCCTCCATTGCCTTGCTCACTCTCCAGGGTCCGAGAGATTCATTCTTTGACTTTGTGAGACAAGAACCTCGTTCTCCTGCTTCCATTTCTTGAGGCAGAGGTGGGGAGGGAGGTGTGGGGTATCTTCTGCCCTTTTCACAACACAAATTAGAGTTAGCCTTCCTTGGCGAGGTGAAACAAGCCCCTGCTGCCACACACCATCAGTTGGTCTGACTCCCTGATTAAATTCTTTAGGTTTGCACTTAATACTTATGAAATAATTCTCTGCATTGAAATAGCTGCCACCTCCTGCGGGCTTCTCAGCTACACACCAGAGAGTAGCCGAATGTCTCTCAGCTTCTAAGAGGGGAGGACCTGGGAGTTATGCAGAACTCTGCAGTCCTTGGCCCCAGAGGGAGGACACCCCAACCAGATGCACCCCTCATTCTATGAAAAGAAGCAGAATTTCCTGACTTCTCCTACTTCTCTTTAAAGGATGAAAAATTAACTAAGATTGATGTGATAAGAGTAGTTAATACTTAGTGAGTACTTATTTTATGCCAAACCTTGTTCCAAGACATTTAATGGCATCCACATAATCTTCACAAGAATCTAACGGGAAGGGATCATCATCATCTTAACTTCACAAAGGAGACCGAGGCCCATGGAAATGAAATAACAGGATTGGATTCGAGGCCTGGTAAAGGACGTTGGAGGGATAATTGGCAAGATTTGAATAACATTTGCAGATTAGATCAGGGGTCTGCAGACTGTCTTTGTGAAGGCCCAGGGGGTGTATGTTTGGGGCTCTGTGGACCAGCAGTGAGAGCACTTCGGAAGTCTCTGTCATAATCACTCAACTCTGTCTTTGTAGCGCAAAAGCAACCCATACGCAGTGGACACTAAAATATGAATTTCATGGAATTTTCACTTGTTAACTGGTTCTCAATTATTTAAAAACATCCGTAGCTACAACAGGCTCCACAATGTGGTAGAAATGATCTGACCCTCAGGTCACAGTTTGCAGATTGCTGCGTTAGACAACAGTGTTTGGTCATTGTACTCTGGTTATCCAAGAGGATGCCCTTGTTTCTAGAAAACACACTTGGAAGTATTTAGAGATAATGCAATATCTTGTTTCCAACTTGTCTCCACCAAATGGCTCTCCTGCCTTTGCTTGCATATCTCCACTGACAGAGAGCTCGTTTTAAGCAGCTCATTTCATTTTATGACCACATAAATGAATGAGGAGATGATGTATCAGATTGAAAGAAAATGTAGTTCAATGTGATTTACATGCTAAGATAAATATAATTATTTCATAGTGAATGAACCTGGCCCTTGGGTACAAGATCTAAAACAGACATTTTGAGAGTACAGGGTGAGATTGCAAGCAGGCCGGGGAGGTGGAAAAAATGTTTAACAAGTGCACCACCTAGTGACCAAAGCTTGAATAGAACAACGTCTCCCATCAAAAAGGTCAAGTTGCTTTGGGAGAAAAAGGCCAAACTGATTTTACATTGACATCCAGTAGAACACAAATTCACAATTTTCATAAAATACTGAAACTATACAGTATAATTTGGAAGAGTATTTTTTTCTAGCAGTAAGCTGGATATATTCTTTTTCTATGCAAAAAAATTAATAAATAATTTCTTAGGTTGAACTCAGACTCTTTAATAGACCAGATGTAAAGAAAGGTATGTTCGCAACACAAAAACATGTCATTTATTTACTGTCCTTAGTGAAGAAAATTTCACAAGGAAAGATAGACAAAATTATGAAATTTCAAGTGGCTTGCTCAAGTCACCTCAGTTCCTAGAAGATAAAAAGCAAAGATGTGTCCACTGAAAAGGAATTGTGCATGTGGAAATACTGCAGAATGATGAATTTCCATGGATATATTAAATTTGGCTTAAGAAGTAAGAAAGTAATACAAATTGTTTTATATATTCACCAAATATGAAATTCAACCGCACTGCTTATAGTTTGGTCAATTATTTTCAATTTCTACAGATTCATGCATGATTCAAGTACTGCTTACTCTAGCTTATGCAAACCAGTTACCCATTAGCAAGCATCATCCCCTCTGCCAGGATTAGACAGTGAAATGACATCATTAGCAGGGGAATTGGGAAGATGATGCTGTCATAGTCCTGTGAAGGATGTTAGGAGTCAAGTCTTAGAAATCTTGAATCTCAGGTTTGGAAGAGTACTTTAAAGGTCATCCAGTCTGGCCAGCTGGCTGATGCTTGAATGGCTTCTTTAATATCTCCGGCAATGAATATTCAACCTTGCTTAAGCCTGGGAGTGAAGGGGAGCTCAAGGCTATATCCCAAAGCTCTTTCCATTTTCAGAGCACAATTTAAGAAGTCTGGCTAAAATGACCTATTAAAGAGACCAGGTGGCATGATCACATAGAGAAGGCACATAGAGATGAAGAAGTCCTAAGATCACATGGGGAGAGAAACTCAGCTTTTCCAGCATCTCAACTGAGTCCAGCCTCCAGTCATCTCTGCATGAAGTAATATATGTAAGCAAACCGCCTCGGCTATTCCAGCCCTGTTGAGCCTCCAGATGACCACAGCCTCAGATGTCATCATGTGGAATATGAGAACTGGCCAGCTGGCCCCATTAACCCACAGACCCATGAGAGAAAATAATACAGTGGTTATTTTAGGCCACTCGACTCCCCCCCCCCCCCAGTCCAATGGTTATACTTAAATGGTCAGAGCAGTATGTACAGTGTTACGGTAGTTATCAATTTTTTAAAAGGATTTTTACTTATTTATTTGAAAGAGAGAGAGAGCGAGAACGCATGTGCACATGGGCATGAGCATGAGCTGGGGAGAGGAGCAGAGAGAGAGGGACAGCACTGAGTGAGGAGCCAGACATGGCAGAGGCTCAATCCCCAGCCCATGACCCTGAGACCATGACCTGAGCCAAAATCAAGAGTCGGACGCTCAACAGAATGAGCCACCCGGGGGTCCCAGCAGTTATCAATTTATTGTCTCTTAACTTTAAATTCAAGCCTTGTTGCCTTATTTATGAAAAAGTAACCGGGTCCTTCAACTGTTCTTTGCCGGGCACAATGTTAAGCTTCATCAGTAGAGAGCGCTGGAAAGACATGCCAAGAGGAAGGGTTCCAGGTGGCCTCTTCACAAGCTTGGGGAGAGCCACTACTTTCCACTGCTTGGATGATTGCTAGTGACCCGTGGGCACAGCTTTCCTCACATTTGGGAATCCTGCATTTTCTCCAGCTCTTGTCTCAGGCAGCTGATGTGGCCAGGAGGGACAGCACAGACCTATACCTCAGCCTGGCTCCCTACTACTCACGTGCTTTCCTTCCTTACCATCATGGCATAAATATATATATATATATATATATATATATATATATATATATATGCATAAATATATATATTTAAACAATATTTAGCTTATTACTTATTATTATAAATATATAATATATTAAAAGTTTTTCTATTATGTTATCTAAATATATAATATACATAAATTATATATCATATTTATTATTAAAATATATATCTTTAACATTTTCTTCGAGGAAGGAGGATTGAACGGAAGACAGGTTGGTCATTGAATTTTACTTCTCTCTTGTTTGAACTCCTCGTTGGCAGCAGTGAAATCTTATGACCTGGGCTTCAAACTGGCTCAAAATTTCAAAGCCTCTCTCCCTTTGTCACTGATACACATTTCTGTAGATTTTTGGTTTGATGATCATATGTAAGCTTTTGCCTGGAGAACAAGTCATCCATATCCTCCTACCAGATCGGATACATGCATAATCCTCCATATTGAACAGTAGAGAGATTGGAGAGCCACCCTGCACAGTGCTTCTGATACTGTGTTCCCTGGAAAGGAGAAGCATTTAGGGTATTGGGACCAATGTTCTTTTGGCCCACCTAGGTACACAGGTTAAATGAGTTTGATATTCAGTTATCTAGGTTAAGTGTGATTTATTATTGCCCTTTGGATCAAATCATTCAGCTGATAATGAATGTGATTAATATCCTGTCTAAGAAATCACTGACACAATCTCAATACTAAATAATGATGTGAAGGAGGCAGAATTGGAAAGTATGTTATGGGCAAAAATGTAAATTAGAGCCCATCTGATGTTTTATTCAAATGGGGTATAACCCAATGCCCAATCCAGAAAGTGAATAAAGCACATTAAATTGATTTGCATCTGCAAACTTTAAAGTGTATGACCAGATTTGTACATATCCAGAGTGCCAAACACTCCAATTATACGAATTTTGCAGGCATCTTGCTGTGATAATAATTGAAAACAATGTCAACTATTTTGCTTTTCTAAAACTACTGTACCTTCAGGTCAATAAAAATGTTTTCACATTTGCTAATTCATGATCTTTTTCCTGTCCATCAAGAGAAGAGTTTGATACATATCTTATTTACTTACTGTAATGGAAATTGTTCATTACATTTTGAGGACCAATAATCTTGGAGAAGAGTTGTCTTTCAGGGGGAAAAATGTATGTGATCTATGTTTTAAGATTCTGAGGACAGATCTGGACTAGCCTGGAGACAGAAATTCACAACTTCTGGAACAAGAAAGAGACCATGGCATTTGTCTTGATCAGGTTTCTTTGTTGTAAACAACAGAAATGATCCCAACTAATTTAAGGGTAGATTTTTACAAACTCACCATGGAGGCTGGAGAATCAGCCTTAGAAATCAGGCATGAAACAACGTGAGGCTGATAGACTGGAACTACAGTGAAAATCAGGCTACAGGAACAGTGTGCTTAGGGCTCTGCTGACACCACTTTCAGGGGACACTGCCAGTGCCTAACACCAGTGCCATCGGAGAACACCGCCACGGTAAATGATTCTAACTGTACTTCTGCTTTGGTTGCTGGCCATCTGATGGGCCAGCCTGCATACTGTGCCCCTGGATTTGTAAGGGGCATGAAACGGGAAGACTTCATCCCAACCTTCTTCAGCGAGGGATGGGGTACCACATCCCACTGACACCTCATAGAGTGGGGTATTCCTGTAAATTAGAAAATGGATGGATGGGATCACTGGGTGGCTCAGTGGTTGAGCATCTGCCTGCAGCTCAGGGCGTGATCCAGTGGTCCAGGGATTGAGTCCCATATCGGGCCTCTGCATGGAGCCTGCTTCTCCCTCTGCCCGTGTCTCTGCCTCTCTGTCTGTGTGTCTCTCATGAATAAGTAAGTAAAATCTTAAAAAATAAAAATAAAAAAAGAACGGATTAGGGGACAGTCTGGATAAAGACACAACTGTTTACAATGCTTATTCCTACAGTGTAGGGAGATACTGAGTTGTAAGTCCCATTATAGTTCCTCTCATGCCCCAGAACAACATTTGTGTTCCTTACATCCTGTCCACACCTGTCCCATTATTTTGTCTCAGCTCTCCTGATCCACTAGTAACTCTACTGCCCCAGCCTCACTGCCACCTTCCCCCACCCTTCCTGTTGGATCTTTCTCTCTAGGTCATGAGAGCCACTCATTGCTGGTGTTTGAAGAAGGAAGCTACAAGGATGGGAAGAGGGGGAGGCAGAAAGCTATCTACAGAGGAGAATTTTTGTTATCACTGTCTAGGCTATGGCAGGAGTGATACGTGTTCTGATACCCATGGCTAGAAGCCTGTATGCAAAGATGAGCTCTGCATATTGGATCCAAAGCCTGCCGACAACAACATTGAATTCTTACACATCCAATTGCTTTAACTACAGCCCAAATAAACATATTTTTAGCACCTAAAGCCTGCCAGATATACATACCTAATGGAACTGCACTCAGCAAAAGCTAGCCATGCATTAGATGAACCCCATGGCTATAAAAGGCCTCAAACTGCTGCTGCCCTTCAGAGCTCTGAATCAGAGACTCCCCACCTTGCTGCTGAGTGACATTGCCTAGACACACAGCACCCTCTCCAATTTCCCTCTCCTCTGAGAGTTTCCTGGCCCTCATCCCCTTGTGGGTGGTGCCCCTCCCCGACTTGTATGGAAGATCTCCTGCAGAGAGGGTCAGCCTTTTCCAAGCAACTCTATCCCAGCATTGCCCAAGAAGCACGCTGTACCATAAAGCTATCTCCTGGTCCTGTTTTTTCCTATATCAGCTCTGAAATTCTCCAACACGCCACAGCATCTTGCCTTGTCCATTATGCAGAACTTATTCATGATCAGCCAAACCAAGGGTTAGACAGGCTTCTGTGAAGGGATCAGAAATATAACCATCCGAAATAAGTAGAGTGACCTGCTATCTTGGTTTGCCAGAACTGAGGGTGTTCCTGGGATGTTGAGCTATCAGTGCTAGAACTGAAAAAGTCTTCACCAACCCCCGTGGGTTGGTTACCTTAGGAATAACTGTTTTTGTAGGAAACTACATGCTTCACTCCAAGCAATTGATTTCAAGTCAACTTAGTGAATACAATTTTTGGAGACAAGTATTTGACTCACCTACTCAATGTGATCAGGCCTATAAGTAGGGTGGACGGACATAGGGATGTTAATATGATTTTCCGACACCTTCCAACAGAAGTCTTAATGTTCAGGAATATTTTATATAGACTAAGCCTAGGATACTAAAGATATTAGGAGAATATTCGTGTCTTGGCTGAATCACAGGAATATTTTATAGTGGCCCAAGAGCCAAAACATGTGCTAGAGTTTAGAGAGTTTTCATTAAAAGTTTGATTATTTCTGATTCCTGGTCAAAATTTGCTCCAAGCAGGCCAGTGAGACCATGCTGGCCAAGATCCTGGTTGACAGGGTAGCTGCCCTTGAAATCTTGTGGGAAATTTTGTCACCAACAAGATGTCAAGGTCAGCTCTGCAGGTGGGAAAGGGCTCATGGTTGAAAATTACTTACACTAATGAAAAACTCAAAGCCCTTTGAGTCCTGCACATCAATTGGGGTGAAGCTCCATACTTTGAGGTATTCCTGAATCCATTTTCTTGGTAACCAGAAAAAAAAAAAACAACAACAAATGAACAACTTTTGGAGGGGGTGCATGAACTGGTTCTTTACATTTAAACTCCTTTCTTAATATGTCTTTATCAGAACGTCATTTGAATCTGTGAAAAAAAGCTCACTTATCATGATGTTTGTATTAGTTCGGGTTCTCCCTAAAAACACAGCCTAAAAAAAAGAACTTGGATGCAGGTAGTTAATTGGAAGGTGGTTCCTGGAGGCTGGAGTGAGGGAACCAGGAGTGTGAGTGAGAGACAGAGAAGGAAGAAAAACCAGTATAAGGGTTTCTATCAAGGTTGTGGCCACGAGCGCATTCCTGCTGGGAACACTGAAAAGTATACAGTTTCTGTGGATCGAGAATCTAGGAAGAGTTTGGCTTGGCAGCTCTGGATTGGGAGTCTTTCATAAGGTTGCCAGGAGTTGCCACCTAGAAGCATTGTCATCCAAAGGCTTGATCCTTCTCTATCTAAGGCGACTTATTCCCAAATGGCATTACTGCTGGTTCTTGACATCCGGTGTCAGCCCCTTTCACGCAGTCCCTCTACAGGGCTTGCGTGTCCACACAGCATGGCAGCTGGCTTCCTCCAAGCAAGTGATCCAAAAGCCAAAATGGAATGTGCACTACATTTCACAATGTCGCCTTGAAAGTCACATGCAATTTCTTCCTCTTATTTGCTGTTGATGCACAGACCAGTCCTGATTCAATGTGGGAAAGTTACATGAGGAGGGAAATTCTAGGAAAAGAGGATTATTGGGGGTTATCTGGGAGCTGACTTCCACATAGCCAGAGTTTCTTTATCAATGGGAATAATTATAGGACTATCTCATAGAGTCATCGAGAATATTAAACCAGATAATGTATATGAAATTCTTAATGTTCTGCCTGGAATAATAAATTCTCAATATATACTGTTTATTACTATTATTTTGAGCTCCTTTCTTCTTATCAGCTTGTGAAAGTGCACCTGTGTCTATCAGGCTGTGGAACATATTTCCTTATGGGCTAAATCCTCCTCCCCACACCCATACTCCCCAGCTGTTGTCTGGCCTTTTTTTTTTTTTTAATCAGAATAGCATCCTGATGTTTTGGGTTGATTTGTTGTGATTTGGCTTGATTCCTATTCTTTGGGGAGAGTTCTGTGGATAGATTTTATTATTTTATATCCCCAAACGCTGCTGTAATCCTCACCTGGGTCTCATTTTAATGTATTCTCCTGCATCCCATCCAGTGACACAGCAATGTATGAATAAATCCAACAATTCTGGCCAGAAGAAAATCTCTGATTGGTAGGGACACACAATATCCCCCTTTTCCTAATGTGTTTTTTTTGGGGGGGAAACTCGATAACTCTACTGTTTACTGCTTTTCTCCTCCAATTGCCTTTGAGGATTACATTTGCTTTCCTGTTAGTTGGCCATGGCCATGCTTGTTTTGACACCGAATAAAAGCCTGAAGCCTAGAGCCGCAGTGCTCGACATTGGTTGTTCATTAGAACTGCCTGAGAGCTTTTACAATTCCCAATACCTTGGCCCCACACCAGACTAATTGCATAAGGATCTCTGGACATGGAACCCAGGCATCAATGTTTGTTTTGAGCTTCCTAGGTTGATTCCAGTGTACAGCAAAGGTTGAGAGCATTGATTCTCAAGTGTTGTAACCTTAGAACCTCATCATTCTTCAAAATTATTGAGGACCCTGAAGAGTTTCTGTTTACATGGATTATGTCTATACTATTTAGTATCTTAGGTATCAAAATAGAAATAGTGTATGTATTAATTGACTTCAATAGCGTTAATAAACCCATTGTATATTAATATACACAATGCAGCTTCCAGGGTCCCTACCACAAAAACGATGATTTCATAGGACCAAGATGGGGCCCATGGATCAGCATACTGAAACAGGCACCTGAGGGCATTCTAATCCAGGTGTTTTGGAGGCATTGCTTTGAAAAACAGTGACGTAGGAGTAGAAGCAATCTGGACCTGAGTGTTCCAGGCAAAACGATCCCAGGCTAAATCCCTTTCATGAGAGTCAGGGTGCAGACTCTAGCTGATTGCTGTGCTTGTTTTGTTCTGTGCTGTGGTCCTGTTTCTGGTAAGGGCACTCATACAATGTCACCTGAGTTCTCTGGGTTCGACAGCATGTCACTCATGGCTAGAAAACTGCCCTCAACTCTTGCTTTTCTCCCCTTTCCCAGAATCTCTTCTTTTGTTATTTTGCCTAGACTCTGTCACTGATTCCAAATGGAAACACGCTGGAGATTGTTCAGCGGAATCATCCAAGAATCAACTAAAACCATGCAGCATGGCCCTAAAGCACCAAGTGAAAAAATTGAAAATGTTTAACATGGAGCAAGGGGAATTTGACCCAGATCAGGGAGCTGTCTCTACATGTATGAAGACTTGTTTTAAATGACTTTACAAGTATAATTCAGACACAGGTTGGAAACTTGGAGAGAAAATATTTCGGTCAATTTTACAGGATTTTCTACAATTAGAGCTGTCTGAAAGGTGACGTAGACTGTCTTGGGAGTGAGTTTGCCATCACTGGAAGTATCCAAACATAGCTCAGACCATAATCTGATAGGGATGACATGGAGCAGGTTCAGCCACAGGTTGGGTTATTGGAGAGGACTTTGAAAATCCTTTCCAACCTAGATGACTTGACTTATGAACTGAACAAATAGAACACTTTTGCTCCTGTGGTGCCCTGCTTATTTCTTAGTGAAGATTTCCTACCCAGGAAACACATAAGACCAGACCAACCCGCGTGATTCATAAGGAACCAAAGCTGTACATGTGGTTCAATTTATAGATAGTGAGTGCTTCCCTGAGAGTTCACGCGTTTGCTGGTGACTCTGCACTACCTTCCATCTCTACACATGTGGTCTCTCAGAGCCTTATGCTCAGAGCTCGGTCCCAGGACCAGTGCAGTGACCTCACAGTGGGGAGCTTCTTGGAAATGCAGACTCTCTGGCCTCATCTCAGACCTGCTGAATCAGACTCTGCAGTTTAACATACACTGTTGAGGTTAGCGGAAAAAGAAAGAAAGAAAGAAAGAAAGAAAGAAAGAAAGAAAGAAAGAAAGAAAGAAAGAAAGAAAGAAAGAAAGAAAGAAAATGTTTCTAACACAAAGTAGTCTATGAATAGAAGTCTCTGTTAGGAGAGGGATAGTGGTTTGTTCATTTCTGAGGCTTTGCACAGAGCTGACTCTCAGTATATGCTGATTTGAAGTAGACAAAGAAAGAGGAGTAGCAACAGGGTGGCAGGGAGATGTCAGGATGGGGGTCATAGAGAAATTATAAAGCAGTAGGAAGACTCTAAAGATAGTTTTGGAGACAAACTTGCTCTACTTTTCTATTTTATCTTGAGCTCATCAGGGTCCTCACTCAATATCACTGCTTCGGCTGGCTGATCCAGAGGCCGCCCCAGGTAAGGGCACTTTGCCAGTTTGTCTGGATGTGGATCAGGTCACCATGTGGCAGGGAGAGCATGTGCCCCTCTGCTGGTTGGTATCTCCTCTGTACCCAGAGCTACTGCCCTTTCATAGCCTGTATCTGTTAGCTACTACTGTGTGACAAATTAGCTCAAAGTTTAGTGGCCCGAAACAGTAACAAACGTGTTAGCTCACATACTTTCTGTGGATTGGGAATCCAGGAGCAGCTTAGCTGAGTGATGTGAGTTCAGGGTAGCTTCAGAATGTCTGCTAGGGCTGTCACTGTCTTGACTGGGGCTGGAGGATCTGCTTTCGAGATGCTCACTCTCATGGCTTTTGGCGGGACACCTGACTTCCTCACCATGTGGACACCTCCATAAGACCACTTGAATGTCTTCCTGGTAAGACAGCTGATTTTCCTCAGAGCCGGAGATTGAAGAGGGAGCAAAGCAAAAGCCACAATATTTCTTACAACCTAGTTTCAGAAATCTATACTCTGGCATTTCTACAATATCCTGTTGGTCACACAAGTCAGCCCTATTTGATGTGGGAGGGGACTACTCCAGAGCATGAATACAAAGTGGGGGGACTGTTGGGGAAATCTTGAGGTTGCTAGGCATACACCCTTAGACTCTGCTGATTCACTTTGGTCATTAATACAGCCTTCCTCAACACGTGTCTGCATATATAAACATGTTGAACAAGCCTGGCTTGTGACACAATCAGAACACAGCTTTATTTTAGTTTCCTACACCCCATGTAAAATTATTCCATGGGTGGGATCTTCCCCAGCCCCTGGTGTGAATGTAAAACTGCCACCTCGTCCTCTTTGCGGCAGGCCTTGTGAGGGAAGGAAGAGGGTCAGGGCTGGCCTGCCTTTCTTGCATTGCTCTGCTAAGGTGGGGGCTCTTTACCCACCATGCCAATGTTGGGGAGCCTGTCTTCCAGGATTCCATCTGGAGCAGGAGCCACAGCTGCCACCCAGCTCCCAGGGCAAGGGGAAACCTGGTTGTGTCTGTCTTTTGTCTCTTTCTTTCTTTCTTTCTTTCTTCTTCTTTTTTTTTTTTTTTGCCACATTGGCAGAAATGAGACCGAAAGGTCCCACCCCGTCCTGTATGTTTGGGTTCTTTCACTAGCGGTTGAGGCTGGTTGGACAGGTTTGAGTCAAATTGTACTTTGGTCCATTGTTAATTGAGAAACTGTTTCAATAAAATAGTCTTTTCTACAAAAAAAAAATGGCCATGATGTCATGGCTTACTCTTTTTTTTTTTTAAAGATTTTAATTTATTCATTTGAGAGGGAGAGAGAGAGAGCACGGTGGGGGGAGAAGCAGAAGGAGAGGGAGAAGCAGGTTCCCCACTGAGCTAGGAGCCTGATGTAGGGCTTGATCCCAGGACCCTGGGATCATGACCAAAGTGGAAGGTAGCAGCTTGACTGACAGCTACACAAGTGCCCCTTCATGGCTCCCTCTTAAGTAACACTGAGACCTTATGTTACTTTAGAAGCCAAATTTATTCTTGATTCAGAAATTAGAATACCTAGTCCCAAGTATAAATTCAAGCATTGAATTATTTTTAAATTTTATTTATTTATTCATAAGAGGCATAAAGAGAGAGCCAGAAACAGGCAGAGGGAGGATCAGGCTTCCAGTTGGGAACCTGATGTAGGACTCACACCCCACCCCGGGATCATGACCTGAGCTGAAGGCAGATGCTCAACCACTGAGCCACCCAGGTACCCCTCAAGCATTGAACTTGATTCAACTTTGAGTCTTCTCCCCACATATGGGCTGGACCTGCTTTGGGCCAAACTGTGGAAAAGAGAGTGTATCCGTTGGTGTCTGGTCAGAAATAGAGACGCTGTTCTAGACTCATCATGCAGAGAGGGATTTAACTGGTTTTTAAAGGGGAAGAACTGGAGAAGTGCAAGAGGGAAAGGGTGAGGGAGCTGTGTGCTGGAGCCCAGAGCCAAATGCAAAGCTCAGCCCCAGAGGCATGTGAGCACTCTTGCTGATGGCACCTCACCTGACCCGCTAGGCAGAAATACAGGCGGTTGTGCTCCGGGGAGCTGCTGAAGCCACCACCACTGTGCTTGAGCTCACAGTTAATGCTGTAGCCTGCAGTTACCCAGTGCCAGAAAGAGCTGCCAGAGCAGAAAAATGGCTCCCTTCCTCCTTCCAGCCCATCACCTCTGTCAGCAGAACCCAACTCAGAGCCTCCTAGCAAGGGGATCTGTGGATCTCAGTGTGAGAAAGGTCAGAAGTTATACTGAAGGTCAGTGCAAAATAATTTTCTCTCCTTTCTCCCCCGATCTGCCACACCAATTTGCTAGCCAGTTTCAGGTCCTTTCAGGGTTGGGTGGAAGACAAAGAAGGTCGAAAAATGAAAAGAAAGGAAAAGAAATGTCTAACTTGAATTTGGACCGTTGAAACCTGGCTCACTGCTCCCTAGACCTGGCATTGCTACACGTGACTTGTTCTTCGTGGGGATGGTTTGTTGGCTGTTTGCAGGTCTCTGCTGGGTCCCCTCTCCCGAGTTCCTTGAGCCTGGGCAGATGCAATGCAGCTTTATGTCATATCTGACCCATGAGTTCTGCAGCTCCCAGGATCTGCCCCAACTTCCTGATGCTGTAGACCCTCATCCTAACCTGGAAGTCTGATCAGAGAGACCCAAGATGACCCTTTGCCAGCTCCGAGTGCTGTGAGGCCCACCTCGGGCCCACAGGAGGCACTCATTTCTCCACCTGCCTAAGAAACTGAAAATTTTTGCCATTCCCAACCTGTGCTTCAGACTTCTCACAGCATGGCCATCAAAGCAGTTGAGCAACTTTTCTCTCACTCACTGAATGACCCAGGCAGGAGGTGAGTGCTCCTCAACTCCCCAGAGAAGTATCTCAGACCTTCTTAGTTTTTCCACTGAAGAATCCATTCCCACTCTAGACTCATAAGGAGATGGGGTTCCTAGTCCAGCTTTCTTCGGAGACAGCCTCTTCACCTAATCCCTTCCCCACTACCTTGGGGCCTTTTACATACCCTTTCTATTCTCAAAGTGGTGTGAGATTGTGAGGATCCTGTAGCAAGTTCTCAATACCGGCCTTTAAAATTCTGTGCACGGTGATTTGGCGCCTCGCACTGGACATTCACGGCTATTACATCCTGACATCTCTCCGAATTTGAATTTTAACTCCTGCTCTGTATGTACGCCTGAACTTCAGCTGTGGGAAAGTTCATGGTCCTCTCATGGGAATAGGGATAGTTAAGTAGTCTCTTCGAAGTTGTATGAGCAAGCAGAAGTGGAGGAGTAGTGAACAGGAAAGGTCTTACTTGAACTAGGACTGCGTTTTAAGGAGCGCCCCCAAACTCCCTGAGAGTTAAAGAAGGTTTGATCAACCCAGGGTACACATAACACAGAGCTGGGGATGAGGAACGGGGTAGCTCTGCCCTTTCTGAGACTCAGATTTGCTTTAGTCAAGTCTCGTTCTAATGGGTTTCTCAGCATTCAGGCACTGTGCCTGGCACTGGGGGCTACCAAAGCAAAGACCCCACTTCAAAGAGCTCACAACCTATTAGTGCAGACCTCAGGGCAGGTGTGCGTTTAAGCCCCTTACTTTGGGAGTCATGAACAAAATTCTTTCAACCCCTGCCTGACCTTCAGACTATTTTTCAAAGTAGCTGTACCATTTTACCTTTCCACAATGTATGAGAATCTCTATTCTCCTTGTCCTCACCCCTGCTTGCTATTGTATTATTATCATAGCCACTCTAGAGGTGTGAGGTGGTGTCTCATTGTGTGTCTTTTTTTTTTAAAGTAATCTCTATATCCAATATAGAGCTCAAACTCAAAACCTGGAGATCAAGATTCTCATGCTCTACAGAGTCAACCAGGTGCCCCTCATTGTGGTTTTGATATGTATTTCCTTAATAACGAATGATGTTGAGTACCTTTTTATGTTCTTATTGGCCATTTGCATACCTTTTTTTTTTTTTGAGAAATTCCTTTTCAGATCCCTTGTCTATTTTAAAACTGGTTATTTAGGACACCTGGGTGGCTCAGTGGTTAAGCGGCTGCCTTCAGCCCAGGGCGTGATCCTGGAGACCCGGGATTGAGTCTCGCGTCAGGCTCCCTGAAAGAAGTCTGCTTCTCCCTTTGCCTCTGCCTGTGTCTTTCCCTCTCTCTCTGTGTCTCTCACAAATAAATAAACAAAATCTTTAAAAAAATAAAACTGATTATTTATGTTCTTATTGTTTAATTGTATTTATATATTCTAAATACAAATCCTTTATGATATATTCTAGATACAAGCTTCTCATGATTTGCAAATATTTTCTCTCATTCTATGGATTGTCTTTTCACTTTTTTGTTGATGTCCTTTGAAACACAAAAAATTTTTGATTTATACAAACTACAATTTATTTATTTTTCTTTTATTGCTTTGTGTGGTGTCATACCTAAGAAACCATTGCCTAATCCAAGGTGACAAAGATTTACTTCTATTTTTTTTCCTAAAGTTTTATAGTTTTAGCATTTTTATTTTAGTCTTTGATCTATTTGGAGTTAATTTTTGTATATAGTGTAAAGTAGAGGATTCAAATTCATTCTTTTGCGTGTGGTTATCCAATTGACCCCGTACCATTTGTTAAAGACATTATCCTTTCTCCAATGAATGGTCTTGGAATACTTGTCAAAAATCAATTGACCATAAATGTGATGGCTAATTTCTGCATTCTCTTTTTTTTAATAATAAATTTATTTTTTTATTGGTGTTCAATTTGCCAACATACAGAATAACACCCAGTGCTCATCCCGTCAAGTGCCCCCCTCAGTGCCCGTCACCCATTCACCCTCACCCCCCGCCCTCCTCTCCTTCCATCACCCCTAGTTCATTTCCCAGAGTTAGGAGTCTTTATGTTCTGTCTCCCTTTCTGATATTTCCCACACATTCCTTTCTGATATTTCCCACACATTTCATTTCTGCATTCTCAATCCTATTCCATTGATCCTTTTGTTAACCCTTATGCTAGGTCCATAGGGCATTCATTACTGTAGTTCGGTAGTAGGTTTTGAAACCACAAAGTCTGAGTGCTCCAACTTGGTCCTTTTATTGCAAGACTGTTTGACTATTCTGGGTCCCTTGAATGTCCATGTGAATTTTGGGATCAGTTTGTCAATGTATACAAAAAGATGATCATGTTATTTTCTGACCTGGATTATAGCAATATGGTATATTACAAGACTGATTTCAGATGTTAAATCAATCTTGCATTCCTAGGAAAAGTCACTCTTAGTCATGATGTATAATACTTTTTACATATTGCTGGTTTCAGTTTGCATGTATTTTGTTGAGGATTGTACATAGTGTCTTTGATAAATATTTGTTGAATGAATGCTTGAATTATGCATGTATGAATATTTACAGAGGGAAAGCTTCTCTTATACAGGCAGACCTTATAATACATGCATACAAATTTTGCATATAATTTTAACAAATTCAAGGATGTGAAATTAAGTACCCCTGAAGAGTTTGGCAGAATGTATTATTGTATCATATAGGGTGGACGTGGTTATGTTGAAGAGGAAAGAACACTGATCAGAACCAAAAGGCGGGGATAATGGCCTTACTTTGCTAATTCCTGGGTGAGAGACTGCATGTAGTTATCTTATTTTGGTAGACTTATATTTGATGGACTCTGTTTCTTCATCTATATAATGAAGGTGGGAGGGAAAGCTTGGGGAAGGTGTTTATTTGAATTAATAAACTCTCAGATACTTTCTGGTTCTTATAACCCATAATTTTCTTTTTTTTCATAATTTTCTTTAAAAAAATTTTTTTTTAATTTGAGAAAGAGCAAGAACAATCAAGAGAGCAGGAGCAGGGAGAGGAGCAGTGGGAGAAGGAGAAGCAGACTCCCCACTGAGCAGGGAACCAGGGTCAGGGCCCTATCCCAGGACCCTGGGACCATGACCCAAGCCGAAGGCAGACACACTCAACCAGCTGAGCCACCCAGGCACTCCAATCCATAATTTTCTAAAATACTTTGTGAAATTCAGTTGTAAGGAGCAGAACACTTTATATATTTTTGTTTAATGTCTCTGGAGTGGCTTTGGGGAGAAAGATACATAAATGATTTCACTATACTATAGTATAATAAATGTAAAATTTATTTATAGGAGCACAGAAAAGAAAACAGCTAATCCTCTTTAAGGGGATATGATTAAGCTTTCAAAGAAGATGACATGTGAGCTGGGTCTTGAGAGACAAGTAGGAGTTTGCCAGCTACAGAAGGCAGAGTTAGAAGATGGTATTTTTCAATATTTCAACTAATATGCTTTCTGCTTCTGAATTTGTATTTACAATTTTTCAAGAGGTAAAATTTTTATTTGCTTCTAAAGCGCTCTCCTAAATAATTTGTGAAAGAAATCCCTTGGTCTAAGATGGAATTTTATATCTACAGAGAACTCAATCATCTGTTATATTATTCTTGAACTCTGCATTTTCTGGACTGTGTGACTGATGTTAATCTGAACAGGCAGAAAGACCTATAATTTTAGGGGCCCTTAAATGATAATAAAGCCTTATGGGTATCAGATTGGACGGTCAACACGACTGCAGGGTTCTAATTTTATTCATTTCCAGATGCCATGTCACCACTCCTCCAGCAGGGGGTATGCTTTTAAAATTATGTTCCTTCACAAGTAAGATTCCACATCCTTTTTACTTTGGGTTCGTGGACTTTAATTTTTGTGCATTTATCTCTTCTGTAATTCGCTTGGGAGGCAGGGCATAGGAAATATTTAAAAATGAGGTTAATTTCAAATCATAAACAAGAAGTCAAAAACCATTTTTTTTTTTCAAAGGAAGGAAAATAGGCACTTTGCTTTAAGGAAATGTGTGTGACAAGACTGTTCAAGCTTGCACGGTACAGTGAGGATGAGGAACGGCCGAGAAAGCTGAGACAAAAGTGAGCATCTTTGGGATATTTATATTCAATTGAAAGTGATTTGATTTAGTCCAAACAATTGTTTAATTTGACATTTTTTTTTCATTTACACATCTTTCCGTTGATAAGGGATGAATGAGCAATCTATTAATTATGACTACAGGCACACATCATGTGGTGGTCAGTAGGCCAGTAGGGAAGGATTCAGGGACCCAACTTCTAACAAAATGAACAGAGTACCACCTGACTACCTCTCTGTGTTGTTGAGATATTAAATAAGAAAGAGACTTTTAAAGTTATTAAGCTGGGATCCCTGGGTGGCTCAGCGGTCAGGCCCCTGCCTTTGGCCCAGGGCGTGACCCTGGAGACCCAGGATCGAGTCCCGATGTCGGGCTCCCTACATGGGGCCTGCTTCTCCCTCTGCCTGTGTCTCTGTCCCCGCCCCCGTCTCGATCTGTCTCTCTGTGTCTATCATGAATAAGTAAATAAAATCTTAAAAAAAATAAAATTATTAAGCTGCAGACATGTAAGTTATTTTGAAAGCAGGAAGCGCTTTCTTACAGCATTCTTTCCACTGGTGGGAGACCATCTACTCAAAGGGCAAAGTCTTGTGAGTTGCAGAGCCTTTCCTTCCTTGGAGGGAGTCATTCAAACTTCATATATAAGAAATCTTTGTCATTAAAGTACAGAGTCTTATACTAACAAAAAACTTCTTCTCCTTGGGACAGAAAACCTGGACCTCATTTGTGACTCTTCTAAATCTAAGTTCTCTGTGGAAACTAGCCCCCCAAATTCCAGCAGTAATCTAGATATGCGTATTAATTCATTTTGTTCTGCAAGTAGATGTTAAACATTTGCTCTGCACCAGGCACCGGGTTTATACAGGGAGGATATTTCAGTGAATAAAATAGACAATAATTTCTGTCCTGTTGGCCCTTCCATTTTTGTGTGAGGCATATAATTACCAGGGTTTTTTTGTTTGTTCATTTAATGGGATATAGAAATACTTCAGAGAAGCGTGCATTTTCTATGTTAACATATTTGCTGAGAAATGATGAGCAAATCTCTGGGTCCTTAAATTAAAATATTTACTTTTTAAATTCCATCTCACTCTTGAGGGGACAGTTCATTAAGAATTCGATTTTGCCCATTGTCAATGGCAATAGTATTGTCAATACTATTTATTCTGTACCCACTGCTGACAGAGTCTGATGGGTGATTATTAAATATGCGGTTTCTGGTTTAGTGTGCATCTTCACCATTTTTTCATTTATTTTTCTCTATCTTCCTGAAAGTTCTTCTCTATCTTCTTCTTACAGATACTTGAGAGCAAATGGCCTTGTAATGAGTCTTTAGTAATAACTTATTATTACAGTACTTTTTAGTTCACAAAATATTTTATTGTACATAATCTCTTTTGAGACAATAGGTGGTCTCACCCATAGATGTTATTTCCACTGTAAGTAACCCACACAATGTTGCACAACTGGTGAGAGGCCCTGCTGGGATTTGAACTCATTTTCTGTATTCAGATCTCAAGCCCTTTCTTTCCTAAAGGCCACCTCTTTCTCTTGTCTTTAAAGAAGGAAAATATCACCTGACTTTGCTGTTTTAGTTTTGTCTATAATATGTCCAAAGTCAGCCTGTCAAGAGATGTATTATAGTTATTAAGCAGAGGAAGGCAAATTCTAGATGATTTTCCTTTAAGTTTGTGTAATTCCTGAATCTGTGAGTTTAGAGGTTAACAAAACCAATAACTGATACCATTACAAACTACACCCAATCTATTTCCTGACTCATCTTCATTTCTAGCCTAAGCTACAAAACTCATCAATGTAAGAAAGGTAGGAATGCAAATTGCTTCTAGATACTCTACAAAGAAAGCCACGTTTAGGTGTAAGAACCTTTTTTTAAAGATTTATTCATTTATTTGAGAGAGAGAGAACATTCTAGTGGGTGGAGGAGCAGAGGGAAGAAGAGAGAGAATCTCAAGCGGACTCTCGGCTAAGTGCAGAGCCCCATGCTGGGCTTGATCTCACGACCCTGAGATCATGACCTGAGCCAAAACCAAAAGTTGGATGCTCAACTGACTGAGCCACCCAGGCACCCCTAGTTGTAAGAACTGTTAATGCTGATTCTGGGTTCATCTCTGTTTAAAGTTAATACTAACCAATGGAGTAGATATGTTCTGAACTCAAGGGAGAACACTAATCCATTATAAAAAGAAAATTGAGCAAACTCTACTTCAAAAGGCTAAGGATGGCCAGCCTTAAGAATAGCAAACTAGGAAAACACTAAATTGGTTTAGAAAGTGAGGCAGAGCTGGGCATCTGTGACCATAAGGGGCTGTGCTATTGGGTAAATAGTTCACATTTCTGTAATTCTGAGCGACTTTGTTTTACCTCTGTGTACCTGTGGGTGACCACCCAAGCAATGCCCATGGTGGTCATTGGCTGATCTTCCAATCTGTGTAAGGGAGAAATCAGACTGTGAGGAAGGAACTAAAAGAACAGAAAGAAGAAAGAGAACAGAAAGACTTGGGGTTGGTGATAGACACAGTTCTGATAGACCCTCATTTATGCCACAGATTTCCTAGCCCAGGGTTCAGAAGAGATTGGGATTCAGAATTTCTATATCCTTATCCTTTTTTTGCTTCCTGTCAGACTCTTTTCTATGTCCTGGGCTCACCACAAACATTTGTGGGGCCCAGGGCAAGACTACCAAAGGGATCCACATGCCTTATGTTTAAATATTTAAAAGTTATAAATCACGTGGACAGCCTGGTAAGTGGTACAGGTTGACCTAATGTACCATTATTATGACCCAGAGGATCAGGTTTGAATTTAGAATCATCAGATTCTCCAAAGTACCACATAAGAACATGGTGGGCTAGGGAGGCTGGGCACTGACTTGCTCAACCTTCCTACTCGAACTTTGTCCTCAATCTTGAGGGGCTTTAATGCAAGATGTATGGACAGCCCACATTGCCCCTTTGAGCTCGGTTGAAGGCAGCAGGCGCTTAGTCACTTTATGGCTGGAGGTTATCATGGCACTGGCGAATCTGCTCTCTTTGACCTTGCAGACAAGGTCTGCAGAAGCCCTCAAAAATGAAGACATTCGGTCAAGGTAGGGAAAGGAACTGATGAATTCCACATCCCTTTGGCCCATGAATTCTTTCCCTCATAAGGACAGATGTTGTTTGTGGAAGGCCAGCATAGAACCCTCAAACCTACACGTCCCAGGACGAGACCCCCTCCTGCCTGGTCCTAAACGTAAGACCGCTGTGTCCTGATGTCCACTCTAATTTTCTAATCATACACAATGCATGGAATGTTCTCTTTCAAATAGCCTCGGAGGCAGGAGCTGATGTGCTGCTACCCAAAATGTACGGCCATGCATGTCCTATCCTGCTGTTTCGGGTGGACTGTGCTAATAAAGCATTTCATAAATAAAACCCAGTTCCCAGCATTCTGTGTGGTCAGACATCACTTAATGAATCTCCTTTTCATTGTCATTATTATTGTTTGACTTTTGCTGGTCTAATGTTAAAACTCAAGAAACCCTAAGTCTTCATTTGTTTTCATTCATCGTGGCCGGCTTCCTTTTGTCTCATTTTTAAACCCTCAGACTAGTTTCATCACTGGGTTTATGTAAAATTAATTGCACAATTTCTCTGTTTGCTTTGGTAACATGTAGCTTATCGTTTTTAGACACTTTTGGGTTATAATTACATAAAGACACAGTGGTACATTTCTATTCTCCCCAAGTATTTTTTAAAGCTGTTTAGAACAGCTCTTGGAACCAAGATACTCGTTTCTTTCAGTCCTCAGGCAGCTGGCGAGGCCTGGGTTGGCTCAGCTCTGTGGCTACTGGCTGCTATTTTCTAGAAGCTTCATTCCGTTACCCCAAGGTGCCCTGAAGCTAAAGAGGTTAGGGAGCTTGGCAGAGGTGGTTTCGCTTCGAATGTATCTGGGGATACACGCATTTAGGGTCATTTAGGGCCACTCTAAATTTTGAATCTAAACAACGTTCATGTGTCCTCCAGTTTAACAGTTTATTTGTTCACTGCGATCTTCCAAAATGCCTTTCCTTCCTCCTCCTAATTTCTGCTAGTTCTACTTATCTTTCAATGCCTGCCGAATTTATTCATCATCAAACAGGTACAAAGCTCCTTTGTTCCAGGCATACTGCCTACCTTCTCCATGAAGCTTTCCTTGACCATGCTGGTTGGCCATGGACTCACAGTGTGTCTCATTCCCATGTTTTTCTTTTTTAAAGATGTATTTATTTATTTTATTTTATTAAAGATTATTTATTTGGGAGAGAGAGAGTCAGTGAGAGACAGAGAGAATACACATGTGAGTGGGAGGAGAGGCAGAGAGAGTGAGAGAGAATCTCAAACAGACTCTGCCCTCAGCCTAGAGCCAGACATGGGGCTCTATCTCATGACCCTGAGATCATGACCTGAGCCAATATCAAGCATTAGATGCTTAACCCACTGAGCCACCCAGGTGCCCCTCATTCCCACCTTTTACCTGCACACAGCACCTCGTTATTTCGGTTTTGGTTTCAATGATCAATGAGAGTATAGATCCCAATGAGGTTATAAATCCTTAAAGGAAAGCACTGCTTCTTATAAAGCCTTGAATTTCTCACTCCACCTACAGAAATGCACTTCGCATCTCTATCAAATCTGTTGAGTAATGATCATGATCTAATTTACTAATTGGTGATAATAAATAACATTTACTGAGTACAGGGCTTAGAGCGCATCTGTCCAGAGCCTCGCTGAACTGGATTGAATCTTGACAGCGCGGCTTGTTAACCTGCCATTTAGGCCACTGACTTACCCATTTTCTCATCTGTAAGATTGAGGTCAGGCTGGCAACTCCGTCCTGGGGTTCTTTGCGAATTCAGTGAGCTAATCACTGAGCTAATCACTAATCACAGGTAATTCTGCCTGGAAGTTACCCTTCAGAGTGTTAGATGGTAATGATAATAATCATGATTCCTAGGCCAGGGGATACATTCTTTGTGTGTATTACCATTAACTCTTATTATAATTCTACAAAGTAGGAACCATCCTTATGACTTTTTTTTTTAAGGATTTTATTTATTTATTCATGAGAGACTTAGAGAGAGAGGCACAGAGACACAGGTAGAGAGAGAAGCAGGCTCCCTGCAGGGAGCCCGATGTGGGACTCGATCCCCAGACCCCGAGATCATGACCTGAACCAAAGGCAGATGCTCAACCACTAAGCCACCCTCCTTATGCCTATTTTATAGATGGGTAAGCTGAAGCTTAAAGGAAGAGAAAGGTCTGGCCCAAGGTCATGGAATAAAATTAGAGCCCCAGCAAACCGAGTGCGGAGCCTACCTTTTTAACCACTACAAGATGCCAAGTGGCAGAGGGAGGCATATCAGAATCCAATGGCATTGTGCCCATCAGAGCCTCAGTTGAAGAAACAGGGAAAGCACAAGTGTTTTTTATGTAAAGGAGTCCTGCCCTAAACTGGAAGGAGGGTTCCAATTTGTCTGAGCAAGTGCATGACCTAGTAGCAAGGTTGCCCCAAGTCAAAGAACCTGGAGTGGGAGGGTGGCATATCCTGGTGCCATGTAGAGAAAGGAGGGTAGGGAACAGAGCATGGCATTTGGTTCTATACTCTCGGAGCCCTCTAGGGCAAGAGACGGCAGACAGATGATGAAGCAGCTGTTTCCATGAGGGATTTGAGACATAGAAGTATAAGCAGCCTGGCTGGAGGCCCAGCAATGGGCTGTGACATGGAGCGGGTTGAGCAGCATTCTCCCCACTGCACGGGCCTGGTCACCCTCCTTGGTGGTCAGGGCACCCTGGGTGCAGACATCTGTGTTTTCCCTGAGGGCTCCAGCAGGTGCAGTGGTGTGGAGGGACCCCAAAGTGGCTTCCTGGGCAAAGCAAGAGTAGAAGCCCTTGAAAACCCTGAGCACCTGTAAGACACCTTCTGGGATTCATGCTGAGCTGTGGTTGTGCTTCATGCAAATGAATGCAAGACTGTGAAAGCCAAAGGCTTCCTTCTTAGGGACCGAATTGTATCCTTCCAAATTCATGTCAAGGTCCAACTCCCAAAATTTCAGAATTTGTAGATGAAACCTTTAAAGAGGTGATGAAGTGAGAATGAGGCTGGTACGGTGGGCCTTGATCCAATATGAGTGGTGGCCTTATAAGGAGAGGAAGAGATGCCAGGGGCACAGATGCACAAGGGGCAGGGCAGCCATATACACAGGCAAGGGGACAGCCATCTGCAAGGCAAGGAGGGAAGTCTCTGTCAGCACCCAGAACTGTAAGAAAATCCATTTGTCCTGTTTAAGCCACCTCATCTGTGGTATTTTCTTATGGCGACCCTAGCAAACTCGTACCCTATTCCTAAAGAAGATGCATTTCATGCCTCTAGGCTGCTTTAGTTGCCCGCGGCAACTCCTGGGTGACTCATGTTTAACTCTTAGACGTGTGTTTAAGGCAGGGAGTCTCATTCACTTTACAGAATAGGAAACCAAGGTCAGGGAAGGTAAATAGCATGCCCAAGATCACACAGCAACTCAATAATGGAGCTCAGATCCAAATGCAGGTCTCTGTCATGCCCCAGTTCACACTCCACGTGACGCCGCCTACCTTCCCCTACACCATCGCTAGTGATGTATTTTACTCACATACGAATCCCTAAGTGATTAACAGGAACTGCACACCTCCTACTGCCCCCATTATCCAAAGAAAGATGGTTCTTCATTTATGACTTGAGTATAATTGACTGTGAGGTAACATCGAACCCAGAAATATGTGCTGACAAAGGGAAATATGATTTTTTAAAAAAGATTTTATTCACTCATTTGAGAAAGAGAGAGAGAGAACACTCACACAAGCCAGGGGTTATGGCAGAGGGGGAGAGAGAGAGAGAGAGAGAGAGAGAGAGAGACTCCCCTCTAAGCAGGAAGCCCGATGTGGGGATCCCAGGACCCTGGGATCATGACCTGAGCTTAGGCAACCACTTAACCAACTGAGTCACCCAGGCACCCCAGAAAATTCAATTTCTTAAAAACATTTAAAAATATTTCTAAATCATTACTACGCAAGACCATAAAATGATCTTAGTAAGATGCTGTACAGTGGGGCCCGAGGCAGTAAATATATATATAGGTCTAGTCCTGAATAAATGTGTATCATACAAGCAGGGGAAGGAAGGGAAGGGGGCTGGGGAGGAGAGGAGGACTGGAGACTTCCCAAAATCAAAGACTACATCTTCATCAGTGCTCTGTACCCCTCTGGGGGCTTCCAGGGTTGGGATCCCTGGGCTCGCCCGTGTATCCTTGTGGATTGGCCAACTGAATAAACAATGGGTTCCATCCACTAATGAGAAGAAAAAAAAATCCTAGGCCTTTTCAATGACCTAAATTTGTCAAAGTATTTTGGGCTTTTCCTAATTTGCTTTCTGTTTCATTTAAACCAATGAGGTGGAACTGAAAGGGAAGTAAAGATGGAATTGAAGAATTAAGCCACAGACCAAAGCAGAGCAGAAAGGGGTTCTTGCCTGAATATTTGAATAGGACTAATGAGAACCTTGTTCCCCTTTACAGTCCTCATTGAAATCTGCCCCGTCCACTGCCTCAGGTGAGCTGGGGATGTGCTTGTTTCAGGTGGATAAGATAGCCTTGGTTTCTAGATGGTGAGCTACAGTCAGAGCTACAGTCAGAGATGCCACTAGCTCAGAAGACAATGTGCATCAGTGGTAAACATAGGCAGAAATCCAACCCTTGTGAGCCAGATGGACTTCTTTGCAGGCTGCTGATTTTTAAGAACTGTCTTCAGAGCTCGTCTGTTATTTAATTAATGCTTGAAGAGAATTATCTAAAGGCAAAGCTCAGAGGATTTCTGGGGCAATGACACTGTTCTGCATGATGCCATAACGGTGGGTACGTATCATTATACATTTGTCCTACCTGGTGTTGTGCACAACACCATCAGTGAACCCTAATGTAGATGGTGAACTTTAGGTGATAATGATGTGTCAGTGGAGGTTCATCAACTGTTGCAAATGTACTAATCTGGTGGGAGGTGGTAGCGAGGGGTGGAGGGAGGTTGTGCACATGTGGGGACTAAAGCTATGTGGGAAAGTTCTGTACTTTCTGCCCCATTTTGCTAGGAGCCTAAAAAATGCTTTAAAAAGTAAAGTCTACAAAAAATAATCTACTAAAAAATATGAACAGTTAAAAATTAATAAAGCC
The DNA here is from genome assembly GCF_905146905.1 of Nyctereutes procyonoides. Classification (NCBI taxonomy): domain Eukaryota; kingdom Metazoa; phylum Chordata; class Mammalia; order Carnivora; family Canidae; genus Nyctereutes; species Nyctereutes procyonoides. The sequence goes on along the minus strand of NW_026575146.1, from coordinate 51,952,832 downwards.
TCCTCCCCATTAAGAATAATGGCTAACAAAAAAAAAGAATAATGGCTAAAAAATTTATGAACAAGGCAAAACAAAGCAAGATGTCCTTAAAGTTTTCACATACCATTGTAAAACCAACACTTTGTTTTAGTATTCTAATAAAATGCAGAACTTCCTGAGCACTCTATTCAGATTTTGATCAAGCATTGCAGGAGAAGGGGAGCGTTTTCTTACGTTACCTTGGCTTATTATAAATATTAGTGTAGTAGCTATAGTGCTTTTTTTTTCCCTAGGTGCTACTTAGCAATTAGTATGAAGTCTATAATGTATTAGGGTGAGTTATTCTTCTTTGCTACTTAGCAATTAGTATGAAGACTATAATGTATTAGGGTGAGTTATTCTTCGTTGGTATCCCAGTATTTCCTCGGGCACAGGGCAAGTTCTAACAGCTGAATGATTTTCACAAATATTCTCCCATTTCCCCCCCCAATAAACTCACCAAGTGACTGATTTCTAACACTATCTGTAGAAATTTTAGTGGGCTTTCTTTCAATTACAATGTTTCTATTTAACTTGCAAATGGAAGATACCTCCATCCTACTATCTGCTGTTATTATAAACACAGCTTTGAGTCTGAACAATCCAATGCTGATTAGAGGTCTTCAGCATTAAGCATCGGTCTCATTTCTAAAGTTTAACAAATAACACAATACATAATTCTCTGGCACGTCCAGTCCTTTTATGTCAGGCAGTTGAAGCTCCCTCTACTCATGTGACAAGCAAACAGAATGAATACTATAATCAACAGAGCAGGCTATGATTAACTTTGCACAGAGCTGTCCCCAAACTCTGCACAAACTCCATAGTGGTTCTTAGATAAAAACATGTCAAGGCATATTTCTCTAATGAAGAGAAAATTTCTAATTAAGAGCATCTGATATGTCTTATTTTTTTAGGTGATTATGAATCAAATTAGCACAGGGCCTGGCCAAAGTGCCTCTTGTATTATTTTCACTTGCTTCTGCTACACCAAGCCAATCATCTGCAAGGTGCTGGTCTTTATAATGTAGTTGGGACCATTATATTAATTAATTAATTGAACAATAATGCATTGAGCTCATTCCCATTATCCCGAAATGGGGCATGTTCCAGCCACATCTGTGAAATAAGTAGATGCAGCGTTATTCCCATATTTCTTGAGTGTGTGCACATAGGCCTGTCAGAAGAATGAAAAAAAGAATTTGCATTTCTTTTTCTTCCATGTTACAGGACAATATTTAGTACAGTAGAAATTGACCTTTGGGATTCTTGGGGAACATTCTTGATGGGACAATTTTATCTCCTAGTTTTATTTATTTATCGTTGTTGTTGAGAGCAAAGAAAGACCTCATTTGATTGTCTTGTGTCCCTTCTCAAGCACTAATGATGTGCTTGAAGATAATGTTGTGAAGTCGGAAATGGTGGCTAATAGCTCTGAACTCAAGGCACCTCCACAAGCCTGATTACTTGCTCTCTTTCTGGACAGCAGAGGCTTAAGTTGCAAGCAGTAGGAATTGAGCAGCGTCTCAGCTGCCTTCCCATGACAGACATTGTCAACCATCTGGTGCCCTCCATACATACAAAGGTCTAAGTGAATTTATTTACAAAGCACTTAGGCCACTCCAGTGAAAGGACCAGCATTCTGTCTGACTCCAGAACCAATTTGGAACCACTTTGCTCTAATGTCAATAATTTCATTATTATCCCAAGTCAGGTGATGGTGGCAGTCCTCTGACTAACATATTTCCCAATCTGGGAAAATTTTCTTATCAGCTGGGCTAATAAGGTGGCTAAGTTTGGAGAGGGGTCCTGCTCAAGGACAATCTGTCTGGAGAAGTCACTCCAAACTCCCAAAGGACTCGGGGGTTTAATATGTCTAAAGCATCACTAGGTTAGGTTGAATTCTAAAACCTTAAATAATTTGTGGGGGTGTGAATGCTGTGTGCCATGCCACTCAGCAACCTTCACCAGGACTGAGAATTTATTCCGCCAGCTGTTTCTGGGGAGGGTGCCAGCTGACGGTCCTCCAGCTGCTCTACCCAGTGTCACAGCCCTTCCTGGGGCAGCCAGCTTCCAATTATTGGTCCCGGTTTCCCCCTCCCAATTAAGAGCAACCCAGAAAGGCCATTCCAGCTTCAGCACTCCTCATGGAGTCACCTTAGGCCTTGGTTACACCACTACTTTTGCCCCCTCCCCATTCTGCTTTCTTCCCTCTCCTTCCCTACCCATCCATAGGTTTTCATCCCAAGGGCACTTCCTAAGAAACTATTTGCATGCTGATTTTCATTTCAGAGTCTGTTTCCTGGGGAACCCAAGCTACAGTCTCTGGCTTCCCCTTTTCCTTAGCTTTTTTTTTTAATTTTTATTTATTTATGATAGTCACAGAGAGAGAGAGGCAGAGACACAGGCAGAGGGAGAAGCAGGCTCCATGCACCGGGAGCCTGATGTGGGATTCGATCCCGGGTCTCCAGGATCACGTCCTGGGCCAAAGGCAGGCGCAAACCACTGCGCCACCCAGGGATCCCTTTTCCTTAGCTTTTAAATATGATTGCTTTCTTGAAAATGGAACTAGCCCTTGGAGAATGTCTTGATCATACATATATATATGGTATACTTTCTCTGTACGAGATTTCTGAGGATGTAAACTATGCCTACTTTATACGCACGGAACGTCTGGTGCAGTTAGGGTATAACAAATGTCAACCGGACAGAAGAAACTCCACGGTGGGGTGGGGTGGTGAGTATTATTACTCACAAGTGCTAAATATTTTATTTGGGTCTAACTAGTGACTTCAGAGGACTGCAAGTGAGTTAAACTCATTTGGGCAGACCATTATGCACAGGCAGCTACATTCAACACTGGCAAGTACATACACTTTGTTTTCCCTTGGATATATTTGAGGGTGGGGAAATGGACCTCTTGCAAAGTGGCAAAAGGGAATTGTTTGTCAATTGTCAAGTTTCTTATTTCAGGACATTTTTGGAAAGTGTCTTGCTATTGCTGTTTTTCTTTTCAGCTCTGCATATAGATTTTTATTGGTCTTTTTGTTTCCTTTAATGGATCTAAGTTTAGGACTGATTGAGAGAATTCTTACTAGCAAGTAATGTTGTCAAACAAGGTAGACTTAGAAATAATGTGACCATAGTTAGCTGGGGTCACTCCACCCCCTTATGGCCTACAGGAGATAGCCTCAATATTCCATCCCATGGTTTGTGGAAAGTGTAAGGGACTCTTCAGTGATCCTATGAATTTCTGGATGGCTTACACTCTTCTGGTCAGTTTTGACCCCAAGCTCCTCTTCTGCTAAATATGTTGAGTTTAGGGATGGTCTTCTTGTAACCTATTGTTTTCTTTGTTCTGTACCATGTCAATACAACGTAGAACTCTGTCTTCCCTCCACCCTGCCCTTTACAAAGACACAGCACACACACCATTCACCGGAGGTATTTTTTTAAAGATTATTTATTCATAAGAGACACACAGAGAGAGGCAGAGACTAATCAGAGAGAGAAACAGGCTCCCTGCAGGGAGCCCAATGTAGGACTTGATCCCAGGACCCGGGGATCACGACCTGAGCCAAAGGCAGAGGCTCAACCACTGAGCCCAGGTGCCCCCACAGGAGGTATTCTTGTACATGGCCAAATTTACTAAAGTTGTGGAAAGGTGAAAGTTGTGCAACCACAACACAAAATCAATAATTACAATATTAATCATCTTTGTCCTCAAAAAACCAGTCTTTCATCCTTACCTGCAACAATTTGACAGCCTCTCTCTAGTCCTCCCTTATGTGCCCACTTCTTTTTAAGAGAAGAAAAACTCTCTCATAGAGCATAACTTAGCCCTTTCAGATACTTATTAGGTCATTTTGACTGCATGGGACAGAAGGCCCAATTCAACCTGGTTTACGGAAGCGATCCTAGGTGTCGGGTAACTTCAAAATCGAGCTAGATCTTATTCCAGGAATGGTGGATAAGGGACCCCGCCGTGTCAGCGGGTCAGCTTCCCTTCCCTGTTGGCTCTGTTCTCCCCGAGGCTGGCTCCTTCTCACACGTCCTCTGCTCGTTGCTTCCTAAAAGGAGCACGCTGACTTCACACCTCTTCCAGCGCCTCACGCCCGCCGGCTGAGGGAGGGGGCCAGCCTGAGTCTCAGTCCCGCCAGTCTGGCGGCGTTGCATTGGCTGCGAGTGGGTCACATGCCCATCCCTCAGCCAATCGCTGTGAGCAGGGGAATGCAGCGTGCTCATTGGCTTAGGCTGCTTCTATCCACCCTGGTGCTGCTGGGGGTCGGATTAGCCTGACTCAGATCACGTGGAAAGGGTGAGCGGCTCCTCAGAGGGGAACCAGCGGAGGGGCGAGGGGCTCCTCAGAGGGGAACCAGCGGAGGGGCGAGGGGCTCCTCAGAGGGGAACCAGCGGAGGGGCGAGCGGCTCCTCACAGGGGAACCAGCGGAGGGGCGAGGGGCTCCTCAGAGGGGAACCAGCGGAGGGGCGAGCGGCTCCTCAGAGGGGAACCAGCGGAGGGGCGAGGGGCTCCTCAGAGGGGAACCAGCGGAGGGGCGAGGGGCTCCTCAGAGGGGAACCAGCGGAGGGCGAGGGGCTCCTCAGAGGGAACCAGCGGAGGGGCGAGGGGCTCCTCAGAGGGGAACCAGCGGAGGGCGAGGGGCTCCTCAGAGGGGAACCAGCGGAGGGGCGAGGGGCTCCTCAGAGGGGAACCAGCGGAGGGGCGAGGGGCTCCTCAGAGGGGAACCAGCGGAGGGGCGAGGGGCTCCTCACAGGGGAACCAGCGGAGGGGCGAGGGGCTCCTCAGAGGGGAACCAGCGGAGGGGCGAGCGGCTCCTCAGAGGGGAACCAGCGGAGGGGCGAGGGGCTCCTCACAGGGGAACCAGCGGGGGCGAGGGTCCAGGGACCGGAGGGCGAGGGCTCCTCAGAGGGGAACCAGCGGAGGGGCGAGGGGCTCCTCAGAGGGGAACCAGCGGAGGGGCGAGGGGCTCCTCAGAGGGGAACCAGCGGAGGGGCGAGGGGCTCCTCAGAGGGGAACCAGCGGAGGGGCGAGGGGCTCCTCAGAGGGGAACCAGCGGAGGGGCGAGGGGCTCCTCAGAGGGGAACCAGCGGAGGGGCGAGGGGCTCCTCAGAGGGGAACCAGCGGAGGGGCGAGGGGCTCCTCACAGGGGAACCAGCGGAGGCGAGGGCTCCTCAGAGGGAACCAGCGAGGGCGAGGGCTCCTCACAGGGGAACCAGCGGAGGGGCGAGGGCTCCTCAGAGGGGAACCAGCGGAGGGGCGAGGGGCTCCTCAGAGGGAACCGGAGGGCGAGGCCTCAAGGGAACCGGAGGGGCGAGGGGCTCCTCAGAGGGGAACCAGCGGAGGGGCGAGCGGCTCCTCAGAGGGGAACCAGCGGAGGGGCGAGGGGCTCCTCACAGGGGAACCAGCGGAGGGGCGAGGGGCTCCTCAGAGGGGAACCAGCGGAGGGGCGAGGGGCTCCTCAGAGGGGAACCAGCGGAGGGGCGAGGGGCTCCTCAGAGGGGAACCAGCGGAGGGGCGAGGGGCTCCTCAGAGGGGAACCAGCGGAGGGGCGAGGGGCTCCTCAGAGGGGAACCAGCGGAGGGGCGAGGGGCTCCTCAGAGGGGAACCAGCGGAGGGGCGAGGGGCTCCTCAGAGGGGAACCAGCGGAGGGGCGAGGGGCTCCTCACAGGGGAACCAGCGGAGGGGCGAGGGGCTCCTCAGAGGGGAACCAGCGGAGGGGCGAGGGGCTCCTCAGAGGGGAACCAGCGGAGGGGCGAGGGGCTCCTCAGAGGGGAACCAGCGGAGGGGCGAGCGGCTCCTCACAGGGGAACCAGCGGAGGGGCGAGGGGCTCCTCACAGGGGAACCAGCGGAGGGGCGAGGGGCTCCTCACAGGGGAACCAGCGGAGGGGCGAGGGGCTCCTCAGAGGGGAACCAGCGGAGGGGCGAGGGGCTCCTCACAGGGGAACCAGCGGAGGGGCGAGGGGCTCCTCACAGGGGAACCAGCGGAGGGGCGAGGGGCTCCTCACAGGGGAACCAGCGGAGGGGCGAGCGGCTCCTCAGAGGGGAACCAGCGGAGGGGCGAGGGGCTCCTCAGAGGGGAACCAGCGGAGGGGCGAGCGGCTCCTCAGAGGGGAACCAGCGGAGGGGCGAGGGGCTCCTCAGAGGGGAACAACGGAGGGGCGAGGGCTCCTCACAGGGGAACCAGCGGAGGGGCGAGGGGCTCCTCACAGGGGAACCAGCGGAGGGGCGAGGGGCTCCTCAGAGGGAACCAGCGGAGGGCGAGGGGCTCCTCAGAGGGAACCAGCGGAGGGGCGAGGGGCTCCTCACAGGGGAACCAGCGGAGGGGCGAGGGGCTCCTCACAGGGGAACCAGCGGAGGGGCGAGGGGCTCCTCACAGGGGAACCAGCGGAGGGGCGAGGGCTCCTCAGAGGGGAACCAGCGGAGGGGCGAGGGGCTCCTCAGAGGGGAACCAGCGGAGGGGCGAGCGGCTCCTCAGAGGGGAACCAGCGGAGGGGCGAGGGGCTCCTCACAGGGGAACCAGCGGAGGGGCGAGGGGCTCCTCACAGGGGAACCAGCGGAGGGGCGAGCGGCTCCTCAGAGGGGAACCAGCGGAGGGGCGAGCGGCTCCTCACAGGGGAACCAGCGGAGGGGCGAGGGGCTCCTCAGAGGGGAACCAGCGGAGGGGCGAGGGGCTCCTCACAGGGGAACCAGCGGAGGGGCGAGGGGCTCCTCAGAGGGGAACCAGCGGAGGGGCGAGGGGCTCCTCAGAGGGGAACCAGCGGAGGGGCGAGCGGCTCCTCAGAGGGGAACCAGCGGAGGGGCGAGCGGCTCCTCAGAGGGGAACCAGCGGAGGGGCGAGCGGCTCCTCACAGGGGAACCAGCGGAGGGGCGAGGGGCTCCTCACAGGGGAACCAGCGGAGGGGCGAGGGGCTCCTCAGAGGGGAACCAGCGGAGGGGCGAGGGGCTCCTCACAGGGGAACCAGCGGAGGGGCGAGGGGCTCCTCAGAGGGGAACCAGCGGAGGGGCGAGGGGCTCCTCACAGGGGAACCAGCGGAGGGGCGAGGGGCTCCTCACAGGGGAACCAGCGGAGGGGCGAGGGGCTCCTCAGAGGGGAACCAGCGGAGGGGCGAGGGGCTCCTCACAGGGGAACCAGCGGAGGGGCGAGGGCTCCTCAGAGGGAACCAGCGGAGGGGCGAGGGGCTCCTCAGAGGGGAACCAGCGGAGGGGCGAGGGGCTCCTCAGAGGGGAACCAGCGGAGGGGCGAGGGGCTCCTCAGAGGGGAACCAGCGGAGGGGCGAGGGGCTCCTCAGAGGGGAACCAGCGGAGGGGCGAGGGGCTCCTCAGAGGGGAACCAGCGGAGGGGCGAGGGGCTCCTCAGAGGGGAACCAGCGGAGGGGCGAGGGGCTCCTCAGAGGGGAACCAGCGGAGGGGCGAGGGGCTCCTCAGAGGGGAACCAGCGGAGGGGCGAGGGGCTCCTCAGAGGGAAACCAGCTGGGAGAGCCACAGATTGGTGGCATGTCACAGGGCAACAGCCCAACCCAGCAGTTTCAGCTACAGGCTTACCCCACCCTCATACTAACCTTGGGGCCTCCCTCTAAATGTCTAAGAATTCCCTAAGTCTTAAAACGGTTGCTTGAAATGCCTGCCCAATTACGTCTGTAAAGGCTATCTTCCTACCCATTGACAGTTTCAAGTGGGGAAGTTCATTTTTATAGATACTCTGAAATGGCCTGTGGATGCCATGAATGTTCCCTATCTTGATGGTAGTGGTTAAATGGGTGTATACACGTGTAGAAAGTCATCAAGCTGTACATTTTAAGGTGTGTGTATTTTACTGTATGTGTTATGTTTCAGTTAATTTTATCTTTTAAATGTCCTGCAAGATGACCAACGCATGTCCGTGTGATTCTGAGTGTGATCATCAAGCCTGTTACCTTTGATCGGCTCTTCTGCTAAGTCTGATTCACCCAGAGTTGAAGACATAGCCTGACTGAGGTCCGGAGGGTAGGAAACCCAGTATCAGTTTGGAGTCAAGTCCTAATTGGTATTAATGTGGGTGTATTTGCCTGAAGTCTCTTTTGGGACATACATATCACTCAGAAACTTAGTATGTTGACATAGGAAACAACCTGAAAGACAGTGACCATGATTAAAGCTTCTAGCCATTTCCCCAAACTATTCAGGTGAACATATTTAAGGCAGAAGAATAGTTTGCCTACTATCATAAAGCTAATCAGTCATTAGTGCTCAGTGAAACCATCACAACTGATGTTCCTTTAGAGAGGGTTACAATAAACTTAAAATTGGAGATCTGTGTTCAAGTTCTGCCCTGCTCCTTTACTGGCCATGTGAGTGTCAGTTCCGCATCTATGAAATGATGACAGTGAGAGTCCCCTCTTTCAGGGCTTCTCTGAGAAACAGATGACATGCACAAACAGCCTTTGGGACATGGTGAAGTCTCTTTATTATTCTGGTCCCCCCCTCCTCCTATTTCCTTTGATAGAATTCATCACTTTTTTGTTAAGTGTCTCTTTTAGACTTCTCTTAGGCATTCTCCTGAATGAATCTTTTTGTTCATGATGACTTCTAAGCTTAAGTGACTACCAGGAGTTGGTCCAGCAGCCACTTGCATTCTGCCAATACATCAGAACACCTTGCCTGAGTTTCATCTTACATTTTTCAGATTCTGTATCCATATATAGCTTCTTCTTGTCTTTCTGGATCTTCTGCAGTTCAGTCTTCTAATTCACTCTGCTTAGATTATTCCTCTTTGAAATCTCATTATCAACTGTGGCCAACTGGAGCAGGGACAGAGTTTCATGATTTCTCTTCATCCGTTTCAATTATCGTATACTCCTTGACTAAGACGAATAAGAAATAATTGTTGATGGTGCAGTGAAGTTTTCTTTTTGAAAGATGATATTATGCTTAGGTAAGAAAAGTTTGCTGATTTTTAAAAAGATTTTAATTAGGGAGAGAGTAGGTGGAGGGGTAAGGGGGGAAGGAGAGGGAGACAGAATCTGAAGCAGATTCTGAGCTGAGCAGAGAGCCCAGTGTGGGGCTCCATCCTGTGACTGCAGAGATCATGACCTAAACTGAAACCAAGAGTTGGACGCTCAACCAACTGAGCCACTTAGGCGCCCCTTGCTGTTTTTCATAAACTACTAGAGAGAGAGAGAAATTTTTTCATAAACTACTGGATTTAATGAGAGTTGTTAGAATATTAGAGAGATTAATTACATTAGATCCAGATTTAGAGTATCTACTGTGTAGAAAGCATTATTTTAGATTCTTATATTTCTTTTTTTCCTTTGTAAGATTTTATTTGTTTATTCATGAGAGACAGAGAGAGAGAGGCAGAGACATAGGCAGAGGGAGAAGCAAGCTTCCTGTGGGGAGCCTGATGTAGGACTTGATCCCAGGACTTTGGGATCATGCCCTGAGCCGAAGGCAGATACTCAACCACTGAGCTACCCAGGTGCCCCTAGAACTAATCTTAATGAAAATTATGATGTCTGAGGTGTACCTAAATCCAATGATCATCAACTTCTAGGACAATAGGGATTTCAACTCAAAAGCCTTTGGGGAGACTATAATTTTATAATATAATTATTTCCTTTAGTATTAATTTAAAATGTAGTCAAATTGAAAGCTTTGAGAAGACCATCAAAATATGTCCCCATGGGGACACATCTGTTTTGTGGGTTTGCAGAACCCAAACGGCTAGAATGATAGAGTTATCAACATTTAAACATGCTAACGAACATGAATAATATTACCAAGATGTTGAGGTATACACAGGTACTTGTTTATTAAATTAGTATATTGCTAGGAAAAATGTGTAATTTTTAAAAGAGATTTTATTTATTTATTCATGAGAGACACACAGAGAGAAGCAGAGACACAGGCAGAGGGAGAAGCAGGCTTCATGCAGGAAGCCTGATTTGGGACTTGATCCTGGGACTCCAGGGTCACTCCCCAGGCCGAAGGTAGGCACTAAACTGCTGAGTCACTCAGGGATCCCGAAAAATGTATAATTAAAAGTAAACAAGAGGGCTTTACAACTTTGTTCATTCTTTTGGAAAAACAGACACTGTTATTCACTATGAAGTCAAAGATGATCCTTTTCCTAGACTCAGAGGCCCTGGTGGAGCATCACTAGGTCAGGGAGTGACTCAGATTTACAGTCCAAACAAGTTCCTGTTCTGAGCGGCACTATACATCAGGTTCCGTGGCCCTGCTGGTGAATCATAGCAGCTGCCATCACATTGCTGGGAGCTTTTTCAGCTCCTCTTAGCTATAATTCCCCAGATCCATTGCTCAAGATTAACAAAATATAACACACAAAGATTAGAGGTCAGCTTTGAAATATAAAAGCATCATGCCCAAATGTTAAAAACAAGGTCAGCAATAAATCATGTTGGAAAGAAGCTGAATGTCATAAACACAAGACTAGCGACTATAAATCATCATTCACAGCATGGAGCTCTGTCACCCTAACCGAATGGACTAAAAAAGTAGTGACAACAGCTAAGACAATGACAACAAATGACACAGGTCAGCAATAAGGCTTAGAAGGAACAGACCAGAAATGTCACGAGGGTCCAGAGGGAAAAGGCAAAGGGCACGTGCCTAGACAGACTAACTAGGTATCAAAATCATGTTTGCTGGTGTGTTCATTGTTTTTCATCCTGGAAAATGCCAAATTTATAATTATTAGACTTTTGGTTTGGCTGGTTGGTTCTTAGAGGTTGCTCTAGAAATGCGGGATCAGTTATTTGGAGGACACTAAGACTAAAATCTCACGTGCTTCATTAAAGATATCCCTAACATCTTAGAGGCAGAATTACTTACTTCTTCAAACAAGAAGAGTCAGTTTACATCATGTTCTTCTGGTAGCACGTGGCAATACTAAAATATCCAGGCTTTTTTTTTTTTTTTTCAGTATGTAACAGTATACCCCAGCACAAAAAGAAGAATAATTTACTCTAAGAGATAGGCCGCAATCACAAATCTTACATCTGCTTTCTTGGTCAGTTGCAAAGCCAACACTGGTTTAAATTTTCTAATGGCCATTCATCATATTTTTCTTGCGGTAAAACATAATTACAGTGTGTTAATACTTATGAATTACATTGAGGTTCTCAGACAAAGTGGGGTGAAAAGCAAGTAAATAAATATTACATGAATAAGCAATTATATAGGCAATTAATGCCTCTCATATTGTGGGCTGTAAATTTGAAAACACTAATGCATTACAGGATGTAGGCCCATGGACAACACGGAAAGGGCCACTGTTTAGAATAAAATTAACTCCTCTCTGATCTTTCAGATCAAGTGAAACAGAAGAAAACAAAGCTCCAGTCTATTTAATTTTTTTTTTTACATACTGCTGGAGATATTCTGTATACAAAGTATTAGTTAAATAGAGTTGATTTAGGGACACAGGCAAGTAAATGGGATGATCTTTTTCTTATGGTCATATAAAGTCAGTGCGCGAAAACAACTTCTCAATAGATTTAAAAGATCTGATGGCCAGAACAGTGAGAAAGAAAATATGTGAGAGTAACTCAGTCTTTGAATCTTGTTCAGATGAGATATAAATAGTAAATACTGCAGATAGCCACATGTGATTATGGAAAATTCGATTTTTGCAATTTTCTTTTTTTAGGTCTAGTATTTTAATCTTTCATGACTAGGAAGGAAAGTGGACAGAAATGGAGTGGGAAATCACAATTCTGGTTACTAAGTCTTTTTAAACCACAGCTTTGGAAACTCAAGATTCCAGATCATGCTGGAAGTGTTAGATATTAAGGCAAGAATCCAGCTTGCCGTACAATACAAAGCATTTGGGAATGTCAGAAGCTTACTCTTCCCCCATTCAACAATTCTCTGGAGATTCATCCATAACAATCAGAAGCGGGGAATTTTTCTTTTTTTCTAATTTGACTGCTTTAAAATGACTTAAGGTAAAATACCTTGAAATTGCCCTAGAATCAAAGGGGTTTTCTTTATAGCTCTTCACAAAATAACTGCACAGGTATTATTCAAAGCCAAATGAGCTTTGAACCTGGGCCCAGATCACACACTAAGAAATTTGGCCCTATTGTATTGGCTTCTTTATACTCTGCTATATTTTCTGAATTTCCTCCAGTGGACATATATCACTTTTATAATCAGAAAATAAAATCCCATAAAGAAGTTTAGTTCAGATCTAAAGCATGCTCAGGGCCAATAGAAATGAAAAAATAGGCTGGAGCCCATGGCGTGAGTTCTTATAAGCACCACCGTGGGAGTCTGTGCACAGTTTTAAGAACTGTTCCTTATGTTTAGTAGCAAACATTTGGATGATGTAAATGGACACAATTACTCCCACCCCACCCCCCTCCCTTACTGATGAGCAAAGAAGGATGTGTACACTTACATAATTTTCTTCTGCACGGAGGTTAAAAAATAAATTACCCGGTAGCAAGACAAACAATGGGAAGACTGCTTTAAATAAGTCTGGAGCTGTTTGCTCTGGACAGCGTTAAGCCATCTGAGATTTTTACTAGGGGGAGACATCAGTTCCATCAAAGGGAGCAAGGATGAACTTCTTAACTTGAAAATTATTCTTCTCAGGAGTGTAAAGAGAGGCAACATATCTCATAAAAATTTGGAAAGATCAAAGCAGCATAATGCAGGAGGCTCTAGATTCACCACCAATTCTGATATTTATAAGTTCTGTGGCCCCGGGGCCATTTACCTAACCTCACTGAGCCTTTGTTTTCATTTATAAACTGGCAGTGATAATAATAGTACCTATTTGGAGTGTTATTGGAAGGATTAAACTAGGTAGTTTATAGGATATCTACTAGCATATGGAAAGTGCTCGAATAAATGTTAACTTTTATGGAAACCTATATCGTCTACTCCCTTTATATGACAGTGGTATTAAAATGAAGAGCAGGGTCCAAATGTTTTAAAATATGTTTATTACACAGTAGACTAGGTTGGACACACCAAGTTCCGTCACCTTCATGGTAAGAGTATTATTTGTGAACTTTCAACCAGGCCCTAAAATGATGCCACTTAAGTAGTTACTCGTCCTACAGTATGTGGCATGTAGAACTTCTTTGTACCAAATTAGGGTGAGTTTATGTTTGTATTTAAGGTGCTAGAAGGTGTCCTGGAGGGAAAATCATGTGCCACAGGCAGTTAATACCCGCCATTTGCTTCAACGTGGATGGAACTGGAGGGTATTATGCTGAGTGAAGTAAGTCAATCGGAGAAGGACAAACATTATATGTTCTCATTCATTTGGGGAATATAAATAATAGTGAAAGGGAATATAAGGGAAGGGAGAAGAAATGTGTGGGAAATATCAGAAAGGGAGACAGAACATAAAGACTCCTAACTCTGGGAAACGAACTAGGGGTGATGGAAGGGGAGGAGGGCGGGGGGTGGGGGTGAATGGGTGACGGGCACTGAGGGGGGCACTTGACGGGATGAGCACTGGGTGTTACTCTGTATGTTGGTAAATTGAACACCAATAAAAAAATAAAAAAATAAAAAAATAAAAAGAATCTGCTTATAATACTTAAGCCATTCCCAACGTTCACTTGGAGTGAGAACGTTACGAACAAGTTGCCTCTGATTTCTCACAACCACTCTATGCAGCAGGTACTGTTTTAATCTCTGGAGAAAACTGAAGCTCAGAGAGGTTAATGGCTTTCTCACTGTCACACAGTGAATAAACAGTAGACTGGGCACTCCATTGTCTAACCATAAATGGGAACATCCATTTATCTGAGAAAAAAAAAAAAGACATGTGAGCCTCACCCTTCTTAGAAATGGTTTGTGGTGGGGAAGAAGAGAGGAGAGACGGAGAAAAATTCAGTCTTCAATTTCTTTTGTCGGAAGGCAAAACCAACCACGATTGCCCCAGAAGCAAAATCAACCCCTGGGGTGAAAATACAATCTTCCAAGGAATCTAAGAAGAAGTTATGCTTTCAAAAGGTGTGAACTTTGGCTGTGTGTGTGTGTGTGTGCGTGTGTGTGTGTGTGTGTATGTTTACACTCCCTTCTCCCCTCTAACCTGTTTGTCACTGGGAAATGAAACAGTTTTGGTTTGCAAGCTGTCACCAGGGAGTGGAGCAAGACTTTGTAATAAACAAAAGCAACTGCCAGGGCCCCCAGCTAGCCTCTCCAAGTCCAGCCTGCCAAGGAAACCTGGCATTGTGACAACAAGGTCCACTCAGCATGACCAGTGGTCACCGAGGAGCACCTCTGGAAAGGACAGCCAGGTGGAGCACCCCCCAAGCTCAGCAGGGGAAGAGTGCAGCCTCCCAGTAGTGAACTGTCTAGGCTCTTAATATCCCCCCAACCTGGAACGCCTGGAAATGAGTACAGTTGTATGCATGCACGTGTGTATGTGTAGATACATGCACACATGCACAGAGTTCTCTAGAAAGAAACCTGTAGAGCTCTCAGCAAATTCCTAAGAGCCTTCCACCCTCAATGGAGATACCACAGTTGGGAGAAGTGCGTACTCTGATCCTCCAGAAAAGAATAGCAAGCTCACCACTTTTATTTCTGAAGCAAGTGAGCCCAGGCTGTCAGCCCACTTTCCTCTTACAAAACCCTAAGGCACTTAAAAGAGACCACAGGGGGAAAAAAATAACCCAACCCCTTTTCTAATCTAAACCTAATCCTCCTTAAACCTCGCCTGACCCAGGCTACCAGGAATCCTGCCAGTGCCAAATGATATGATGTTTATTCAGCTCAGGTCTTAGCCTGCTGCCTCCTGAGCCACAGAATCAAAGAGGAACATGTCAGCCACCACCTGCTGATAAATGGGTAAACAAAGGGCCATTCGAGAAAGAGGAGGACCAGTGTGGGAGCACAATGCCTTTGTGTAGTTCTGACTCAAAGAAGGGCACAGCAACTAAGGAACAGGCTTGAGACATGCACAAATGCTGTGCCAAGTAGTTTGGAAGCCTGGGTACAGCTGTTCCTTGTACACCCTTTGCTCCTTGCTCCCCCTAAAGCCACAATGGGGTGCCAGTGACACGGTGCCCCCCTTCCCAGAAGAAGTTGGCAAAATCACAATTTGTGAAGCAGTTAGGTTTGTGTTGGACGAGTGCTCTCCAAAGTGTCCTCAGAGAAGCCTCAGCTCAGTAAGAGTGACGTAGAGCTCAGAAGGCATGGCCTGACCCCCATTTTACCGGAGCAGCTGTTTTGATCTGTTTTATATCTGGGGGATCTGAATGAGATTTCGGAGGAGGGAGTTCTGTTGCTAAAAACAGAATGTTTGCAAGATGCTCTTGAGATACCAGATTTGGCGCATCTCTTCCTGAGAGGGGCTTAAATGAAATAAGTCCTAGAGGTCTGGAGATTTAGCAAGCTGGTTTTATTCTCAGTGTTCTCTGCTTCCCTTCTCTAACAAATGCTTCCCTATAACTCTTTACATGTGTGTTTGAGTCCGCATTGTCCTCTCAGGAATAACTGTGAGAGGGCTAGCTAACAAAATTCTCAGGGCTTATTGTGTGCCCTGCAATGCTCTGGGCATTTACTGGACGCTGACAGTCCTTTGGGTGGACAGTCCCACCCAAAGTGGGAACACAGTAAAGCAGAAACACAATAACGGCATCCACAATGGCAGCTTGCCTCAGTGTACCCAGCTTGTAAGTGATGGGCCAGACAGGCAGTAGCGCACATAGTAACTCAGAGCCAGAGTTCTTACTCAGTGTATCATGTTGCCTCTTGTGTCTGAGCAAGGTGTGTGTGTGTGTGTGTGTGTGTGTAAATCAGATGGACGTTATTTCTACATGTTAAAATAAATAGAGAAAATCTGAAGGTAAAAATAGGCAGAAAAAAATCGCCCATCATTCCACCATTCTGAAGACCACCAACTGTTCATGTTTGGGCATATTTCCTTCCAGTCTATTTTTATGCATAAGTTTTAGCTCTGCACATTTAAAGCAGCTGTGATTGTCTATGCATGTTTTATTTCGCTTTTGTCACTTAATATGACAATGTAACATGATATTTTTAATATTGCAAATTCTCTTTCATTTTTACTGGCTAAATAATAGTCTCCTAGGTGGAGCAGGTCAGTTTAACAAACACTTATTGACCACGTTATATGTCCCAGATGCTATGCTAGTCCCTGGGAATACTGTTTTCTTCAAGGAGCCAGCAGTCTATGGTAGGTCAAATAAGGTACATAGATAACTATATAGTTGTAATAATTGCTAGCACTACTGAACATATACTGTGTTGCAGGTGCCACTCATATGAATGAACTCACTGGAACTTCACAGCAACCTTATGAGTAGGGATGATTTTGAAAGATGTTGAGACTGAGGCATATCTTGCCAACAAGATAGTGCTTCTAGACATGGTAGGTAGAAGGTACACCAAGATGCCCACCTCCTGATCCCCAGAATTTATGAATATTACTCTACATGGAAGTTACCTGCAGGGTAAAATAGTAAAATGTAACGTTACCTTAATTGGAAAAGGAACTTTGGAGATATGATTAAGTTAAGGATTTTGAGAGGGGAAGGTTGTCCTGGATTATCTGGGTGGGCCCAAGGTCATCACAAGGGTCTTTATAAGAGGGAGACAGCAATATCAGTCAGAGATGTGACAATGAAACTAGAGGTGTGAGTGTGTGTGAGAGAGAGGATATGTGAGAGGGAGAGAGGGAGGGAGAGAGACAGAGACTGGAAGATACTATACCGCTGATCCTGAAGATGGAGGAAGGGGCCATGAACCCAGGAAGGCAAGAGGCTCTCAGAAGCCTCAAAAGGCGAGGAAATAGATTCTCTCCTGGAACCTCCAGAAGGAACACAGCCCTGCCAGCACCTTGATTTTAGGATTTTTTACCTCCCCAGCTGTGTGATAAAAAATTTATGTTGCTTTAAGACACTAAGTCTGTGATAATTGGTACAGCAACTGTAGGAAACCCAGGATTCAAACCCAGGCAGCTTGACTCCAGAGCCATTATTCTCAACCACATTCATATGTGCTGGGCGAGGTAGTTAATATCCTAGCACTCTGTAAAAGCCTAGAGAAAGATACTCAGCAGAACGATAGGGAAGGACAGGAGGATGACAACGTGACTCTTTAAAACAGCATGGATTGTGAAGGCAGGGAAGGATGAGAAATTAATGTAGGAAGATAACCATGATATCATAAGTGAAAAAATTCTAATACTGTGTATAATGATTCCCATTTCCATTTATAAATATATACGAACATATACAGTCCCATAGTTCTCTCTGGGGAGTTAATTTGTGGGTAAATGTAAGGGGAAATTTTCACTTTTTACTTACATATCTTCATATTGTTTGAAAATGTCACCAGACATGTATTTTGCATTAATTTTTTTGTGCAATAAAGTGTTTATAATATACCATTTTTTTTAAGTTGGAGAAAATAATATGCCTTACTGGAATGTAAATCTTTGTTCATAAAGCTTTGTGCTTCTAAATTTATTTTATGATAGGCACACACAAGCTTTGTGCTTCTATAGAATGATTTTCTTAGTGTGGAAATTTCCTGGAGGTAGAATTGCTGAATCAATGGATAGAAACATTTAGAAAACGTATATATTAAAAAATAATGGAAATGGTAGTCAGTAAGCCAGAATGAAATTTAGGAGGGGAGAGCAGGTATTTAACCTGGTGAGCAGAAGATATGATAGTTTTCCACTCCTCTGTGCAGGCTGATACATTGAATACTAGTTCCCCAGGGCTGCCATAGCAAAGTACCACAGACTAGGTGGTTGAAACCCCAGAAATGTATTTTCTCATAATTCTAGAGGCTGGTTTTCCAAGATCAGCATGTCAGCAGGGTTGGTTCTTCCTGAGGGCTCTCTCCTTGACTGGTAGATGCTCTTCCTCCTGTGTCTTCACATGGTGTTTTCTCTGTGTAGGTCTGTGTCCTGTTTTCCTCTTCTTCTAAGGACACCCCACAGCTTCTACTAGTGTCCACCCCCATGACCTCATTTTAACCTCATTGCCTCTTTGAAGACCCTATCTTCAAGAATGATACCACATCCTGAAATACAGGAAATTAAGACTTCAATATGTGATTTTGGGGGGACATAATTCAGCCCGTAACACATGGAAAAGAAAGTTCTAGAGGAATACAGTACCACTGAGAGAATTTCTGTGTGAGAAGGCAGCTTTGTAGTATCTTAACATTTTCCATAATGGAACAGAGCTAAAGAATGAACACCAGGATTATGCTGGTTTTAGACTCACTTTTTCTTACCTGTCCCGGTCAGCTGGGCTGGACTCTTCTCTGACTTTTCTCTTTGGAAACTGAATCTGTGTGACTCTTCCCGAGTACCTCTGTGGTTCCACTTTGCCTCTGCAATCAATCTCCAAAGACAGCATGAGAAGAGGGAGAATAAATCATGAATAGGAAGAGAGTTTTTTTGGCTCCTTTCCCCCTCCCAACAAAAATGGCACTGCAACTTCTATGTACCCTTTGTCTGTCCTTGATTCAGATCATAAATATCTACTCTTGGAATGGAAAAAGAGGAAGAGGGTGGAATCCTGAGCTTTTTCATAGGTTAGAATACATCACCAGTAAAGAGGTTTGTAGAGTCTCAATCAGAATCCGGAAACCATTTCAGTAAAAAGCCAGATAGGAAATGTTTTAGCATTGCAGGCCACAGGATTGCTGGTATGAGTACTCTACTCTGCCATGTAGCACCAAAGCAGCCACAGAAAAACATTAAAAAGAAAAGAGAAAAGCATTGTTGTGTTCCAGTATAATTATTTACAAAACGAGGGCCAGTGTTAATCTATGGGTTGTAGTTTGCCATTATTTAAGGAAATTAAAAATATTTACTATGCTGAACAAAATTATGTAGTAAGCCCAGACTGATCAACTATGAATCATACAAATTTCTCTTTTGACTTATTTAATAAATTATGTATTTTTGAGTTTAAAGAATAGTCTGGTTTTTCAACACACTTTGTTCATTTATTATAAAGAAGAAGCTTTGAAAATTAATTTAATAATAGTGTATTTCTGAACCTGAACTTTAATTTTTTAAGAAAGATTTTATTTATGTATGTGAGAGAGCATGAACAGAGAGAGAAGCAGACTCCCCACTGAGCAGAGACCCTGATGTGGGGCTCAGTCTCAGGACTCTAGGATCATAACTTGTGCTAAAGACAGATGGTTTAACTGACTGAGCCACCCAGGTGCCCTGAACTTTAATTTTTAATAATCTCTTTGCCACGTAATGTTTAGGTTAAACCTGACACAATCACATGCTATAAATACAAAAAAAGGGGCAGAGATAAAGGTCAGAATAAGTCCCAACAATTTGGTGTCTCATTCTGTCATTCAATTAACCAGTATTTGTATATGTGCTGCATGCAAGTCACTAGGGTGAGTGCTTTGGAGAATTTTCCAAGTCACGAGTATTTCTCTCCAAATAATGTGAGAAAAGAACTCCTCTGGCCATGAGTGATCAGTCTGGGGGAGAGCATGTGACCAAGTTAGAACAAGCAGACTATGCCTGTGGAATTTGAATCTAAAATGGAATACCATGGCTGGAAGAGCATAGAGTTATTTCACAAAGAAGATGGTTCATTTATTTCTGCCACTGAGCTACATGGAGCTTCCCCTTTTCCAAAGTTGGTTTGTGAAAGAGACATAAGAAATAATATTGAAAAAAGTAGTTTGGGGTCAGCTGTGATGAGCCTTAAAATCCAGAAGGAGGAGACTGAATTATATCCTGTAGATAAAAAATGTCCTGTGATGCCATGACTGATTTGAGTGAGTTAATGATAAACCAGGCAAACACAGCTTCCACCTCCATGAAGTACTTGATATCAGCCTGAGTTACACTAAATGAATGGAAAACCGAAGACCAAAAATGTGTGGCATTCCACTCAGATCTGCCAGTTTGAGTGCTAGAGCAGATATTCTCAGCACTAGTGACACTTGGGCTGGAGGGTTCTTTGTTGTAGGGGCCAGTCCTGCACATTGTATGACGTTGAGCAGCATCTTTGGCTCCTACCCACCAGATGCTACCCACTTGATGACAAATAAAAATGTCGTTTATCCAGACACTATCACATGTCACCTGGAGGACTGTATTAATTCCGTATTGCTGCTGTAACACATTACAAGAAAATTGGTGGCTTAAAAGAATTCAAATTTATTCTTTACAATTCTGGAGGTTAGAAGTCAGTCTTCTGGCACTAAAACCAAGTTTTTGGCAGGGCTATTTCCTTCTGAGGCCTCTGAGGGGAGAATCTGTTTCCTTGACTTTTTTTGGATTCTAGTGGCCACCTGTAATCCCTTGGCTAGTGGTGCCTTCCTAGAGGGAGAGATGGGAGTTGCTGTTCCATGTGTCTGCTTAATTGAAAGCAGACTCCACTCCAACCACTCCAACCTTGGTTTCTGCCTTCGCATGCTCTCCTCCACCCCGACTCTTCTGTCTCCTTCTTATAAGGATCTTATAAGAATCTATTGGACAGCCTGGATTACACAAATTAATCTCCCCATTTTGAGATCCTTAATCTTATTTGCAAAATCTCTTTTACCACATAAGGTAATGTTTGTAAGTTCTGGGACTTAGGACACAGATGTATTTGGGGGTCCATTATTCAGCAGACCAGAGGAGCAAAATTGTCCTAGGTTGAGAACTCCTCCTCCAGAAGAATAGGACCAGATAACCTAGATTCACGTCCCAGGTCCACACTACCTACCAGCTGTGTGGCATTGTCTCCCCTTTTGTAAATGGGACTGGTAGGTAGTAATACTTAACCCATGGGATTAGCAATATATGAACTGAATCACATAAAACAGTTATCAAAGTTTTGGGCATATGGTGCTCAATACACATTAGTTACTAAAAACAAAAGTAAGGTCCAACCTGAGATTATAAATATGGGGATCGTTTTCATGACCACACAGAGAAAATGAGAGTGGTATCTAAGGAACAAGTCCTCAGATAATTTGGAGTGGGTTGGTAGAATTATAACTCATTTAAATATGACATTTCCTGATGCTCAGACCATTCTTAAGAGGTACATGAGAATATACAGAATTTCTCCAACAAGTGCTGATATTAATTGAAATGTGCTGTGGGCCAGTCTCTATTCTGTTTATTCAACACTCACAACTACTCCAAGATGTAGGTAATGTTATTCCCATTTTACAGATGAAGAAAGTATGCTACAGAGAGATTCAGGATCTCATCAGAGTTTATAGTGTTGCTGATGGAGGTGAGCTTTCAATTAAGCAGACACACAGAACAGCAACTCCCCATCTCTCCCTCTAGCTCCCCGCAATCACCATTCTGCTTTTGGATTTCTATGCGTTGGACTACTTTAGATGTCATAGAGGTGGAATCATGCAGAATTTGTCCTTCCATGACTGGCTTTTTCACTCAGTGTAATGTGTATTTTTTTGTTTGTTCTAAAGATCTATTTATTTCAGAGGCAGGGAAGGACAGAGGGAGATGGAAAGAGAAACTGAAGCAGACTCCTTGCTGAGTGTGGAGCCTGATGTGGGGCTTGATCTCAGGACCCTGAGATTGTGACCCTGAGATCAAGACCAGAGCCAAAACCAAGAGTCGGTTTCTCAACCAGCTGCACCACCCAAATGCCCCCACTTAGCATAATGCTTCTCAGGTTCATCCCTGTTGTCACATATGGCCGAATTTCCCTCCTTTTTAAGGTTGAACAATACTCCATTGTGTGCATAACTGCCTTCAAAGACCAGACCTTCTCCCAAATCAAGTTATTTCTTACTTAGATTAGGGACCAATTCATATTTACTCCCTGGAAATAAAGTTAGTTAAACAGAACGTGAGAATAGGAAAATTTTTCACAGTGATGTCCCTGCCTACTTTATTCTTGTTATACACAAGAATATATATGTAACCATAACAACCGAGGGATTCTTGGAGCAGGTAAAGAACAAAATATCAAGATTCGTTGGAGGGATGCAGTCTGGATTCTCCATTTCCTCCTTCTCTTTTTAACTCATTTTACTGCAGAGTCCTGAGTTCCACTGAAGCCCCACGGATTCCCTGGAGGAGAAGCCGCATTTTAACAGGCTCCCCTGGCAATTCTTCCCCACCCTCAAGTTTGAGAACACTGCTTCTACCCTTTCCAATCTCAGTTCCAGTTCATCAGGGAGCTGTTTTCTCCTTCATGGAAAAATCACTATCTTAACGATCGCTACCAGGGCTGCCTTATTAACTAAAGGGGGCACAGAGATTCAACTCTCCATGGTTGGTGATTTTTGCGAGGTAATTCCTGCCATCTTTGCTTCCCCCAAGGGGCAGTTTAGCAGCAAATGGCTATTACCTTAACCAATTGAAAAGAAAATAACAAAACTAATAGTCAACTAAATTTGTTTTTTGGTTGCTAGAAGAGTCAGCTGCCTAGACAGTGCATCAAGAAAGGTGAAGAAAGGCTCATCTTTGCACAGAAGATCCCTGTCCCACCAATCTGCCAGGGGACAGTCCTGTGGCTTGGAGTCTCCTAAATTCCAAATATGTTACCTAGACGGTATAATAAGTTATACATTAAACTGCTATGATTCAACCACAGCCTCAAGAGGATCGCAAAGTCAGCTAGGAGGTAACTTAGCAGCAAATAACCAAATAAAGGCTTTCAAGAGTGATATTTAGAAGAGTATATTTAGATGAGCAGAAAAAGATTCGGCAAACTTGAGGACAGAGATTGTGACAAAAGGCTGAGTGGGTAGAGCCAACCAGCATGTCATCTTCTTCCACTATTTGCCTTTTTTTTTTTTTTTTAGGATTTTATTTATTCATGAGAGACACAGAGAGGCAGAGACATAGGGGGAGGGAGAAGCAGGCTCCCTGCTGGGAGCCTGATGTGGGACTTGATCCCAGGACCCCAGGATCCTGACCTGAGCTGAAGGCAGATGCTCAACCACTAAGCCCCTCAGGCACCCCCCACTATTTGCCTTTATGCCCCTGATGTGTCTTCTAAAACAGGAATCAGCAGACTTTTTCTGCGAAGGGTCTGAGTGAATGTTCAGGCTCTTTAGCCACTACTCAGCTCGGCCACTGCAGTACAAAAGCAGCCATAGACGGTATGTAAATGAATGAGGGTGCCGTATTGCAATAAACCTTTATCTACAGACCCTGAAATTGGAATTTTATGTCACTTTTACATGATCAACGTTTTTCATCATCCTTTGGGTTTTCTCCAGCCACTGTTAGTTAAGGGGCCAGATAGAAACAGCAGGATGGACAGGTCATATAGTTTCCAGACCCTTGTTCTAAAGCAAAAGCCATTTGCTATTTTAAATACATACCCCAAGCCCTTCCACTTCTCTGCATTTGCTCCTGCTGTTCCTTCTACATGGAATGTTTATTGTCCCATCCCTTCTACTTGCATATTGTGCATATTGTGCTCACTGCCTGGTTCAATTACCGGCTCCCCCACAAAATGGCCTCTCCTCCTCCTCCAGCGTCTCCATCTGTACCTCTCTAATCGTCTCGATCATTTCGGATTTGCATTACTCCATGGCTCAAGCTGTTTTATTTCTATATCCTCCATGGCTTAAGTGTTTCTTGGATCAAGGTAGCAATCAGGAAACAGTGTAAGATCAGAATAAGAAGAATGGCATGCCAAACACCTGTAGGGGGTTGAATGGTGACCCCGTAAAAGATAGTCCACCTTCTAATACCCCAGCCCTGTGAATGAGAACTTACTTTGGGAAAGGGTCTTTGCAGATGTAATTAAGTTATAGATCTTGAGATGAGATTGTCCTGGATTACCCAAGTGGGCCTTACGTCTGATAACAAATGTCTTTATAAGAGAGAAGAGATGAAGAGGAGCACATCATTGAGGAGGACACAGAGACTGGAGAGATGCCAACCCAAAGATTGCAGAAACTGGAAAAGGCAAGCAAAGAGTCTGCCTTAGAGCCCTCAGATAAAGTGCAGCCCTGCCAATGCCTTGATTTTGGATTTCTGACTCCGGAACTATGAGAAAATATTTTTCTATTGTTTTGGAACACTCAGTTTGTGCTAACTACTATGTCAAAGCTAACAAACCCTCCCTGCCAGTTAAATATTAATATAGTAATAGCTGGTATTTATTTAGCATTCATCTTGTGCAGCTTTACATAGATTATTATATTAAAATTTCACAACAATCTAATGAATTTGGAACCATTCTTATCCCTTGTACAGAAGGGGAAACTGACATTCAGAGAAGCTAAGTAACCTGAAGACCCACTCAGCTAGTAAGGAATGGAACCCGAATGGAGGCCACATGATCTGACTGAAGAGTCCCCTCCTTTTAATCAATGTTATACGTTCAAGTCTCCTTAATTATTCATCTGGCATTTCACATGCCCTAAAAATGATGGGGAAAGTGTTGGGCAATGACTTCCATCTCCAGGGGCTGAAATTCCTCGAATTGTGTTTCTACTATTCCAGCAGCTCTTCTTTCTTTTCTTCCTCTTTTGCTTGCATTAATAATTGTTCTTACGTCACATGTGATAAACACCAGACACTTGCGTGAAAATAAAAAATATGTATTCTAACTTTTACATAAATTTTTTTCTTGCTAGAGTATTAAAAATTAAAGGCATATTTATCCACCAGATTTCAAGGAAAAATTTGCAATATGTTCAGCAACCTATTCTTGATGAGCAAGGATAGAATAGTTTGCTGCTTAGGCCAAGACAATAGAATTAATCTATCTCCTTCTTCTCTTCCTTCTTCTTCTTCCTCATCCTCTTCTTCCTCTTCTTTCTCTGATTATCAGAAAAGAAGGAAAGAAAAGGTTTCTTACCGCTTTTTAAGCCTTCATGGAAATCCATTTCCCTGAGCCACCCTAATTGAATACATATAACAACTTTAGCTTCTGGTTTCCATTAAGGAAAATAAATAAGAAGAAATGCAATTCCAGGCATCAGTGGGAAGGTGTCAGCAGTGGAAACCTGGTCGGTTGATGGGTGAGAACAAAGTGTCCAGCTGCTACTGGGACCCCTCCATAGGAAAAGCTCCATGGACCAAATGCTGGTCATACTAAATGACCCACAGTTAGAGCCCACAGGGAAGCCAGACAGCACAGTATTTACGATCATGAATACAGTTGGGTCTAGGTTTGAATATGCTGTTTTTGCTGCATCCTAGTTGTGTGACCTGGGCAAGTTAACCTTGATAATAGTACCTACTTCATAGGTAATATTTATGTAAAATGCTGGCACATGTTAGCGCTCAGTATGATCAAGGTGTTAGCTATTAAATTGTTTATATTAAAGGCTTGAAGTACTGAAGGCTGTCTTAACTCACTGCCATTCCTTCTACCACCGCCACCCCTCCCACCGCTCTCTCAACGATTTCTTTGTTACTAGGAGTAACTTTGCCACTTCATTAACTTTTGAGTAGCTATCTGAAGGCCAAAAATAAGTTGGAAAGAAATAAAAATAAGAATTCCCAATGCTCACATAAACTCTCCCTTAAAAAGTAATTACAAAATAAAAGATGCTTTCAGAGAAAAGAGATTTCACATGACTGAAATGGAGATCTTTTACCCAGTGTTCTAACCCAACCAATTCCGATTACTTCATAACTCCATCACAGGAAAACCTCATTAGGGCCATTTTCATCATTTCATTCCTCTCCTCCCCCATGCCTGCTGCCTCGTAGAAGCATTCATTATCTCAAGATAATTTCACTGGTTATTGAGACATTATTATTCCACTGCTTCTCTGGTGACCTCTTCATTCCTGAAATCACTCCTTTGCTTCCAAGATGACATGCTGGTAAGAATACTGTTTTCCCCCTATGCCTGCATTAACCAGGTCCCATAGCCCCAGCATTTGAAATTCGAAGACCAGACTGGATAATGTCATTAGTAGGAAGTGGTATGAGGTAGCAATAGACACAACATTCATTTTACTAATAACACTCAGCATTTCCTGACCGCTGTCTTCATATCACTTGCTTTCAAAGCATTTTCTGTCTACTTGATATGGATTATGTATGTATGAATGACTGTACACATGTATTTCTTGTGGTAATTGTTATGGAATATGATGTTACACCCTCTTTATATGTGGTGTTATTTGTTGATGGAGTGAGACCCAGGGTTACTTCATTAACTGCTAGGCTGGCACAGTGAATACGTTGCAGACCCAGAAGTCCAGAGGCTAGACTTTTAATCCTCACAAGTCTTCCTAAGTTTCTGTTTTTGAGATAATGGTAGAACTATATGCTTTAGGCCTTCCAACCAATGTTCCATAGCATAGTAACTGTGTTTGCTGAGTCTGCTAAATTCTGTCCCGTCCTAGAGAACTTTACCCTGAGCTGCCTTGTCGCTTTTGAAACCCTTGCTGTTGAATCTCCCATCCTGCCTTCATTCTTAGCCAACTGGAGCCTGTTTCTGACCTTAACCACTCTACTGACTATTATATCTTCAAGGTCACTGATTTAGTGAATTTGGCTTTGGGAGAAAAGGAACATATAACTTCTGAGTTAGTCCACACTGCTGCTTGCATTGCCTTTGTTATCAGCATCTAAAAGTTGTTAAATCTGAGTATAGGTGGTTCCCACGCTGCTGGGTTCCCAAATTTGTGAATTAGTTATTTGAAGGGTTTTGGTTTTGGTTTTGGTTTTACTCTGGGGACAGAAATAGCAGAGAATGGTAGTCAGGTCCTTGGGATAGCCCTCAAAATATAATTTTATGTAACAAAATGTAGCCATGCTATTGTAAATCCCAAATACCACTTTTAAGTTTCTCTGTGAAAATTCATTTACAAAAATCTGAGAGAGGGCAGCCTGGGTGGCTCAGCGTTTGGCGTTGCCTTCAGCCCAGGATGTGATCCCATAGACTCAGGATCAAGTCCCGCATTGGGCTCCCTGTATGGAGCCTGCTTCTCCCTCTGCCTGTGTCTCTGCCTCTCTCTCTCTCTGTCTCATGAATAAATAAATAAAATCTTAAAAAAAAAAAAGCTGAGAGAGGTGTGGACGCGTATATGGAGTTTATTTTTCATGTTAAGATGTCATCCTTCGTTGCATTCCTGCCCGAGAGGTAAAGACAATCTACTTGAGCTTCAAGGACAAGCTCCTTTCTTAATGGGGAGCTACATATTGAAAACTCAAGTGGGAGGTTGGAGTGTCCCTCGGTCTTGGGTTGCCACCCAGAAAAAGAAGGCACTCAAGAACATCTTCAGGGATGTGATGCTCAGTCTATTGGAGAAAATCCCATTCTAATAGTCTTAGAGCTCCTCTATTTCCCAGCTAATCCTTTCTCATTATTCTTTGCTCCTTCAATTACCTTTCCTCTTTAACGATGGTTGTCATATCCCCCACGCCTAGGAAAAGAGTCTTCCTTGGGAGCAGAAGCAGCAATTACTTTGTCCAAGAAATAGCATGTGATGCAAAGAGAACCAGGTTTCAACATTGGTCTCCTTTCCTTCCAGCTTCTCCACACCCTTATTCCTTCCAAATGGATTATACTTGCTCCTCAAGGTTTTTAGGGTCAGACATTCAGTGTAGGAGAGCAATTTGGGAGAGAGATTGTTGACATACGTAGGCATGGCTTGTCCTTCTTCAAGATTCTAATGGAATCCACATTTTCCGATTGTGTGTGTGTGTGTGTGTGTGTGTGTGTGTGTGTGTATCCATCATTCCCACTATGCAGACCCACAGGAAGGAGAATGGGCATCACTATTTTTCAAAATCACATGAGGAATTATTCTTTTTCATGTGGTCTTGTCCCTTTTATGACTTTTCCCCAAACCCAAGTGTGAGTGCTTATACCTGTGTTGTGACTTAGCTCAGACACCAGCCCAGGCAAAGTTTTTACTTCCTTTGACCTTCCCTTTGCTCTGAGCTAGGCATCTTCCTCCTGCCATACCTGGAACCATCTTGACTCTCATTTTTTTTTAAATGATCGGAAAACATCTTATTTTTGCCTTACTGGTAATCTGTCTTTTGACTTCTTTGTCATCTGTTGATTAAGGCTGGAAGCGATTGATCTCAGTGATATCCTCTCTGCTTTGCTCAAACACTTGGTACAAACACTCTTTACTCCTGGAATCATAACTTCCTCTGGCTGAACTTGTTCACAGGATAAAATAAATGCTTCATCTGGATATAAATCTGTGCTTTCTTAGCCAGTGTGAGATCTAAAAGATACATTATTTTTTAAATATTTTGTTTATTTATTCATGAGAGACACAGAGAGAGAAGCAGAGACATAGGCAGAGGGAGAAGTAGGCTCCCTATGGGGAGGCCTAAGTGGGACTTGATCCTAGGACCCCAGGATCACAACCTGAGCCAAAGGCAGATGTTCAACCACTGAGCCACCCACTGAGCCAAACATAGTGATGAATCCAGGTGCCCCTAAAAGACACATATTTAATCCCACATATAGTCCCTGTTTTTCAACCTTAAAAAATTAATTTCAGTAATGTATTTCCTTTAGCCTTCTGTCATCTGTAAGAATATCAACAAATAATACTGGAAGACAGCTTTCCTGGAGTTTGTTTATTGGAACACCTTTAATAGCCCTGTTTTCTTATTTAACACTAGGCCTCAAACACAGTCAAAGCCACATTGATTGAAACATGCAAAGCACTCCCAGAAGCATAAATAAAATGAAATGGAGAGGATCTTTGCATTTTGCAGGATGGGTTAGCTTAAAAGGAAAGGCATGCTCCCTGTCTTGAAAATCAGAAAGGAGATGTTTCTTTTAGTTAAAAGCAAGGAAATATGAAACCACCGATTTTCCAAGAGAAAGCTTTTTTCAGAAAACCCCTTCCGAGGGTTAACTTTATGACAAAATGAAAGATTATCCTCTGCCATCTGTCACTGAAACCCAGTCTCCATTCTATATCCAGGCCTCAGAGCAGAGTGGAAGCAGAGGGAATCGAGAGACTTCAATGCACCAGGAACTGTTCCTTGACAAGCTTATTTCTCATTTGTCTTCATCAGAAGGATTTCGAGACTGGAACATTGAATAGGCTGCTCACTGACAGCTGATGGGAAGATTAGTGATCAAAGGTTGGAGATATTTGGAAAGGGAATGTGTTCTGCTATGGGGGTTGATGGGAGAATGAAGAGGAACTCCAAGCCCTCAAATAGACATGATTTAAGCTAAAAGCCCAAGAAGCTGCTGTGGGGGAAGGAGAACAAGGGATTCCATCTCCTCCTGGAGGCTGCATTGTGCGTCTGTCCAGGGAAGTGCAGGCGGCCCTCTTCAGAAATGTGGAGTAGCCAAGTGGTGCTCTTGAGAAAGCCAATTACAAGAGGCTTCTGACATTTTAGCTCAGCTCCATCTGAGGAGAAAGCACATTTGTCAGTGAAACAAACCGCGTGAGGAAGTCATGGCCTTTGTGAAGAGACCGAGTGTTCAAAACGTGATTCTTCTGGTTCTGTCATAATCATTTGTCAGAGTTTGTTTCATATTTTTTTTCTAGCCTCAATGAATTCAGCATATTTTTTCTAGCCTCAATGAATTTGGGTCTTTCCATCGAATTTCAATCAAGATGTGAGGATTGTGGAGATTTTTAGCTTTTTAGTTCGACTACATGAGGCCGACAAAGCTATTAATTCCTCTCACATGCATGTATCAGTCCCTAATCTCCTCAAACTCTTCCCTCAGAGTCTACTGATTCATTCCAGAAACAAGAGCATAGACCTCATCAGATTCTATACTTGAATTTGAAGAGGCCCACAGTGAAGCTTGAAGGAAAACGAAAGACTCTTGTTGATGGATAGTGTTGGAGAAGTCTAAACAGAAATGTCTGTGGCCAGGAAGAATGCCTCGTTGGGGACACTCTGGAAGACCAGCGTGTGTTCAGACAGAATGAGGAGAGCTTCCCTGGAGAGAGGTAGTGGCTGAGGCTCTAACTTTGAGTTCTAACCCTGTCCTCCTATTTAAGGTGAAATGAAGCTCTGAACAAGAGTTTTCCTCTTCTGGAATCTCAAAATATTAAACCTGATAAGAACCTGAATGCTGTCTAAAGCAGACCTTTCCTTTTATAGGTCAGGAACACAGAAGGTCCCAGAGGTACCGTGACTTGTCCGCAGTTGCAGAGCTGCTTTGGAACAGACACAGAAGCAGCCTGAGATTCTCCCAACACCTAGGTCACCTCTGCCCAGTGACAAAGATTCTCTCCTTGACCAAACCTTACTCAGGCTCCTCTGACTGCCTATGATCTCTCTTCTCAAATAGGCCTTGATTTTGGGGGCTTCTGTGTTTGTCTCTGCATGTCCAATTTTAGTGAGAGATCCTGCTAAGTTGGTTTAGACAGACTCTCCCACTCTCGATGCCTTGTGCCCCCAACAGTGCTGTCTGGTCACCCTGGTCTGCCTCCGCAAGATTTCTGTCAGGTTAGTATTGTCAAAATCCTTCCTGACCCCTCTTAGGGAAGTTTTCTCTTAGTAAATTTTTTTTTTTGAAGATTTTATTGATTGATTGATTTGAAAGAGAGAGAATGAGCAGTGGGGAGGGGCAGGGGGAAAGAGGAGGAGGAGGAGGAGAGAGAGAAGCAGACCCCCTGCTGAGCAGAAAGCCCCAGGAGGGACTCAATCTCAGGACCCCGAGATCATGACCTGAACTGAAGATTAGGTGACCTTTAGAGGCTGCCCCCACTCCAATGATCCACCCCTAGTTACCCTTGAAATTTCCAGTTTCTGGAAACCCTAGAAACCTAGGGGTTACCCTGGTAACCCCTAGTTACCCTTGAAATTTCCAGTTTCTGGTAATATTATTTTTCAATGCTGGGGACATGTACATTCATTTTTTTAAATTAATGTGTTTAGTGAAATGTTATTAATGCCAAAATTATTATTAAATGTTATTAATGCCAAAATAGAAAAAGGCAAGTCTAAATTACAGAGTATTTTGAAAGAAGTTGAGTTAATAGCAGTTTAGTAGAGGGGAAAAAGCAGATGTTGGGGGCTGGATAAGAATGAGCTGTAATCTGTTGGTGGGAATGCAAACTGGTGCAGCCACTCTGGAAAACAGTATGGAATTCAAAAAGCTAAAAATAGATCTACCCTATGACCTAGCAATTGCACTACTAGGTATTTATCTAACTGATACAAACATAGTGATTTGACGTGCCACATGCACCCCGATGTTTATAGCAGCAATGTCCACAGCAGCCAAACTATGAAAAGAGCCCAAGTGTCCATCGATAGATGAATGGATATAGAAGATGTGGTGTATGTATACAATGAGATATTACTCAGCCATCAAAAAGAATGAAACCTTGCCATTTCCCATGACATGGATGGAACTAGAGGGTGTTGGGCTAAGTGAAATAAGTCCAATAAAGAAAGACAGTTATCATATGATCTCACTCAGATGAGGAATTTAAGAAACAAAACAGCTGAACATAGGGGAAGGGAAGGAAAAATAAAATAAGAGGAAAACAGAGAGGGAGGCAAAACAGAGGGAGGCAAACCCTCCCTTAATTCTAGGGAACAAAGTGAGGGTCACTGGAAAGGAGATGGGTGGGGAGATGGGGTAACTAGGGGATGGCATTAAGGAGGGCACTTCAAGTAATGAGTACTGGGTGTTGTATGCAACTGATGAATCACTGAGTTCTACCTCAGAAACTAATGATTACACATCTGTTAATTAAATTGAAATTAAAAACTAAAACAAAAAAGAATAAGCTGTAATCAGCATAGGAGTTCCTCTGTGTTTTTCCAAAGGAATTTGCAGAATTTGTTTGCAGACGGAGCAGTCTTTAAAACCTTTGCCACACACTTGACAAACCATTCTCACTTCCACCAATTCTGGACTTACACTTGGAGGGATTTACCAAATTCTGAAGAAGTGTCTTCACTTCAAGAATGTGAACATGAAGTTTTATTTTTATCCTCAATTTCTTGAAGCATTTGAAAGGTAAAATGCACATAAAACAATCATTTGCTAAATGCATCCACCCCTCGGGGGCTCCGTCAACAGTTGTGTTGATCTAGATGCACAAAGCTTTCCTTTCCTTGTCACTTCCAAAATTCTTGTCAAAGTTGTCATCAAACTGAAGATCTGACTCATTTTTAGCTTATCTGAGCAGGCTGTTCAGACCTGTCAGTTATAATTGTTCTTCCTATTTCTCTAGTCATTTTGGTTAAAATTCCCCTATCTGTACACGCCACCAAGCCTCCTCCCGCATTTGTCCCACCTGTCACAGCTGGATGTGGTATTTGCTAAGACGTCCAGTTGTAAATTCTCCTGCTTCATTCTGGGTCCGGCTGGTCATGGCACAGATGCTGCTCAATCAGGTCGGTGTTGGGCAACTGAAGCCTTTCCCTTCCTTTAAGAATATTTTCTAGGGGCACCTGGGTGGCTCAGTGATTGAGCCTCTGCCTTCGGCTCCTGAGATTGAGTCCCACATGGGGCTCCCTGCGAGGAGCCTGCTTCTCCTTCTGCCAGTGTCTCTGCCTCTCTCTGTGTTTCTGATGAATAAATAAATAAAATCTTAAAAAAATTTTTCTGAATTGATGAAGTTTCTTGTAGGTGATTTTTTTCCTATATGTTGATAACGTTTTTATGAAAAAAAAAAAGATTGATGGATATTGCAGGATGGTTCTGGACTTTGTTAGCTATTTTCCCAAATCTGGGGTGTATGCTCCTTATCTTTTCTAAAACATAATTATGTTATAAAGCCCGTACATTCTATCTGCTTAATGGTAGAGAACTTGACACATGGGAGGCACTTACTGTTTTCATTGTTGCTGCTTAGTTTTCTCTTTTATTTGGTTAAAAACTGAGGTGCAAAATAATGAGTTTTCCATATGAATAGTTGAAGCCAGAAAAAACTGTGGATACTGATTTTTGAGTATGATCAGTTCCTGATGTAAAGAAAAACATCACAACGAAGCAGGCACTTGGAAACATGGTGCAGGTGCAAAGATCAATACATCGTTGCAGCCAGTCTTTGTACTCTGGGGCTTTACATACACATAACTGGGTTTCCTTACAGCTGGAGGATGTTACAAGCTCACATGATCCACAGCTTGCCTGAGTGCCAGGGCCAAGGGCCAGTGACACAGGGCAACTTTGTCCCTTGCACATGTCCCACTGCAGTGTGGCCACATAGCCCTTCTCCCTCTGGTATTTATGCCACTGGAAAATGTGATCCCAGAGACCTAGCAGGGAAGGGGGTGGAAGGGAGACTTAAGTAGCATGTTTTCAAGGGCCAAACTTAGAAGTGGTTTGCACCAGTTCCACCCACAGTTCATTGGTCAGAACCTGGCAGGGGCTTACTGCAAGGAACCCTGGGAATAGTTGCCTTCCTGAGTGCTGGGCAGGAAGGTCTGGGGTGAGGTGGGGGGTGTGCGGGGGGGGGGGAACTCCGCATTGTTTCTGCCACAGAGATTGTTTTCCTCTGAATTTTTCAAAATACATATTGACATTGAAAACAAGTGCCAATATTTCTCACTATTCTCAGTATTTCTCACTAAACACTAAGAAATGTGTTTAGAATCATCATGGTGCTTCTCAGAGAGAGCTATTTGTTTCTTTACTGAATCTTTTATGTCAAGGAAATAGCACGCATCGACATAATTTTTATCCGTGGAAAGACTGTTAATAAAGTCTTGGTAACTATTCATGTAAAAACATATCTGGACCATAATCAACAGCATTGTTTTTTCTACATATTATAATAATTAAAGCAAGACTCCTTGGGTACATAGTCCAGTCTTCATTATGTCCTTTATGCAGTGAGTTGAATAATGTCTTTCAAAAAAATGCACTCAAGTCCTAATCCCTCGTGCCTGTGAATATGATCTTATTTAGAAACAGGGTCTTTACAGATGCAATCAATTAAAACCAGATCGTACTGGCTTAGGATGGACGTTAAATCCAATGACGGTCATCTTTATAAGAGAAAGGAGAGGGACTGTGGATACAGAGACACATATACACATAGGGGGCGGAAAAGCCATTTGAAGTCTGAGGCAGAGATGGGAGAGAGACAGCTACAAGCCAAGGAATGTCAAAGACTTTTGGCAACTATTAGAAGCTAGAAGAGAAGTATAGAATGGATTCTCCTTCAGAGCCTCCAGAAGGAATCAATCCTGCTGACTTCTTGATTTCAGATTCTTCAAGAACTGTGGGAGAATAACTTTCTATTGTTTTAAGGCAGAGTTTGTGGTGATTTGTTACAGTAGCCCTAACGGAATGGGTATAGTTGACTTCTAAAGAATCTGGACTTGAAGAGATAGATACCATCTTTAGGCTCCTACTGTGTACAAGGCACCACTAGACATGAGTGATACAAAGATGGGCACAAGATGCTTGCAAATGAGTGGAGGTAAAAGGCATGTACATAGATATTTAGAGTTTAACTGGAGGGGTGGACATTCTTGTCCTTCTGACTCCCCAACTCAAAAAGAACAAATATAACATCAAAAATTATGTTCTGTATTATCACTTCTTATTCTTCCTCCAATAGTCAGTTCATTTCAACAAAAACTTCGGCTCAACAGGGACCTTTCAAGATATTAAGGTATTACTGATATTATAAAATATTATGGTCCAGGAAACACTCCATTTGTTTTCCCCAAAGTCTTAAGGAAAAGATAATTGATGAATTCATATTTGTTAAGATCTGTTTGTTTTAGAATGTTGCAAACAGGCTAAAAAGTGTACAATGGCCCCTAATTCTTGGAAATCGCTTCATATCAGGAAAACAAGGGTAAGTAAAAACCAGTTCTTCATGATGCAAATTGGTGTTTGATGTGAAATAAAAAGGGTTGTTTTGGGGACACCTGGGTGGCTCAGCGTTTGAGTGTCTGCCTTTGGTTCAGGGCATGATCCCGGGATCTGGGATCAAGTCCTGCATTGGGCTCCCTGCATGGAGCCTGCTTCTCCCTCTGCTGCGTCTCTGCCCCTCTCTCTGTGTCTCTCAGGAATAAATAAATAAAATCTTAAAAAAAACCGGTTATTTTGGGTTGGAGTTGCAATGTCCAACTTAGAATGCCACTAACTAGAAACCATTCATGAGGAACAGCAACTGTCAGCAAAGCCCCGTGTATGTGCTGGAAAACACAGTCAGATAAATAATACTGATCACTGTCTGACTGTTTTTGGACCTGTCCTTTGGTTACCTATGCTAAATGTGAGACCAGATCATTGTCAGCTCATTCCAGAAGAACCACGATGATATAATAGTGGGGTCCCGGCTCTGTGACTGTGTAACTCAGGGCTTTTTAAGGTTTCATTATGGACCCAGCTTTGTTAAGCAAATGATGAACTGCTGATTTCAAATGATGGGATTCTCATAATGGACGGACTCTGAATCTCAGTCACTCAATTTTTGTAGTAACGGTGGAAAATGCCACATTAAATTTGTCATGTTCAAATATTTATGTACTGTGATGCATTTCCCTAAGAGAGGAAAGATGAAGAGGAATTTTTTTTTTTAACAAGTTGGCCCTGGTTTGGCACATATATCTAGTTCAATTCCATCCACAGGAGTATGGGGAGTCACCTACAGGTAATTTACAACAACAGGTTACACTGAAGTTGAATTGTTGGTCACCACCGAGGGGCTGTGGCCAAATCACCTGATGGCCCAGCACATAGCAAATACTCAGGTCAAAAGGCTCCAAGAAGAGAAAACTAACTCAGCTAGTAGGCTACTATCTGAAGGCAGCTGTGTCAGCTGTACAATAGCTCATCCCCACCTCCCTCAGGAGGTCCCCCAAGTCATTACATCTCTAATCTTAAGGAGAACTCTGTCACCTTGTATGTCAGTCAGCCTACTCCACATTTGGTCTCTATAGCAGGGGCCTCATAGATCCTTCTAAACACCTACCAGAGGTCTGCATCTCCCCTGGGCCCCCCAACTCCACCCATCGGGGGCTATAGCTGATGACCCTCCTGCAACCAGGCAATCTGGCTTGGATAAATATCAATCTGAGGGTCTTCACTGCTAGAGTTCACTCCATGGTTATAGCCCTTTCCCTTCCACAGGAGGGAGATGAGTCGTCCTGTTTATGCAATAATTTAGTGAGAGCTCGACATTGATGTCTCCTTCACTTCTTTCCAGCTCAGATCTTCCTTAACTTGGCCAGTGTGTGGGGAGTGGGCATGGAGTGAGGGGGGTAGAGTGGAGGTGAGATGGCAAAGAGAGTGTGCTCGTATTTTTAAACATCAGCACCGAATCTGTGTTAAATGCTGTAATCAGTTCTTTGGATGTTACTTCATTTAACTGGAACAAGAATCCTGAAAAGTCCTCTTGTAGGGCCCACTTGAGGAAACAGAGGGGTTAAGTAACTTGCCTCGAACCACATTGCTAGTAAGAACTGAAGCAAAGACTGGAACCCAGGTCTATTTTCAAGGTCCTCCATTTTTTCTACCACATTGTTTTTTGAGGCACAGTTACTTAAGGATGCCCAAACTTCTCATTCAAGGACACCTCTGTCTCACTTGGGGCGTGGTGCCCTTCCTCTGTTCCTGGAAAGACCCTGAGGCCCACTTCTCTGAATGATTCTGTCCCATCTGTCATGGGATCCAAAAGCCATTCTGATAATCCTTTTGCATTCTGGGGCATACGTTCACGTGGCCCTGGGTTGCATGTGCAGAGATGAAACAGACTCGGTGATAACCACATATTCATATCTACCTTTGATATACTTACTTTTAAATAAGTGGGTGTCTACTGTTCTGAAAATGCTTTTGAACACGATTCTGATGTTGCATCAGAGACCCCTGGCAGTGGGTATGCTGGGAGCTGTCTGATAGCCCAGGCCTGGAATCTTGCTCACTTTTTCTAGACAATGAAGAGAAAGAAAGATCCTTTATTTCCACCACCTTTCCTTAACCCTTCTCCAGAGCTGGGGAAGGGTGACTACAACTTTAAATAGCTTCTCTTCAAGGCTGGTAAATTAAAAGAATATCAATGCACGAGTAGGTAGGATGGGTGGAGCACTCAGGCAGAGAAGCTGTAGAAAAGTGAGCAAGTGCCACAAATGAATTTTAAGGTGAGATTGGTAAATAGGCTTGGAAGCTTAAAGGAACATTATTTATCGTTTGGGTTTTATTGTTGAGTTTCACTGAATCCCAAAGAACCATGTATGTAAGTGGTTACTTTTTGGAAGGATTTTCCAGGTGAAACACCTGAACTAAATATTGAGAAACCAGTAGATACAACCAGAATGGGTTTGCTCCTCTGTTAGCATCCTGCAAATACTCTAACATGGCATTAGAAGCCATAGATAGAAACAAGACATACAAAAGTTCTAACGAGACCATGTACACTTTGAAATGGGGATAAATGTATAGATACAGCAAAGCTACATTTACAATAATTCAAATAACTGAGACACTGGACTACCCAAGTTTACCCATATATGGTAGGGGGCTAGTTTGCGGGAGAGGAAATGTATATTCCGAACAGTGTTTTCCAAATCTGCTTAACAAGACCACTTATGGGAGAGCTGTCAAAAATCCAGAATCTCTCAGATACTCTGATTCAGTGGAAATGAAATAAGATTCAAATGTGTGTGTGTGTGTGTGTGTGTAACTCTTCAGTTGATTTTGGTGATCCACAGGTTTGGGAATGGATTCTGCTAAAAGATTTAGGCTACATTGTCACCCTTAGGCCTCAGTTAGGCAAATGTCATCCATTTTCAGCGTCTGGATCAATGCACTGGTCAGGACTGTGAGCATTGGAAGAGATTCAAAGATGGATTCGGAGATATCCCTTCAGGAATAGCTGCCCAGGCTGCAGGTTCCAGGAGAAAGGTTGCACCAGTAATAAAGTGCTGTTGTACTGAACTGACTCAGAGTAAAACTTCAACTTCTGTACTATTTTAGCCTTGGAAATAACAGCTTAGAGATGGTTGTGTTTCTCTCCACCACACAGAACACTACCCTGACAATTCAGCCCGGGCTGTGAGAGGACATGTGGACTTACGAGGTTAATACAATCATTATTTAAG
Source organism: Nyctereutes procyonoides (assembly GCF_905146905.1). Lineage (NCBI taxonomy): Eukaryota > Metazoa > Chordata > Mammalia > Carnivora > Canidae > Nyctereutes > Nyctereutes procyonoides. Next base: position 51,914,879 of record NW_026575146.1, on the reverse strand, counting down.
AAGACACACTTGAAACTCCCATTTCTTGGCTTGTGAGCGTGTTTATCATGCAAACTATAATGTCTCGAGACCCTGGTCTGGCTTTGAGAGGAGTAGGAGGGATATCAGGGAAAAGCAAACTAAGATGGAAAAGCAAGATTATTTTTACACGGACTGGAGGACGGTATTTGTGACTCACCAATTCATTTCCTCTCTCAGTCAATGGAAAGAGTGCCGATGGCGCTAACGACAGGAGAAAAGGTACTACTTTTCTTGGAAATACTGTCTCAGAGAGGCAGCAGCTGAGCTAGGCAGCTTTAGTATCCCTGGCTTGTATCACAGCTAACTCCCTCTTAAAATACTCAAGTATCTTCCCAGAAAGGCCATTTAGATCCGGAGTCTTCCTTGAGTCATGGATCTACTTGAAAATTCTACCAAGAAACACAGACACCAAATTTTGCATGCAATTTCAGGGATTTATGGATCCTCGCTTTAAAGTTGTCAGCCTTGGGACACCTGGGTGACTGAGCGGTTGAGCTTCTGCCTTTGGCTCAGGGTGTGATCCTGGGGTCCTGGGATCGAGTCCTGCATCAGCCTCCCTGCAGGGACCCTCTTTCTCCCTCTACCTGTGTCTCACTGTCTCTGTTTCTCATGAATAAATAAGTAAAATCTTAAAAAATAAAAAAAAGTTGTCGGCCTTGCAGAGAAACCAGGGGTGGGATTTTGTTTTCACTCCACCAGATTAATTTTAGTCAATTGCAAAGTGGCTGGTGGTTACACTGCACAGACCAGAATCTGGCTGCTTAGACATCTGTTGAGCATGTCCCTGGCAGGGGTTATTCACTGTTTTAGTAATGTTAAAATACGGAGCCTATATCAAGTGTTCACAATGTGCTTGAACACTAAATGTGTTACATGTAACATCATTTTAATCCTTAAAAGCTTGCACCGGTGAAGGCATTCAGATACTCTAGATTAAGTCAGTTTTTCAGAGTTACACAGTTTTTGAGTCACAAACTCAAGCTGACTTTAAAGCTAGCATGTAAGATCGACTTCAACACTTTCCCACCCTGAATTGAAAATTTTACTCTCCTCCTGAGATAGTGGCAAATGTTGTAAGGTGTATTAGTCTTGGGAGTCTTGGGAGGTGTATTAGGCTTCAATCAACGATCTATACCTGGCGATGTCCAACACTAATTCTGATCACATATCCTCCAAGAAATCAAGTAAAAGAAATTTACTTTCTCAGTTCTAGAATCCACATGGCCACTTAATCCACATCATTCATTGTTCTAGTTCATGATTTCCTGGAAAACTAGAACCATGTCTGCCTCACTTTTTGGGTCACACTCCGCATGCCCAGGCCATGGGGGAAGCTCAGTATCAAAAAGAAGACCTGTTTGCCCCTCTCTGTTCTCGAATGAGGATAACATAACCTCAGAGATGCAAACCATGAGAACCCTCTTGTGTCAACTTTAATAGACCCGTTTAATCTGGTTTCTATTACATATTATACATCTAGCTCATTTTAAAAAGCAGCCACTGGTTTTTAGCTCAAATGCATGCTACTGAACAAGTAACTTTAGAATAAGTTTGAAATGCTGTAATTGAGTGCTATGTTCAATTCAGTTTGGCTTTCTGTGTAAGGCCTGCATATCACTGGGAAGATTTGATCATTGGTTAGCTGGGACAACTGACTAGGGGTCCTCAGAGATGCCTTTCTTAGTTCAGAAAATTCTTGGTCCCTATTAAAAATTGCTACCTTTAATCTATTTAAAAACTTCACTTTCTTTTAATCAAAGACCAAAATAAACATGTTTAGCACTTGAATACTGAAGGGCAATACCTGAATATAAATACACATTCTGATGCCGATCGACTGCACTTTCTCTAACAGGAGTCATTATTTAGGAAATCTCTCATGTCTCATTTTTGTCACCTGCTATAATCTAGCCCCTAAAAACTGGTTATGCTGTTCCAGATATTCAAAACAATCTAATTTTCATGCCAACCAAACAAATAAGCTGCAGAATAGCTGAAAATGAAACTTGTTTAAGCATATGTAATTTTAGCAGACATTTAAATATAACACAAATGGTAGAGGCTAATGGGTGGTGGGGTGGCAGATTACTTATTTGTATTTAAGTATTATAATTTTTATAGTAGAATCCATTTCACAATGACAATTTTTAGTGCACAACACTAGAGGCCAAATATTTTTAATCTGTGGATGATATTACTAAGCACATGGGGTGCGTCTAGGGGAGGGGTTCCTTAAGAAACATGACCCTAGTAAGGAAGTACTTTTCTCCTAAGAGCGGATGTGGAAACAACACCAGGGTCAGTAAGTTTTTTTTTTAAGTACTATCAGTCCTTGAGTTTCTATAAGAGCAGATGTGGTGCCACACAACAAAAAATCTAAATCATACTTGTATGGTGTTCTCATTTGCATGTTTGAACACATTTTTTAGCGACAGGGAGGGGAGAGGGCAGGCATATTACGTAGCCAAGATCAACTACCACTTTTTAATTTGCCATGAATTATACGCAGGTTCAATTTGAGAAATTGACTCAAACACTAGTGTTTAAGTTGAGCTCATCTAGGTTAGTTATATTTTTTTCTGATTCTTGAGCTCTAAAGGGTGCTTAAGTAAATGCTACTTAATGAACAGATTTTCTACTCAACTAAAATTTATAATGTGTTAAGATTTCCTGTTAACTTCTGAGTAAACTGATAATACCCTAATTCCTGAACAGCCGTGGTTACATTATCAATTTTTCAGATATATACAAGCTGAGGTTCTGTGGTGATCACTGCAATCAAAATCTTTAGGAAAAAATATATTCAAGACAGATTAACTAACCAGAAAGTGACCTATAACTTGTCATCTTGCTGTTAGGTATAAAGTGAGGTATGACTTTATAACATCATTAACTATGCTAATAAAGTAGTACGTTGCAGAAAAAAAAAAGGAGTCCTACATTTATGTTATAAAATAGTATAACTTTCACTTCTACAATAAGAACGGAAATGTGCTCTGAGGGGAAACACAAACAGGGCTCTTTGGTTTTATATGAATTAAAAACCAGTGTTTATATATGGAAATAGCTGAAGGTATCAAATGGCATTTTTATATTTTGCTGTTCACGTATGTTTTAAAGATTGTACAAACACAAGAAACTGCTTTGTCAAATTTCAAGTCACTTTCCATACCAGCTGCTTCCCCCTCTGAAACCCTTCTATGCAGTTTAAGGCTACACAATGTTAACTAGCAACCACATCCATCATTCTCTCCAAAATTATCAGCTAATATTAATGGACAAAAATCACTCTAAGAACTTTGCATTCAAACAATTAAGCAAAGAGGAATTAAATTAAGTCTCTGAACACGATGTTTACATGACGTGGAAGAGATAAAACAGCCTTTCCAAGTTTTGGCAGTTGCCTAAAATGTACAAGTGTCTTTGGAGTGAAGGGGATAGGGCAGGATGTGCAAGGCTTTGCAATATTGGTAAGTTAGTTTTTGAACTCTGAATGTGTTACTGCCTCCAAAAAATACAATTTTAACACTGTATTTTTACAATGCTTAACATGTTACCATTATATTACTTAGTAGACATTTACCCTTTCATAGTTACTTGCTAAGAATTTCAATGGTCTTTCCAGGTTCTGGAAATCATTACTCTAGGACATTAAAATTAGTAATAGCTCAAGAAAATGAGAAGACAAGTCACAGACTAGGAGAAAACATTTGCAAAAGACATGTCTGATCAAGGACTATTGTCAAAACACGGAAAGAACTCTTAAAACTTAACAGTAAAACCTGATTAGAAATTGGCCAAAGACCTCAAGGAAGATATATACATGGCAAAGAAGCACACAGAAGAAATAATCTCCACATCATGTCATCAGGGAAATACAAATGAAAATGAGATACTACTGCACAACTCTTTGAATGGCTAAAATTCAGAACGCTGACCAACACCAAATGTTGGTGAACACGTGGAGCAACAGGTTCATACATTGCTGGTAGGAATGCAAAATGGTACATCCACTTGGAAGTTTGGTGGTTTCTGACAAGACTAAACATATTCTTATCACACTATCCAGTGTTCGTACTTGGTATTTACTGAGAAGAGCTTAAGCTTTTATGTTCACACAAAACTTACACACCAGTTTAAAGTAGCTTTATTCATAATTGCCAATGCTTGGAAGCAACTAAGAAGATATCCTTTAGTAAGTGGATGGATAAACTGTGGCACTTCCAGGCAACAGATTATTATTCAGCACTAAAAAGAAATGAGTTATCAAACCATGAACGGCAGGGAGGGAACTCACGTGTGTATTCCTAAGTGAAAGAAGCCATTCTGAAAGGTTACATACTGCATGATTCCAACCATATGACATTCTGGAAAAGGCAAAATTACAGAGACAGTAAAAAGATCAGTAGTTGCCAGGGCTTAGGGTGAGGCTGAGGAACAGACAGACTTTTAGAGCAGTGGAAACACTCTGTATGCTACAGTGATGGATACGGATCACCATACACTTGTCCAAGCTCATAAAGTGTACACCAGGGATGAGCTGTAAACTAGGACCTAGTGCTTAACATGTGTCAACGTAGGTTCAACTGTTTTAACAAATATACCACTCAGGTGGCAGATGTTAACAGAGGAGGCTATGCACAGGTTGGGGACAGGGGAAACCTCTGTACTTTCAATTTTGCTGTGAACCTGAAGCTGCTCTAAAAGGTTAGTCTTTAAAAAGTTAATAGGACATACTTAGTATGTGCCAGCCACTATCCCCATCCTCATTCACTGGGATTCACTATCTTCTTAACCATTACGCCATACTACTCATAAAATAAGTTCTTTCCTTCAAAAATTCGTGCTGTGGAAGTCCACTGCAGATCAAACTCAAGGCTCTACTTTTACAGGTAAGGCCCACAGACTAGATCAGATCAAAGGACCAGCCCAAGGTCATACGTTAAATCTTATGATGGTCTGCCTTAGTAAAAACATTTTTGGACTGGGGTGTGTGCAGAGGTGAGACTATATAGAGAAACGTGGTATATTGGTATATACTTCAAATGTTCAAAATCTCAGGGTACACTCCAAAGGTAAAGCCCACTTAGTCTTGCCTGAAGAATATTCAGGTTTTAATCAAATCTAGAACTGCATCTTCCTAGCTGCCTTATACTTTCTCCTCAATCAGCTGATGCTCCTGACAGATTTAATTCCAACTCCAAATCTGTTCCAAATATTGCTTAAAAAATTATGGAAGCCCTTATTACTACTATATCATGCTGCACAAAGTTACAGACCAACAAAGGGCCCATCATCTTGCCATCTAAGTCTTCTTTATCCCCCAGATACCACTTTGATTCAAAACTCTAAGACTTAAAATTAATCCATCAAGAAAATGTTGACAAGGGATCCCTGGGTGGCGCAGCGGTTTGGCACCTGCCTTTGGCCCAGGGCACGATCCTGGAGACCCAGGATCGAGTCCCACATCGGGCTCCCGGTGCATGGAGCCTGCTTCTCCCTCTGCCTATGTCTCTGCGCCTCTCTCTCTGTGACTTTCATAAATAAATAAAAATTTAAAAAAAAATTAAAAAATTAAAAAAATGTTGACAAGATGTAGCACTGAGAAGGGAAATGACTGTTAAATTTTGGAAAAAAAAAAATTGTTGGCCTTCTTAATACCATAATTTTCACCTCAACTGTGTTTCTTCAGTACCTTTATATTTCAGATTTGTTAGCTCATAGATTTCCCCCAGTTGGAGCAAAGGTAACAGCACCCAAAGAACTGTGACAGATAATAGTGAACCAGGGTATTTCAATTTCAAACTCTAGCACTGAAAAGTTCTGGTTCTGCTTTTGGCTTCAGCTACCCCATGGGCCCATCTCTACATTAGAACCAAACCCAAAACAGAAATAAAACTATGCCTGTTTTTGTAAACAAATGGTCATATCTAAAATGTCACCAGTAAAGCAAAATAAAATGGAAAAGTAGATAGGCCATAGCTGTTAAAATTCCATTCCTTTCTCAAGTTCTAAGATGGTCGGGATCCTAAAGAGTGCGTATTCATTTCTGCAAAAACAAACTGCTCATGGTGTACCACACTTGAAGTTTCACAAAATTCAACTTATGGTTCTCACTTGAACACATCATGTTCAGGGATGGCAATTAAAAAAAAATTACAGTATAGCCATGCAAAGTCTACATACACAACTACAAGGTTGAATATGAAATGTTTTCTAACTATTCCCCTTTATGACTGCTAACTATGGCTTAAAAACCCAATGGACAAGTGGAAGCTTCCCTCTGTACATGGCTTTTATTATTTACATAATACAATATAGCATCAATGCTGAATAGCATGATTATGTGCAATACATAAATATGAACTATCTGTACACATCTGCAGATCTAACTCAGAACTAAGGTACATAATAATTGAAAGCAAAACTGAATGCTTTAATTAAAGTAAAAACTAGGACTGAACACTGCAATAAATCAGAAGTAGTGCCTCGTGTACATACGTAACTATTTACAGATGAAAACAGGCATTACCACAATACTAATCTAACTATACTCATTTATATATAAAAAAACACAAGTTTCATACATCACAAAAACCTTCCATTATAACACAGAAGTGATATTACCAGACAAGCATCGGTGAAGTATACTGCCTCTTCTAGTTGTTATTGTACAATGCTGTAGATAATGCAGCCCATGCAATACACCCAAGAACACTAGAGTCCTACACCCAAGTACAATTAATATGATAAAGCAGCCCTCTGCAAGTGGTGCTGGATACCGCTAAGAAGTCTACTGCAGCCATGTTGGTTATGATTCTCCATGCAGAAGGGTACAGTTACATTAAGAACTGAAGTCTTGAAAAAAGCTTTGAACATTCTTTCTTGAACCAAAACATTCAACAAAAGATGCACATGAAAAATTAACTTTTCAGATACCTTTGCAACTTAAAATTCAGATGCATGTTATTCGATAGAGCTGCTGTATGTAAAAAACCAAATGTAGTTTTAATTTCTTCTTGTAAACAAATTAATCCTAGTGCAGTTCTGTGCTACGCAACATTTTTAGCAATGAGAGTAATGCAGACATCTTCTGGTGCAGGCCAGCACGATAAGCTCCAAAGATAGCTCAAGACCCTGTTGGCCTGATGGCTTTACTCATGATAACCAGTTGCGATGTTTACCTTTTGTAGAAAGTCTTATTTGACAGCTTTTAGAAGACAAATTAACCAGGCTTACATATGGCACCATATACTGGTTTCATGGAAAGGTCTGATCCTCTTTATAGCTTTCCTCCTGCTTCCAAAGAACACGTTGTGGAAATTAACAGGGTGAAGTTTAACTATGGTAGAAGTAGACTGCCAGTCCTTTTCTGGTGTACCATTTTTTAAAAAATACAGGCACATAACACTAGCCAAAGATTATACCTTGATTACATTCCCAAAAGGCAGATATGCTGCAAACATGCAGAGATTTCATGTATTATGTTTGGCACGTGGGAACGAAATTTTGTCCCTATCGTCTGTGTATTTCAATTTGCTGTGCAGATTTTCATCCAATTTTATTCAGGGGAGGGCATATACATTTTGTAGGGCTGTATCTATCCATTTCTGCCTGTAACAAACACCCAAACATTCTAAAATTTCAATTATAAGACAGACAAGTGTAAAGTAAAACTCTGGAGAACATCAAAGGAAAATGGCCATGCATCTGCTCTTTAATGTTTTCCTACGATATATTAAAATAAAAACAAAGTTTCAGTCTCTTCACAAGTAGTAATTTATATTCTCTGGATTTTTTCAGCCACAACAACTGGATTCTCTTTTCTGATTTTTGCTGCAGCTTCTGCTTTGTAATCATATGGACAGTTGTGCTTGTCAGAATAACGGTGAAGTCCACAAAACAAATTTCCACATCGGCAGTCAAACCCTGTATACACAAGAGGAAGTAGAGTCACTTGGGAATCTGCAGTAACTGGGGGGGGGGGGGGGGGGGGAAGGCCTCAGTCACTATAGAAAAGGAACCAGATTTTCATGGTTCCCTGTAACATGAAAGAAGAGTCTGCCACTTTCAATTGTGAAAGAACTTTCAGTCTCTTGACACAGTGAGAAATTCAAGTAACTATCCTTCCAGTAAGTCCTGTAGATACCATAGAGCAGAAACTACCTAGGTCTGGAGCCAGACTGAGCTGGATGCAACTCCTCCTACCACACATAAACTGGGTAATGTTTCCTCAAGTGATAACTAGGGAAAGAGAACCATAGGGTTCTGAGATTTAAAGGGTACAGTTAAAAAGTATTTTAACATTTTGTGCCTGGCTCAAAGATGGTGCTTACTGTTTAGTTCAGCTACCTTTCCCTCAGAACAAAGAAAAGAAAGAATCAAAAGGGATGAATTTTTATCAGTCCAATAAAGCAAAGTAATTCAGAAGGCCTGAAGCTAATAAGGAGTTTTAGAGGATTAGAGAAACAATGGAAATCAAACCCAATTTCTCCCCACATCCTGCCTGCTTTCTAGTCCACTCTGGAAACTTTGTTCCTCAAAGTCAGGAATTTTGCTACAGGTGTTAAGACTGACCAGTCTCTTAGGGAGCTCCTGGTTATACTCTACCAATAAAATATGCATTGTTTTATATGTTCCGTAATAGGGGCAGCCCCGGTGGCCCAGCAGTTTAGCACGGCCTTCGGCCCAGGGCCTGATCCTGGAGACCCGGGTTCAAGTCCCACGTGGGGCTCCCTGCGTGGAGCCTGCTTCTCCCTCTGTCTCTCTCTCTCTTTCTGTCTCTGTGTGTTTCTCATGAATAAATTAGAAAAAAAAAATATGTTCCGTAATACCTGTAAGGCCAACTTTCTTTCTGCACATAAAACATCTGTTCTTCTTTGGTTTGGGCAACTCAGGAGCTTTTTCTTCACTTTGAGAAGTACTAGGCTGAGAAACTGATGGACTGGGCTGAGTGACAACTGAAAAACAAGGGTGAAAATGAGCTATTTGTTAAGAGTTCATGGGCTAACAGTTATTTTAGTAAAAAAATAAAAAATTTAAAAGAAACAGTATGATTTTTAGTGAAAATATTTATGAAGCCTTTCTTAAAAACATGTGTTCTAAATAGAATCTTCTACTTTAATATCAAAACTTCCTTCAAATCTGAGAATTTGCCAGTCAACATATACTTGCTTCTCTAAATGTTGTAAAATGATTACTCCATTCAAATTCCTTTAAACTCACTCTTAACAGCTAGTACTAGGGAACAAAATCCTGTTTTAAAGACTTGGGAGATGTTGGTCATATGCCCAGTTTTCCCATATTGCAACGGACTAATTGTGAATTTCCTAATTAGGGCAGTTCACCTTCAGTATTACTGAGTATATCAAGTTGCCAACTCCTAAGGTACTTGGTTATAAAAAGTCATCTTGGTTTTATAGTGATACAAAAGACTGTATAGATAAATCCAGCAAATTTCAACAAGCTCAAATCATTAAACCCTAATTAACTTCAGATCCCAACATTTTACAATATTCATTTTGCCATTTTAACAAGTGCTTTATATGGTCAATGTAGAAAATCTGAACAGTTCTTAGAAAACTTTTTGAAAGATCAGGCAGACAGTCTTTAGGACTGTGTAAGTACTTGTGAAATTTTGACTATTAAGGAGTCCACAGGCAAAACCATAATTTTTAAAGCACAGCTTTTATTTACATTGCAGTAGTGATCTAAAATGGGTATGGGATTTAGACAATGAAAGATAGGATCTTTAAAAACAAATCCCCGTTTCTCCACCTAAAAGGGCTTTGAATTTTAATTCATATAAACTTGTCAATATGAAGATTAAAAAATTATTCACATTAAAGCCCACATTACCAGTAATTATTTAAAAAATACCAAATTTAATTCTATTTCTATAAAATTCAACTATACCAGAAACATGGAGTTTTAATATTAATCCAAACCCAAAGAATAGCAAATTTAAGTATGCAGTGCTAAAATTATTGCTTAAACAATAGGCCAGCACTAACGTTATAAGCATAAATCCAAACTCTAGAGTAAGCTGAATAGGTTTCAGGACAGCTTACTCAAACTCTCCCAATATATAACTCATTTACATTAGTAACATACTGGATGAGTGTAATAGCTTAATATTAGACTAGAAGAATACTATTCTACCTTCTACTTATCCTAGTAGCTATTATGACAACCTCAATACAATTTTTCCTGATGGTAAGATTGTGAGGAATAACCTATGGGAATATTTGGGGGAGGGGTGTGTGAGATAGCCACTTCCTTGGCTATATAAGTAAACTGAAGAATGATTCCTGGGACATACAGGGAAGGGGAGTTAAGAAGGGAAAAAGATTCAGTAGAGGCAAAGAGGGACAAACTATAGAATGCCTAAGAAAGAATAATTACAGAGGCTAGCTACAGATTTAAACCAAGAGTACTATTCCAAGGTCAGAGTAATTTTGTGTTTAAAAAAAAAAAAAAAAACAAAAAACCCAAACAGAACAAAAGCCTCACAAATGCACTAATTTGGTCACAGCTTTCTCAGAAGGACTGAACTCATTTCAAAATATTAAATATAGATTCACCTGCTGAACAAGAATTTTTACCTTAACTTCACAGATTAACATTGCTATAGTTCACATAAGCTTTGCTATATGATGTTAGCAGAAGCCAACCTCCAAAGCAGATTACATATCCACAAATATTGTTTCCTCACAATAAAGTTTTAATGTGTTCAGTCAACACTGCAGCAGGAAATAATAAACTGATTAAATGAATTACATACCCTAAAGAGTATGGAGATACTTGTTCTAGGGTCCAGCATTGGTAATTCAAAACAAGTTAATCTCTGGCAACATGAGAGCTACATAGCAGAGATTCAAAGGCACTAAATGGGGAAAAAAAATAAGCCTTTCCCCACTGAGTTTTAAACTCTCACAAAATCTGATAGGGATCCTACACTTCTTCGATTTGGAAGTTTTTTATTAGTGTTCAACATGTTCTTTGTTCTGAATATTTTCTACAATACTGACTACATCAAGACTGATACTGCTTTCTTCACAGTTTTGAAATTAAATCTATATAATTTCCTGTTTATGAGTAATACTTTCTCAAGTGATTTAGAGACCTTTAAAATATATTGACTAACTACCTTTTAAGTTGATTAAATTCTTAACATTTCCAGTCTCCAGATTATAAATTTTGCTGATTTGTGGGACGGGGCTAAGGAGGGGGGTATGGGTAGAGAAGAAAGAAGAGTGAAGAAAGACTATTTTATACTTGAGGGACTTTAAAGATAGTGGTTCTTGCTTGGCCTATATTTTATAGCTCTCTCCAATTTAATCCTTCGATGGGAAGGAAATAATCCCCTCACCAACACTTTTTTGTACTACCAAATCCAGAATGGAACTAGTATTAAACAAAAAGCATACCTGGCTCTGACACCTCTGTTTTCGGGGTAGTTATTTTGTCCTCTCTTGAAATGCTCATTTCTGTCATTTGCTGAGTTACAGGCAAGGCAGCCACAGGCACATTTCTATTTGAGTTCAAGCAAACATTTTTAAAGATGTTAAGGGTACTTTCTTTGCGAGATAGTTAAGTTGTCAGTTCAACTTTAAATTATATATTATTTCCAACATGGTCAAATGGAGCTAAATAATCTAAAAATTTAAGAGTATGGGATGCCCAGCACACATGGTTGAGAATAAAAAAAGAAATTTGATAAATGGCTCATCAGTTCAAGGCTGCATATTTGTATAGGTTACCATATTCTATTATAGCCAACTGGGAACTTTTAGCTGTGCCTGTAATTTCAGGGCAAAAGGGGCAGCTTTGCCAAAATGCCATGTGTAGCATTCTAATATAGTCTGCAGAGCCATACTCTCTACAATCCCTAAATCTCAATTATGAGAAAATAAAAGCACAGCTTTCTCAACACAGCATCTTTGAGAGTATCATGGAGTGTGTTGTAATATACATTTCTATTCAATGACCTGTAAGATCAGGTATTAAAAGAATCCTGGAATCCCAGATTATGGAACACCAGCAAAGCCAAGGGCATCTGATGTATTAACGTCATTATATATGAACATTCATAATTAGAATGGTATGGATAGCATGGATATCTTTATTTCCTCCTTGAATGTTGCAAAAACCCTGAAATGATCAATCTTACCTTGACTTTTCAGATGTGCTGCCAGCAGCACCTTCACAGTTGTTTAAACTCGTGTCTGCTCTCTGTACAGATGCAGAATCTGAGGTAGGACTGTTGGAACCACTAGCTGTTCCTATTTAAAAAAAGGATTTGTAAGAAAGAGCAACACTACAAACACTCAGTATCAAGACTATTAATAAGTAACAAATACTTGCATTTAATTAGGTTAGTGATTTAAGCACTTCAACTGTGTTGCAGAATCCTATAATTAAATGAGTATCCAAACAAAAACATCTATGAAAAAGTCACATCCAGTCACCGTAAGTATGAAACAAAACCTCAAAAAGGAAAATGAAAAAAACTAGAAAATGCTTGTAGATAGTCATTCATTCCTGATGTAGTTGTGCTAAGTACTTGGGCTGCTGCTTTAGTTTCAAGCTTTTCTCAGGTCTTCTCTCCTTGGGCTCCCAGCATAGATTCCCAGTCTTAGGCCCCAATTCTTGGTTCTATATTTTCTGTCCACCAGTCTTCAAATGGATTTTTCCTTGGAAACTTACCCATTGGGCTCATTCTGCCACTATTCTGCTGCCTCTGAAGATGTTCTTTGTAGCAAACGGAACACATTCCATTTGTCCTAGGATTCCCATAAAAGCCACATCCTGTACTACACAGCATGGGCCCTGGGGTCTGGTTAGTCTCCTGAGCCATATTTTTCTGCTATAAACAAAACAAAAATAAAATTTTAGAAATTAGCATGTTACCAAAGTAAAAATCACTAAATTAGTATGATAGCCACCAGTATACCTTTGTTATTTCTAAATAACAAGTTTGTCTCTAACAAAAGCCTAAATTATGGTAATCATTAAAAAGAGCAGGCCAAGAAAATTATGAACATTTGTTGCTTTTATGAAACAATGGGCATTAAAGAAATGGTCTTTTACTTCTTCTATCACTATCATCTTTGTTTCAATTTCTGAAAAGGTCACTCAGCCAGATATCAGAATTACATTTAAATCAATTTGGGCAATTGGCTTCTTAAAGTCACTTTTCTGCTTTCCTGCACTACAGACAAGACCATATCAAATGATACTTCAACTGGCTAAAAATATATAAAACGGAACTTACAAATGAAAAAAGACCTGCAACGATCACAATTAAGTACCAACTCCTGATGGCTACTGTTGGTTCTTTAAACTGGCTGTATGTTGGATGTAGCTCTAAAGCGTTCTTAAAATACCTTATAACATACTTGGCCTCACAAGTAATTCAACAATTCTGCTATGAGGTAGAACTGTACTTTTAAAAATGTTGCCAACACCGTTACAGAACACTGAAAAGAGAGCTGGTAGATTATCTAGCGTTTCCAGTTACCTTAGCACCAACACCAACAAGTGAAGCTCTTTAAGAATTTAGGGGTCCAGCTACTCATGAAATTCCTTTTAAGTTCTGCATTAGAGGTGTGAAATCTGGGTCTGAATACTTTAAAGCCAGTGCCCAGAAACCTGCAAATGCACAAATTATCAGCTATATATTTCTCCAGCCAAAGGCTCTATTAAAACTTTTCACAAGTGCTTGTCTTCCTCACATCAGAAAATGAAACCTTTGAAAGCTCTATTTCAATATGGCAAAATAAAGCAAATGTGAACACACCTTTAATAATGATTAATATCCAATGCTAGGTTATCAGAAAGAATTTCATACAGCAAGCATACCTTGTTTTTCTGGAAGACTTTTAAAATTGGCACAAATATAGTAACGCTAACCTAAATTCAGTAAATTTTCCTAAGTGAAAATACACATAAAGAAAAATTTAAACTGTGGAAAGTTTCCGTATCACCTTAAAATATATATGTACAAAAAAAGCGTATTTGAGAGCATTTTATCAAAGGGAGATTGTGTGCTATACCTTGTGGTCACTGTCATTTAAATGTGCCTTAATGTTGACAATGGAGATTACTTATGATCTGCTGAGTTCCGGAACATTTCAAGTAAGTGCAGGTAAGTACTTCAAGCTAGAGACTGCCATCTTCTAGGTTTCATATGGCTTTTCCCAACTACTATGCATTAGAATACATTTTTAGTAAGTTACTAAAAACAAGGTTTTAACAAGTATTTAACACTTCTTACCAAAATCATAAAAAGGGGTTAGAGGACTAATCAATTTTCACCTGGCCAGAATCCTGTCAATATTTCTCAGTTAAATGATAGTAATCTTTCCTTTTGTTAGCAAGAAGAAGTATTTCAGCCAATCAAGTTTATATGGAGGATGATGGAGAACCACAACTTACTTCAAACACAGTACTAATTTAGTAGACACTGTCTCTTTAAATAGTAAGTGGAATTTAGCTGACTCATTTTGGAGCAGGGTAGTGTAAACGTTTCAACATCACTTATGAAGCTTATTAATAAACATTTTCAGCTGGGTTTAAAAATTTTTTAATATGGGCAAAAATGCTTCAAATAATAAAATTATGTATGCATTTACTTGCATGCCCCCCACCCAAATGTGTGGGAATCAGCCCTATGCAAAAAGTTCATTCCTTGAAGCCAGTTTAAGAATTCTGCTAGTTCAGTTTCTATACTAACCTCCAGAGTCATCTGACAGTGGCTTTATAAGAGCAAATCGGTCTAAATTTTAGAGTCATCCCATGTTAACATTAGTGAATCCAATTCTTACAATCTTTTTTTACAAAAAAAGAGAGGGAGGGAATCTCAATGATTTTACCCACTTCGACTTGCCAAGTATCCCACCTTTCCTTCTTCAGAAAACACAACTACTTTCAATTCACTATAAATAGCCCGCAAGGGAGACACAAAAGACCCCAAGACATCAGTTTTCCACAGCTTCCCATCTTGTAGACTCCCCCCCCCCCCCTAGAAAGCCAGCTTTTGAACACCACCACATGTGCAAAGCTTGCCTTAATATTTCTCAGAAGCTTAGATCACATGGGCGAGCGCTTCAGCCTGTCACAAGGCTGCAATGTGACAGGCTGAGCTGGATGGAGGCTCTCACATAAAGCCTAGTCAACAGGGGCCTCTGAAATCAGCTTCTATTTATATCTTAGAGCTTGCCAACTCCTACACAACCTCAAGAACTAAGGATGCTGCGTTCATAGATCTAATATTGTGGGAAACAAAACAAAAAGATACCATTAAGGCTGCTACAATTTTCTTTTTCTTCTTAACGTAGGGAGGGCCAGCGAACAATCTCTCAAATTCAACTAAGAAGATGCATCATTAATCACTCACCAAGCCAAAATGGTCAGGGTTGTTTATAAAAACCGAGCACAGTAAAACGAGCACCCAGGCAGAAAAAAATCCTGATGTTTAAATCCTTTGGCTTAGCAGCAATTTGGGGGGAGAGGGTAGTTTGCCATTAGGTGCTGTTTCCCTCCTGCTTGGTAACATTTTAGAAAAAAACAATTATCATTACTATTTAGTACCTTAAAGTTTTGTTGTTAGAAACTTGTGCATTCCTGGGTCAGCTCTATCAGGTACAGAGGAAATGTTTATTTTTATACTTTGTATAGCTGAAATGTGTATTTTTACAGTTTGTGGCTTCCTCTAACTCATAGTTTAAAGAAAGCCGAAACCTAGGCATGTAACAGAAAAACTCTCCAGCCTCAAATATGAAGAAAACAAAGGCTTTTTGCACCTATAGAATTTAGTTTTCAGGTGCATAGATTAGAAGATGGTAAGAATGCCTACTCACTTGGACTTGAGACCGGAGTTCCAGTCTCTACTTCACTTCTAACTAAAAGCCAGTGACCTTGGGCAAGTCCTTAACTCTCTGCATCTGTTCTCTTTGCCAAAAGGAAGATTTACTCTTATTAATTTCAAAGTCTCCTTTCCAGGCTTAATACCGGGCCTGAGATTACAATAAATTTTTCTGGGGGGGGGGGGGGACATTAAAAAAAAAAAACTTGTAAGATAAAAATTGCAACGTTTTCACCCATTAAGTTCTAAAATCCTACTTTTAAAAAATAAGGGATAACATAAAATCAAGTTTTAGTTTGTTTCCAAGTCTGTAAATTACCCCAAAGCCAGCTTTAAAACCCGGGGCTGTGTGACCTATATACACACTTCTTTATCCTAATGTCCTTAGACCAGATTCCGAGAAGGCATTCAATAAAAATAACATGGGCCTCTCCTCAAAACACAGCTCCACGGAGTGCGTGGAAAGCGAGCAAGAATTTCACGTTCACCAGCCTAAATGCACGAAACAAAGGGGAAGGTGCTCCATTTCCTTCATGGAAGGGATCTCGGGCGAAAAACGCAGCGACGCTGGCAAAACTAAAACCACGACGACAGAAGATCCCTCGGAGCCACGTTCCAGCGGATTTCCGAACAAGCCCCGGACCCCATCGGTCCCCCCATGCCCCTCTCTAAGCCGAGGCCTGGCTCGGGAGAGCCCAGCAGGGCCTCCTCCAAAAACCACTGAGTCATGCAGAACAGCAGCTCCGCAGGCCGGGTCGGGCCCGCGCCGACCCCCGGCTCCGACCGGCTCGGACCGGCTCCTCGGAGGCGGCGGCAGCGGCGGCGGCGGCGACCTGGGGGGTCGGGGGGGTGCGGCGAGCAGGGGGCCGGGGGCGCGGCCGCCGCCGCGGCCCCTTTGTCTCTCCGGGTCCGGCTGCCCACGCCGGGCGCCGCGCCGAAGGCGGCCGGGGCGGCCGCGGAGGAGGCCCGGAGCCCACACGCCGGGCATTGTTCTCCGGCCGGAGCGGGAGCCGGTGCGGGCGAGCCGGGGGCGCCGGACCTCGGGCCACGACGGCAGGATGACGCCTCCGTCTTTGTGCTTCCAGAGCCGGCCGGCTGGCCCCCCGCCCCCGGAGGCTCCGCCAGGGGCCCGCGGCCGCCCGGGGCCCCCCACTCCCACCCCCCGGCCCGGCGCGAGCCGCCGGGCGCCCTCCCCCCGCTGCGCACCACTCACCCTGCGGGGGCAGGAGCGCAGGAGCCGGGCTCGCGCGCGACGCCGGCGCGGTGGGGCCGGGCCCAGGCCTCCGGGAGGGACGAGCCGGGCGCCCCGGAGCGGCCGCCGCGGGCCGGGAGCGGGGCGGAGGCGGAGGTGGCGCTGCCGCCGCCGCCGCGGGGTCCTCCTTTGTTCCTGCAGTAGCACCGAGCGTGGCCGGGACACGCCGGAGCTCGGGAAGTGGGAGGAGGGAAGCGAGGGGGGGGCGGCGGGGGCGGCGGAGGGGGGACCGGAGGCCGCGGCGGCTAACGCTGCTCGCGGCACTCGCCCGTCGTCGCCTCACGCCTCCGCCGGCGGCGGGTTGGGCCGACTCCGAGGGCGACCGGGACGCGCGGGGGCAGGCCTGGGCGCCGCGAGGGCCCGCTGGTGGTGCTCTCCGTCGCCTCGGCTACGGCCGCGGAAGTTGCGTGGCTCCCGGGAGCGAGCGAGCCTCAAGTCCAGGTGCACACGGGTCCCGCGCTCCGGCCGACTGACGCGCTCTCCCCGCCGGGCTCTCGGGCAGTGAGGGGAAGAGGGAGGGGGGGCGGGGCCTGTGCGTCAGCGAAAACCCCGACGGCGGCGACGGGGAGCGCGGTGACGTCGCGGGCCCGACGCCCCGCCCCCCGGGCCCCGGGCCCAGTCCAGCCGGGCCCGCCGCCCGCCGCCCGCCGCCGCCGCCCGTCGCGCGGCGCCGAGTCACTGGCGGGGCCGGCGGCCCCAGGGTGGAGCTGCGAGGAGCGAGTCCCGTGGAGAATGCGTTTCTATTTTTAGCCCGATTGTCCGCCCTCAGCCTTCCTCCTTCCGATTTTCTCGCTCAAGCCCGCTTCTCGCCATCTGAGTTCTCACGCTTTGTCTCGAGCCCTTGGCCGACATTTCCTTTTCCTCCTCACTCCCCTAACCGCCGCCCTCCCCGCCCCCGCCCCCGCCCCGCAGTTAGTAGGAGGTTTGCCTCGAGAAAAGGAAAAGAGCTCCTCTCGCCGGCCTACGAGGCCTCCCCGGCCCGGTTGCCCTGCAGCCCCTCGGGGCGCTCAAGGGTCCCCCCCGCCCCGCGCTCCGGAGGCCCGGTCGCCGCCGGGCAGCCGCGGGGCAGGCGGCGCTCGTCGCCCGCCCAAGGTCACGGGTGGTTGTGCCGAGTCAGGAAACGCTCGGCCGACTGGCTGCCAGGCGGCTGGCCCGGGCGGCCCCGGCGTGGTGGTTCGGAACAAACTGTTTTGGCCAGCCTGTAAAATCCCTGGAAATCGACTATTCCAGCGAAGCGTCGTGAACTAGGAAAGCACCGAATGTTCCGCTCAAGACATTTGGAGTTGAGGGACGAACAAGCTAGACCTGAGGCAGAGACCAGGACGGGGGCACGGAGGGGTCAGGCAGTTGAGGAGTGAGGCGCAGGCCGGCCCGGCCGAGCTCCTTCCCGCAGCAGCAGCGCCGGCAAGACACCCTCCTCTCAGCTGATCCCTCCGGGGACTTCAACTCAGAAGAACAGAGTTACTAAGACAGAAGGTGCTTCTGAACTTTGGTGGTCAACGGGGGCCCTACTGAAAAGTAGAAATGATGTTTACGGGCTTCCAGGAGCCACCGTTAGAATGGAGTGACACAGGTCCCTTCTGTGTTTCCCCAGACTTGCTGATCAGAGAAATCACCTGGAGTGATTGTTTTGAAAGATTCCCAGGAGGCTCCCCTGCTCCCCTGCAGGTGCTTTCGGTTGGTGGAGCTCAGGAACCTGTTTTTTTTTTTTTTTTTTTTAAGATTTTATTTAATCATGAGAGGCCCAGAGAGGCAGAGACACAAGCAGAGGGAGAAGCAGGCTCCATGCAGGGAGCCTGACGTGGGACTCGATCCTGGGACTCCGGGATCACGCCCTGAGCCAAAGGACAAAGGCAGAGACACTCAACCGCAGAACCACCGAGGTGCCCCAGGAACCTGTATTTTTAAGTAGTTCTCCAGGTAGTTCTTGTGTGTGTGTGTGTGTGTGTGTGTGTGATTTGGGGAGAATGCTGTCCTGGTGCCCCGTCCCAAAATTTCCAAATCTGTGCCCCGGTAAGGAGAATACGGAGAACATAACTGAGCCTTCCCTTTATGATTTAGGGTTATTGCTGTGGCCAATTAATGTGTTGGAGATGGAGGTGGTTTCAGTCACAGGTCCCCTGATCATTGGACTTTATTTCCTCGAGTGAGTGAAGAAATTAGTAAAAACATAGCAGCTTCCATTTAAAGACTGTTTTCAGTGCTGAGTTTTCTCTGTTTAGGGTCTCATTTAATCTTCACAGGAAGTCACTGAGATAGGTACTGTTGTATCCATTTTTACAGATGATGACTACAAGGAATGAGGGACCTGCTTGAGGAGCTGAGGGACAGGAAGGTGATTTTTACTGAGAACAAAAATAACTCCGAGATTTCTCCCTCCTACACCGCACCCCCCACCTCGAATTTTAGTTATTAAAAAAATGAAACAAGAAAATTCCTGAAGAAGCATATTGGGGGGGGGGGAACCCCTACCAACCAAAGAGTAATAAAGCAAGCTGATTAATTTTTTAATAATGTATTGCATAATCTATGTTATGTAGCCCTTTCTGCTAATTCATCCTCTCCACCAGCCATTTATAATTTTCTCTAAAGAGACTATTTCAACCAAGAATGTGGCTGGTATTGAACCTAATTTTAGCAAGATTCCCCTCCAGCAACTGCCATACTTGTTCTCAAAGTGTGATCCCCGGACCGGCAGCATCAGCAACATCTGGGCACCTGTGAGAAATACAAATTCTCAGGCTCGCACACCAGACCTATAGAATCACACTCTGTGGGTTTGTCTAGTGATCTGTGTTTTAAGTCCTCCATGGGATTCTTATGCACACTCAAGTTTGAGAATCACTTACTCCTACTATACTGCCAGTTGATTTATCTTTTCGATGTTCATACTGTGTGAAGGGAAAGGGCTGAAAAAAAAAAACTTTTTCTCATCTTACTGGTGTAACAGATTAGGGAATATGCTTCTAAGGAGTTTTGTTGCTGCCATTCTAAATTTTCAGATGGACTTCTAAAGATAAACTATAAAACTCAAAATATTTAATAGAATGCTCTTAATATAAGTATGCAAAAGGGCTGTCATTCTGTGGTTATCAGAGAAGGCTGAAACCAGCCTCTGGGAACAAGATATCAGGGAAAATGGGCATTCTGAAAATGTGGTGTAATCAGTTAACTGTTCAACAATACCTTTTTTTTTTGTAGAATTTCATTACATTGGACATACCAAGGTGACTGATACCTGTCCATTCCTAAGGACTCGCTGAAAAGTATTTATTTATTTATTTCCATGAAAGTGTTTTTGCACACTTACTACATTCTAGGCACTCACTGACTGGGTGCCGAAATATAACTGGTAGGAAAAAAAAAAATGATCTTAGCCTTGTTCTCTTGGACCTTACCGTCATGTTGGGGAGAAAGACATTAACAATATTATCATATAAGTACATAATTATGAACAGGTAAATATTTTGAAAGACAGATATAGTATGTTGTGGGAGCATGTAACAATGACAATGGACACTGAAAATTCGCCCAAGCTGAATTTCATCACTACTCATCCCCATTGCCAGTGAAGCCAGGCTTATTTCCTTAAAGTAGTAAACCATAGTAAACTGGTATGCGCTATGAGAAAGTTGAAACACTTTGTATTCTGCTTAAGAATCCAGGTAAAGTTATCGCAGTTTTGCTTACTTTTTTTTTTTTTTTTTTTTGTAATCTAGGCATGGGCCAAAAAAGAGAATTGATTGGAGAAGAGCAAATGTAATTTTCAGTTTCTTAAAAAGTAGAAAATGATATCTCTTAAAAATAGCGATCAAAGTTATTAGTCCTAAAATATCAAATACTTGGAGTTATTTTACCTTCGACATGTAACTTCCCATTATGGAGATAGGAATTGGTTCTTTGGCATTATTGTAATACCCTGTCACGGGTAACTACATCTTCTCTCTGTGCTTGAGTAGAGCTTGGTGAAACACAAAGTCTTTGCTAGGGTTTTAAAAACTGGTGCGTATTATTTGATGTTCACATAGTGGACTTCCTCCCTTTGTTTCCTAAGCCCTTTCCAAAATCTCAAAGATCAAGGTAGACTCAATTGTATTTTTATTATTTTCAAAATGATTAGTTGAAAGGATTGCAATATTTAGAGCAAATCAACCAAATAAAAATTTCAGAGTATAACAGATTATGATTTTTTTTCTTCTTTAATCATTGATAATGAAGTCATAATTAAAATATCAGTGAATTCAATAATAGATGGGGTTTCAACCCAGCTCAACTAATGGTTGATAATTTTTTCCCTTAAGGAATAGATAAAGCAAGTAGCAATTTAATTATTGTGAAGGACTTTTGGTAGTTTTAAAATCCTACTTATTTTCAATGAAAACAACTTGATCAAAGAATCTTCAAGTAAATAGCATGGATATCTTACCTGATTAGAGGAGACTTTCAGACGCAATTCAGATACTATTAGCATAGCCATAAACAATTTTTAAGACTATTTAAATAAACAAAAGCTTTTATCATTTATGTAAATCAAGAACTGAAGGTGAAAGAAATTGATGAATTAATATGTATATATATATTTTACTGTAGATAACACCTTTTAAGACACATGTAAGGTACTTTGGACTCAAAAACTTCAAGAAATCTTTGTGACTGAACAAACTAGGGATGAATGTTAAGTATGAATCTCAGTAGTTAGCTCCAGGATTGGCTCTGAGACAATGCTTTGAAGTATACCGTAACTTGGGCTCATGGGTGGTAGGTGGACCAGAAAGTCAGGAACCAGGTGAGTAATTCAGCGAGAGAGCCCAGCAACTAGGATGTATAACGTTCTGGCATTGGGCAGTTGGAACTAAGGTCTTAGATATCACACAACAGAAGAAGATCTCAGAAAGCAGTCAGATACCATCAGGGAGGTCAGGATTCAATCAGAAGATCAACAAGAGAAGTGGGTAGGGTAGGCCCTTGTCCTGGTGGAATGCAAGTTCAAGGAAGAGAGCCAAGGCAAGTGTCTTACGTTTATGTAATGTTTTTCCATTTATAATGTGTGTTCAAATGCATTAATTCGATAAATTCTCACAACAGCCCATTGACTCGATATTCTCGAGTCTCCTTTTGCAAAGAAATTCACTGAGGCTCAGGGCAAGGTCATATGTCCTGTCCAATGTCATGTACCTAATAACAGTCAAGGCTGGGAATTCAATCCTAGCCTCTGTCTTCTGGTTCAGTATTCTGTGGCCTCTCTAGGAGTATTTCCTTTTTAAATTTGTGTCATAATCATATTTCCCACTAAAATATAAGACACACTTTTACATCTTGTACATCACTCATCTCAGAATTGTGACCATAATAGAAACTTTGATTAGATAGTGTCTTCCTACCTAATAGGCAACTCCTTCCAAATCTGTTTAGTTCTGTCTTCTCTAACTGATTTCTAAATGTGACACGCCTTAAGTCTACTTGGGCACTCTTTGTCCCTCTATTGGACATATTCAGAGTGGTTTCACTCACTTCCATAGATTTAAATGTTATCTGTACTCACTCCTTGGCTTACAAATGCTTGATTTATGAATTTTTTATTTACAAAGATACTAATATCTATTTTAAAATTTTATATATAAACACTTCTCAATCTAACTCAGGATGTTTCTTTTTCCAAAATAAAGGTATGCTATGTCATCAGAAGAGAAATTCATAGCTAGTCACTACTATTGTTGAGTCGTGAATAAATGGGAGGATCTAGGGATAGAGATGGGTTTATATTTATTCCTGTGGCCTCCAAAGTGGCCAAGATAAACTTAGAACCTTGGAATCCCAGAACAGGTGCTTTTGTTAATGGTATATGTCTGGTCTAAGGTCTTCTGTACTGTAATTTACAACATCGTGACCAGCTTTAAGTGTGAAACATACAAATATAGAGAGAAAAATCTTACTTTTTATTGAGAAATTAAAAGTGATGGAACAAGTGGAAGCAAGAAAGAGAAATAAAAAAAAACCTGTTAGGTTTGTTCATTAACTGATTGAAAAATATAAAACTGTAATTCTTAAACTATCACTGAAATGTATCTAAGCCTACACCCAGGTTTGAGGACTTCTTGAAGCTTCTGATGCTAGATGGAACATTGCTTTGAGCTTCCTAATTATATAGCAGAAGGTAATGTCTTTGCTCATTAGCAAAGACAAAATGTCTTTGCTCAACCTCAAGAAGGCTATTGAAGAGGGAGCTTGGGGGACAAAATAGGAATAGAATTCAGTGAATATCACAGAAGGTTTCATAGATTTGAGAAGAATGTAATTTTAGAGTAAGATCTGGACTGAAATTGTGGACTACAAATTGCTTAGCAATGGAACAGAGGAACTTCAGAAGAAATTTGGCACCCATCATTATTGTCTTTGAAGGGGACTGAGCTCTTGGGGAAACAACTTCTCTAAAATCCACTGCTCTCTTGTAAGTGTCATTGGCTATAGAAACATGGTCTAAATCAATATCCCTCAGCTTTCCAAAGATCAAAGAATAGATTGCTTTGTAAGCTGCTGTCTGCAGAGAACTGAAGATCACCTGGTGCAATGGTTCTGGTGGGAAGAGGTGCACTTGTGGCTTCTCTTCTAGTCCAGTTCCTTCCTTTCAAAAAGACTTCCGTGGGGGCACCTGGGTGGCACAGCTGGCTAAGAATCCTATTATTGGTTTTGGCTCAGGTCATGATCTGAGGGGCCCTGGGATAAAGCCCCTCATTGGGCACCCTGCTCAGCATGGAATCTGCTTGAGATTCTCTCTCCCTCTCCTTTTGCCCCTACCCCTGCAATAAATAATAAATCTTAAAAGAAAAAAAGACTTCTCTTCCCTCATCCCTTTCTAGCTAGAGGTTAAGTAGCATGCCCTTTTTTGAGTCGCCTTCAGAAAGGGGAAGATGAAATGAATTCCTGCAGTAGGGGTTAGAACCAGATGACTTCTACAGCCCCTGGCAATTATAAGACCCCATGATTTTTCTGAGTGCATATTTGAATGAATAGATTTCTGTTCATTAAATGTTTTAAAGTGTTCTATTCTTTTGTAACCACTTGACCTTATGGCTAAAGTAGAATTTTTAAGGAGAGTAAAAAACTAGAAATTCAAAGTAAATTAATTAAAAAAAAAAAAGAAAACCAATACAGCAATGTAGCTGCATAAGGATTAAAGGAACTATATAAATTATAAGCAAATAATATTTTGTGTATTTATTTTGTGCTTCCTTTGTGTTTTTCTATACCTTATATTTAATCCTTGGGATAATCCTTTGAAGTAGTGATGATTATGTTCTCGGACAGAGGCAGAGCTGAGGGAGTAGGAAGGAAGTAATAGATGTAAAAATCACATGTTTTATTGAAGAGTGAAGTCAAGCCTGGCTCAGGCTGATTCCAAAATTCGAGTTCTTTCCAGTGTCGGAAGTACCTTTCTTAAACTAGGCCTAGATACTTGGAATGAAACCTGAAGGGTCCTTTTGAGCTTTCCACCCCCAGCATGTCCTAGGCAACATACTCAGCCTTCAGGTTCTGTGCTAATACTGCTAATAGAAAGGTCTCTACATATGTGCTCACAAGATAACCCACTCCAATCTCCCCAGAATTGTGATACAAGACTTAATCCAGATTATTACCATTATCTAGCTTGCAAAGACCTCAGAAAAAATGTAGCTTTAGTGTTCTATTTAAACATATTCCCTGACTGGGCAGCCTGGGTGGCTCAGCGGTTTAGCACTGCCTTCAGCCCAGAGTGCGATCCTGGAGACCCTGGATTGAGTCCTATGTTGGGCTCCCTGCATGGAGCCTGCTTCTCTCTCTCTCTCTCTCTCTCTCTCTCTCTCTCTCTCTTATTCTCATGAATAAATAAATAAAATCTTTCTCTAAAAAAAAAAACATATTCCCTATTAAGATGACATGCTTAAAGGTCAATTGGCTAAAAACAGCTAACAACTTTTATTTTTAAAGAGCTTATTGACAAATCATGTTCAACAATGTCGCTATTTCTTTCATTTGTACTCGGGTGCAACCCTGTGGACTCTTAACTACAGTCAACCCTCATTATCAGCTAGTGAGTTATATGCCGAACACCTCATCTACAGTAACCTGGATATTTTGCCACTTATAGCAAATTTGTTTTCCTGTTTTGGAAGGATGTTGGGGAAGAAGGAGAAGGAGGAGGGACAAAACAATAACAAAAGAATTTCGGAGTGGAGTTCTTTCCTGCAGCTGTTTTATTATGCTATTTAAAAAAATTTGCAAGTATTAATAATATATGGATATATTCTTTGTATAAAGTTTAAGCAACATATGATTTTAACCTAAAAGTGAGTCTCCTGTCCTAGCCACCCCCAAACCATTCTCCTCTTTCCACAGATAATCCTTTAGGTACTTATTTGTCTACCCCTAAAAAACTTGTTTTTATGCATTCATGTACTTACACATATCTAGAGACATATTTGTGATTTGTTTACATACACAGAATTATGCTATATGTATATAGCTCTGCAATAGAATGCCTAGGGGATCTTTTCATGTCAATGGATAAAAGTCTACCTTATTCATTTTAACAAATTGCTGAGTACG
Source organism: Nyctereutes procyonoides (assembly GCF_905146905.1). Classification (NCBI taxonomy): domain Eukaryota; kingdom Metazoa; phylum Chordata; class Mammalia; order Carnivora; family Canidae; genus Nyctereutes; species Nyctereutes procyonoides. Next base: position 51,889,155 of record NW_026575146.1, on the reverse strand, counting down.
AGTGTAACACAAGTATGTTAATCATTGTCCTACTGATGGATATTCAGGTTGTTTGCTTTTCACAACTGTGATAAACAATGCCGATAAGAGCAGTAACTTATTCTGAAAATACAGTGTATTAATACCAATTACTTGCATTTTGAAAACATTTTTTGTGTAAACTTTGACTATGCTCAAATGTCAGTCCTTATGGGTAGAATTAATTTTTAAGAAAGCAGATAAATCTTATTAAGTGATGATCATGTGTCCTTTATCTTTTTCTCTCTCCCTTCCTCCCTCTATTCCTTCCTTCCTTCCTTCCTTCCTTCCTTCCTTCCTTCCTTCCTTCCTTCCTTCCTTTCTCTTTCTTTCTAACTTTGGGGAAGATAATATGTGCAAGATTCCCTCAGAGAGCAGCTGTGATGTGAAGTCCTGCACCATTTTCCCTCATCCATAGCTAAGGATCATAATGACAACAGGTAACATTTGTTAGGCACTGACTAAGTACCAGGTTTTGTTGTACTCACTTTACACAATTAATATTAACTTAATTTGTTCTCATAGAAGAATTAAGAAGTAGGCACAATTATTATGTCCATTTTGCTAACTGGAAATTGTCCAAGGTTGGTACCAGACAGATGCGAGGATGTCCACATGGTACACGCCAAAGGCCTGGACAGGGAGGCCTTAGCCCTGGTGGTAAATGGCAGAAGGGCAGTCCCATCTCTGCCCAGTGTCAACAGCTCCCAATCAAGAACTGTTCCATATTCCTGGGGACCCAAGGTCAGGATGATCCATTCCTCTGTTTGCCCGAGACTTTCCCAGTTTTAGTTCTGTGTCCCAGTCAACTTCACAGTTCTGGGCAAACCTAGATGGTGTAGTCACCCTAGCCTGAGTAGTGTTTGTTTTGAGGAAAAGTTGTGGAGAATAGCCTCCTAGTCATCAAGGAGTTTGACAGGACCCTTACTGTGAATGACTGGCAGCAAATATCTACATAAACTCAGCTGTGTAAATGGTAAAGTCAAGGTTGCTAACTTTCTCTCTCCATAGGGTACCCTCTGTGACATACAAAAGGATGAAAAAAAAGAAAAGCCCTACCATCTGGGTTGTATTCTAATATATCAGAACACAGAGGATGCTGAAGAGGGACCAAACCACACAAACTCCCAACAGCAAAAGTTATTATTCTTTTTTGACTTTTAATAACAGGCGAATTAAATGCAATATCCTGTCTCTACCCATAACAGGGCCTGCAGAATATCTAATTCTTCCTTGTTTTGATTGCAGTCAACAGTCTTAGTTACTGCATTATGTATATTGCAGAGATTTAGGGCCTGTGTGTGTGTGTGTGTGTGTGTGTATGTGTGTGTGTGTGTGTGAGAGGGAGAGATCTGGAATTAACCTCATTATAACAAAGATGAAATGTCCCTTTAAGAAAAAATTTTCAAAGCAAAGATTGCATTTTTTTTTCTTGAACAGTCTGACAATCTTGATATATTTAGAGTTGCAAACAGAATGACTTTTTTTTGTTGTTGTTAACTCAGTCACAAATTGCAAAGGGGATCAGCAAACCAGGAGTCAGTCATGTTTCTTGGCAGATGGTGGGTGCCAAGAGAGGGAACGATGGGACTATGGCCATCCTTACAAAAAGAAACAGAAGACATAGGCCTGTTTGGTAAGATTTATAAAGCCTGACATAAAAACTACCTCATTTGAAAATTGCCTCCCCTAAGGAATTATGCTAAAAATGGCCAGCTCCCAGAAATACAAATAAAAGAGTCGACCAACTTTCACCTCTCAATACCAGTTTAGCTCTGGAATTGTGCTTAACACAACACCAAGTGACAGAGTGAGGGACATCTTTGACCAAAACTGTATTTGATACAAGTGCCATGAAGCTCAGGGGTACAGTGGGAGGCCATCAGTTTTGCAACAGTTTGTTTCTTTTCTGATTTAAAACAAAAAGTGATTTTTATGCACCAAGGCATCTAATCCTTTAACAGCATTTATCCTTTGCCAGTCACCACTTTCCTTGGAACATGCCAAACTGTAATCTGAGTAATGAGAACATTTAGAGTCAAACTTTGGGGGATGTGGTGAGAGATGTGGCCCTGAAAACACTGGGGACACTTTGTCCCCAAGGTTGGGGTCAGTAGGGAGGTAAACGATGCTCTGAATAAAGACAGAATGTTCTGAGCTCTTATCAAACAAAAACATTACAAAATTTGCCACCTCAGACTTTTTGATGGAAGAACTAAAGATACGGGTCCTTTTTACTAAAACAACGGACTTTCTGATTCTCTCCAGAATATATTTATTGGACATATATCTCATCCCCAACTGGCAGCGGGCCTCCTGCAGAGCAAAGTGAAGGGTGAGCTGGCCTCGTCCCCAGAGGGGTGGGTGTCTCCTGATCTCGTCTTCTCCTGCTCTCACTCTCATTACTGTTCCTGCCACTCTGGATTCCTTGCTCTTCCTCGAACATGCTAGAGCACTCGCTTACCTCAGCGCCTTTCTACCTACTGTTTCTTCCATCTGAACAGCTCTTGTCCCAGACATCTCATTTTATTTACTCCCTGGTTAAAAGTCACCCTTAGGAGGGAAGTCTCCTGTGGGCCAGCACATAAGAGAGCATGGCATGTGCGTGCATGCACATACACCTCTATACCCTTTTACTGTTCGCTTATCCTATCTTACTTTTCTTCATATCCATTTTCTTATTCTTATCAAAATTATACATATTTGTACTTGTTTATGTCTTTATGAAGTGTCTTCCCTTGTTATCATGGAAGTTCCATGAAAGCAGAAAATTAGTCTCTTTTGTTGATTGCTATACCCCTGGCACTTCCAACAGCATCTGGCATCTCCATAGATACACAGTGAGTAATTGTGGACTGATGATTGAGTGAAGCAGTCAAATTGGCTGCTCTATTATTCACACCCAGGAGCTTGGTCTAACTCAGTGCTTTTATGCTTTGATATCCTGAAGATCATGAATCAAATTCCAAGTTACTTAAGAAACCTTCAAGGTCAATAGTTTTATTCTGTGTCCAGGAGAGGATGGAGAGCATGAGAGAGGGCACACGATGAGGCCTCTGTTTCTCCCCAACATCTTCTCCTGTATCCTTCAATTACATCTCTGCCTTTAGCAGCTTTAGACAGTGGGCTTCCTCAAAAGATTTTTTTAAAAAGATTTTATTTATTCATGAGAGACACAGAGGGAGAGGCAGAGACACAGGCAGAGGGAGAAGCGGGCTCCCTGTGTGGAGCCTGATGTAGGACTCGATCCCAGGACCCTGGGATCATGACCTGGACCATAGGCAGATGCTCAGCCATTGAACCACCTAGCTGCCCCCACAAAAGATTTCTTGTAAAGGTAGGATTTCCTAAGTTAAAAAAATAGCAAACACACACACCAGAAAACAACAACCAAAAAAGAGAGCCACCATTTGAGGGAATCGGGATGAGGGATGTTCATTCTTTGCCTCTTCACTTCTATCTCTATCCCTTAGGAACCTGCAAGAAGGGTGTATGATCTTGGTGAGTGAGTTGGCTGGATTCAAGTGGTGACTCAACTTACCCCAGGACAGAGCCTGGCCGAGGCCATAAACGAAAGTTAGAGTTTCATGTTTTAACTGTTTTAGAAAATAACCTTTAAAGGTAGTACAATGTTAGGAAATTTTTTTTTCTCTTAATCACCTTATATTTCAGTGTGAGAGAAGTTAAATCAAATGCAAGTCTTTGTAAATATATGCAAGGTCTTTCCTGAAGAGTCCTTATTTTGAGAGATAAAATTTGCATCATTGACAGGGAGGCTATTAGGAAAACAGCAGCACCTAAGACTTAAACAATAAAAAATTGTTTGGATTCTTACCAGTTGTCCACTGTTGACTGTTGAAGCAAACAGCTGTGAGCTCTGTGCTCAGAGTTTTCACATGGCTTACATGTCCTTGGGGGGATCCTACAGTTGTCATTTAAACAAACATATCTTTGTCGTGTTGAGAGAGGCATTTAATTTCATTCTGTTGGAGTGATGTGATCTTGGGTTGGTGCTAGGCAATTGGGAATATTCAGTACAATTCAGAACGCCATAGGAATGAAGATTCTCACCGTCTTTGGCAAGTTCTTGTCAATAACTGGCTGAAGGGGATTGAATGAAGGCCACCTATCAAACCGCCTAGATGAGAACCCTGTTCATTTGTTTTTAATTACTTTGCTAAACACTGGCTCCTGAACTCCAACTCTGTCCCAGCAGATCTGTTTTCTCCAGGAGCTGCTTTACTGCCTTCCAAATCTCTCTTTGGAGTATTTTTTTTTAAGATTTTATTTACTTAGAGAGAGAGAGAGAGAGAGAGATCCTGCACCTGTGCATGAGCAGGGGGTAGGGGCAAAGGGAGAAGGAGAAGCAGACTCCCTACTGAGCAGGGAGCCCCACATGGGGCTCAATCCCAGGATCATGGTATCATGGCCTAAGCCGAAGGCAGATGCTTCACTGACTGAGCCAGCCAGGTGCCTCTTTAACATATATGTATTTTTAAATTTTTATTTTTATTTATTTATTTGAGAGAGAGAGAGAGAGCATGGAAAGAGGGGAAGAGGGAGAGAGAAAATCTCAAGCAGATTCCCGGCTGAGTGCAGAGCCCAATGCCTGGATTGATCTCACAACCCCAAGATCATGACCTGAACTGAAATCAAGATGCTTAACCAACTGAGCCACCCAGGCACTCTTCTGTTTCCTGTATTTTGTGCACACCTTCAACATACCAGTTTTTCTACAGCAGAAATAGATTTTAAGCTGACTCTAGGTCTGGTTTAGAGCTTATTCTATTGACAAATAGTACTAACACCTCTGGCATAGCATTGGGGTGGGGATTTTTTTTGCTATTTTTTTGCTATTTATTGCTATTTTAATCTCTCTTATGTACCCCTCTTAATAATGAAAACCTTCAAAGACTACCTCTTGCCTGCAGAATAAAGCCCACATATAGCAGTCTGTTGTGAGAGGCCCTCTCCATTGTAGCCTTCTCCCTGTCTTCCATGAAGAACCTATTTTCAAGCAGCCTAGCCTTCTCACCATTGAACAAAGCCTTACTTTGCTTTCTGTAACCCCGGTGAAGGCAGTTGCCTTTTCTAGGAATACCCTTCCAATTATCTTAGGTGATTGAAACCTGATTCAGTTTTAAAGACTCAACTGAGTATTGTTTCTCATTAGTTTGCATGAAGCTTGTGTCACTGGTGATAGCCAATGTGGTACTGTGGATATAAGGGCAGCTGTATGATCTCCAAACAGGAGCTTGGTGAGTGAAAGGACCAGTTCTAATTGATATTTTTTTAATTCTTTAAAGTGCTTTGAATATCATCTATGTTGAAAGTATCTCTGCTGAAGGCAAGGAGAAGTGAATAAACTCAGAATTAAGAAGTTGTGTTATATACCTTTTTTGAGGCTCTATGATTATGTTTATCTATCTAGTGGAAGCCTAGGGAAATTCAGGTGATTTTGCGTGTGTGTGTGTGTGTGTGTGTGTGTGTGTGTGTGTGTGTGTTTTCCTTTTCTTTGTCTGGAGAAATATGGTCACAGAGATATAAATTTTCCCCCCTGGAAGAATTCACAAACCTCTCCTGGAGAATGTAATCATTTGGAGAATGTATTTCATTTTGTATTTACTTTGCAATCTAGAATGTTCTTTCATGACTGTTATTTCTTTTCAGTCTCATGACAGTGGTAAGACACGTGTTTTTCTTTCTGCTTATAGATGAGAAACTTATGACTCAGACAAGTTTAGTAACTCAATCAAGTTATGAGGACAACAAAAGTAGAGCCAGGCATCAAACCCAGGTCTTCTGATGCCAAAGCCAGTGTTCTTTCTTCTATACCACCACTGCCATCTGGAACCTGGCAAGAGTTTATACTTTATTTCTATTGTTTCTCTTCAGAAAAGAGCAGCTTTGAAAATATATTTTAAAAATAAAGTCCCTTAAGTAATTTTTTTCTTTTTTGATATGTCATAACTTGGTAGCTTGTATATGTAATTTGGCAAAGAAAGGAGTGTCATAGAAGGCTCTATGTCTGAAATTCTCCTAAGATGCTCTTGCCTTGAATTATGTTATCAAGGCACAGGAAATGCTTTGCTGTTGGATCTCCTGCCACTGATACAGTGACAGGAAACATAGCGACTATAAAAGCCACCTGTCTTTAAAATACCTTTCAAATTCATAAGGGTAACTTCAAGTTCAAGACATCAAGATGAGCACACTTATTTCTTTCTCCTTCACTAATTTAGAATAATATTAGAAAAACAAAAAATATGCAGCACCCACAATGGAAAGAATTGTAGGTAGTCGTGAGCAGATGAGAAGAGGGAAAACAGATGCTTTAAGAAGCTTATAAGTGGAGCAAAGAGGAGGAAACAGCACTCTAGAATATCAGAGAAAGGAAGTGCAAGGATAGACGTCACTAAGTTGCCTTGAGAAGCTTTGGACTCAGAACTGGAGCTTTAGTCCAAGATGTCCAACAGCCAGGGAGTAGGTGTTCCAGAAAGACAAAGACAAAGCAGTCATCGTAGAGGGAAAGATGTTGTTAAAGAAATAATGTCTCCAGGGGCACCTGGGTGGCTCAGTGGTTGAGCATCTGCCTTCGGCTCAGGTCATGATCCCAGGGTCCTGGGATCGAGTCCCACATCGGGCTCCCTGCACAGAGCTTGCTTCTCCTTCTGCCTATGTCTCTGCTTCTCTCTCTCTGTCTCTCATGAATAAGTAAATAAAAATCTTTGAAAAAAAAGAAAAAAAAAAGATTCGAAAAGCAATGTGTCCTGATTCTACGGGAAGAGGCCAATGGAAGTTCTGAGTTGGGTACTTCCCTAGACTCTGCTCTGTATTCTTCCCTCTGCTGACCGTAATCTCTATTCTTTCTCTGCAATAACTCTTAACCATGAGTGCAATAGCTTTCACTTGAGTTCTGTGAGTTCTTCTAGTGAATTATCAAGCCCGAGCCTGGCTTGTTAGAACCCCTAGAACTTTCAGTTGATGTCAAAAGTGAGGGTGGTCTTATGTCGGCTGTGTTCCCTCTAATCTTGCAGTTATTATGCTTCTTCTCAGGGATACACAGAACTTGTTTAGGGGAATAATGAAACAGCATCCAGGGATGACAATTATGTAGTAGACCAAGGGAGGAAATTGGTTTAATTTACAACAGATATAGGGAGGCCTGTAGAAAAATATTTTCAAGGGAAAGATGAAATTTGTTTCAGATAAAGCTGCTGTTAATAAGAAGTTGCAAGGTATTGCACGGTGGGAAAGCCTGTAACTCATATATTCACAAGGTAAAAAAGAATAACCTGAAATTCTAGGTAGATTGAAACACTTTACCAGGATGTCATGTTTCAAATACTAAACAATTTAACACCTGGCTATTTTTCAGTGGTTGGTAAAGTGTAAGACAAGAGGCTGTATTTGACCTTGGTGCTTGTGCATTTTCCTCTGAGTGGCACAAGGGTTGTGACATGAGAAATGTAGGCAAGAAATCTAATTATGAGCATTTTCTGACTTTGTGATGAATAGTCATGATAATGTAAAATTTGTTTACTGGTTTCAGCTTTTAAAATAAACCTGTGCACAAAGCATGGAAGAGTTAATCATGATTAAAAACAAACACTAATACTCTCGCTTTGATGATGTTAAGATAGAGCTCTAGGTGACAGGTGTTGGGAGATGAAAGTTAGGCAGGAGAGGAGGACGCAGTGCTAAGGGTACAAACACCTTCATTTTACAAAATGAGGAGTCAAGAGAATCTGTTGAAAATGGATGAAAAATGACACAGTGATGACAGAAGTGACACAGCAGAGCATTGGGTTAGAGAATGCTCTACCCGGAAAAATGCAAAACTCAACCCACTCACATCATCAACAAAAACATCAATTCTAGGTAAACTGTAGATGCTTTAACTATGAAAGGCAAAACAATAAGGCTTTGAAAGATAATAGGGGAGAATAAATTCATGATCCCAATAGGAAGGAACCATTTTTAAACATATTGAACATGAAGGTGCCCCAATCTTAAAGGTAAGGATTGATGAATTTGACTATAGTTAAATTAAGAATATTAAAAATATCTGAAATGGCAAAAAGGCAGGTCACAGATATGGAGCTATTTGGAGAACTCATAATTAACAAAGTGTCTATATCCAGAATATATGAAGAACTCCGATGACTCAATAAGAAAACACAGTTTGATAGAAAAATGGGCACATAAACTCAACAGCCTCTTTAAAACAGTATATGTGTAATTGGTCAATAAACATAACAAAAGGTGTTCAATCTCATTGGTCCTCAGAGAATTGCAAATTAAAACTGCAAGGAGATGCTGCTACACATCGTCAGAATGGCTGAAATTAAAAAGTTTGACAAAATAGCAAGGATTTCCAGGTATATTGAGCACCTGGAGCTCTCATCCAACTGCTGGTGGGCATGGAAACTAGTCCAACCAATTTGGAAAGCAGTTTGACCTTATTTACTAGAATTAAAGATACTGTGCCTCATGACCTAGCAGTTTCTCTCTCAGGCATATATCCAACAGAAATATGTGCCAATGTGTAACAGGAGACACATATAAGAAAGCTTAGAAGCTATTTAATTATTATAATTTTATTTATAAGTGTAAACATTGCAACAACCTAAATGGATTAATAAATTGAAGTATGGTTATATAGTGGAATACTACATAGTTATGGATATGAGTTACAACCAAACGCTGTAACATGAATGAATCCTATAAAAGTAATATTGAGCTAGAAAAAAACTGATATAGAAGAATATATACTGCATGATCCCATATACATAAAGTTAAAAAACAGGCAAAACTACCATGTTGAGTGATGCATTCTCAGATGGCAAAAAGTATAAAGAAAAGCAAGGAAATGAAGACCACAAAAGTCAGGAGTTACATTTAAGGAAAGCGAGTGACTTATGACCCAGAAAGGCATGTAGGGAGCTTCTGGGGGCTGGAACGGCTCTACTTAATCTGAGTAGCCAGTCCAGTTTGCTTCAGATGCATCTATGCTTTATGTCCTTTTTGACGGGCGACGTATTTTATGCACCAACTCCAGCTAAATTCTCTTCTGCAGTCACAGGAAGTTAATAAGAAAATCTCCAAATGACAAACATATTATTTGGAAATAAGAACCAAAATAAACAGTAAAAGTATTGTTTTCTGTTCCATATTTTTCCTTTTTAAATAACGTATACTTATTAATTTCATCATCAAGAAAATCCATCACATTGTATTTACATTTTTGTATTTGAAAACATCTATATGACCAGGTACCCAGATTATAAGCAAATAAATTTGCTGGCTGAGTTGACTTAGTTTGAAGAATTTTAATTTTGGAATGAATTATTTTGCTTTGCCCTATATATTTATGGAAATTATCTTATGCATTCAATAAAATGTTGCCAAAATCCTTTCTTTTTTCTGTGTGACTTTTCACACAACCTTTGAGAACTTTGAAAAAGCTAGAAATAATGAGCGAAGGTCTTTTTGTTTCAGGAACATCTTTTCGTACAGTTATTGAGGACTGTGGCCATAAGGAGAGTTCATAGTCACAAGTTGGCCTTTTATCTTTCCTGACTTCATTGCATTTTAAAGGTATTTGTTATTAATATAAGTAGCAACAATCACAAACAACCACCATCACCAGTCAAAAAAACAAACAAAAGAAAATATCTACCACTGTACAAAACCCCAGGGTTATGAAGCTCCTTCCTTCCTTCCTTCCTTCCTTCCTTCCTTCCTTCCTTCCTTCCTTCCTTCCTTCCTTTCTTCCTTTCTAAAAAATATTTTATTTATTGATTTGAGAAAGAGAGAGAGTGAGCAGGAGTGTGGGGAGCAAGGAGGGGCAGAGGGATAAGAAGGAGCAGATTTCCCGCTCAGCAGAGAGCCTGAAGTGCGGCTCAACATCATGACCCTGGGATCATGACCTGAACCGAAGGCAAATGCTTAACCAACTGAACCACCCAGGTGCCCCTGAAGCTTCTAAGAGCTAACCTAAGGAAACAATGCCCTCATCACCCACCACTTCAGGGATGTTTCAGTATATTTAAGGTGAAGCATAGCTTTAATATCAGACATTCTCATTAGTATTTTATCCCAGGACTTTTCACCAGAGAGACAAGACACTTATAAATCATTTTAATTGCCAATTTAAACACATTCTGAGTTCACTGATAAACCATAAAAGGAAAAAGTTGCTTCTCAAATACTGAAGCTGCCTACTTCTTCATTCCTTGTTTGCATTTACTCCTTTTGAATTAGTTTCTATTGAAAAGAATCACAGTTATTGTGGTGAGCATTTCATAATGTATATAATTGTTGAATCACTTATGTTGTACACCTGAAACTAATATTATATGTCAGCTATGCTTCAATTAAAGAGGAAAAAAAAAAGGTAGTTAGCAGGAAAAAGGTATGTAAAATTTTCTTTCCAAAAAGGCTCTCTTAAAAAAAAAAGGTTTTAAAAATTAGTGTAGACAAACATTCTTCCAATATTAAAAGAAAGGAGATTTGAAAGTTGAGGTTCTCCTCTATTAAATTAACTTCTAAAAATATGATGGATTAAACTCCCAGACCCTTGGACAGGGTTACCATAACATCTATGATGAAATCAGAAATTTTTATAAAGGGAAAAATAGTCCTTGTTCCAACTCGGTAGCTCTCTTTGACTTTCTAGCTTATGTAGAGAAATAAATATGACTGCTTGCTCTGAGGAATCTGTTGTCTCAAGGCAGTTAAGAAGCACCATCAATCAATTATTCTTGTATGTTTTAAAAAATATTGTGTGCTTTAAACTTGCTTTTTAAGGAAGCATATTGAGACATCTGGATTCCTTTGCCTTTAGATTTTTGGAACTATCGGATTTTTGGAACTATTTTGGTCTCTTCAATTGTAAACTATTCATCGGATCATAATGTCTCAGTACTTTTCAGTGTTTACAATAAAAATAATTGACACCCATTGCACTGATTTATGACATGGATGGGAGCCCCCCAGCTGCCCCCTCTCATTTCTGGCAGGTCACCTTGTCTCTGCTTCTGTGCTGTGTTGCAGCTAGGCAAGCTCACTACTGTATTTTTTTCAAACTTTCAATGCACATTTCCAAAGACTAGTCATCTCGGTCCATCTATGCTCTAAGCATTGATTAGATCTTTCTCGAAGAAGCTTCCATTTCAGGTATGGGAGTTAGAAGATAAGTAGTTATAAGCATAAAGGTCAACAAATCTGTTTTTAAAACAGGGCTGACAACCAGCTGCAGGCACTGGGTTCAACCTACACGTGTGTACTCTAAAATCAGTTCTGACTCATCTGCTCTGTCTGCTTGGCACCCCTGTTTACAGGACGCCTTGAGCCTTCTCCTGTAGCAATGCTTTTGGTAAATAGCTTACCCTTGCTGACAGGGTGGATGAAAAAGAGGACAGCCTGATCTCGGTTGATAAAATGTGTACCATGGTGAAGGCATATTTTGTAAAGTCTTGAGCAATTATTTAAAATGTCTGTGTGTGTGTGTGTGTGTGTGTGTGAGTGTGTGTGTGTGCGTGTGAGCTCACTTTACGTGCTAGGTAATGATTCATGTTCTGAGGGTGTGTTTTTCTCTCTTAAAGAGCTGGCAGCCAGCCCGCCCTCTCAGAAATGGGAAATTTCTTGAGCTAATTTGGACATGCAGGCTACGTTTTTACACCACAAAGCTGTAACGCTTTGTCCAGACAGTGCTGCCAATTATCTGTGAATATCCTTATTCAGTAAAGACTTAAAAAAACCCCAAACACAAAAAAGCCAGATCTTTTTGCTTGTTTGGCATATAAACATTCAGGGTGATTGTATATTGATATCACTTCTGAAGCAGAATGGAGTTATCTAAAGGGGTGAACTGATTACCTTGGTGAAGAGCATATAGCTACCATCCATCTTCTGAAAATAGACCCTTGGGTTCAAGAGCAGGCCAGAAGGTGAGAACTTTTGGATTAAACCCCAGGATAATAAGGGTTGGGCCCAAGAATTTAGGCATTTACTTACCTCCTTACAGGAAAATACAGCCTCGGTAATGAGGAGGTATGAGGGCACCTCCATTTGTTGCGTTCGCAGGGCTAAACTTTTCAGTGGGCTCCTTCCTTTGGCACCAGGAACCTTACTGCCCTGTGGTCACCGCAGTCTCTCTGGCAAGAACAGTGAGAAGATTCTGTGGTGAGAATCCAGGGAAAACCCGTGTGGCATGTCCAACTTAGTCAACCAGGAAACAGGCAAAAATGAAGGCAGATTTTGTGAAAGTTTTGTTTTGTGTTTCCTGCAATATAAGAAAGCAGAGTTTTCTGTGAGGGCAGAGAGATGCAGGAGGGAGGCTAGAATGACCGATTAGAAGAATAAGTACAAAAGGCAGAGAGGTGTCAGCACGCACTCTTCCGTGGGTCCTTAAAACAGACAAGCAAATAAAGCAAGCAAAAAATGTGCTTCCCAAGTAGAAGCTGGAGGATTAGTTTGGTCGCTTTCATAGAGGGCCTTTTAATTTACAGCACACTGGAGTGAGGTATTAGGTCTGCCACCAGTTAACTTGGAGTGTCAACCTGTGTGCCAAGCTGTGTAGTATGTGCTGGGAACTCAAAAGTGTGTAAGAAACAATTTTTGCTCTTAAGGTTTTCTTAAGCTCCCTGGGAGAGAAATACTTACAAATAATTACAATACTATGTGATAAGGGCTAGAATAGCAGCAAAAAAAAAAAAGCTCCAAAATACATGTACTATGATCACACATTCTGCCTAAGGTGTTTGGGACTGGAGAAATAGTTTCTGCACTTGACCTTGAAGACTGTGTGGGACTGAGGCAGGGGAGGCCATTCTAGGCAGAGAGGAGAGCCCAGACCAAGGCCTTGAAAGGGTGGCTGTTGGTGGAGGATGGGGCTATTTTAGAGAGGAGAGAGTAAGTGTTTGAGAGTCAGAGGACAACTCCAGGTTGCTAACCCTGCTAAGTGGCCCTTAACTGGATGTGTGATTTAGGGTACATTACTTAGCCTCTGTGGGTCTGTTTCTGCATCTGTAATATGGGGGCATGATTATTCCTCTGGCGGGGTTGTTGTGAGAATTAGAACCATCAAAAGAAAGGGGCTGGAACAGTGTGTGGACAAAGTAAATATGCAGTAAATGGTCAGTGTTATTCTGTCTTCTTCAATTAGGCTGCCCCTGCTGCTTTGCAACTGCAAATCATTCAGAATTATCATGATCTGATCCTGGAAAGGGCTTCTCAACATCAGCCATCTGCAAAATGGAAAAGCACCTCCTTTCAGGGTTGTTTTGAAGATTGGAGTTAATGTTAAACACAGGCCCAATTAGGGCCCTTGATAAACGGTAGAGATCATCATTACAATTTTAATGACACTTCTCTCTCAAAGACCAAATTACATGTCTATTCTCTTTATACTCTGAAGAAATTATGAATTCGTGTGTGTACAGAACTGTACCTTTTGCCATTTGAAAGTATGATATTTCCCCCCAAGGGTGATGTGTCACATTAATGAATGTGTTTCGGTGCAAGTTGGTATAAATAGTCATCCAACCATGTTTGTTTTTCCATTGCTGTGTCCTGTGCCAAGCACCGTACCAGGCACCTGGTAGATGTTTAAAGAAATACTTGCTACATGAATTAATGGGTAACTCTGTAACTGGTTTTGTCAAACACAATTTTCTTTTAAATGGAGGGAAACAACCTTTAGATCCTGAAATTACTTTTTAAAAACTAAGTTCCCAAACCATTTGAACAACTGAACATGTACAAATTCATGTGGTATCAGCTTGTGGGGAGGATCGTGCTGTTCCAAAAACTTTGTTTGCCTGGAGGATGCACTAGTCCAACCAGTCATTATAATTGCAAATAGTTATTATGTCTATGATTATTATTATGACATTTCTAATAAGTATTATTGTAGAGGTCAACCTAATGTTATATCAATAAGCCAGGACTAGAATATCTTATGTGTTCATGTCATACTTTTTCTTCCTGAAACTATATTTAAATACAGGAAATGGGAGAAACTCCAGCATTTTTAGTTTCCCAAAGAAGCCTCCTTACCTTTGACGCCCACCCAATTGCATAATGCCTCTGGGAGGTCACGTTGACACTTTTTTTTTCTAGTTTTAATTATGAGTAATACTAATAATAAGGAAAATAGTTACATGCAGGCTGGTTCAAGCTTGTGAAAATTGCACTCGCTCTCTGATTGAAAAAATGCTGAATTTCAGAGGGAAAAATCAACTTGGATGCACTTGAATCTCCTTATCACATAATGCAGCCAGAACCTCAGAGTACCAGTGCTCTCTCCACCGGCTTCCAAGCAGAACTGGACTCAAGTCATGCCACACAAATTCATTGCTGTCTCACTTTTAAAGGGCTGCAAGAAGAGAATTCACAGTTTGCCTTAAAAAAAATGTATCAGTTCTTTAAGAACTTATTTTCCAGTCCACATTTTCTTTTAAAGGTTTTATTTATTTATTTGAGAGAGAGCATGAGCAAACGGGATATGGGGCGGGAGGGGAGAGGCAGAGGGAGAGGGAGAAGCAGGCTCCCAGCTGAGCAGGGAGCCCAACATGGGCTCAATTCCAGGACCTCGGGATTGTGACCTGAGCATGTGAGCGGAAGGCAGACGCTTAACCAACTGAGCCACCCAGGCGCCCTTCTGGTTCACATTTTAAATAAAAATTTCTATTATGACAAATTTAGCTTAGATCCTCTTATCTGTTCCTCAGGAGAAAAGGAAAGAAAAATATACCTAACCAACCCCCTTTTTTTTGTTTGTTTGTTTTTCTTTTTTTTTTTTTTTTGTTACCAGTTATTTGGCCTAGATTTAAAATCCTTCAGCTAATAGAAACTTTGAAAACCTATTCCTTTACAGATTTGAAAACTAAGGAGTTTGGTAAGGGAATTGACCCACTAAATTGAGTTTTAAGAGACCCCCTGGCTTCTTCTCAAACTTGTACCTTCTATTAGTTAAGATCTTTGATATTTTAGTTGCTGCCTTTAGGATTCATAGTCATCACTATCCTGGGCAGTCATGTTCACATGTTCATTTCACCATTGTCATTGATTCACTGAGCAGCTATAATTAGGTTGAACATATAAAATTACTATTTTTGTAGATTTAAAAAAAAAAGACAACTCAATGTTCAATCTTATACATATTTATTGAGGACCTACATGTGAAAAACAATTAAGGTTCAGTTGGGTAGGGAGACTAATCCAAGAGACGCCAGTAGAATACCAAACAACAGCTTTTCAAAGATTTGGTACAGTCTACTCTACTGATTTGGTACAATTTTCTATTTGCAAACAATGTTGTAGATGGCACTTAATTTTTTTTGAGAAGTTGCTGGTTTGCCAATCAGGTGGTTAATTTGTCTGATCAACAGAATTGAACAAAATTTTTCTTAAAGTTTTCTGGTTATAAAGTAAAAATGTTGTACCTATTTATTTTTAAAAAGTCATTAAATAATATGGAAATCTATAAAATAAAAATTGAAAGATTTTCCCTTACCACCTGGAGTAAACTGTGTTAACAACTTAAATTTTATTCCAGACTTCTATTTTTTCCCTTTATTTTACATATGAAATGAAATCTGCAGCTTTTGTCCCCTCAGAATTATGTCATGATAGTTCTCTTACATACAGAGCACTTCACTTCTGAAATCAAGACAAGTCATCATGTCCACTCTTCAATAATCTTTTTTAATAGTAATTTCCCACATTTAATTGGCTTTTAATTGAGTACTTTTCAAAAGTAGTTTTTATTGTGGCAATTGCCCAAAAACACTAAGAGAAGGTTTATAGTCTCAAAACACTTTCATTTAGAGCCATCTTTTAAGGAACATAAGGTACATGCAGCAGCCACATGATTTTAGCATAGTGGGTTGAAAACAATACAAAAATAGTCATTCAAATGTCTTATCTCTGCTACACCAAATAAGAACCAACTTAGAATCCTGAAAAAAAAAAAAAAGAAAAAAAAGAAAAAGAAAGAAAAAGAAAAAAAAAAAATAAAAAAACCCTACAATGCCGCCCAAAAGCCAAAATCAGAACTAAACTAGGCTCCCTGGGAGGAGGGAGACAGATGTGCCATGGCAGACATAAAATGATGTTGGTGTCATCTTTTTTTTTTTAAATTGAGATATGACTGGTATATAACATTATATTAATTGCTGGTGTACAACATAATGATTTGGCATTTGTATGGTCTCATCTTAATTTTAGAAAAGATAATGAATTTTGAATGTCTACATTTAAGTTCACCATCTCCAAATTTTTCTTAAACCTCCTCCATCTTACACCACTTATTTGCTGATGAGCTCAGGAGACCGAATGAGTAGGTAGTGTACAAATGTTAAAGAATATCTCCAAAATAATGCATTATGCTTAATTTAACCAATCTTTCCCTCCCTGGACATAGTTGTAGTTGAATATAACATGTATGGCATAGAATCATATTTTCTGCTAGTAGAAGTTCTAGTTCCTGGGGCAAACATAAATATGTCAGCATTTTAATTGGTTTCCACCAAAAAAACCACACTGACTTACAGGGGTTCCACCAGCTGACCAACTGGATAATACTGTCATGGTCCCAAGGGTTCTGTGTCACAATCAAAAGGCTTGCTGTTTCCTCTGAAGTGAAGAAAGATACTGGACTGGGTGATCCTGAAGGGTTCTTTTCAAGAACAGGAACATTTAGTTCTCGAGTTTATTTGCAAAGCTATCAGTACTCCACACCCAAGAGACAGAAAGAGCAACATCTACATCTATAAATCCCAGATTACTAAGAAATCCAAGTATTGATCCCATTGTTGGTAAGGTTTTTTTGTTTGTTTTGGGGTTTTTTTTGGTACTTTTTTTGCATCTTCCAAACTGCAGATATGTTCCTACATAAGGAAAAATAGTATGCACCTGGTCATTTCAACTTGAACTACAGTCATTTCTTTTATATTGCAAACCCTACTAGTGAACCTAAAAAGTTATGGAATTTGATTTGAATGAAACGTAACAGAGCTAAATAGCTGTGTATTTTGTACCAAATTTGCACCAATAGGGCATCTGTACCAAAAAATTACAAATTATGAATACTATCTGTCTATAGAAAGGCAGTTTCATTTTCTTGTGACCTGGAATGTGAACATGAAAGTCTTAGGAAAATACAAGGTTTTGTTCTTTCTCCACCTCCACATTGTATGTTAAAAGCTGAAGTATAAATCATTCAGGACAGATCGATATGTGTGGAAATCTTACTTTTTTATCTGTTGAGAATGATCAATGAAAAAGCTTTAAAGTTACCTAGGACAAAATGATTTTTTTTAAATGCTTAATTTCTTTGGCAGTATAATATTAGGAGCTGGCTGTAGCCTATCGTATTTCTCTCTCTCTCTCTCTCTCTCTTTTTCTTTATTTTGGAGGCTGAGAGAAGGTGAAGTTAAGAAATCCTAAAGTGGTCAAGTGTTGTCATGTTTTGCAGATAATACTCTAGGTGCTCAGCTTGAATTACTCTTAAGTCATCTTATACCGATGAGTGATTTTTATATAGTAGGGCCTCAGATTATGTCTGCATTTCTACCTCTGGAAAATATTTAGATGATTGCCTGAAAGTTTTTTTTAAAGTCTTTTATTTGTAGATCTGGGAAAATTAAACCAAGACTGGATGATCAGGCTATTTCTTTATAAAAAGTACTAGGCACATTCCTTTATTATTAACATGTATCATTTCTTTGCAAAAATAATGCATGTTATTCATTGTAGAAAATTCCCCAACCACAAAATAACCCATAACCAAGTGCTAGTGGCACTGGAAGAGATTACCATAATAACATTTTAGAATCTAGCCTTCCAGTCTTCTGAGTGTAAATGAATGTATGCAGCAGAATGCTTAGTTGGGAAGTCAGCTCGTGAATAACCTCCTCTCCTAGAGGGAGGTTTTATTGCCTTTATCTTTGAGAACTGAAAAGAGAAGTTGCCAGGTCTGAGCTACCCGTGGGCAATGCCTAAAACCATCTATTGTGCTAAGAAGATTAGTTTAGTTTGGGCCTCTAAATTTTATGTCCCTGAAGGTAAGATCAGTTCTTCCTTCTTGGAGAGAGTTAAAAGGAAGAGTGACTGAACCCTAAGGCAGAGAGAGGAGGCAGGGAAACGGCATGTGCTCGAGGAAATCAGAAGAGCTCTGGTCTGGTCATCACTAAGACTGAATTTAGATCCTAAGCACTCTGTGACCTTGGTTCAATTGCCAACCTCTCTGGACACCATTTTTCCCATTCATAAAATGAAGGGATTAGAGATAAGGGAGAGTGGAATGTGGGAGAGAGACACAGAAATATCCAAAGCAGGGGAGCCTGGGTGGCTCAGTGGGTAAAGCAACTCCTGACTCCTGACTTGGGCTCAAGTCATGATCTCCAGGCCCTGTAATCCAGCCCAGCCTCTGGCTCTGTGCTCAGTGGGGAGTTTGCTTGAAGATTCTCTCCCTCTTCCTCTATCCCTCCCCTGCTCTCTCTCTCTCTCTCTCTTTCTCTCTCTCAAATTGATAAATAAATCTTTAAAAAAAAATTTAAGGAAGCATGCCTAGGTGGCTCAGGATGTGATCCCGGGGTCCCGGGATCAGGTTCCGCATCAGCCTGCCCACAGAGAGCCTGCTTCTCCCTCTGTCTGTGTCTCTGCCTCTCTTTCTGTGTCTCTCATGAATAAATAAATAAACTCTTTTTTTTTTAAAGAAATTTAAGGCATAATTCCTAGTTAATTGGAAACATTGGTCTGAGAAAGAACTATATTTCTAATTTGATGTGGTAGTGGTGGTGGTGGTGGGTGAGTGGGAGGAGATGAGGAAGGAGAGGATCTTAATAGAAGGCTCAGCTAAAATTTGGATCTCACTTAATTTTTTCATTCAGGATCTAGATCTGTGTTGTCTGAAATGGCAGCCTCTAGCCATGTGTGGCTATTGAGCTCACAAAATGTGACTAGTCTGAATTGAGATGTGCTGTGTTAAATACACACTGGATTTTGAAAATTTAGTACCAAAAATGTAAAATATACCCTTAACAACTTAAAACCATTGATTCAATGTTGAAATGATAGTATTTTAAATATATTGTGTTAAAATATACTAAGAAAAATTATTTTACCTGTTTCTTTTGAAATTTTTTTAATGTGGCAACTGGGAAATTTTATTTTATTTATTTTATTTTATTTTATTTTATTTTATTTTATTTTATTTTATTTTATTTTAAAGGTTTTATTAAGGTTTTATTTATGTATTCATCCAAGACACAGGAAGAGAGACAGAGACATAGGCAGAGGGAGAAGCAGGCTCCCTGCAGGGAATCTGATGTGGGACTAGATCCCAGGACCTTGGGGTAAGGCCCTGAGCTGAAGGCAGACACTCCACTGCTGAACCACCCAGGCATCCCTCACTAGGAAATTTTGAATTATATATGTGGCTAGTATCTATTTCTATTGGACAGCGCTCATCAAAGATATTAAGTTAGTGGAACGCACTTTTGGAAAATGTACAATTGCTAACCTGTACATGGATATAGATGATACAATTGTAAGAATGGTCTAGTAGAATGAGTGCCCTTAGAAATCTGTATATTTGGCGTTTAAGAGAAAAGCAGGAAATGGGAATGAGTAAAACACTTGAGGGGGAATAATGATAACAGGTTTACAACTCTATATGAATGTAAAGTTCTGCATGACAAAAAAGCATTCAGAGATAATCTGCAAGGAAACTTGCTGGAGCCACATCCCTTTTGCAATGATTATTTTATCTGTGCCTTTCTGCAGACTCTCTGAAATACCTTTAGGAAAGAGGATGGGGTGGAAGAGGGGAATGGCTTACAAAGCAGGTTTATAGACTCCATAGGCTGGGCTTACCCCACAGAAAGGAGTTAGTACGTGTCAATAAATGATTACAACTGCTCCGACAAGCTGAAGGCATTTGTTAAATAGCAACTCCTCTTCCTGAAAATGTTCTTTACCTCATACAGATGAATCATTTGCTTCCTGAAAATCATACACTTACTGTATATACACTCAGTTCAATTCTATTAATTAATTCAGTTAGCCAAGGAGGGTCAGATTTCACGGTAACATGATACTCTAGAAGGACTGCGAAAATGTCTTCAACGCATGTCCATGTCCAATGGCTTGTCGTGTCTTAGTCTTTGTAAACTGCGGAGCGCCACCTAACAGGGTTAACCTTCCCTTTGATATTTTCTTCTCCACCCCCCTCCCTTGGGTGATGTCAAAGCCCGCCCCTCACAGCTCTGACCCAACTTGTCTGGGAGGCAACATAGCATCCATTGAAGAGCCAAGGTTAAAGTGCATAGAAGGTCCTCGATAAGTGATAGCTATTATGATTTGTTTGTTTTTCTGAATATTTTCCTCCACCTAAACCCTAAATTAAAGTTCTCTCCTCTCCACACACTGTAGGATTGTATCTACTCCTGTAGTGATGAAAGCCATGGATGCCACACCAGGACTCCTCTTTGGAAGTATCCTATAAGCATTGCCGATATGCTCTGGGCCTGGGATTCTGGCTAACACATGGATGTTTCTTTGTCCCAAATCCTCCTCTGAGACCTCATGTCACCTCTTCATTTTTGCCAGGTCAGCTTCACAGATGTATGCCTGGGTCTCATCACCAACTGTCCTTACAGACTTGTCCACTCCGGTGCTTTGGGAACACAATGAGGCCATGATGCTAACGACTCCCAACTCCAGCTTAGTTGGGTTCATGTGGGCATTCTGGGAGACCAGGAAAGTTGATGATCAGATTGACAGCACTTTGGTTGTTTTTTGTGTTTTGTTTTGTTTTTAAGAGACCACTTTGCTGTGGTGCCTGGGTGGTGCAGGAGCTTAAGTATCCGACTCTTGATTTCAGCTCAGGGTCATGATCTCAGGGTTATGAAATCGAGTCTGGTGTCTGCTCCGTGCTCAACATGGAGTCTGCTTAAGACTCTCTCCCTGTCCCTCTGTTCCTCCCCTCCAACCACTCTCTTTAAAATAAATAAATTTTAAAAATAAAGAAATAAATACTACTGAGGCATGATTGACACCCAAAGCTGTACATATTTATCATATACATCTTTCTGTAAATTACAAGAAAGGGAGAGAGGTTATGTTGACAATCCTTAGCTGTGGGGCATCGTATGGGTCATGTCACCTCTGTGATTCAGTTCTTTCATTTGTAGGATGAGTGATCTGGACTTGATCTCTAAACTTCCCAGCACTAGGATGTTGAGCTTCCAAAAAGCAATTGCCATGTAGAGGAAAAGGGCTTATAATATTCTTCAAACTTCTCAAAGGAAATAGTGTTGCTTAAAGCAGGACAGTAGGAATGGATTAGGTTTCTCAAAAAATTCACATTAAGCGTAAATTTCATTTGCTGTCACAATTCTATGTTGTGTGAGCAAAAACTTGTCATCCCTGGCATGTCCGTGTACTATTTTTAGTTACTATTTTTGCTACTGACTTTATTTATAATTTATTTATCATGAATGATATTATCTTATTAATCATAAAAATCTTGCTGATTTTTAATTTTATCAATTAGCAAAGGTTTATTTACTTGTTAAGGGTTAAACAAATACCCAATACATGCCCATCATAAAAAAAATTCAAACAACAGAGGAAATGAAAAGAATCTAGTAAAAAAGAACAAATGATCCAAATCATGGTCATCCAGAAATCATCTTAAGAATTTTTTTTAGTATCCTACTGTGTCTGACCTTCCTTAAATGAGACTAAACTATAAATGCTCTTTTGTAATCTGTTTTAAAAAGAATATCTTTATCGTACTGTAGATATCTTTTTTCAACAATGACTGTGGATCTAGAATAATCTTTTGTAATGTCCATATTCCATTGTACTGCCATATCATAATACATTATTTATTCCTTTCCTGATGGACATTTAAGCTATTTTTAATTTCTTGCTATTATAGACAGGACCGTGATGAATGTTAAGCCATACCTAATCTTACAAACATATTCAAACACACTCAGATACAAAGAGCAGACTCATTTTCTTAAACAGGTAATTAGGAGGCAGCCAGTAAATATAATTTGATAATCAGCTTGTCACTGTAATGCCACAATTCCTGATTTGCAGAAGATTAATGCATTGTGACCATTATTTTCCTGAAGGGTGGAAACTTACCTTTAATCACTGGATCTAAAAATTAACATCATGCTATTAGAGATGGGAAGGTAATATAAAGTATCCTTTCCCCAGCTGAAAAGATTATAGTTATTTCTAATTAAACCATCCCTGATGCCCATGATAAGATATGTACTAGCTTCTCATCTCATTCCATATGAGGTTCACTGTCATTCACATAAAAAGCTCTTCTTTGTTTAACTTAAGTCAACAATACCTTTGACTCAGGTTGACACGATCTCTTTTTGTTAATCATTGAAAGGCACAGATTGGATGATAAAAACAAAAGCCAACCATTTCTACAAACTAAAATTTTTTGACTTCAAAAAAATCCAACATCTTAAGCAGATTAAAGCAGTGTCATGAAGCAATTTTCAGTTTTTTTTTTGAAAATGTTTGCTCTTGAACCCTGTACCTCATAAATGTCTGGGACATAATGTGCACTCAGGAATTGCTGAAGAAATGAATGAATGAATAAATAAAGCCACTTTTGGTTTTGTAACTTAAATACTGGCAAATGTCTGAACTGGTAGAACCAGTTATTTCTATAATTAGAATAATCCATATGCATTACCATACAATTGTGTTTTCTGTACTTACAGATAGGGTGAATGTTTTCCACTAAACATAACTCACTGGTTTTATCATTTTCAAGATCTGTAGTTTATGGAAAGCATGAGCATGCTGTGTTCTCTGGGCCAAACCTAGCCTGCTGCCTGCTTTAGTACAGCCCGTGAGATGAGAATGATTTTAAAAACATTTTAAAATGCTCTAAGAAAATCAAAAAGAAGAATGATGTCTTATGACAGATAAAAATTATATAGGATCTAAATTTAATTGTTTATAAATAAAATTTCACTGGAATATTGGCATGCGTATTTTGTCACATATCACAGTTACTTTTATGCTAAGCATAGAGGTGAGTAGTGGTCCCCAAAGCCCAAAATATTTCCTATCTGGCCCTTTACCAAAAAGTTTGCCAACTCCTGGTTTGGATCTGACTTGGTTTGGCTGCTGTAAGAGATTATCATAAACTGATAACAACAAACATTGATTTTGCATGGTTCCAGAGGCTGGGAAGTTTCAGTGTCTGGTGAGGACGTACTTTCTAGTTCGTAGATGGCTGTGTCGTCTCTGTGTCCTCACAAGACAGAGGGTGGAAGGAACACTCTGGAAGCTCTTTTATAAGGGCAATAATCCCATTCATGAGGGTTCCACTCTCAGGACCTGCTCAGCTCCCAAAAGCCCCATCTTCTAACACCTTCACACTGGAGGTTGGGATTTCAGCAGGTGAATTCACAAGCATTCAGTCTATAGCAAGGTCCAAGACTATTTCTTGGATTTGGAGGTGGACATTGTTCACCTAGCAGTAAAAATGCTTTTGGGTTTGCAGCCTTAATGAATGTTAGGGCAATGTACTAAAATGACAGGTAACTAGGCAAAGAAAGGTCACTGAGCAGTATGCCTGTTTTGTCAACAACTTGAAAATAATAGTGGTAGTGTGTTTTCTTTTCTCTTTCTCCATCTCTAATTGAGTAGGCCAGTCTTGTGCAACGTAAAACATTATTTGAGAACACATCAACATAATGGGGTTTCTAGTGGCAAGATTGTTTAGAACCTCCTTATATAGGACCTAATGGTTCACTTGTGGCTCTTCTGGCCTTTCCAGGCTTCCCTCCAGGGCATCGCCTGCCCTCTGGTCTTATAGGCCAGGGACACTAATGGTTCTTCCAAGAGGCAAGATTTTAACAACCGCACTTTCTGGAACTTCTGTGGAATATTGAAGGGGGTCAGTCTGTACTCATGTAGGAAATCATTGAATTCTTCTTACACATTTTAGGTTTGAGATTTTATTTTTATTACTTTCTTGTTCTTCAATAGCCAAGACACTCATTTGTACCAGGTTCCTGAGTGATACCAAGGATTTCACTAGGAAGTGAACAGTTCAATTATTGTTACTCTTAAAGAAGACTGCTGTAGGGGCACCTGGGTGGCTCAGTGGTTGAGTGCCTGCCTTTGGCTCAGGTCATGATCCTGGGGTCCTGGGATCTAGTCCTGCATGGGGCTCCCTGTAGCCAGCCTGCTTCTCCCTCAGCCTGTGTCTCTGCCTCTCTCTTTGTGGCTCTCATGAATAAATAAATAAAATATTACAAAAAAAAAAGAAGACTGCTGTAACTCTGATTATAAAAGAAAGAGAAATGATCTTAAAGGCATATATCTCTATCCTTGAATTTCCCTCATTCATTTTTAATATGATAATATCAGGTTCCTCTCAACTTTAAATTAACATGGATCATTTTTTTTGAGAAACAATGTTATTATCTATCTATCTATCTATCTATCTATCATCTATCTATCTATCATCTGTCTATCAATCATCTATCTGTCACCTGTCTATTTATTTTAAGGAATTGACTTAAGAGTTTGTTGGGGCTGGCAAGTGTGAAGTTTGTAGGGCCTGCCAGCAGGCTAGAAATCCCAGTAGGAGTTGGTGTTATAGTCTTGGAGCTGAAGGCAGTCTGGAAGCAGAATTCTCTCTTTCTTGGGGGAATCTCAGTCTTTGCTTCAATTGTTTGGATGAGTCTTACCCACATTAGGGAGATAATTTGCTTTATTCAGTCTATTGATTTAAATTAATAGCATCTAAAAAATACCTTCACCTCAACATCTAGACTGGTGTTTGACCAAATAACTAGGTACTGTAACTTAGCCAAACTGAAACATAAAATTATCCATCACAACTATATAAATGAATAAACACAAATAGATACATTGCATACATATATAAATATATATTTATATAAATATAAATGTACACATGATATATGTAATACCTTCCTCTTTGATTAATTACACCAACTTCATTTCTAAATTTAAAGGCAATATGACTTTAAAATCATAAGAATTTAAGGCACACTCTTGGGATACTGAATCTGACTCCTTAGGCTCTTTTGCAATTTGAGTTTATTTGGCTTGTCCAGATTCTATGAATTTGTGGTTGATATGATAGTGTAGTAGGCAGAACAATGGCCCCCAAAGATGTCCACATTCTAATCCTGAAGCCTGTGAATATGTTTCCTTACATGGCAAGAGAAAATTAAGGTTGCACTTGAAGTTAAACTTGTTAGTCATCTGACCATAAAACAAGGAGATTATCCTGGATTGTTCAAGGGAGTCCATTGTCATCACAAGCATCCTTAAATGTGGAAGAGAGAGGCAGAAGAGGATGTCAGAGTGATAGAAGGTACCATGGACTGAAGGGGGTTCCCCCAAATTCTTATGGGAACACTACCCCCCAATGCAGTGGCCTTTGGGAGGGAAGTAGATTTAGATGAGGTCAGGAGAGTAGGGCCCTTGTGATGGAATTAGTGCCTTATAAGAAAAGACACCAAGGGGATCCCTGGGTGGCTCAGCAGTTTAGCACCTGCCTTCGGCCTAGGGTGTGATCCTGGAGTCCCAGCATCGAGTCCCACATTAGGCTCCCTGCATGGAACCTGCTTCTCCCTCTTCCTATGTCTCTGCCTTTCTCTCTCTGTCTCTCATGAATAAATAAATAAATAAAATCTTTAAAAAAGAAAAGACATCAGGGAGCTTGATCTCTCTTGCTCTACCATGGAAGGACACAGTGAGAAGATGGTTGTCTACAAGTCAGAAAAAGAGCTCTCACCCATCCATGCTGGTACTCTGATCTGGAATTTCCAATCTCCAGAACTGGGGAGCAAATAAACATATACTGTTGAGCCATTCAACCTGTAGTATTTCACTGTAGCACCTGTACTGACCAAGACAGGTTGTAAAAAGAACTTGACCCATTATTGCTGCCCTTGTAGACAAAGGAAGGGGACCATGATCTAAAAAACAAAACAAAACAAAACAAAACAAAAACAAAACAAAAACAAAAAAAAAATGGTGGGCAGCTGTAGAATCTGGAAAAGGCAAGGAAATAGATTCTCCCCAGATCCTCTAGAAAGGAACTCAGATGGCCATTTTCACCCAGAAAGACCCATTTCAGACTTCTGACCTAGAGATCTGTAAGATATTAAATTTATGTTGTTTCAAGCCATTAAATTTGTAGTAATCTGATACAGCAGCCACAAAAAACGAATACAGATACTAAGGATCAGACAGGTAGGGTTGAGCACTTAATATTTCAACAGATTCAAGTATGTCAAAATTCAGGCCATAATTGAGGCCTCTGGGTGGCTCAGTTGGTTAAGCATCTGCCTTTGGCTCAGGTCATGAACTCAGGGTCCTAGGATCGAGCCCCATATTGGGCTGCCTGCTCAGTGGGAAACACACTTCTCTCTCTGCTGCTCCCCCTGCTTATGTTCTCTCTCTGTCAAATAAATAAATAAAATCTAAAAAAAAAAAAAAAACCAAACAGGTCATGTTATTAGAACTAGAGGTAAAGATAGTTTAGAAATTTTGCAAGCAGATATCTTGTCAAAAGCACTAAAGACTCTAGTAATTTTGTTCTGTTGTTCAGGGTATGTATTTCCAATATCATTAAGGGAATCTCATTGGGACTTTTATTTTAGTATTATCAAATAACTTACAAAGATAAGATCAAGAGTTTATTTGCAACTAATTTCCACCTGCAGATTTCAGAGCAATACACTGACTGCTTTGATCTTGATATAATTAATTTTTGAAGAGTCCTATTTTAGCTATAGCTTCTAAAAACAGAAAGAAAATAATCCTATAAAAATTCTGTATTTGGTAACATTGTAATAACCATGCTTACTTTATACTAAGGATACATTATTTCACTTAATTCTTCCAATAACTCTGTGAAATAGTTGTTCTGAAAGGGGACACAGTGTCCAAAGTGGTATGGGTGGCAGTCTGAACCCAGGCAGTCAGAGTCCTCAGGCTGCAATTTAAACCATTTTACGTATTACTGCACATACTGTAACTAAACCCTGCTCTTAATTGTAAGCTTAGCATCCAGTAAAGTAAAAAGTAAATAGGATTTTAAAAGAAGATGGGGTTCTCAGCAGGATTCTGAAATTTATCTCTCTCTCTCTCGCTATTGATCAGTCTTTTTCAGTCTGAGTTAGAGAAGATTCCCCAATCAAGCTGGGATTAGAAATCATAAAGGAAGTAGACTTTCCTCCTATAATATATCTTGCCTTTCCCCAGTGGAACCTTAAGAAAAGGAGATTTATTCAGTGGTTTAAGGTAATGCATTTATTATTTATCACCCCTCCTCCTGCCATCCATGATGAAGATAACAGTTTTTGGAATTTGGTTATTGACCATAGACCCTTTGCCTCATCCCAAAAGGAGTATGTAATGTAATGACAAATTCATCAAAATAGGATCCAGAAGACTTGTGTTCAAATCCTGGCATGGACATATAATCTCTTCACTCAGTTTTCTCACCTAGATAGAGAACATACCTATACTCTCTTTTCTGGATTGTTTTGAGGATTAAATAGCATAGTTAAAGCATTTAGCACAGAGTAGATACTCAATAGAGTCAGGAAAATGGTTTTTTGCCCCTCCTCTTCCTTACCTCTTAGAGCCTTTTAACTTTTTCCCTGTGTTGGAGACCTAGAGCTGCCACTTCTTAGTTTTGTGGCTTAGGGCAAATTTGTTAATTTCTGTGACCTGTTAATTTCTTTTGTCTATAAAATGAGGAACAAAAATATTGGCTCTGGTTGCCATATTTAGCTTTACTTTACTCCCCTTCCTTCCTTCCTTCCTTCCTTCCTTCCTTCCTTCCTTCCTTCCTTCCTTCCTTCCTTTTTATTTCTTTCTTCTTTCTTTCTTTCTTTCTTTCTTTCTTTCTTTCTTTCTTTCTTTCTTTCTTCTTTCTTTCTTCTTTCTTCTTCTTTCTTCTTTCTCTTTTCTTTTTTCAGATCAGAAGAAACATCTATGGACTCCTTGACTAAGTCACTCTTCAGTTATAAATGAGAATGCTAATATACAACTTGGAAGTTATTATAAAATTAATAGCAAAGCACTGTACATACATTGTCTTGAGGTATATGAGGTTCCTAGATTTAAGTTTCTTCTTGTCTTGCTCCTGATTAAAATTCACCAATGGCTTTTCATTGACCTTAGAATGAACTCTTAATTCCTTAGCAAAGCCATCACATATGTCCCACCTATGTCTTCAGTGTCCTCTGAAACCCCTCTTTCTCTACCATGTTGATGTTCTTTCGGTATTCCATATACGTATATATGTTCCTTTCTAATGAAAAGCTCTTTGCTTGTGTTATCAATCTTTCTTTCCTTTCCCACCTTTCTTGTCTGACCAATTTCTCTAGTCTTCAAATTTCATCCTAAAAGTCACTTTCATTAGAAAGAATTCTCTGTCCTCCCTACCATCCTCCATCCAACTAGATCAGTTGCCATATCATCCTCATTCAATACTTGTTCATTACATTGTCCTTCGTAGCATTTGTGTCAATTTCAATTAAATTATCACTTGTATAATTATTTGCTTGATGTTTGTTTCCCCGAAAGATTGTATGTCTTGTTCACCATTGTATACCTCCCCCCTCCCCCCAAATACAGGCTTGGGGCATATGAATTGTTCAGTACATAGGTATTGAATGAATACCAAAGGATGTTTTTATGGATGATAAAGATAAGACCTGAAGAGGTTAGGTAATACATCCAGGCCCAGATGACCAAGGGCGAAGGTAGCCCTTGAATGTAAGTTCATCCTGATGCCAAAGCTCCTGCTTCAATATATTCCTGTTTGTGAGAATAATTGATTTGTTTGAAAAGTCTAATAAAACTATTATTAAAACTATAATTGAGACAAGTAATATCATTAAGAATTATCAAAAAGTGACTTCTGGCTTCATCCTTATCTGAAATTGCCCCAACAAGGGGAACATAAAATATTTTTTTTGGAATGTTAGCAGTATAACAATAGTTCATAAACTGTTATCAGAGGAATATGGAAAAGGAAGACAGAAAAATCCTGTCTAATAAAATTGAGGAGATCCACCGTTGTTATTTCTATTATGGGAGGTAGATAAATGTGAATGTCAAATAATTCCTAGATTATAAGATCAATATCATAGTCAGCTATGGCTTCAAGGCCTTCTTTTTTCCTAAAAATTCTGTACTAAGAATTCCATATTGAGAATATTGCATTGGAGTGTGCATAATAAATCATCCTGGGAAATCAGTGGTGGCCTCTCCACCTCTGATCCCAGCTTCCAAATTTTAGTTCTTGCCTCATCAATTGTGATTATGATCAAAGGTGATTATGTTCATTTGCTAATAGGGCTGCCATCACCAAATGTCACAGACTGGGTGACTTAAATAAAATAAATTTATTTTCTTATGGTCCTAGAGACCAGAAGTCTGAGATCAAGGTGTTAGCAGGTTTGCTGTCTTCTGAGACCTCTGCCCTTGTCATGTAGATAGCTATATGTATCCTCACATGGTCTTTCCTCTGTGTGTGTGTGTGTGTGTGTGTGTGTGTGACTTAGTCTCCTTTTCTTATAATGACACCAGTCATACTGGAGTAGGGCCCATTCACAAGACCTAATTTTATTTAATTACCTTTTAAATTATAATTTAATAATAATTAAGTAATTTAATATCTCCCTCAACAGTCACATTCTGAGGTACTGGGAGTTAGGACTTCAATATGTGAGTTTTGGGGAGATAATCCAGCCCATAATAGTGATATTCAAAATATTTAACCCGTTGGGCACAGGTTCAGACCTACTGGAATAGATGCTGGACACAGTTTGGGAAAAGTAGTGAAGACCCTGTCCTGTGCTTTCATTGCACAGGGGACAGGTCCACAATGGGACACAATGGAATGTAAGTACACAATGGGACAGGTCCACTGGAACAGTGGGAAGAGACCTGGGGGCTAGGAGTAGTGGCTATTTAACAACTATTGGAGACATATTTCAATGTTCTAACAACAAGTAATGGCATTTTGGGACAAACCAGCTGAATGTCTATCTTGGACACACTTGAGGCATTTAACTATTAAATACAGTCTTATGGGCAGGCAGCCTAGGTGGTTCAGGGGTTTAGCACTGCCTTCAGCCCAGGGCCTGATCTTGGAGACCTGGGATCTAGTCCCATGTTGGGCTCCCTGCATGGGGCCTGCTGCTCCCTCTGCCTCTCTCCCTCTCTCTCTCACTCTCTCTCTCTCTCTGTGTGTGTGTCTCTCATGAATAAATAAAGAAAATCTTTAAAAAACATACAATCTTACTTTCTTGGAATCATCACTAAGATTGAGCTTACCCATTAAGCAGAATGGGTAAGAGATCCCAGATGTGTGTTACACTCCAACTATGAGCAGGAAAATTGTGGAGGCTTCTCTTTCCCTGATTTACCAGGGTTTTAATTATGTTCTTTTGAACAGCAGCAAGGGGTAGATGGGATAAGGCTGGGAGAAGTGGTCACTGAGAGGCTGTGAGTAGGGGAGTGATCTCAAAGTAGCTTGCAGAAAACTGGGGTGTGTGGACAAAGTGACAGAAGCAGGAGATTGGAATAGCAGTTCACCAGTTAAGACGCTCTTACAAGGACGGAAGCATGAGTGGATAAAGACCTTATCTAGAGAAGGTGCAGTGAGAATGACAAGGAACAAGGGTTGGAGAGACGGAGAATGTGGACAGTCTTTGAGAAGTGTAAGTGATTCAAATGCCCACTGCCAGCTATCCTGATAGATGGAAGAGCTTCCCACTGCCTGGCTCTTAGGTAGCCCCAGCAGCCACAACCACAAATACTATACTTTTTCCTTTTCTCAGTTAATGAAGGGAGCCTGATGTCAGGGCTTGTTTGGTCTTTCCAAGGCCCAGCAAAGGGGAAGATGCCTCACAGAAGGCCTTGAAAGTGACAGAAGCATGAAAGAAACTTCTTTCTTATCTGAGCTGTTTTCAGACGAGATTGAGCACATTTATGATGGAATGGCTATAGACAGTTAGTTGCTTTCAAGTCTGAGAGTTATGTGTGGGTTTATAAAGGTAAGGTTGGTGCCATAGGGGGAGATGGTCCAAGTTCTGAAGTAGGCAGGGACTCTATGTCAGCATTTGTATGCTGATATGAGGTACACATGGACAAACCTTAAAAAAAAATACAGTTGTCTAGTGTTATATACATCAAAATGAATTAAGTTAAAGGAAAATGTAAAATAAACTGTACAGATGATAAATAAATGCAAAGCAAACTATTGTACAGACAATGTGTAGGCATGGCAAAATCTTGAACGTGGTATGCAAATCACTGATGTGTGGGAAATACTGATGTGGGGAAGTAATTATCAAAGAAATTGGGCTAGGACTTTGGAGTCAAGAGATCTGGATTTAAGATCATGACCGTGACACTTACCAGTGGTAAACATTTACCTTGGTGGTAAAATGGGAAAACCATCACCAAATCAGCTTTTCTCCTAGTCTTGCCACGAGTCCTCGTTGACTCTTGCTTGTTTACTCATTCAACAAACATTGATCAGATTTGTACTATGTGGAGGTAAAGAAAAAACACTGTATAGTTAAAGTCAATTATTACTGGAGGGAAAAATAGGCCTTTGAAGTTTTTGCATGCTGATCTGGTGTTGAAATTTAAACTCTTAAGGGCAGCCCAGTCTCCTCTCAAAAGAACAGTAGAGTAGATCTAAACTAAACTGAGATATTTCCTGTCTCCACAAATATGCAAATAAAAGTGAGTGTTAGCAGGTGAGAGCATTAAAATCAGAAACAGAAGTTACCATTTTTCATTTAGTAACTTGAACACATAGAAAATCCACCTTTAACCTGCTCTTATAGTTTATGCAGTGCTGGGCATACACGTGACACCTTGCAAAGTGAAAGTAGAAATGACAAGGTCCTTTCCCCGAGGAGCTCAGACCTAAACATTGTTGAACAAGTCGGCCCAGCATAGCAGTGGAGTGCATAATTGATATGATTGGAGAGGTCAGGCTGGGGCTGTGGGCTGAACATGTGGGAAATGAGCCATTCAAAGCTGAGGGGTTTGGAGCTGGGACAACAGGAGGACATGTTGCTCCAGAAAGCTCAGTGGGATGAAATAGTAAATGTGGGGCAAGAGGGCTCACAGAGAGGTGTCCAGTGTGCTCACCACCAAGAAGTGTCTCAAAAATAATCCACTGGATATAGTTTCCTTTATTCCTTGTCATTTGCCAGTAGCTCTTGGAAATTTCTCTTCCTGCTCTGCCCCAGTGAATACACTGTTTCTATGTCTGGGGTACAGGTGAAGGATGAGATGGGCAGCTGGATATTCTTCCAGGGAGGTTTGGTCAAACTGACAGTAGAGAACATAATGGTGGTGCCAGAGGATGGGGGGAATTCCAGTCTTGGCAATAAATCAACAAGTGCTATAGAAAGGGAAAGGCATCTAAACCTCATGGTTGTTTCATGACATTGACCATGCAGCCCTGCATACTAATGGGTCTGCCACGGTGGATCCTTTACCCTTTGCCTATCTACACCACCTTCACCTCTGTGTTCACCCTGTTGTGGCTGGAGATGGTAGTCAAATCATCATGGTGTCCTTTCTGGTAGGGCTCTGGCTCCTCTAATTTTCTCCTACTTTAAATCATCATAATCATCATATAAGTTAATATTTGATGAGCACTTAGTCTTTGCCAGGCACTATTTGAAGCACTTCCCATGTAGTATATCTCCTTGATCCCTCCTAACCAGTAGAAGCAGAAAACTCCACTTTACAGGTGAGGAAGTGGCAACTCAGAAAGGTTAAGTGTTTCACTCCAGGCCACTCAGCTAGTAAGTGCTGGAGGTGAGATTCGAACTCAAGTTTTCTTGCCCCAGCCCCTCTTAACAACTTCACCACTACCACTTCCCGGGAGGCCTCACTGAGGCTGAGAGAAGTGAGAGGGTGGGAATCAGGATCCTGGACTTGAAAGCAGCTCCTAACATCACTGCCTCTCAGCCCCCATCTCCAGAAAGAATCCCCTGAATGCCCTCCCTGACAAGTTGTTACTTTGCTTCTCCTCAGACGCTACTGGTGACCTGGAACTTGGTGCCACATGAGGCAGCCTAGTCCATTTTTAGATAGCTCTAATTGTTACCCAGATATTCCATATTTTGAGCATACGTAATTTCTCTTCCTAGCTTCACCTACCTGTCCTAGTTCTGTTTTCTGGAGCTCCACCAGTTAAGACTTTTCTTTCTCCTGATGGACAAACCTGTAAATATTTGAAGATCTGAGGGATTTTTGGAACAGTCTCCTGCTACACCCCCAACCTCCTCTTCCTACTTGTAGGAGAAATGCAGGATTTTATTTTCTAAACGTGACAGCCCTTTGTGTCCGTTTATGTGAGTTGCTTATTATTTGTCCTCTTAGTTCGGAGGATTTGGTTCTACACAGGAAAGACTAGATCTACATTCACTCAGCACACTGACTTTGTGCATGGCCCTGCTGAGGCCCTGGTGTTAAACCATTAGGACAAATCACTGATCTCAAAACAGTAGGAGAGGAAGAGGTGGTAGTAAAAAACTATGTGGAGAAAAAAGGGGACATGGGTTGATTTGGGGTGTCATGTGGGAGGACCTTGAAAGAGATGGTCAGGCTCCTGGTGTGGGTTCCGTGAGGTGAAGGGTGAAGCGCTAGACACTTGTAAGGACAATTTGGCTGGTAGTGGAATAACAAACTAGAATAACTTTGGCAATGACTTATGGTACTTTTGGCTCCATTTTGGGGAAGGGTAAAAAGATTACAGAGTATATACAGGATGACACGATTATTTTTTTTTAATTAGGCATTATAGCTGGCTATACAAAATGTGAGTTTGGCAGTTGTTTGAATGAATACAATATCACATTCTTGATAGAAATTTCCGGGAGGCCCGAGGGCTTTTGTGTTCCAGTGAAACATTTCACTTTTATAAAGAATACACCACGTTTAGGAAAGCTTTGTTACTGGAACTGATGCCCTTTGGCTTGAGAACAAAGGCTCCTCCCCTTCCGCTGGTGTGATCTGCTGCTGTGCATTGGAACGTGAATTGGCCCAACCTGCGTAGACCACTAACCAGTTACATGATTGTGGGGAGAACTTCCTCTTTTGAGACCTCTATTTCCTCATCTGTGAAGTGAGCGTGTTAGACTGAGGTTCTTTCCAGCTCTGAGGATCAGAAGTTCTTCTTATTTTAGTGAGGTGGTTTCCTGATATAAATCACCCATTTCTCCTTGTGACATCCATGATGTTATAGACAAAATTATTGGTTGCAATTCTTCATTTCCTTTGCCAGAGGAATTATACATTCATACCCTTGCTGGTGGGCAAAGTCTGTTTCCCTGACTCTTGGCTTTAGATTTGGTCATATGACTTACTTGGACTAGTGAGTTTTTAGCAGATATGACGTAAGCAAAGGCTTGAAATGTGCCTGTGCTAGTCCAAGAGAAAAATGAGAAACTGATCCTGGACAGACCAGCCCTAGACAGATCCAAAACTTAGAGCCCAGCTTATATCAGTTGGATCCCAACAGGTGCCTGAGTAAAAAATAAGTGCTTTACAGTTTGTTTGCTACTGAAATTTTATAGTTGCTTGTTTTGTAGGGTTAATTAATCATGAAAGGAAGATATACTCAGTGTGTGTGACCTGACCTAAATATTTGTCCTCAATGGACATCATGTACTCACTCATTCCAAATCTTGTTGAATATTGATATCCTTTCTTTTATGTGTGAAGTCTGTGCCTTATTTGTATAAATTTTAGGCAAGACCTTAATGCCCTTTAGTAGCCAACTTTTTAGGTTGGTTTGGATTTTTGTTTCATAGAGATGTCAGTCTTACAGATGGTTCTGTCATTCAACTTATTTATTATACTTATGAGTAGAATACCAAGCCTCGGAGCTGAAATGACTCTTATTATTCTTGTCAGCTACCTGAATGCAGAATTATGGTTGAAATACCCACCAGGAGTCAGAGCCATTGAACTGTGGACTCCTTGCTCTTAATACTAACTCCTCATTCTCATCCACAAACTTCATCTGCAATGCTTAACTAGCTGGCATTTATTTACTGCTACTCAACAGGGGGGCAGGATCACAGCACAGAAAAAGTGGTGTCAGCAGTCTTTGGGGGCTTAAGAGTCTTGAGAATTAATGGATTCTTTTCTACCATGCTGTGTTCCAAAATTAATCTGGTTTCTGCATGCCATGAACTGACACAGATTGTTGTTATATGGTTATTTAAGGCACAGAATTTACCCTCCACAATTAGGCTTTCCCCTGCTCTTCCATTATAAGATCAAACAAAGTGATCCCCTGTTTATATCCTCAAAAGCTGTGGGCTGAAATGCCCATTAACCCTCTCATACTCACTTTTCTGCCCAACTGCTACTGGGTCTTTTGAAATTTCATGGATTCACACTGTGTATCCAACACATCATTATGCTTGCTTAGGAAAAGTGAATTAAATTTAAAACAGTCTCATATAACTTGAAGAAAGAAAACTCATGCTGTGGTCATATATAGTTCTTTTAGAAGAACTCCATTTCATCACATCTGTGATGTTTGTTATGTGAGAACCTTCCCTTGTTAATATTCCACAAGTTTTATAAGCTCAAACTCAGAGCATTTAGTCTATAAACTCTTCGTGGTCTAGGTGACAAAAAAACAAAAACAAAAAATGGGGATGGAAGAGACTTTATGGTGAAACTGATCAAGGAAAAAGTATTTCAAACATAGATTTTGAACTTGTTTTCTTTGACAAGAAGGAAGAGATTTTTACTCCATAGGTGGTGGTGGTATATATTTACCAGATAATATACTATGTTCCTGTGTATGGAGGTAACAGTTCCAGGTGGAAGGCAGGAGAAGAGAGAGGCACTTAGTCCTCCTCAGGAGCACAGGAGTACTTACCCAGTTCACCTTGGGAATCATGTATATTGAGTGTGGCTCCTCCAACACTACCTGTTATTGGAATGACACCGCAAATGTTTTAGTCAAATCATGCAACAAAAATAGAAAACAGGCCTACTGGAAATGGGGCTATAGCATGAAATCTATAAACTATAAAACCTGTTTTATGACTTATTAGGCACTCCCACATACATTGTTGCATTTATTTCTCAAAATAATCCAATAAGTATAGTTATTATACCTGCATATCAAGCACCATATTCCTGTTTATTTGTATCTTTATCACTTTACATCTATATGCCATTTCTGCTTTCAAATCAGAAACCACTTAGAGGACTAAGCTTTACGTTTTAATTTTTTTATATATCCCTCTTCAGGGCCTTTCACAATATGATGATGAAGACAGTCTAGCTCAAAGGTTAAGGGATTTGCCAAGATCCCACACTGGTGAATTGCTGACTCCAAGATTCAAATACTTGTTAATTGCCCAGGCTGATATTCTTTCCACTTCATGACAACTATTTTCCTATGTTACTTACAAACCCCTATGAGCTTTTTGCATTTTGCCTAGCATTTTATATTTTTTGGATGTTCTATTATACTATATGAATTCTATTATATTCATGTATGTAGCCTGTAGCTATCTTAGTAATTTGGCCTGAAGATTTTAGTAATGTTCCATTCGCCACCCCATGTAGGCACTCCCTGGGCATATAAAGGAAAGAAAGCAAGGTTTTAAATCCTTAGGATCTTCCTATCAGAATGGGGAAGTGGGGTGTAGAGATAAAGAGTAGAGAAGGTTTCCTATTGGTCCCCATGTGTGTGATCCTTTAGCCTGTTATGAGAATTCTCAATATCATTATGTCACTAGGACCAAACGAGAGTCCCTTGTCTGCTCCTTCCAAGTTCCCCTAAAGCAGGGTTTCCAGGGTTTCCCCACCAGGGTTTCTTCATGTTGTTCCAAGCTGCCAGCCATTGTGTTGTGGGAGGCTGAGTGAAGGAGCCCTTCCAATGTGAACAGTTTTGCCAATGAGGTTCTTTCCCTAAATTTTGCAAAGAAGAAAAAACAAAACAATAGAGATTTCCTAATCTTCTGGCTCCCACTCCTCTCATAAATGGGGAACTGAATCATTCTAAGTAGTGTATAAAATTAATTACAGTTAGAAAAGTGTTGCCAAGCTTGTGGAGTCTCAGGGATCAGGGTGTGGGGTGGTTTTTGCCCTCCACAGTCATATTTTTCCACAAATATGTTTAAAAAGTACCCATGGGCTATTTTTGTTCTCACTCCTCAGCATGGCCTTGGTGTGGGACCTGAGGTAATTGACTTTACTAGGACAGATTTTTCTCTATAACTAATGCAGCTATAAATGCTGTTAATCTCAGCTAATACTGCATTTGAGATCCTGATACCAGAGAAGAATATCTAATTTAAAGTCTGTTTACTCTTATTTCAAAAACATTCTCTTAGTAGTTCTTTTAAATAGCAATTGTTCTTAGTGTATTTCAGCCTTTGGGGGAGGGGGGCGAGAGAAATGTTATGGAGGGATTATCCATAATTTTGTCATTTATCTGTCATGTATCTGTCAACAAATGAACTTAAGAATTAGAACGAATTGGCAACAAAAGATTATGTGAAAATGAAGTGAAATTATCTATAAAAATGTGTTTTTCCAGCATCATATATGATGTAACTTATCAGCATTTGATTTATACCTAACATTTCAAGAATGCTTACTTATATACAAACCTGATGATAAAGGGTTAGATTTTTGTGGGTTAGAAGATACTATGCAAAAACATGGTATTTAAAGAATATTTAATATCATGGGAATAAGAATGGAGAAATCTCAGTATGTGCTTCCCAGTCTGTCAGTGTCTTCTCTGTAAAGGCTGTAGTATGGTACAGTATTTATGAGCCTGGGCTCTGGGCCAGTCTGGTTGGTTTGTATTGTACTTTTGCTGCTCTTACTAGCTGTGTGAACTTTGGTCAACTCGTTTAAGTACCCTTGCCTCAGTAAAATAGGGATCTCATTACTATCTACCCCATAGGATTTCTCTGATCTAAAAAAGTAACGCATATACAACAGTGCCTAACATAGACTATTAGCCCCATAATGCCAACTATTATATATATTTATAGATAATTAAACTAAAAAGGAAATATTTGATCCTCAAAAGACCAGAGGTCTCTGCCTATTTGTTTACTGAAATATACTCAGTGTTTATAACTGTGAATGGCACACAGTGGACACTAATATGTGTTCATTAAATCTGTCTGAAAGACATTAGAAAAACAGGACTCTAAGTAATATGACCTAAGAAATATGGCCCAGTGTTATGGGTTCAGTTGTGAAATCCTAACACCCAGTACTTTTAGAATGTGATTTTATTTGAAAACAGGGTTATTGCAGGTTTAGTCAGTTAAGATGATACCATCCTGGGTCAGGGTGTCCTTACAAGATGAGGAAAATGTGGACACAGAGGCACACAGAAGAGAATATTGTTTTAAGACATGGGCAGAGATCAGAGTGATGCGGCTGTAAGCCAAGGAACACCATGGATTGATAGCCGTCATCAGAAACTAGGGGGAGGCTAGGAAGGATTCTGTTTAGTGTCTCAAAGGGAACATGGCCCTGCTGACAGCTTATTTTTGGACTTCTGGCCTCCAGAACTGTGAGACAATAAATTTACGTTGTTTTAAGGTATCCAGTTTATGGTATTTTGCTATGGCAGCCCTAGGAAATTAATACAGCAGTTACTTGGTTGTATAGAAACATCATAGCAATTGTGTTTGGTTGGATTATTTGCCTTGACACATAAATAATAGCACATCTATATTAAGCTTTTCCTATGTGCCAGGCATTTTGCTAAGAAGTTAACATATACTGTCTCATTAAATCTTTACATTTGCCTCCATGAGGTACACGTTATACAGGTGAGGAAGCAAAGGCTTGCATGTTTCTTGCCCAAAACACAGCTAATTGATAGCAGAGTTGGAATTTCAGCCCTGTTTATTCAACTATCAACCCTAAGCCATCCAGCTTTTCATAACTGTAAAATGACAACTACATTGTAGATGTAGGGATCCTCTCACAGGGAGAGGGATCTTGGTCTTTTTGTAAGTATTGTGTCAGTGTGTAAGATTTTTGTGTATGTGTATGTGTATGACAGTGTTATTCTGATCCTATTAGTAGGACACAGACTTGGGATGCCCTCTTAGATTTACAAATTACCAGCTACATCATCCATTCAGCAAGTCATTTATCCTCTTACATTCATTTCATTCATGCTGCTATATGTTCTACACTGTTCTACAGGCTAGGGACAACTCCCCATAAGAAATAATTATTTAGACTAAAATATCAATAGTGACAAGGTTAAAAAACCATTCTT
Organism: Nyctereutes procyonoides; assembly: GCF_905146905.1. Lineage (NCBI taxonomy): Eukaryota > Metazoa > Chordata > Mammalia > Carnivora > Canidae > Nyctereutes > Nyctereutes procyonoides. Next base: position 51,849,743 of record NW_026575146.1, on the reverse strand, counting down.
TTAAGTAATCACAGTATTACTTTATTATGGAGAATGTGAATAGGTCATAATTCTCACTGGCTCAACAATGGGGGTAAGACTGTTGGGTTTTCTCTTTCCCAGATGACATGGGCTAAATTGTGGCTCCCCCTGTTCCCTCATCATATGTTGAAACTCTAACTTCTGGTACGTCAGAATGTGACTGTACTTGGAGACACAGCCCTTAAAGAGGTAATTAAATTATGGTGAGGTCCCAAGGGTGGGCCCTAATCTGATTGTGTCCTTAAGAGAGGAAGATATTAGGACATGTGGAAAGATCACGAATGTGCAAATGTAGAGGAAAGATCATGTGAGGACAAACACAGAAAGTGGTCACATATAAACTAAGGATAGAGGCCTAAGAAGAAACAAAACTTGATGACACCTTAATCTTGAACTTCTAGCCTTCAGGACTGTGGAAAAACAAATTTCTGGGGCACCTGAGTGGCTGCCTGTGGCTCAGGGCGTCATCCCAGGGTCCTGGGATTGAGTCCTGCATCAGACTCCCTGCAGGGAGCCTGCTCTTCCCTCTGTCTGTCTCTGCTTCTTTCTCTATCTCTCATGAATAAATAAGTAAAATCTTTAAAAAAAAGAAAGAAAACTAAATTTCTGTTGGTAAGCCACCCAGTTTGTGATATTTTGTTATGATTGCTCTAGCAAACTAATATAATAGTTGTCCATCTGGGTGTATGTGCGTGCGTGCGTGTGTGTGTGTGTGTGTGTGTGTGTGTGTGTGTGTATTGATAAGGAAGATTTATTCAGGTTAAGATTTGGCCTGCTTTCCAGTTTCATCATTTCCAGAGTATTATTATTATTTGCCTGAAGTGAGATTCACTTCCCTGAGACATATAATGCATAACAAATAAGAAAACTTGGGAAGTTTGATTTTTTAAACATATTTTTCTTAACATTTTGTTTATACTTAGTTTGACCTGAAATACTTAAACCAATAGATTTTAGAGTTCAGATTGATATTTGGAAACATGTAACGTGAATAGTATGCCACAAATTTTCATCTGAAATAGAATGTATATAAAAAATTTGGAGAAATGAATACCTTTTAAAAAAGATTTATTTATTTGAGAGAGAGAGAAAGAGAGAGAGAAAGCGCTAGAGCAAGTTGGAGGAGCAGAGGGATGAGAGGCAAACAAGCAGACTCCATGCTGAGCACAGAGCCCCATGCGAGTATGAGATCATGACCTGAGCCAATCGTGAGATCATGATCTGAGTGGAAACCAAGAGTGATGCTTAACCCACTAAACAACCCAGGTGCCCCAAGAGATGAATACTTTTTGTGAAATATCCGACGATTAGGTGAATTTATTAGATAATTAAATGAAGAAAATGATTTGGAATGGAGCATAATTCAGAGAACTATCACTAGTTATTCATCACATTCTTTCTCTAAGGATAAGAATTAAACCAAAATCACTGGATGATGTTCGCTTGAGTGGCTCCTAGGAGGAGCTTTTTAAATGGAAGAGGCCAGGTGAGGTGACCTAATAATAGAGACTCACCCTATTGCTTTCATTTTAAGGATAAGAAATACCCTCTCTGTTTTCTAATCCTACTCTTTAGTAGGATCGCCATCTCTCTTTTCCCAGCAAAACTACGGTAGGTAACCATGTGAAGACCTCCATTGTGGATCTAAGCATGGCCTATTTAGAAACGAATAACCAAGTGAGCATTTATGTACTTTAGAAATAATTTAGGCATCTCTGAGCAACTCCCTTTAGGGCACCACGTTGATAAGTAAAAAATTCCATTACATCACTGGACTTTTTTTTCCCATCTTAAAGTTACAACCAGCTACTTTCTTTAAAGTTTAAGCATTTACTTTTTATTTTAAAAGTAGTATATGATTATTATTAAAAAAAACCCAGAAAGTCAAAGATAATATTAGACAGTAGAAGGATAAAACCACCCATAATTTAACTATTCATAGTAAATTTTCTTCCCACCATTTTTTTTTCCTCTTCTAATTTTCCTTCATCTAGAACAAGGTTTTTGGAGGAGTTACTGTTGAATCTCTTGGCCTTTCTACAAAGACCCATTGTAGCATAGATGTTTTCTTTGTATTTGTAATAGTTGGCTTTGATTCAGGTGTGTTGCTGTTTGTATGCCCTGTCTCCCTGCCCACACTCTGCAAAGATTTCTGATAAAGGCTGAGAACATTAGATATCTGGAATAAATGACAGTGTTTACTAGATGCCAGACATTGGTTCTCAATGACAAGCTCTTCTTCTGATCACCTGTTTGCTAGCTCTCCAAGAAGCCTAGTGGTGAAGCTTTTGCATAGAAGACAACGAGTTGTCGTCACTAGACTTTTCTGACTACTGGCAATGACGTCCAGAGAGCTTTCCTCCCTGTGACATTCTGCCTCTAACCACGATGCACAGATCACCAAATGTGGCCATAGAGTATAACATTTTAATTTTTAAGCTCTCTGATGAAACTGTCAAGTGGTTAATGAACTGAAACTTGGTGTCATTTGGTCCTGTCATTAAGTCCCAGGTCATCACATTTACCAGTTCAGTAATCCTAAAGAAGACACTTTACCTTTCTAAGATATAATCTGTCTTTTTTTTTAATGAGGATTATAATGGGGTTATAACAATCATGGGGCATGTCGTAAGGATTCCATGAGACAATGTTAGAGGGGTTATGAGCACAGGCTCTGGAACCACCTGTCTGGATTCAAGTCCCACCCCTTGCTACTGATGGGTGGTATGATGTGGGGCATGCTTCTTAGCCTCTCTGAGCTTTCTGGTTCTTGCATGGTTAAATGAGGATAATCACAGGTCCTATTTTATGGAATTGTTGTGATAGTTAAAAAAGTTCATACTCAGAAAGCACTCATCACAGTGACTAGCGCATGATATGTGCATAACAGATGCTAGTCACTATTATTATTATTATTACTATTATTAGTATTTATAAAGCCTGGTCCAGAGTGAGCCCTTGGTAGTTTGTTTGTTCTTATGATTCTTCTCTATACTGGTCGGTGTTCTTCCTCCCCAATTTTTCTATGCTGAACTTACTGAGATGGGTAAATAGGAACATACCTTATGTGATGATCAGCAACCTTTGAAATTAGCATGCAGAGAAGAACAGCTGTCATGGACAGCACTTACTACAGCACATGGATTTTCTCTTTCTGCAACCTACTCTCCATCTACGAGAAAAAGAAGGGTGTGCTCATATGTGGGATTTTCTCTTTTTGCAACCTACTCTCCATCCACTAGAAAAAGAAGGGTGTGCTCCTCCCATGTCCACATAGCAACAGAGAGCCATTATCCTGGAGAGGCCTTTCAGAAATAGCTATTTTCATGTATGCCCAGTTGGCAAAAGGAGGGGCACCACCCTGGCAATGTTGAAGAAGTATGGCATGCCTTTCACAACAGAGAAGGGGACATTCATTTGGCTTTGCTCCTCCCTAAGGTGAGGCACACCCATGCCTCCCAGCAGGATGACAGCCTGCACAACGAGACACAGAAAGATCCTTAACCTCATTATTTCTATGTACATATTATGCAGTATTCAACCTTCAATGCTAGACTTCTTTTTACTTCTGAGAAAGAGAGTTTGGAATCTTTAGAAATTCCAATTTGAGGGATCCTTGGGTGGCGCAGCGGTTTGGCGCCTGCCTTTGGCCCAGGGCGTGATCCTGGAGACCCGGGATTGAATCCCACGTCGGGCTCCCGATGCATGGAGCCTGCTTCTCCCTCTGCCTGTGTCTCTGCCTCTCTCTCTCTCTCTGTGACTATCATAAATAAATAAAATTTAAAAAAAAAGAAATTCCAATTTGAGAAATTTTTGTGTGGAAAGAAAATATTTTCTGCTCGAGTCTCCATCATAGGGTTGAAACTTGCTTAAAAAACTATATTGAGGGTTGCCTAGGTAGCTCAGTTGGTTAAGCATCTCACTTCTGCTCAGGTCATGATCCCAGGGTCCCAGGATCAAGCCCCACATCAGAGCCCCACAACATAGGCTCCGTGCTCAGCGGGGAGTCTGCTTCTTCCTCTGCCCCTCCCCTGCTCCTGCTCTTTCTCTTTCAAATAAATAAGTGAAATCTTAAAAAATAAAACAAAGTAAAGCTATATTGAGTGCTAAAGTGCACACCTGAGACTCAAGTCCCTGTGTGCTCAAGAAAGCACTGAGAGAGCATATGATGATAAGAGACGTTACCATTTGGGGGCAAATAATTTTTTTTTCCGATAGATCTGAAAAGATATTGGTATTAACAAAAGGAATAAAGAATATGGTAGATCATCATCGTTAATGTCACTAATTTGTATCTCTGCTGCTATCATGCACTGACAAAAAGGGGACATAGTCACAGGCCGCCAAATGCAGCAGAGCCCTATTAGCCCATTTAGCACACACAAGGTTTTGTTTTGTTTGTTTTGTTTTGTTTTGACCTCTGAAACAATGTCTAAAACCTCTGAAACAATTCATTGTATTTAATTTGAGAAATAGAATTTGTGATGGATTGGACAAGCGCTGGGGCTAAAGTGTTTGTGTTTCTTTTAAAATAGGTCCTATCCCATTTCTCCCGTGTGCCAGCTGCTTTTATGAATGCCATTTTGCTGCATAATCTACAAAAGAGGCATGCAAATTAATAATATAAAAATAACAGTAGGGAAAATAGTTAAGCCTCTACCATAGGGCATATTACTCTCATATTACTTAAAATAAACCCATGCTTCTTTAAACAGAATTGAAGTTCAGAATTCGGCGATTCATGCCGGTCTTCTGCCAGTTGGTTATATTATTGGGACTGGACTTTAACAGACAATGATCAAAGGTAACTGTTTTATGGCAATACACATGCTGGATTTGGATGTGCCCCAAGCACAAGTTCAGGCCTCAATTCTCTCACCTACTAACGATGCCTCACTTTCCTATCTGTAAGACCAGAATATATCTGTAGTTAGGGTTGTCAGGATTGTGGTACTTAGTCCATACAAAAACCAATATGTGAGATGACATGCAAGTGTTAGGTATCATTAACAACCAAAGATTTAAAATATCACTACCTTGGGTCCACTGTTAAAACCAAATACATCTTATCCACCTTTGACTTTACTTACAAACTGAATATGTACCAAATATGAGGTGCATTTCACTGAGCAGGGAGTTCCCATCAATAGTAACTGTCTCCCTCTGGGTGGGACCTCTTGGTAAGAAGAAAAGCACTGTGGATGTAGATATTTAGCCTGATGCTAACATGGGAGACTACATTTGGTAATAATAAATGGTAAGAGAAAAACCGAAAGACGAAGATATTACAAGGACTTTGTTCTAAATCTATTTTGGCTCAGCACTGCAAGGGCTTAAAAATGTTATTTTCTTTCATTTTCTTCTTTGCAACTGGGAGATGAGGTCCAGGCCCTCTCTACACAGAGACTGCTGTGCTGAGGGCAACAGGAAGGGCTCTGTTATTAACAATGAAATTCAGCTATTTTTGGTGAGACACTTGGTGTGAGAGGCAGTACAGTAGAATGGTTAAGCTTGTGAGCTCTGGATCAGGATGGTCTGGAATCAGGCTGTGTCTCACTAACCTTGGGCACTTTATCCTGTCTGTAAAGTGGGAATGATGTGGCATCTTCTTCCTAGGATGAATGTGAACATTAAATAACAGAGCTGTCGTTTTCAAACTTGAATATGCACACAAGTCACCTGGGGATCCTGTTAAAACTTGGTTTCTGATTCAGTAGCAGGCATGTAAAGCACACAGAATGGTGTTGGCAAATTCTTTCTTTCTTTCTTTCTTTCTTTCTTTCTTTCTTTCTTTCTTTCTTTCTTTCTTTTCTTTCTTTCTTCTTTCTTTTCTTTTCTTTCTTTCTTTCTTCCTTTCTTCTTTCTTTTAGAGAGAGAGAGAGAACACGTGAAAAGAAGGAGGGGTGGAGGGAGAGGGAGAGAGAGAGAGAGAGAGAAAGAATCTCAAGCAGACTCCCCACTGAGTATGGGGCCCTATGTGGGGCTGGATCCCATGACCCATGGCATGGGATCATGACCTGAGCTGAAACCAAGAGTTGGACAGTTAACTGACTGAGCCACCCAGGCAGGTGCTGAGAAATTCTAAACACTCCATATATGTTGGCTCTTATTATCCATCTGGTATGATGCTATATTTTTCACAGACATTGTTATGGTTATCTTTGCAACAGCCTTCCATTAGGTATTATTGTATCTTCTTTCCCAAATGAGGAAACACATCTAGAAAGACATAGTGATTGCCAATATTGTATTTGAACCCAGTTTTCTTGCTTCTAAGACCTGTCCTCTTCTACACTTGAAATTCTTTCTGTGGGTTAGAGAAAAACAAACAAAAGACAAAACGACAGTGACCGAAAACCTTACTTTCTCTCATGTTGGAGTGGGAAGGAACTCCTCTTGTGTAGGGTGCAGGAGAAGTCTATAGAGAGAGGCAAGTGGCTTCCAGGTCATCACATGGTTCTATGTTGTCCATATATTAAAATATTTTCCTCTGATTATACTTGTGAAGAAAAAACAAGCACGAATGATTGGTTTAAAAAGTAAGCTAGGGATCCCTGGGTGGCGCAGTGGTTTGGCGCCTGCCTTTGGTCCAGGGCGCGATCCTGGAGACCCGGGATCAAATCCCACGTCAGGCTCCCGGTGCATGGAGCCTGCTTCTCCCTCTGCCTGTGTCTCTGCCTCTCTCTCTCTCTCTCTCTGTGACTATCATAAAAAAAAAAAAATTAAAAAAAAAAGTAAACTAAATGTCACCCCTCAAAAATCTCATTGCCTAGAGGCAACAATAACTTCAATAACATATAGATTATGTTATTAGAGCCAATTGTTTAGGGTCTCACTCTGCTATGATGCATGAGCCTTGGGGATATATATATATCTTATCTGGAGGTTTTAGGGAAAAATCCACTTCCAAGCTCTTTTGGATTGTTGGCATGATTTATTTCCTTGAAGTTATAAGACTGTAAGACTGAGGTCCTAGTTTCCTTGTTGGCCATTGGCTGGGGGTCATTCTCAGCTTTTATTTATTTTTTTTTAAATTTTTTTATTTATTTATGATAGACATACAGAGAGAGAGAGACAGGCAGAGACACAGGCAGAGGGAGAAGCAGGCTCCATGCACCGGGAGCCCGACGTGGGACTCGATCCCGGGTCTCCAGGATCGCGCCCTGGGCCAAAGGCAGGCGCCAAACCGCTGCACCACCCAGGGATCCCTCATTCTCAGCTTTTAGAGGTGACATCAGGTCCTTTCCATGTGCTCTCCTCTATCTTTAAGCCAGTAAGTCCATCCTGAGTTTTGATTTTTGGAGTTCTCCTTCTGCCATTAGCTGTATTATTCAAGAGTTCATGTGATTAGGTCAGGCCCAACTGGATAATCTCCTTTCAAATAGTTCAAAGTCAACTGATAAGTAATCTTAATTACATCAGTGAAATCCCTTTTTCCACGTAATGTAACATGATCACAGGTATAAGAGCTAGGGCAGAGGTCCTGGGGCATTTCTTAGAATTCTAATTCTACCTATCATATTAGGCTGAAAAATACTTTTAAAAAATGAAATTATACAATATTTATGCCTCCCAAAACTTTTTTTCACTTCCATAAAAGCTTTGAAGATGTTTCTCAGTAAATATAGATATAACCTGGACTTTTTAACTGCTAAATAATATTCTTTTAAAAAGATTGATCATAATTTAACAATTTGTCTGTGGATGAATGGTTAGATTGTTTCCATTTTCCAATTGTAAACATTGCAGTCATGAAAACATTTAATGCTGTGCCATGGGCCAATTAATTATCTCTTTAAGGTAAATTACTAGTTGTGAAATTGCTGATCAAAGAGTATACATACTTAAATATTGGTGCACATTTCCAGTATGCCTTCTGGAAAAGCTGCATCAACATATAAGCTCGTTCATATTAATGGTTTATTAAATGGCTTGTTTCTCTACACCTTTGCCAACAATTCTTTTAATCACTGCTAATCCAGTGAAAAGGTGTATTTTGTTCTTTATTTACTCTTCCTTGATCATTAGTGAAGTTGAATATCTTTCTCTATGTTAATTTCCCAATATGTTGCTTCACTTGGGAACTGTCTATTCATTTCCTCTGTCAGGGATCTTTAGCTGCAAGCTGCAAATATCAATTCTGGTTTGGGGTGCCTGGCCAGCTCAGTCCAAGGACTGTGCAACTCTTGATTTTGGGGTCGTGAGTCTGAGCCCCACATTTGGTATAAAGATTACTTAAATAAATAAAACTTAAAAAAATAGTTAACTCTGGTTAGCCTAGATAGGAATGGATTTTGCTGGAAGGATATGGAGGACCTTAGAGGATCAGTAAGAAAGTTGGAGATCCAGGCTTGGTAAAGGAGAGCCAGGCAGGAGAATGCAATAAATCTAATGCCGTAGGACAGGATAGTTAATATGCTGTTATTGAAATCTGTACAACTCAATGTCACTACCTTGGGACTCTTGATACTACTGTGAATAAATTTTCCATTTGCCTCCTTGTCTTTGCATCATTCTCAAGATTCAGAGTCCCTGGTACAAGCAAGCACCTGATCGATTGAGCTTAGGTCCACATGCCTGAACTATAGTGACCAGTAGGATAAGGGAGTATTCTTTGGTAGCTCTGGCTTCTTAGTAAAAAGTGGTAGCTTATACACCATTAATACTTGTCTGCATTAGACAGGCATTCAGATGCTGGGTAGGCCCCCTCTTCCCCCACAAAACATTTTTCCAGTTGCATTTTTATTAGAGCACTTTTTACATTAAGGGCATTAATACTTTATACTTGTGTTGCATATATCTTTCCTTTTTGCTACTTTTTTTCTTTTTCAATTTTGATGGCAAAGTAACCTTTGAAGAAAGATGACTCTAATCATTTCTTTCCTGTAGAATCCAATAACTGATATAGGATTGTGTCTTAATCAAGGCCACAGTTCCAGGTGACAGTGAATTTAACTAAGGAGTCTATACAAGGAGGAAAGTGGTTTGTTACATGGAGACATCTTTGCCTGTTCTCTAACTAACAAGGTCACTTCATGTCAAGTGCTAGAAAATTCGCCCATATTCCTTCTGGGGAAATTAAAAATGTTTTGTTAATTGAACAAAAGAAGATGAACCATTTACATTTGGTTTGTAGTCTGGCACATTGAGTTACTCCTCCTAAGCTCCTGGAAGCCAGTCACATACCAGAATCAGAAGAGCTAGGACCTCGACTGGCCATGTAGCTAATGAGTGATTTCTCATTGGAGCCTCCATTCTTATGTATTTTTGCAATAAATTTCTCTGATAGCAATGGCTTCAGTGTGGCTTTTTTTCCTAGTGCAGTTTATGACTTTTATCATTATAAGCTTTTTACTATTTAAATAATTTTTAAAAGTGGTAATATAACAGATAATTTTTTAACATCTCCTACAACAAGTATTCCTTAGTTGTCAGAATTTGTTAGGCATTGTCTCTCTCAAAAGAGTTCTCTTCAATGCACACCTTAACATGTTGTTGTTAAACTAGTTCCCTTTTGGTCTAAGGAAAACCCCTATTTCTTGCTAAACTGATCCATAGTCCTTCTTACTAATCAGCCTTCTCTGGAAGGAGTTAAAGTTCTTCCTTCTCCAGAAAGCCTCGGTACGAATATTTACAAAACTCTGGAGAGATGTAGTTGAACCTTGTATATACTATAGATGAGGAAATGAATATAATGCTAAAAAGAAATTAACTCCCATATAAAGTCAGAAAGATAGGCTGGGACCATGAAAAGAACCAGAACATGTTTTCCAAAAGACTCTATGGGCAAATAAATCCATATTTCCAAATCAATGCTTTCCAAAGCTTACAGAGAAAAATAAATAATGGTTTCAGGGCAACATGGCTTTCCAAATTTACTACCTACAATTAAATCTGTAAGTACTCCCTAGTGGTGTTTCAAAAATTCCTGAATGTGTTCTTATCAGCTTTATTCTAAACTCCTGGGGCACAGCATTATTTTCTTCTCTATTTTTGTCAGGAGAAACACATGGCTAGAACATTCCCCCCTGACACTTTTTGTGAATTGGAAAGATTAACTTCTGAATGCTGGGTGAACAATCTGAACAGACCTTTTCCTCACCAGTGGGTTGATCTCTATAATACTAAGCTACAATTCCCTGTTGGGCACTATATTGATGAGATATGCAGAGAAGGGCCATCAATGTGTACCCAACAGATATTTTGAAAATTTGTATCCTCATCTAGCCTAAAACTGGATTTGTCATTTTTCTTTAAAGATTTGTTTATTTTGAGAGAGAGAGAGAGAGCATGGGGAGGGGGGAGAGAGAGAACCTCAAGCAGACTCACCACTGAGTGTGGAGCCTGACTCAGGGCTCAGTCTTAGGACCCTGAGATCATGACCTAAACTCAAATCAAGAGCCAACGACTTAACTGACTGAACCATGCAGGCACCCGGGATTTGTCTTTTTAGTGGATAGATAATGAAATACTGTTTTCAAGATCAAGGTTCCCAGAGGTGGTGTGTGTGTGAATGTGTGTGTGTGTGTGCGCATGTATTTGCATGTAGAATTTTTCATGCTGTGAGTTAATTCTGCAATGATTTCTTTTCTCAGAGTTACCATATCCTTTTCTGTTCCACATGAAGAACAGTTGGACTTCCTGTTCAGTTGACTGTTTCCCTTGAGAAAATGAGGCAGGGTGGGGGGTGGAGGAGTAATTTCAAAAGGATTTGGAAGGAATTTGCAAAAATTGAAAAGGGGACTTAATTTTATCTGTGACAGGGAATAGGACTCAACTGTCCTCCGTGTAACAAGTTCGGGAAGTTACAAGTCTGTCCTCTCCTGGAGCGGCCGTGCTTAGGCTATGGGTTGGCTGAGAGGTGTGTGTGGGAGACAGCAGAAAATGGTACATTTGATTGGTCTTTGGCTGGTCTTTATTTTAAACCAGCCAAAGCCAAAATGATTCTCTATGGACCAAGTGTGCTATGACCATACTTTGTTCTCTTGTCTTCTTTGTCCCCTTTCAGTACTTATTTTAATATACATTTCCCATAAAAATTTGTCCTGGTTTATGTGGTCCTGGTTATGTCATGTTATTTCTCTGTCCTCCTGCTCAGATTCCTGCTCTTCCCTTTAGCTCCTTCCTTCCATTGCCTTTGTGATCTCTTCTTTCCCCCTGCTTCTATTACCATCTCTTTTCTCTTCTCTCTCTTGAAAGGCAGGTCTAATCCTGGGTAAAGTTGTGACATTTCAATCTTTCAGTCTTTCAGACCGGAATGGTTTCCTCTCTTCAATGTGTCCACTTTTCTATTGTCCTGTGTTATGATGTCCCTTTTCCATCAAAATAAAAAAGTTTGGAACTGATATACTTCAAATATTATTCTTCTGGGATGAGTCTCAGCTTAATAGCTACCAAAGTATTTAGACAAAGGGATGAAATACCAAAGTGGAATTTCAGGGGGAGACTGGCTGGAATTCTGGGGGACTTCCATGTGTCCTAGAGTCCTACATGCTTCGTCCTTCATATATTTTTCTTGCAACAGTGGGAATGCAGCTTAGAAGCCCTTTACTTCCTCTCCCAGGGCCTTAGAGTGCTAAGAAAGGAAGCATCTGAACGACAAATATTGGATATGAGCCTCCAGAAGCAGGAAACTGAACCAGAAGTCCAAGGAGACCCGAAGAACCAAGAGAGGGCTGGCTGCTGTTGCAGGGTTGCTTATGCAGCTGAGGGGAGACGTGGGTGTGAACTGGGGAACTGGTTTGTAACAGGCAAAATCTGAACATCCCCAAATTTGGGAGCAGGTGCCATTGTCTAAAAATCAGGATTTAGGCTCTTGATCCAGGAACCAGACCTTGTTCAGACATTCTGAATATCCATAAGCTATTTTGGGTCCTGATCACAGGAAGATTGCTCCAACCACACTCAGCATCCCTATAGGCTCTCAATGCCTTCTGCAGATCCTGTAACTCAGATTTGGCCTTTAAATCTCACTTCAGATTCCCCTATCTGGAAAGCTGTCCCCAACTTCTCAGTCAGCAGGGCAGTGCCTTTCCAGACGCTTCCATACACCTTGTTTTCATGAGCCCTCTCACCACTTTTCCCTCTGACTTTCCCTCTAGGTTAACAGCAAGATGAGGGTACAGAGTTCACACGAAACTGTGTCCATCGTGCAGCACGTGTTCCTGACCCACAGCGGATGCTTAGCAAATGTCTGGTGAATGAATGAATGTGCGGATGATGTCCTTAAGGACAGCAGACAAAGGAATTCTTAAGTTTTTGCAGCACCAGGCCCCAGAACAAACTTCTCCTCCCAGGATGCAAAAATGTGCCTTTGGATTCAACTGGTGTTTGAAGTTCTTCATGTTAAAGGGAGTCAGTGAGGTTGTTCTAGAGAGCTGCTGTAGAAGTGGATGGGAAGTAAAGGAGGAGGGAGATGCTGACTCATTCCCTGGAGCTGAAAAAAATACACAATATGCACCAGACAATGGGGAGAAACCATCCATCCGCCCATGGAAATCAGTGAAACAAAAGAGGCCTGGGAGGTCCCCTCCCTTCCCTTCTGCGCCTGCTCTGGACCTCCATCTATTTGTTTTCCCCAAAGCTCTATATCTCGGGGCCTTTATGTTTGGCTCCTCCCACTCTTGCTGAGATAATAAAACCAGGGGAGGAATCTTGGGACAAGTTCCAACTTGTGCTGTTCCATGAGAGCTAGGGGAGGGCATGAGGCATCTGGAAGTTTACAGAGGTCGAGTGCAAAGTGTGGAGAATTGGAACTTGGAAGGGGGAGGGGGCGGGCCAGGTGACGGCTGCTTGTTCTTATAAGCCCTTCTGTATTATGTCCATTTCTAAAATTATCTGCATGAATTACTTTGATAGACTAATAAAAATACTCACTTTTCAAAACAAATAAGAGGCGGCTGGAGAAAGCAGTCCTGGGGCATGCAGGGCAGTGGGAGGGAGTGCATGAGTAATCATCACACTTTGGAGAAAAGCTGGTTGCTTGCTGGGTTTGGCTCTTGAATGAGGCGGCCACTGCTCTGGCAGCCAGATGAGCTGGGCCTGCATGAACGGAGTGATTGGTCAGTGTTTCTGGATTTGCCTCCACCCGGGCTCTCTGCTCCATACCTTCATTATTACTTGCCCCCCAGCTCTGGTAGCTGCCAACTCTGTAGCCCACTTACCTTCCTCATGATGGGTGCACTCACCTCCAGACGTCAATTTCCTTTCCAGTAACGTTTCATTTCTTATCCTAGGCCCCAAAGTCTTGATGGTCTGCTGCTCAAGTAATAACTTTCTTGACTTGCCTTGGTTTCCAGGTTGTCTATTCCAGATGCTTTCCCATGAGGAAGCCCCCCTCCCTGGTCTGCCCCAGTCATGAGGCAGTATGTACACAGACAGAAGGGCCAGAGCAAGGGCTGATGGCAGACAGTAGGACAGAAGAACTCAATCTCTGTAGCCATACCAACCTTGCTTTCAAAGCCTGTCTCCTTCTGTGTCCTAGCTGTGTGACGCTGTGTAAGTTACATGAGCCTTCATTTCTGAGCCTTCATTTCTTCATCTGCATATGGATGATACCAAGTGTACTTACTGCTTAATAAAAGCTCAATAGCACCATGGCAGCAAGGGTGAATTCACATACATTGTTCTTACACGTACAAAAACAACAAAGCATAGCTCCTTTCCTCTCTAACTGGTCTGTCTTCGCTAAAGAGCACCCTCCCTCCATCACCTCTGCCCAAGTTGGCCAGCCTAGGGGCTAAGGGCAATTTCAGTCCCACCAGATGAATTTCCTTCAATTCTATAAAGAAAACCATTCCTTTAGGTAAATTCTTTGTCTCTGTTGGATAAAGTGCTCAGTTTTTCAGATTTCTGCTTTTCCCCCTCTTTCTTTCCAAGATGGCATCTGAAGGTGAAACTTAGGTGATCCCATGGTGGCAGAGGGTGGTTGGGGGTCTTTGGTGTCCTCTGGATGCTTGCTGATCTCTGACGTGTCATGGCTGGTCTGGGCTGCTTCCTGCATGGGGATCACTGAGGTGGACTGGTGCTACTCCAGGGTGTTCTGCTGGTGTCTGAGTCTAAAGCCTGTAGCTGATGTAACTCATGGACCATCTCCATTCTTGTTGACTTAGTCCTGCCTTCTTGGCACTGCACAGGTCCGGCGGGACTGCTCTAGTTTCTCTTGCAGGCAGTCTACCCTGCGGTGTGGACCACAGGCAGTGGTGTGTTGCAAAAACAATTAGCAGTTAGTCTTGGGTGGGAGGAGCCCTGAGTGGTAGTATTTGCAGACTTCTATAGTTTAAATACCTTGGCATATCAAGCTACTAAATGATGTCGACGAATGCGGAGTTGGGGAGAGACCTGCCATACAGATACAACAGTAATAGTAAATAGTAAATAATCTCAAGAGCAAGATAATAGTAAGATGCAGCAAAATAACTATGGAGTGATCGTTTTGAATATTGCATTACCTTTATGTTTAATAGTACCTATTTAATTGTAAGGTTGAACAATTTAATTTTTAATAACCTCTGTGTTCAGCAACTGATTTGAAATTTCTGACAATGCAACAGTGAGCTCTCTGCCCAGTGAGCCAGCACTGGTCCACCACTGGCGGGTTACCTCATCTGCTTCGTCAAGAGAGCTGCCAACAAGCTCCCAGTCAAGCCTTCAACTGAGTTCCATACTCCCTTTCTGGGGCAGCTTGGGAGAGCTAAATTTAGGCCCACCCTCTGCTATCCACACGCTGATGCTGAAGTAACCGATGACACAATATCTTCCCGAACACTAAAAAGGAAGCAGGGTAGAAGCTCCTCTGCCCATGGCATTAAACTTGACCCACATAACTCACTTCCCTGTGGCAGAATCAGTCAGACAAGCCGACTGTCAAATTCCCCTAGACTCTTGAAGCAAATCCACGCAATGGCCAATTCCCAGAAACTCACTTGACCAAATGAGAAATTCAACAAATTTAGTTTTATTTTGTTTTAATGGACTAGTTTTCCAAATAGAAGTTTAAGGAAGAACGCTAAAACCTGGTCTCCTGCCATAGCTTGAGGTAGGAGGCTAAGAGAGGTGGCTGTACTGTGTCTGTCCCGGAGCCCACCCTAACAACTCTTTCCTGCTGCTCATCTCCTAGGCCCTCTTTCTTTGCTCTAGGTCACCCTTCCTTTTTCCAAAGTCTTAGTCACTTCCTTCTCCCCTTTGCAGATTCCACAGCCCAACCTCTTCTTAGGAGCTCTCAGGGAGCATGAAGGAGAATGCCACTGCTCTAGCTTTCCATTGGATGGCTGCTCCAACAGAACAAACTAAAACAGAGATTGGCAAAACGAATGAGGCCACGGGAGCTCTGGAGAGGGAAGTCAGTACAAAGCGTTCCTCACAGCACTGGTCTGTTTATATCATGATCTCACAGACTCTTCTTAACCACTCAGGCATTTTTAAACGTTGGGGTCAAGCATCAGGGCTTACAGGTATTGAGAAACCACTGCAGGCTTCAGTAGAGGACCGACAAGATTTGATCTGCTTTAGAAACTCAACTACAGTAGCAACATCTGAAAAGAACCAAAAGGTGGAATTTGTAAGCAGGGAACTTGTTTAAGGGTTCCTTAGAAGCCAGGCGAAAGGTGATAGCCTGAAGTCCAGTCATGGAAGTGATAGAAGAGCCCTTTCCTGGGTACCCTGACTTGATGGGCACTCCACCCCCCTTTTATTTTCTCTCACTGCGCCCTATTTGTTTCCTTCCTAGGAAATTTGTAATGTTATATTTACTGTTCACTTATCATCTCCTCCTCCACTAGATTTTAAGCTCTGTGGAGCCAGGCCTGCCTCATGCCCCAAAGTATTCTTCACCGGTGCAGTGTTGGGTTCCTGGTAGGTGCTCCACAAATGTCTGTGGAGGAAGGAATGCCACTGAGAAGAAAGGAAGGTTGGTGGGGGAAGCTTAGCTATGTTTTCAGGTAAGGGAAAGGTGCTCTTGGAGAAGGAGGAGTAGAAAACAGAGATGAGAGAGATGACACAGATTCCAGAAAAACAGGACAAGAAGTGAAAGTAGAGGCATTAGCTTTGCCTGAGAGGAGGGGTAGGCTTCTGACATGGGAGGAAAGGAAGAATGGGTGAGTATTGGTTGGATTTATGAGAGCAGTGGTCTGTGTTTCCTGGAGAAATAGTAGGCATGATTACTAGCTGTGTGTGAGAGAGAGAGAAAGAGAGAGAGAGAGAGAAGAGGAAGAAGAAGAGGAAGAGAAAGGAGGAGGAGGAAGAGAAAGGAGAGGGCAAAAAGAGGAGAGGAGGAGAAAGAGGAAAGGGGATTGAGAGTTTCAGGAGGCAATGAGAAGTTTTAACAGAATGTTTCAACGAAAAGAATAATGCAATGGCCAAAAATGCCTAAAATGATTTCTGAGGGAGGATCCCACGGAGAAATAATGTGACCGAATTAGCCTTGCCCCAAGTCTCCTACGTGGGAGGCAGGGCAGTAGAACGGGGAGACGGAAGGGTTGGCTGTGGTAGGGATCTGCAGGATGCCATCTCTCTTCCTAGTTGATCTTGTGTCTAGCTCCAACAAAGGGAAACATTTCGTGACTCCTGGGATGGGTTCAGATGAATCATTCATCTCTCCAGATATTAAAAGTTTTGAATGTGTGAGATAGGACACGGACATCAGAAAGAGGCTCTCAGCAGTCTGCTTCTCTGGAGAAGGCCTCACCCAGGGGCTGGAGCCTGCCTTGTCCTGCTGTATCCTAGATCTGTGGGTTAACTCGCCTGCCGTTGGCTATAACTTCCTCTGGCAGGAAGGCAGCTTTTATCTTAGAAATCTTACTGATATCCAAACATCCCTTGCCTTTAGGTGAGCGCCTCCTAAAAGAGAAAGTACATCTGTTTAGACTTTGATAGACCTGGGTTTGATTCCGGGCTCTCACGCATGAAGCTCTGTGATCTTGAATAAATTGCCTACCTTTTCAAGCCTCCATTGTTCAGAGGAAAAAAGGGGAAGTCACTGGAAAGGCAGTAGGTTGAAATAACGTAATGTAAATAATCCAGCCGAATGGACAGGCACAAGGTAGACCCTCAATAAATATTTTGTCACCTCTCTCCATCCTCTCCTTTTTTTATTCCCTCTTTCCCTTACATTTTAGTTACCAGTTTTCTGTACCCGAATCCTCACAGCAGGAATGACATCTTAGTCATTAATAAGAACTCTTATCTTTATTAGAGTAATGTTTGCACTTGCTGGCTAAAAATCTCAAATAATACCAAAGAACAACAGCCTTATCCCTCCCTACCCTGAGTCTCATCCCCTAGAGAAAAGTGTATCTGATTCTGTTATAACAGTTTTGGATTTTAATTATTTTGGTATCATCTCAATTTGTCTGAAAGTATGTTTATACTGGTATTTCCTGATTTGTAAGTTTTAAAGATTATTTGTGTTCCTATATAAAGGGAAAAGATTTAGTGTACTTACACTACCATCCCATCTCTGCTTCCCAAACAATTGTGCCTCTTTTTAATTCCTCTATTGGTTAACTTCATAAGTTTAATGAGTAAATAAATATTTTAATTTTTTTCTATCCATTGTATGTACCATCTCTTAATTTTCTGCTCTGAAAGATTGGGCCATTATCATACATACTCTTCTCTTTAGCTCTCCTCACTCCTTTTACTTTCTAACTGTTGTCACCCATATCTTTTATATGATTAAGGTTGATAACATTTGCTTTCTCTTTTGGGATTGTAATTAAGTCTCTGTGCTTTGTTGATCGATTTTAAAGAATAAAGGCCAGTAAATAGTGCTTGCATTGTGACAATTATGTGAATATTTTTCATGGTCTATTTAAATATATTTGCTTTCATGTTTAGATTTTTTTTTTTTTTTTTTTGCTTTTCCTAGGGTTTCTAACTGCCTTTCTTTTACTTTTACTGTCTGCTTTTTACCAATACATGGATTTCTCTTTTCTTGAATATTTCCTCCTGGAATCCTCCTGTTCCAACATGGGCTAGTTGCTATCTAGAATGGCTGTAAACCTGTTGTCCCAAGATTTTCATTCATTACTTCCCAAGTTGAATCTACCCTGTCCAAGATCTACTGACTTCGTCCTTTTTGGCTGATTAATTCATTTTATAGAACATATCCAAAAGTTAATATCTAAGAAAGGGTACATGTGAGATAAACTTTCAAAGTTGCTCTTATATTTATTAGTAGTTTGGTTAGGTTAAAAATTCTAGGATTAAAAATTTTACTTGAGGATTTTTTTTCTAGTGTTCAGTGAAATTGTTATCAATCAAATTATCTTTTCATTATAAGTAAACTATTTTATTTATCTATCTCTTCATGGAAGCTTGTAGAATCTTACCTTTTAACTTTCATGTTCTGATATTTTAAAATTATGTAAATGAATCTAAGTTTTATTTCCCTTCATATAGTATGCTACATACATAATGGGCCTTTTCAATCTGAAGTCTCACTGGTACTGGAAAATTTTCTTCTATTTTCAGTGTGATAATTATTAACTCTATTTTCTCTTCCCTCTTTCTGAAACACCATTTGTTGAACACTGGACATTATGTCTAGAACTTCTCAGGGCTCTTATTATTTTTCTCTCATGTTTTCTATCTCTGTATTTTTTTTTATTTTTTGAAATGCTTTATTACTTAATCTTGCAATTTGAAAAATACTTTAATAGACTTTTAATTTTAAAATAATTTTAGAATAATGGAAAAATTAAAAATATTATATAAAAAGTACATGGGCTCTGCACGTCGTTTCCCCTATTAAACATTTTACGTTAATATGGCACATTTATTATAATTAATGAAGTTATATTGGTATATTCATAATAAGTAAAGTCCATATTTTTTTTTTCAGATCTCCTTGGTCTTTCTTTATCTGATGTCATTTTTCTGTTTTAGGATCCCATCTGGATATCACATTCTATTTAGCAGTCATGTCTCCTTAGGGTCCTCTTGGCTGGGAAAGCTTCTTAAACTTTTCTTGTTTTCTTGTTTTTGATGTTCTCAACAGTGTTGAAGAGTACTTATCAAGTATTTTGTAGAATGTCCCTCAGCTGGGATTTATCTGATGTTTTTCTCATGATTAGATTGGGGTTATGGGTTTCTGGGAAGAGGCACAGAACTAAAGTGCCACTTTCATGACATCATATCAAGGGTATATACTATTAACATGACATCACTTTTAGTGTTAACTTTGTTCATTTGAGATAGTATTTCTTATGTTTATGTAGTGTAAAGTTACTATTTTATTCCTTCTCTATACTGTACTCTTTCAAAAGGTGTCAGTATGCACAGCTCACACTTAATTGGAGTTATGCTCCATCTCATTGAGGGTAGAGTAGCTACATAAATTATTTGGAATTTTTCTGCATTGGAGATTCTCTTCTCTCTTATTTATTTATTCAGTTATTTATTTATAACAGTATGAACTCGAATACTTATTTTATACTTTGGGCTAGAAGCAAATACTTCTTTATTTTATTGCTCAGATTGTTCTGGCTTTGGCTATTCAGAGGTTTTGGTTGACTCCTTTGTTTACCTCCAATATTGTACATATGTGCATATATATGTATTTATTATTTTTGAGCATTTCCTTACTTTCCATCACTGTAAGATGTTTCTGGTTTACTTTGTATATTTCTCATCCCAACCCTAGAATTAGACATTTCTCCAAGGATACCCGATTCCTTTTACTGGAGAATGGTATTGGGAACCAAAATCTGTGTGTTGCTACTGGAATATTATTGCTTTTGGCTCTCTTAGCTGGCATAGCAAGGAAATGTGTGTATACCAACTCCTATATATACATGCATCTATAAATATTTCTATAAGTAACATCTGCATGTATATTAACCCAAACATGAGTTCATGCTGATGTCTCCAACTCTAATCCATTACCAGGTGGATCATTCTAGCCTCTTTCCTTCATTTTTCTGTAAATTCCCACTCCAACAGTGAGAAAACTGGCGCCTCAAATCCCCCATCCACCTACCGGGTTGTTCAGTTCCAGTATATATGTATCACAGTATCATGATTGTTAGCGGGCACCCTAAGGGAAACAATTTTATCAACTAGTGTTCAGTGCTATGTGTAGTTCCTTTTGCCTTTAGTCTTACAGACTCCATTTGTTTGCAGTGCTGCTAAGGTCAGCATCTTTGCTCCTCATTTCCCTTGGACGAGATTGTTTCTATATATTTAGAATACAGTTAGATTGTTCTGTCACATTCTGCATTTATTCTGGGACCTCTTGGCCTCAAAATGTTCTTGAAGATTTCCTTATCATTTCTTTTCAAAACTTCTATTGACTTTTTCCCCACTACTATCAAATTTTATTTTCCAGAAGTTCTTTTTGCCCTCAGAATTGTTATTTACTATTTATTTATTTATTTATTTATTTATTTATTTATTTATGAGACAGCATGTGCACAGAGATGCATCCGCGGTTCACATGAATTGGGGGAGGGGAAGAGGGAGAGAATTTCAAGCAGACTCCCCGCTGAGTGCAGAACCCAATGCTGAGCTCACTCTCAATCTCATGACTTACAAGATCATGACCTGAGCTGAAATCAGGAGTCATTCAACTGACTGAGCCACCTAGGTGCCCCAGAATTCTTTTTTATATCATCTTATTCTTTTTTCATTGTTGCTAGTTAGCTGGTAGCAGTCTGCATCTATGAAAATCCTCTCTCTGGGGACATAAATGAGACTTTTTTGAAATTCTCTTCACTTGGCATGTTTTCTGCAAGGCTTTCATTCTGTTCATTTTCATTTCTGTGTTCCATACTATTTTTTTTCCCCTCTGATTCCTGGTAATCTTTGCTTGACTGCTCCTGATTCAGAGTGGGGGAATCTGATTTCCTGATTGGAATCTCTGGAATCTCTGAGGGCATGAGTGGGTCCTGTGAATACTTAGTTTCCCTGTAATTTGTCTGGACTCTTGTTGGAGGGACCCATGAAACTCATGTTAAATCTTTTCACTTGGTTGATATGTAGAGAAGTATCATCCAATATTCTCCCTGAAGTGTAAGGCCTATCATCTAGCAAGCTGGTAGCCAGGTAGTTATTCATTTAATCTGTGCATTTTCACAAAACCACTCACATCCTCAATTATGCTTGGCTTTCTCCAGAGCAGAGACTCTGTTTTAACCTTTCTGATCTTCTTGTTGGTGGGCAAGGAGAATAGCTCAGATCCATGGAATAACCAAAAGAATCTAGAGAGAGATATATATTGATTCATTACAGCCTCCAACCAATCTTTCTTCTTTTGGTTATTTACTTCCCCTAATGCCCACGTCCAGAGGTATCTGATGCTGCTAATTTCTGAGACTTATGTTTTTTTTTTTTGAAATGGAGATTGGGTCAGTTTTTAGCTGTTCTCATTGCTGGTTAGTTTTGGCCTTCTTGGGCCTACATGGCCCTTTGGTTAACACTCATCTGTCTGCTTTCCTGACTTTCTAAAATTGTGCTGTTGTATCATCTCCATTTATCCTTGGATATATACCTTTAAAAACTATCATCTATCTATCTATCTATCTATCTATCTATCTATCTATCTATTATCTATCTATCTATCTATCTATCTATCTATCTATCTATCCATCCCTTTCTTTACTTGATTTTACAGGGGTTTCTAGTGAGAGCAAAGTTAGATTCTTGTGTTCAATTCACTGTACATCTTTTCCCAAATCCAGTTGATAACTTTCTCTCCCCTTGATATGGTGCATTCTGGATACTAACTACTTGACAGAGATTAGCAAAATTAAAATATATACAACCTGGAAAATCTCCATTGCCTTGTGCTCTTTAGTTGATTGAACTCTAATACTAAAAATATACACCATGCTTCAAATGTATTTATCTTTGTAGTGACTTTCTGCTTTCCCAACTAGTTTCAGAACAAAGAGAATCTTTATGATTAGTTCCTTTGGTGTCACATCTAAACAAGCCTCCAGGGAAGAGCAGTCCAACAAATTTATTATGGCTTGTAAATCAACAATATTAAAACTGGTATTAGCTTTTAACACTTAAAGTGTTGGGGGAATGGAATTCATCAGGGGTCCCTGCTTTCTCAATATAGTCTTCAGTTAAAATTGATGAAGATATAAATAATTCTTTATCAATGAATACTCGTTCATGCAGCATTCGTCTTCCATTCCAAACACACTTGGCTGAATATTGATTATGTGGTTGAACATACTTAGACAACTGCTTTTGCTTTGGGTTATGATGACTTACATTGATTTAAAACCGCCTCTTATAAAATGTAGCTTTCTACATTATTTCAATATAATTTGTTCATGTGTTAACATGATGCTGGACACTCTGAGAACTGGGTTTTAGTCCTAGCTGTACTACCACTTCCAAACTATCAGAGTCTTGCTTAGTCCTCTCAGCTTCCTCATTGCTCTGACTTTCCATTTACAAAACCAAATTGGTACCACTTCTCCTGGCTGATCAATAATGGGCACAATACCAACCCTTGCTGAAGTGAGGATAAAATGAGTTAATGATGAAAAAATTCCACTAGACCTCTTTAGTTGTACAAAGGAATACTATTTTAAAATTTTGAACACTATGTTAAAGCAAAACCCAACAAACTAAAATATTTAGTGAGGGTAATGTACTTTTAAAAAGTGGCAGAGATAAGAACTCCTGAGTCCTTTGCCTGTTGAGTAGTTTATGCACTAGAGGCAACATAGAGATTAGATATTTGGGTCACACTAGCTCTCCTTCTACATAGTCTGGCTTTGGTTTTACTTTCCTCTGAAGAACATGGAACAGCTGAGATCTTAACTCATTGTAAGCTCTAATCTTTCAAAGGTCCCTCTATTTTACTTGGCTTCTCTCCTGACCCTGAAGTTAAATGTAAGTTCCAGGATCTCACTGCTCCTCTTATAAAATTATTTTGTAAAAACAATAAGTAAGATCAAGTTTGGGAGGTTGTCTACGTTTGTCTGCCTAAGCATTCAAAATCTCATTGATGCCAGCATTTTTTCCCTCTATAATGTCGAGGGCTCTCGGTCGTCTTAGCAAATGTCATTCACTGCTTTTCAGGAGAAAACCCAAGTCTGTGTTTCACTTGTCTTCTCTGGACTTGAATTTCTGACACTGAAAAGCTTTCACACATACCATCAGTGACAGTCAACTGGAAGACAGACAGACACAAAGCCATTCTCAAGGATTTCTTCCTTTATTTCCAAAATATCTTTTGACCACTGGAAAGGGTGTTGATCCTTCCCTTTTGTTTCTTTTAGTATGTTCACAGTGACACAGAAAAGGAGAGAGAGCATTGCACACAGGGAGCTTTCTTTTTTTCTTTCACATGAAAGACCTCATTGTTCCACCTCCACAGTTGACTGCAGGCCCTGGAGAAAGTAGCAAAAGATCAAGAAAGACAGAAGAATGATTACTGACGTATTTTCAGAGTGGTAGGCTCTGACTAAATAGAAATACACTGATTTGTGAAAGAGGATCCTTGTTATATTTTAACAGTCTAATGGGGCTTGCTTTATCATTAGCGACTTTTGTACTGCTTGTACTTGATTTAATCAGGAATGGAGTCTTTGAGCTGACTTTACAAACCCACAACACAATAGTTAGTTGTCAGCTGTGATTAGATTTAATTAGAGTAAGTGGAAAATGTATCAGTACTTTTTCACCTTTTTCCCTACCTGATCCCTTTTTTATTTTTGGAACTCGCCTTGGCCTTTCCCTCTTTTCTTACTTTTCAGTTCTGGAGAATGCAAATATAAATATGTACCTATATACTCAGTTGTTTGGTTTTTGTATTCTTAGATAGGCACACGTACTCTGTGGTACTGGCTGCGTTTGTGTAGCTGTGCATTAACAAGATTACCCAAATTAGGAATTTTCAACACATAATTATGACCACTGCTGCAAGCTTTAGTTGGAAGAAAAAAACTAGGTATGATGGAGCAGCTCATGGTGGTGGTGGTGGTGGTGGTGGTGATAGTGGTAATGTAGTGCTTAGGGAAAGCTATTCATGGATTAGATTCATTAGTGTACTTTTAGTCATCCTTTTCAGTACAATAATTTATTAATTTAAATAAAACTAGTGTCATCTTAAAAGTCTGCAATTACACTCCTAGTAAAAATCCAAATTCAATGGTAAAAGTCCAATTAAAGAAATTTTCTATTTCTAGAAATTTCTCAGAAGTTTCTGAATTGAGTAATTGATTTTTCTAGGAGTGAGAAAGAACACAGGATACAGAAGAGTTGCAGGAGGAAAACAGATCCCATGTTCAGTTTTCCTCAAGTGGAATTTGAAATGTCCAAAGGCTTTTGGATAGAGCCCGTTCAAGGAGGCCGTTCAAGGAGGCTTGACATGGTTCTCATTTGCCAGGGAGAAGTGTGCTGGATGCACGGATCTGGGAGTTCCTAGGGCATAATAGTCAAGACACTCTCAGGAATGAAATCATTGAAGAGAGTGGGTGACAAGGAAGAACCCTGGGCCAAGTCTGAAACTGTGGGGAATGCCAAGATTTAATGACAAAATGAAAGAAATATATCTGTAAGGGAACAGAGAAAGTCAGAGAGGTCTGAAAAGAACCAGTGGAGGGGATCCCTGGGTGGCTCAGCAGTTTAGCTCCTGCCTTTGGCCCAGGGCGTGATCCTGGAGTCCCGGGATCAAGTCCCACGTCGGGCTCCTGGCATGGAACCTGCTTCTCCCTCCTCCTGTGTCTCTGCCTCTCTCTCTCTCTCTCTCTCTCTCTCTCTCACTGTCTATCATAAATAAATCTTTAAAAAAAAAAAAAGAACCTGTGGAGTCTAGTATCACGGAAACTTTGGAGTAAATTAGAACAACTACCCAGGTGACTCCCAAGTCAGTGCCGGTCTGATCCTACCTAGGCAGGTGAGGATTCCCAGCAAGAGGGGAGGACCAGTACTCCCCCACAGGTGACTGTAAGCATCCACCATTTCTCTTTGGGGGAAGTAACCATGAGGCTTAGCACTAAACAGCTGGTTATTACTGGAAGGTTGGGGCCGAGTCTGAAGGTGGAGTTTGTAAGGATACACAGTTATTTATGCCAAATCGATTCCTTATAGATGTTTTTCTAACAGAAAGAAAATACATTTTAAAAATATGAGAATATGGAATCTGGTTCTAATTCCCGAGTTCCTTTTTTTAGACTTTTATTATATTATATTTGACCCATTTTTATAAATATACATGAGCACGCATCGTACAAGCCTTGTAACTTTCTGCAAAGTAAATAACTACAATTTCTGATACATTTCTATGGTTAGATATTTTTTTATGGTATTATACGAGAACCATTTACCAATGACCCTAGGCATCTTGGCAAAATATTTGGAAAAGTCAGCTGCACGGTTGGTTTCTTGTTTATTTATCCAGTCTTTCTAGTATTTCAGCCTTTTCTCTCATTTCAAGTTATTTTCTAGTTGCTGACCAATGTTCAAATGTGAGTTGCTGTGAATTCATTGGGATGAAAAAGTCGGTTCTCAAT
The DNA here is from genome assembly GCF_905146905.1 of Nyctereutes procyonoides. Lineage (NCBI taxonomy): Eukaryota > Metazoa > Chordata > Mammalia > Carnivora > Canidae > Nyctereutes > Nyctereutes procyonoides. The sequence goes on along the minus strand of NW_026575146.1, from coordinate 51,824,247 downwards.
TTCCATGTTTGGAAGAGACAAAAACTAATACTATGTTTGACATTGAAATCTCAAAAAAAAAATGTATGCCATTGGCAATGAAAATTCACACACACAAAAAAGACTAGTCTATTTTTAATTGCAAACCTCAAGGTAGAATATTTCTAATATTTGTGATAATAAAAATATTAGTCTCAGGTGAGAGAATTTTTTCTTTGCATATTATTTGAAAAACAGAGGACTAGAGAAAAGAAGAAATTCAGCCATTTGAGCAACTTTCTCAAGTAGTGACAAAATGAAACATTTAATGTGGGAAGGGACACTGAACAGAAATATCAAATCTGTTCTGCTTCCTGCTAACAAAGTGGTTTTGGGAAGATATTCCCAAGGTCTGGATTTTCTCAGCTGTTAAATTATTGGATTATGCTAGCTACTTTTTCTCAATGCTTTTTACAGTTTCTATGTTCTCCAATTCCCAATAAGATTTTATTACCAGACATCGATAAGCTACACCGTAGATGCTCAGTTTATCAATGTCCGTTTAGTAACCATGCTCTCCATTCCCTCGGTACAAAATGCTGGAAGATGCCCATCGCAGGGTACTGGAAGCCAAAAGGACTGTTCTAGCGCATCCATGCATATCTGCCCCCATCAGAATTTTATGTGCACCAAGAGTCAGCTAAATTTGTTTCCAAATCTGTTTATGCCAGTTGTGTTTGTTCTTTAAATTACATAATTTATCACATAGTATGAAAAACAAAGAAATATGAGTGAGAAAAGAAAGAGAGCTCTTTCCATGAGAACTAAAACAAATGCTCTGGATAGAATCTATGGGGTGGGGGCAGGGAGGGCAGGGGGGAGTTGTGTAATATAATAAGACGTTATAGAATATTAGAAAATGCTCATAAATATCTAGAGAAGTCGATTTTCATGTTTCTTTGCAGCTGGATTTATTTTTAAATTTCATCTGAAAGAAGCTGAAACTGGAGATTAAAGTTGATGCTTTATGCAAGAAAGTAACAGCACTCCAATCAGACTGTAAGACAATGTTACACAACAGAAGACTGATGAATGGACAAGGAAATGATTGAAGCAAAATTATTTAGGTATGCATGTATAATTTCTTATCTTTCCTCACTTTAACTTTCATTTCATTTCATTTTTTAAAAAAATTTTTTATTAACCCAGTGACTACCAGTCTGGACTGTGTCCAATTAGACAACATTTACTCCTGTCATGTTGAGGTCAGGACCAGGTTCAAATTTCCAAGTTTCCTTTGTTCTCTCAATATTAACAGAATATATTGAATTAATGAATAATGTGAATAAGAGCCAGCAGAGCACTTTTCTTTTCCAGGCTTTTGAGATATATTTATCTCAAAGCTAATTATGTATTATAGGGTAGTTGAACCATTTTCTGGGATTGAAGTCTGCCTCCTGTTCTTACTAAGTATTTAATATCTTCAAGGCATATTTTCTACCACTGAGACATTACAATACACACTAGCTCACTGGGTTGAGACGATGAACTAATCATATCCATACAGCACAGCACCCGGCATATAGTAGAAAACTAAAGATATGACATTTATTACCCTTAAAGTAGATTTCAAGTGCTTCTAATTACCAATTGATTTTTAATGTAGTAATGAGCTCTAGAAGTTGTTGAATGAAAAAGATTCAACCTTGTGCAACTTTTCAGGGGGATGCTGAAGCAAATTTGAGAGAACAGTAGGATGGCTGGGACCATGTAATTAGATTGCATGGTGGCCAGAGGTCAAAACCGAGTAGCAAGTCAGAACCTTCAGTTAAGGGTCAGTGATCAAGCCCAAGAGGGGATTAGCATGGGCAGCAGCTGCTCCCGAGTGAAATGTTCCCTCTGTGTAAAGCGCGGTTGCCAGAGGTAATGAACTATGCCCCATGATCACTGCAGGTATGAGCTACGCTTCCTCTCCTATAGTTTACTCTTAACACAGCAGCTAGGGTGAGCCTGTTAAAGCCTAAATGAGATCATGTCATTCCTGTGCTCAAAACCATGCAAAGCTGCTCATTTCCCTAGGAGCAAAGGCCAAAGTTCTTATAATAAATGGGCTGCAAGGCTCTACAGTGATTGGGGTCCCTATCAATTATCTCTTTGCTTTCACTGTCCTCCAGCTCCATGGCTTCTTTGCCATTTTTTTTTTTTTTTTTTTTTTTTTAGAAGTCGGGCAGTCTCCTGTCCTAAGATCTCGTTCTCTCTTCGAAGACTGCTCTATCACCATGGCTGCTAGCCCTCATTGCCTTCATGTCTTTGTTGAGGTTTTTCTTTCCCAGGGAAGCTGACCTTGACCACCCCTCACATCCCACCCTCTCCTTTACCCTGCTTACATCCCCTTTTATATCCTACTTTTACTCAGTCATCACTTCTGGTTTTTCTTGCTTTTCTGTGCTAGAATACAAGTTCTACCAGGGAGGTTCTTTATCTATAGCTTTGTTCATTTCTGTACCCAGTGCCTAGAACAGTTCCTGGCATACTGTTGAAGCTCATTAAATATTGATTGAATGAATGAAGGAATGAATGGAAGAACCAGGACTGGCCAGAAAGTAATCCACAGTATTCTCTGCCCAAGGGCAAAGCAAATGGCCAAACAACCAATATCTGGGGATTTATTGAGGTGAGCAATGATCTCTTTAGACTGGAAAGGCTCTCTGTCTTCAGCTACAGTTTGCTAATCTCCTTTTTCCCTGAGTCCCACTGCTTTCTTGATTTTATTGCCTTGAATTCAGGTTTATTCAGGCAAAAAGAGTCAGAGAACTATGGCCAAGACCCAGATGATCCAGATAATAAACAGGTCTTTGCTTCAGTTTTGTGACATGAGAGCAAATAGCCATTAAGGCCTTTTTTTCCTCTTTCCTTCATTACTTGTCTCTAGTTTGGTTTAATGATTACCTGATGATTCAGCAGTTATGACTTTTTGTTGTTGTTGTTAACTCTTTACAGTTTCTGACCCTCTCATACTACATCCATATTTGGTATTGAAGACTTATAAAGTCCCTTTCTTGCCTTCTCACTTAATTGTTGTTTAAATGCTTCCACTTTCCAATGCCTTTCATGAAGAAAGGCACTAAGGGGGAAGAAGGAAGCCCCTGCCCCTCCCAAAGCTGAAGCCAAAGCAGAGGTTTTGAAAGCCAAGAGAACGGTGTGCTGAAAGGCGTCCACAGTCACAAAAAGTAAAAAAAAAAAAAAGAAGATCCACACATCACCTGCATTCCAAAGACCCAAGACATACTGCATCTTTCAAGGCAGCCCAAATATCATCTAAAGAGCACCCCCAGGAGAAATAAGCCTGACCACTATGCCATCATCAGTTTCCCCCTGACTGTCAAGTCAGCCATGAAGAAAATAAGAGACAACAACACACTTGTATTCCTTAGATGTCAAGACCAACAAGCACCAGATCAAACAGGCTGTGAAGAAGCCCTAGGACATTGATGTGGCCAAGATCAACAACCCGATCAGGCCTGATGCAGAGAGGAAGACAAACGTTTGACTGGCTTCTGACTCTGATGCTTTGGATATTGCCCACAAAATTGGGATCATCTACGCCGAGTCCAGCGGCTAAATCTAAATATAAATATTTTCACCATAAAAAAAAAACCCCTTAAAACAAAACCCATGCTTCCAGTTTTCATAACTCTCTTTATGCACACAATAATAATCATATCACAATACCAATTATATTGTAATAATAATTATGAAATTATTTAGATCTGCTGAGCCTGTACTAAGTTCTGATTTAGGAGCTACAGATATATTTTCACTGATCTTCACACCAGCCTTGTAAGGGAGTATTTAGACCTTAGTGAATTCACCTTGTGTTCTTTACCATGTATGTTTTCTTCTAACTGGCCATATCACAATCACTGGAAGCACTTGGTGACAGACGGACTCAACTCCTGAAGTCCTATGGACAATTCTATTTTAACCAACATCCAAGGGAAAATTCTGGACACTCAAGTTTGGGAGCCTGGGTAGGTATTGAGGCTGAACATGTCATAAAGGACAGGACACACTGAATTTGAAGTGATGACTGCTATTGTAGCACATGGCAGTTATCACTAGGCAGCTTTTTACTTATTACAATGAAAGTTAACCTTCTTGGCAAGTCACATTCTTCTTTTCCTGCCTCTAGCATTTGAAATCTATACTAAAGATATCTATCTACAAATAAAACCAAACTCCATCTTGGAGATTCTAGCCAGCAGCTACTATTTAAGGAGACCTTTGTTCTTTCGGACCAGATGGTGCTGTCTAGATCTAAGTCAATTTAATTCTATTTAGTAAAGAATCAGGGACCAAATCATTTGGTCAGTGCATCTGGAAATAAACAAACAAACAAAAAATTACAAAGGGTATCAGAAAAAAGTAAACATTTCAATATGCATCAAGAAAATGACTAGCTTTCCTAAATTTTCTCATTTATTCAAGTAAAAGAATATTGCATGTCTCAAAAGTCAGATATGTAAAATTACATAGAATCATATCACCATAGTCAAATCAGAGGATGAATGAAGCAATTGTTGAGATGTGGGGTTGACAGACTGGTCCACAAACCAAATCTTTCCTGCTACCCTTTTTTTTATAAATAAAGTTTTATTGGATAGCAGCCATGCACATTCTTTTACATATTGTTTATGGCTGCTTTCATGCTACAATGAAATGGCAGAATTGAATATTTGCAGCGACACCCACAAATATGGAAAACAAAGCCATAAATACTTACCATCTTGTCCTTTCCAGAAAAAGTTTCTGATCTCTGGTCTAGATTATTTAGAGATTATTTATTTTGGTTCTAAAATATTCAGATTGTTTTATATAGAATTTGAAAGTGGGAAGATAATAGAATCTCAATAAGTATCTATGGAATGAATGAATGATGACATTTTCAGCTGCACTTTCCACAAAAAAGAAATTAACACAGGGACCTGAAGTCACCAGAAGTGTTAGCAATTGTTAAGCTATAACCCCACACCCAGAATTAGCCCATGGATCATAAAGCACACATTTACCTACCCCTTTAGGGAGAGAAGAGACAAGTTCTTTACAAAAAGACATTCATTTCAAAGTGGAGGACATGCTCATTAGGGTGTGAACAAGACCATTCATTGGTGTGTGGAAAAAAAGATTATAATTTATGACTTCAAATTAATATATAGAGAAAAGAAATTAAGCTTCACTAATATTTAATATACAGATTGGCACCAGTCCCTGCACAAATGTACAGACAGGTATTTGAGATTTCTTAAGGGAAGAGTAGCAGTAGTTAATCAGTCCCAAAGGACTGGCTGTCACTATCTCTCTTGCTTGATTTCAGTGTAATCATACACACTGAAGTGTGCATGTACTTGATTAAGTGGATTTAGACATTTCATTATCTACTTCATAAAATGGACGAATGGATAGAAAGATTCCTGCAAAAACATCTGAGATCAAAGATAATAATTCATGCACTGCTTAATAGTGGGGGAAAATGGTAGAGTCAATATTTCTCTTAAAACTATAGAACCAGTTCTTCAACAGCCAAAGAAATAAAAGGTTAATTCATAAATTCTGATGAACTTTGAAATGATCAGAAGATTATACTGAATATGGATTTACTTCCCCTATCACTATAGACCTCATTCTAGTTGAATACTGTGTCAAATTTAAACAAAACTTTTGCATAATTGGTGGCTTGGGTTAAAAAATGAGTGCCATGACTTAGTAGGCAAGATAATTAGGTCCATTTTCTTTTCAAATCCTTCTATAATTGGAAATTAACTTTTTAGCTATGATAGTCATTAAAATCAACTACAGAAATAATGTATATAAAATTGGTTTGAATCACAAATGATAACCAAGATTTAAAAAAATAACCAAATTTATCAAATCACATTGCCTACTTTAGTGATATTAATGACTTTTAAGAGTGAGAACAAAAAGACTTTCTTCTAAATTAATAAATAAAATAAAGTAAAATAAACTATTATTTATGTTATCTTTATCTCATTGTTTTATAATTTATATTTTGTGTATGTTTTATTATGTATATATACAATATGTTAGTACAATAGCATATGCACATGATATTCACATATTTATATATTTAAGTATATGCCTTATGTATATATAATATGTAAAATATACACATGTATATGTAATATACATGTGTTTAAATTTTGTATTATTCATAGGTTCAAGTGATTAAAAAGTTTAGAGGTCCTTGATTTAGACAATGATATATGGGTTCAACCTTCCTATGAGAGTGTATTAGGTTTTATCTCTGCCTGAACTTCCCTTTGACTGAACTTCCCTCATCTGCTGAAGCCTTGGTAGAAGGCCATGAATTATAATAACTCCTCTCCATGCACTTTTGTATGAATATTTATCCCATATTGTTACATACTTGTTTATATATTTTACATTTGTCAACATCAGTGTTGTCTTTCTTTAGTTCTGGCTATTTAAATACTAAAGATATTACTGATTACACTTGCTTTTTATAGTACCTTTCATAGGAAGTTAGCTAACTGACACCCTTGATGCTGTTTGCTTCTGTTCCTGGAGAAATTATTTTATCATTACAGATTGCATTGAATCTTACTGACTGTTATGTAAATAGTGGGTGCCCTTTGCAGTGTTGGTATGTTTGGAAATGGCAGTTTTCCTGGGGTCAAGAGGGTTTTGATACCGACTTTGTTCACTTCATGTCAAAACAATAAATCACTCTCCTTAGGAAAAAATTCTGCCTCAATTACTTAAAGTTCTTTTCTATTTCTTTATTTTTATTTTTATTTTTTTCCTTTTCTATTTCTTGAGATACAAAGAACCCACCTTCATACCACAAATTGTGTTAAATGAGATACCTCTTCTGCCTTTTCGGGCCAAAACAAATCTACAATTTTACATCTCAATAGTTACGTCCATTCAAAATGTTTGTCATCTGGGAGCAACCCTGGTTTCTGAAATAGTACCAGTGACATTGCCAAAGTTCTCCCTAATTCTTCTTCATTAAATTGCAGTTTTTCTTCTATTAATCAAGTTATATTTGCCTGTAGTAGTTCTTTTTTTCCTCTGTCAACCTTAGCCCAACTATGGAAGTTCTGCCTTTTGTGTTCGTTGAAGGAGAAAACCTTAGAACTTGATGTCTACTCCTTCACTGGGCAGAAAGTCTGGTCACTCATTAGCTTCTTGTATGTCAGGAAGCTGGTCTCGAGTGCAAGTCTCACAGCTTCTATGAGGTGCCGCAGATGTCAGAATGCCCCCTCCCCTCCCAACCCAACTTTTATCCCCAGCTGCTTTGTGTTGCCAGTTAGAACTTAAATTCTAACACACTGGCACTTGAGGCATGGATGGAAGCAATTTGTGGGGAAGGCATAAAATAGCAGGCATGCACTTCTCGTGTTTATAGTCTACGATCCTATAAAGGTTTAGTCTTTGAGTGAAACCAATTTTAATTCCATGTATGCTCAGTTTGAATATTTTAGAGAGAAATTCACAATAACCACCTCTGATGTGGACTGAGCTCTAGTCTCATGACTAAAGAACTCTATCTCTTCTTTAAACAGATGGCTACTTGTGGCAGGTCCATAGTGAAAATTAATTACCTGGGAATTTAGAATGGAAAGTAGAGAAAAAATAATTTCCTTTGCAAGTGTATTCGATTTGGAATGGTTTAGGGAATGAGAAATCACTAATTGATATTTTAGCCAAGAGTTTTGTGGGGATAGAGCTGTCACCAACTTTAGCACATGTACAGTACTCATGTGAGTACCCATGCCTGTAAATCCCAGGCAGGAGAGAATAGCTACCACAATGACACATTTTCTATTTATATTTCATGTCTCTAAGTCAGCCATTTATTTATGCTTACAATGTGCCAAGAATGTACTAGGCTCTTTACATAAATAATTTTAGCATTTCTGAATATATCTTTCACCCTTATACATGTGAGGGATTTACCACATTGTCATTAGAAATAGTAGCTTCTAAACAGTGGCATAATGACCCATTCTCCTCATCTGGAGGCAGCAGGTTGGGGAAAACCTGAGAATTTGTTGGAGAAACTAGAATGTAAGCCTAAACCTGGCTTCAGAGCTCATGTTCTAAGCCACTATCACCTGATAGCCCCATCTTTTTGCTCTTTCACTGCCTATTGTGGACTCAGTGTCTCCTTCCTCAGATTCAGATGTCAAACTCATAGTTCACAAGGTGATGATATTAGGAAGTGGGGCCTTGGGAGGTGATTGGGTTATGAAGGTGAAATCCTCATGAATGGGATTCATGCTCTTAGAAAAAAGACCCCCCACTAAGCTCTTGCTATGTGAAGACACAGTGAAAAGTCAGCAATCTGCAATGTGGAGGTGTACCCTCACCAGAGGCTGAATCTCCTAGGGCTTCCAGAACTGTGAGAAAGAAATGCTCATTGTTTGAAACACTTAGTCTATGGTATTTTTGTTATAGCAGCTCAAATGGACTAAGATACTATGTGAAGTATCTACCAAGGCTATTGAGTGAATATGAGTTAAGCTAAATTATAGCCTGTTGAGAGGCCATAAGAAAGAGTTAAATGAATGAAGTCTAGGAATGTCATAGACACATGAATATTTCCTACCAGTTTTCTTTATCTACCTAACAACTTTTGGTAGTACCCCTCCACTCTGATTTGGTCAAGAGACCCAGGAGAGTGAACCAGCTCTCTCCAGGAAGGTATAGGTGTCAAGGAGACTGCTGAGCAGCTGCTTGGGGGTGAAGTTCCAGTAAATGGAGTCAAGTGGAGGTTAGAGACCTGGGAAAGAGGAAAACGAGCTGTTGATTTTCTGGTTCAGTAGAACAGAATTCCACAGACATGTTCCTGATGGGAAGTTGTGTTGGCTGGTGGTATCTCCACTAAAGGATTGGTGTTGGGAGAAGACAGCAACTCCTTCCCATGCATCAAGTCTCAAATCAAATGTTGCCTCCTTTTGGAAACCCTCCAGACTTCCCAGGGCTGAGTAAGAGCCCCACTATGCTATGCTCCTATAGCTCACTTTTAATATCTCATGGTACATTTTACCTCATTTTATTGTAGTAAGTACCAGCCCCAGGGTAGTCAGCTATAGTAGCTTGTTGAGAGCACGGAGAGCCTTTGCATTTATTTGTGTTTATCCTAATTAGATGCTGATTGAACCAAGAATCGATTAAATAAATTCTAATATATTTGTGAAACCTCAAATCTGACCATTTTGGTTTATATAACAGGTATGAAGTACTTCATGGCCTATGATGGGCGTTATGCTTTTCAGATTGAAACACAACTGGCTGTAGGCCCCACCTGCCAGAATTGAGGGAGATCCAGTATCACACTTCTGCATTCCTGCTGTAGATTGAATGTTTGTGAATACCCACTTCCCCTATTCATATGTTGAAATCTAATGACCAATGTATTAACCTTAGGAGGTGGAGCCTTTGAAAGGTGCTTAGATTATAAGGGTGGAGCCCTCATGAATGGGACTAATGCCCTTATAAAAGAGATCCTCTCAAGAGCTCGCTTACCCCTTCCACCATGTGAAGACACAGTGAAAACACTAAATCTGGAAAAGCATCCTCATTAGAGACTGAATATGCTGGCACCTTGATCTTGGACTTCCCAGACTTCAGAATTGTGAGAAACAAATTTCTGTTATTTATCAGCCAGCCAGTTGATACTTTTGTTACAGCAGCCCAAACAGACTAAGACATTTCCCAATCCTTTTTCCTGGATCATCCCCAGGGGCTTAAGCAACAACACATTGTCTGCTAGAATCCCACACTTCAGTGACCAGAGGCCTTGATGAATACCTGTCCACCGCTATCCTTCCTGTCTAGGCTCTGCTAGGACCACCAGTTTTCCACTGTACTTCTGCTTCTGCTGCTTCAGACATTAGCAAAATATGTTTATGCAGTTTCCTGGTGAGCAGTAGGGGGCTTGAGTAAGGGTGGCACCAAAGGATAAGATGCTTGCTCTCGGATCATTCAAAACCCTTTGCACAGACCCCAAGATTGCCAAATGATGCTGACATTATTTTTAAGAGCCTGCAGAGCCATTCTCCCACACAGTCCTTTACCTGACCAAAGCACAGGTAGGCATCTTCCTGTCTTTGAAATAACAATCACTATTGTTTTTTTGAATCTTAGAATCCTCTCAGGATATAGGCTTCTTTCCTGTTTTATCTTCCTAAAATGTGCCTTCTTCTCCTTTCTAAATGGTACCTTCTTTTCCTTCCTACAGTAGTTTAAAGGACCATTAAGGACTTGGGTCTTAGAAACACAGGAATCTGTCCACTGCCCTTTCTTGGAAACAGGGATAAATACTTTTTATTCCATCTGCTTCAAGGATGGGAGACTTTTTCATATAGAATAAAAATTCTAATGCAAGTTAAATTATCACCTGCAGGTTGCTCTGCTATATCAAGGACACATAGAGCATATTTTTGTTAATTCTCTTCTTGCATAGCAAGAGGATTTCATCTTTAGATATGACCTAAAGATAAAAATCTATGTCATAATGTTTTAACCTTTATAATTTATTTTTCAGCTATTGCAAAGAAAATGTCCGGGTAGACAGTCCAGAGAGAAAACATTGCCAAACTCACTGCCACCGGCTTCCCAGAGAGCCAACTGAAGAAGCCAATCTCATAGGGTTCTGTTGAAAACAAGCAGCCTTTTATGGTCCCCGATATCCTCATTCTGATCGTTTGGTAGTAACTTCTCAGGACCAGCGTACAGGGGAGGGAGGTAGAGAAGTCTCCCTGTAGTGTTATACTTGGCTATGATTGCTCCATATCATTTTATGCCTGGTAACTCAATGAGACTGCTTGCTATTATATTAACAAGCATAGCTGCTCATAAAAGCCTATGCATAGTGCTGGAGACTTAGGCCAGGAGAGATTGTTTATTTCAGTTATATACTGTGTCCAGAACTCTTCTGGGGATTATGTAGGTAATAATGTCAGACCAGACCACTAGCCCAATGTTCTTCTCTCTTAGCATAAATCCCCCCACTTTGGGAGAACGTCCTTGGGAGCCTTCCCTGTTCACTGATCTCAGGACTATTAAATAGTGGTACAACTCATTAGGGTTTGGGGTTTGAAGATTTTCTTTTTCTGGAGACCCCTTGGTCTCTAGACATAGGCATTTATTCCCTACTTAGCTTTCTTTGAATTGAATATACACAGACGATATGGGTACCTCCTGAAGCCACAAACATAACCCGACCTGTAATAATACCCTCCCACACTGTTATCTTGCTGTGACATGGTATGATTCAAGTCCTAATCCTATTCCCCTAACACTAAAATTAAGTGGTTTCACTCTATTAAAGGCATCATCCTCCATTGAAACTCATGAGAGTATCTACATGTCACATGGACTAGCCTAACACAAAGCTCCTAATCTGAAATTGAACTAAAAAAAAAAAAAAAAAAAGAACCCATAGCTCATTGAATTTGACCTCATTGAATCAGGAAGTTGGACTTAAAATCTGTCTCTAATGTTCTACGTCCTTTTCCTTTTAACCAGGCTTTTCTGAATTTGACTTGCTATCAGAGAGGTTATTTGCTCATCGAAACCAACCCAGAACAACTTCCTATTTTTTTTAACTTTTGCTTTTTCTTCTTCACACTGTAAGAGTGTGTGCATATGCATGTCCGTGTGTGTGAATAACTTGTTTAAGAAGGAACTCAACGTGAAAATAACACTGGTGTGGGCCTCCACATACCAGAGCCTTGAGGAATTCCAGGACAGCATGTTTAAATAACAACTGAGGCTTCTGAATTCCACCTGGTACAGGTGGTAGCATGAGCAGAGTACATGTGATCAGAACTGAAGAGTAAGAGATTCAGTCTTGGGTTAGGGAGGGAGGAAGAGAGAATATAAACAACCTAGAAACCTGTTTGGATCATGACAGGTGGCTGTTGATTAGGACAGGCATATAACTCACCTGGGTGCCTTAGTGGAAATGTCATGCCTTATTTTAGAACAAAATTAGATTCAGTGACAGGAGATACACTCTAGGGACTAAATAACATTCTAATAACATATTTTAAATGTGCCACTTGCTAACAAGACCAATTTTCAAATTTGCTTTTGACAGAGATTAAAGTAAAAATAAAGGCAGAGAGTAAAATGGCAAATCAGTGAAAAGGAATGTGTAAAAAGCATACGGAGTGTGATGGAGGATGATGTGAGATACTCATCTCCCTCTCCCCCTAAATTCTATGAAATGCTAGTTTATTTTCAAAGACCATTTGAAACTAGCTTTTATAATTTAGTAAGGTGCTAGAAAATCTATAAACACAGAAAGTAGATCAGTGGTTGCCTGGGGCAGGAGATGGGACCAGGGATTGAGTATAAACTGGCATGAGGGATGATTTCAAAGTGGTGAAAAGGTTCTATAACTGAATTGTGGTGATGATGGTTGCACAAGCATATAAGTTTAAAAGAGATCACTGAACTTGTGATGGATGAATTTTATGATATAGAAGTTAAACCTCAGAAAGATTATTTATTTCTTTTTAAATTAACAAGGTGCAGCTTCATGACATTAGATTTGGCAAAGATTTGTTGGATATGACACTGAGAGCATAGGCAACAAAAGAAAAAATAGATACACTGAACTACATTAAAGTGTAAAACTTGGGACACCTGGGTGGCTCCATGGTTGAGCATCTGCCTTCAGCTCAGGACTTGATCTTGAGGTCCTGGGATCAAGTCCCACATCGGGCTCTCTGCATGGAGCCTGCTTCTCCCTCTGCCTATGTCTCTACCTCTCTCTCCATGTCTCTCACTAATAAATAAAATCTTAAAAGAAAATGTAAAACTTCTGTGCATCGAATGACACAACCAGCAGAGTGAAAGATAAGCCTACAGTATGGGAGTAAACATTTTTAAATTTTATATTTAATAAGGGGTTAATATCCAGAATATATAAAGAACTCTTGAAACTCAACAATAAAACAACTTGATTAAAAAATGGGCAAAGGTCTTGAAAAGGAATTCTCCAAAGAAGATATACATATGGCCAATAAGCATATGAAAAGATGCTCAGCATCTCTAATCATCAGGGAAATGCAAAATCAAAACCACAGAGATACCTCCTCCTACCCATTAGAATAGCTACTTTCAAAAACCAGGAAATAACAGGTGCTGGCGTAAATGTGAAAAAAACTGAAACTAGTGTGCATTGTTGGTGGGAATTGAAAATGTTGCACCTGCTTTGGAAATCAGTATGGAGGTTCTTCGAAAAATTAAAAATAAAATCACCACATGACACAGTAATTCCACTTCCGAGTGTATACCCAAAGGAACTGAAAACAAGGACTCGAAGAGATATTTGTATACTCATGTTCACAGCAGCATTATTCACAAGCAACCAAGCGAATACCATCAGATGAATGAATAAACAAAACATGTTCTATACATACATTGGAATATTATTCAGCCTTTAAAAGGAAGGAAATCCTGGCACATACTGCAACACATGTGAACCTCGAGGACATTATGCTAAGAGAAATAAGCCAGTCACAAAAAGGAGTACTATATGATTCCATTTATATGAGGTTCCTAGAATAGTCAAATTTAAGGAGACAGAGAATGGAATGATGGTTGCTAGGGACTAGAGGGGTGAAGGGAATGTGGGGAGGGTCTGGTACAACATTGCCAGGTAAGTTTAAATCTTAAAACATTGAGATTATCCACAGTTAATCCTAACACAGCTACCCAAAGTAATCTCTGAATATTATCATGATCAATCCTATTTCTCCCAGTATGGTCCACTTAAAAACTCCATTCTCATTTTTATGTTTTTATCTTTTTTCCATCCTAGATACAACATCTTCCCTCTCTTTTCTACTCAATGATCTCTTCCCATTCAACTTCCCTCAACCAGGAGACTTTCCGGATTACTGCATACTATGGTCATCCCAGCCTTCTCTGAATATCTGCCTTGACACTGACTGTCTCCTCTGGGCCACACAGTGGAATGTGGGTTCTGTAAATTCTCATCACCAGGCAAGAACAACAAAAGCAAACCCTGGATGGGCCTGGGGTCAGATGCCAAAAGAGTGTTGACAGGAGATCGTGAGTTGAGATGGGTTTGTGGTCAGGGTCAAATAGAGAATTAGCACAATAGAAGACACAAATGTGAATAAAAGAAAGATGAGAATCCAAGTCTATGGAAATGTCTGAGAACCCAACAGGAATATGAATTAGAATAAATCCCAAATATCCTAACTTTCAATAAGATCTCTAGACACAGTGTTGTCTTGACTAGTGAATAATCTCAGGCAACAGAGTGATTTAGGGGAAATGGTACAGGCTGTGCTCCTGAAGGACATGGATCCTAATCCCAGTTCCCCCACTTACTCTATGTGTGATCTTGGACAAGTTACTTGAACTTTCTAAGCCTTGCCATGTTCATTCCTAAAACGGGGATAATAACACAAAAATTATAGGGCTGTTGTGATAATTAGCTAAAATTAAATAATGTAGACAGGGTTCCTGGTAGATGCCCTGTCATGACATCAAATCTTTATTATTATTGAGGTCGATTGCTCTGTATGTTGAATAAAAAACTACCTTCTTGGTGAGGTATAAAGATAATATCGTCACTATACCACTATGTAAATAAAGCACAACATCAATGAATGTCAGCACACATCTTAATTATGTAAGAAATGTTACCTCCCTTTTTTCCTTTTACCTCCCTTTTTTCTTTTCTTTTCTTTTCTTTTCTTTTCTTTTCTTTTCTTTTCTTTTCTTTTCTTTTTTTCTTTTCTTTTCTTTTCTTTCTTTCCTTTCTTCTTTTCTTTTTTCTTTCTTTCTTTCTTCCTTTCTTTCTTCTTTCTTTCTTTCTTTCTTTCTTTCTTTCTTTCTTTCTTTCTTTTTCTTTCTTTCTTTTTCCTTTCTACTTAATTTTAACTCTGATATGGACTGGTGGAAAATTCAATCTCAGCAACTCTTGGGATTCCCCTCTTCTTTCAGTTTTGGGCCAAGAGTCCAGAGTCTTTAGGACAGCCCTCTACTCATTGGCCTCTGTCTATCCTGAGTCCTGCTGAGATATTCACCATGCCCAGGAGTCCTTCAGATCTCTTGCCACATTTGGGCTCCAGAGATCTTTGGTCAACTTGAGAATACTAGAAAGATAAAAGAAAGAAGCCATTAATACTTTGGGTTTGCTTGTTAAACAATAATTATCAAAGGAAAGTCTTGTATGCATTCTGGGCAGAAATGA
The DNA here is from genome assembly GCF_905146905.1 of Nyctereutes procyonoides. NCBI lineage: Eukaryota > Metazoa > Chordata > Mammalia > Carnivora > Canidae > Nyctereutes > Nyctereutes procyonoides. Next base: position 51,809,000 of record NW_026575146.1, on the reverse strand, counting down.
AACTATCTAGAATAAAGCAGAGTGGAGAAGGCCTGAAGAACTAAAGTCATGGAAAAGCCCAAAGTCCTAAGTATTGCAGAGAATTTCTTTTTTATTTGCAACTTGAATTTTCTCTTCCTTTGATAGAAGAAATATGTAGTGTTTGAAGGGTATTTCCAGTTGACTCAGACAAAGAGAACGCACTGTTTGTATGAAGCAGGAGGAACACCATAGATGACTTCTTGTTTTGACCTTACCTTAACTTGGTTACTTAACTCCATTTTTGAGGGCCCAAGTTTCTTCTGTAAAATGAAGGTGTTCTAACTGTAAACTGTGAAAAATATAGTTAAGGGGCACCTGGCTGGCTTAGTCAGTTAACTGTCTGACTCTTGATTTTGGCTCAGGGCATGATCTCAGTGTCCTGGGACACAGCCTCACATGGGGCTCCACGCTCAGCATGTAGTCTGCTTGAGGATTCCCTTTTTCCCTCTCCTTCTGCCCCTCTCTCTGCTCTCTCTCAAATACATAAATAAAATCTAAAACATACCTATATAGTTGAATTCTAAAATTCTCGAGATCATCTGACTGAGAAAAAAATGATTTTGGAGGGTGGGCTTTGCCACAGAGTCACAGCTATCAAAGGGAGGCAATTCAGAGGCAAAGTAACCTTCTCCTCCCAGCAACTGTCCTTGCTCTTGAGCTCCCTCTGTATTATTGCCCGGATGAATTTCTATTCTGATTTATAGTCATTTGCTGGCAAGTCTTACTCCTCGTTTACAACTAGAGTTTAAATCCTTTAGAGAATGGATTCAGCTCTCCAGACATCTCCCTTCGTCTGCCTTCACTCTTCCCTTCCCCCTCAGACAGATTCTCCTTGATCATTGTAAGCACTAACAGGAAATATTCACAAGGGAATGGAAATAACCGACTCTAGGAACTCAAAAATGTCCTCTGAAGGTTATTTATTGACCTCTCCTGGAAAGTTGTTTCTGTTGCCCACAGTCTAACAAACTGAACCTGATTTGCCCTAAAATATTTATTGTAAAATTTTTGTTCTTGTGCTTAACTCTTTATAGGCATTTTCTCTCACAAGTCTGAAAAGTAGATATTCATACCACTTTCCAGATAGAGAAACAAAGGCTCAGAGGGGGTAAGGGGTTTGCCCCAGAGCACTCAGCTACTATGTGGCAGAAGCAAGACAGGATTCCTCAACCTTCAGATTCCAAAACTCACCTCCATATAGTGGAGATACTTTCTAAATTCTTTAAACAGAGCTAGTAGTAATTGCCTCACAATGGAAGAGGTTTATCGGTGTTCACTATGAAGAAGAATGGTAAATTTGGAAAGAAAACTTTCTCCTCACAATTCAGTCCAAACAGGAGGCCTCTGATTTTAAGTATTTTTGTGATATAGAGCACTGGAGTCTAAGTCTTAAATCTGTAATCATGGTGTTCACACAGGTTTGCCAAGAGTTTGCAAACGCCATTACTCTGCTCTTAAGCAACAGAAGATTTCAGTGAGAGAAAAAGGAAAACATTTTCAATACAGAGGTCTAGGAATGAAATGGATTGACCCAATCCCATTAGAACGATTTAGACTGGAAATAATAGCCTTTTGCTTTCAGCTTATTCTGAGTAAGCAACTATTTTCAACGTGCATCCCATAATGACTCCCAATTCTCAGAACACTGAAGACCCTTTCAACAATCTCCACAGGAAAATGAAGGCTACTATTTGTGAGGGGAGGAAAAAGATACCAGCATTGCACATGGACTGTTCAAGTCTCTAACAAACACTCCATGGAATGTCTCTTGCATGTATTTTTCACGCTCAATCCACAATTGAGCACATATTTGAACACGAGGTTCATCTTTTTTCCCCAAAGAACAACTTTCTATAGATATTTGTGTCTAATTAAAAATCAAGACAGAACTTACTTGTCTGTGCTTGAAAGTCATTTTGGCTTAAGAATCCCTTCTTTATCTTGTGGTTCAGTAAGGGCTTTCTTGACTACTGAGGCCTCCTGTTAGCTTGACAGTTTTTATATGATATATAACACGGAAATTTTAATATGAGATATAACACAGAAGTCAGCCCATCCACTCCCCTTCCATTTATACCTTGACAAAAATTCATTGTGGAAGAACACACATCTAGAAGTTTGTCATCATGGACACACCCTCATAATTGTTACTGACTAACTACTTACCTCACACAGGTGACAACACTAACCTCTCTGTGTTATTTCAGGTTCTCTGACTCAAACTCACTGACTAGTAATTATGAAGAATAAAAAAATTTTGAGTGACAGAACATTATCCTTTTTTTTTGGCCTATATATACATGGTTTTATTTACATATAAATAAAATGTATGATTCATGTACATTTATACTTATACAAGTAATTTTTTAGTCTTTATGTAGAATTTTCTTATGGGACTTCATAAGTAAATGAATCAGAATCTCATTTAAAAAATCTATGTACTTATTGTATATATTATTCAGTGGGTTTCAATAAATTATAATAAAATCTTTTTACGGGAAAGTATCTACCCAATAATAAATGAAAGAAGGATAGGACTATTGCACAATTTGTTTCCAAACAAGTTGTTTGGAAACACAAGCTATTTCCAAGGATTGAAGTCTGACCAATTCGACTCTCAAGATCCATCACTTCTGAGGCTCAGACCTGTTTGTGGGTTGGGTGAGTGTGCATGTGTGTGCCCTCGTATGTCTATGTGTGCAAAGTATGACACTAAAAGCCACAGGTCATAAATGGCCGGTTATTATCACAGATGTGTTTTGATTTCTTGGCGTGATGTTTTGCAACTTGATTATTGCAAACATTTACAAATTGGCAAATATCTGAAAGTAGGTTTCTTAAAAATGAGAAAATGTGGAGCACCTTGGTGGCTCAGTTGGTTAAGTGTCTGCCTTAGGCTCAGGTCATGATCCCAGGATCCTGGGATAGAACTGTCCTCTTCCCAGCCCCCTGCCCCCTGCCAAATCTGAGCAGGGAGCCTGCTTCTACCTCTCCCTCTGCTTGTCTCCCCTTGCTTGTGTTCTCTTGCTCACTATGTCAAATAAATAAATAAATAAATAAATAAATAAATAAATAAATAAATAAATAAAATCTTTTAAAAAATGAGAAAATGTGGCAAAATTGGGCCTATAATTTCTGATAGCAAGCATCGGCTGGAGTCGGGGAGAGACTGTGGAAGTCACTGGGGCATCCTTTCCAGCTGTCCCCTCCCCTGCCTTGTTAAACATTACCTACCCTGTCTCTGTGGGTGTTGGGGTCTGAGGCTCTTGCTCTGAAGAAAATTCTCTAGTACTTCTTTTAACATGGTTGGATTAGTCACTGACTTTGTGGATGATGACTCAGAGTGAAGAAGTATTGGAGCAGTCTCGGGCCATCAACGGCCAGGAGAAACTAAAGGACACCTGTTTTGGAGGTCCAACTTCCCAGCTCTTTGGAAAGAGGCTCTCTTTATCCTCATGAGGATAAAGAGCCATTGGAGGAAGTGAGAACACTTTCACAAATCCTTCCAAAGATGGAAAGGAGGAAATTTGCCAAACTTCAATTGTTATTGGAAGTGGCTTGAAATTGTGTAATGGTCCTAAATTTATCTATTGGTTTATTTTGTTGATATTTGCCAGTAAAAAGATGTTACTATAATATATAGAAACCTGAATATGGATACAACAGGACATAGACTTTTAGGTAAAGTTTTCATTTATTTACATAAAGCTGACAGCCTGGATTAGAAACATAGCCTTTGTTTTCTTTCTTACCCTTACCTCTGGCAGGGAAGTTTCTGACTATAAATTTGTCCTCAGAACACACTTGCTTATTAGTCTAAGGATATATATGTGTATAGTGTGTGTAACTAGCTAGTGTGGCTTACATGGGATGGAGCAAGAGTAAGGAGAGATTTGACAATTATCCTGGTAATTACCTTGATAAAAACAGCAGATCTATTTCTGTTCTGTGATGGATATTTTGGTTTTAAATTAGTTCCATTACTACAAGGCCTGAATTAATTAACTAAGGTGATTTGCAAATGGGCAAAAGTCTCCTTCAGGATGAAGCAGGTATTGCCTGCTTATGCCCGTATTGCTAGGTAGCTTGTAGGTTCATTTTGGATTCATTTTGGAAAGGTCAGTTCACGAGGTTCCTTACTGGAGGTGCTTTAGATTTGTAATCAAAGCCACCTCTTCAGAGAACTGGGATCCTGTGCTTGAGCCACTCCTCTGACCCCCAGGAGAGTGTATGCATGGTAGAGAAGGGGATCCAGGCACGCAGTTATGTGTGATTGTGAAGGTGAGCTCACACTGCACAAAATGCTACAAGCGGGGCCATGTCTCTTTAATGAAACTCTTTGGCTCCCCTACTGCCCTCTGCCTAGGTTTGGGTTCTGAATTTCTTGGCAGGCCAGGATGGCTTTTAGGTGCCAGCCCCACTAGCAAATATTGTCGCTCTAATTCTGCCTAAGTTGCAATTCCTGGCCTTAGGTCATGACCCTAAACAGGAAGTGCCTCTGATTTCCTCCAAACATGGTATGTGGATGAGGGGCGGAGTTTAGCACATAAACACCCAGCTGCCAGCTTTTTGTGTTTACAAGGGATCAAGAATAGGACACTTAAGGTCAAGAATATATCCTTTCTTCTTCCTCCAAAGGAGCAAATAGTGTTGTCTTACGCTCTAGGTGAAATGCAGGCTTTAATGCCAGAACTATATTTGGTTTGAAGTTTTTCTTTTAATGCCACCCAAAACTCATTCTATAACTATTATGGGCCTCAAAAAACTGCATGAATAGAAAGTGACTTCAAATTAACTTGCATACACATCTGATCAGTTTTTTGGGGAAAAGTATAAAGCCAAGACACTGGGGAGTGGAGAAGGAGGAGAGTAAACAGCTCTGTGTTTGAGAGGCAACTAAAATTTAACTATAGTGTCTGAGTAGAATGGTAGGAAAACAAAAAACAGAGTTGAAAGGTGTCTCAGAGGTCATGTCCAACCTCTTCCTGAGGATGCATGAATCACTAGCCCACTCTGATCCTTCTCTCTGAACTGTGTCATTTTTTTTTCAGTTTTTTTCTACTTCAGGAAACCACAACTGTTGGCTGATAGAAAAACTATGGTAGTGCCACACAAAGAGAGAACTATTTCTGCCCCCCCGGCAGTGAAGTGTTAACAGTACGTAGTATGTATTAATTAGACCTTGCACTGAAAGAAAATGCTGTTCTTAGTGGACTATCAAGATGTTTTAAAAACAAGACCTATACCTGTGATTTTTGAACTTTCTACTATCAGGTTTCCAGCATATTCAGGGGTAGCAATAATGTTCCTCTGGTGAATAGCCTTGGAACCAGTAAAATGCCTTCTTTACAACATTATCATTTCCATTAATTTGAACAAGTGTTGATCAGTATAAATTATTTATGTGAGCACTGGGTGCCACCTCCCTAGGTGCAAGGCAATCTGTTAAAGATTTGCTATCGAGCCAGTGAATGGGGGTAGGGTGGGGAGAAGTACATTTTATGAGTCATAAAGTTTTAGGAACATTAGTCCTCATGTTCGCATTAGGAAATGAACTCTTGATGAAATGCACTGTAACAAACAAACAAACAAACAAACAAACAAAACCAAAATAAAAACATGAAGACTTAAATTCACTAATGGCATAAGTCAAAATAATGGGAGGGAAAACTCCAAACCTTGGTACAATGCCAAATATCATGATCAAATAGGAGATTAGAAATGATCCTTAAGGCAGAGGAAGACAAACTCTAAGATTGGCTAGCCCATGACTTAATTTGATTTCTAAGAAAATGTGTCTGTTTGTCATAGCTTCTCTGATGGACAGGAGAAAGGGAGAAAAGAAAAGAAGGTGGACAGAGAACCAGAACTCACTGTGCTTTTTCCTAAACTTATTGGTATCACTGAATCTTGTAGTTGTCTGTAGGCAAGGTCTAGCTTCCAGACATAGCCAGATAGTTCCCCTACTGCAAATAATTGGCAAGAAGCACAGTTACTCTAACTGCTCCATATCTGTTAATGCACTTAATGCTTACAGCAGACCTATGAGGTAGGTACCTTCACTAATCCTATTCCACAGCTAAAGGAACTGAGACTCAGTGAAGTTAAGTGCCCTGTGCAAGATCACTGAGCTAGCACATAGAAGAGTCAAGAACAGAAGTGGGCAATGGAGTTCTTGACATGGCACTTTGAGTCATTTTGCTAAATGACTTCTCAAAGATTTAGTTCTGTGTTTTACAAAGTTTATTCTGAAATTCATCTGCATCTGACTTTCCTGGGTTGCTTCTTAGAAGTTTTCTAGGCTAGTACATTGGCATCCTTGAGAGTTGAGCCTAAGGATTTGTATTTAACAACTGTCTTTTGCACACTAAGTTTTGAAGATCACAGAGATCTAGGGAGTGGGGGAGAGAGATGGAGAGAAACTCCTTTTGGCCTTCAAACCCAGAAGGACACACTATTAAACTCTCCATATTGTATGTAAGATCATGTCATTTGTAAATAGAGAGTTTTACCTCTTTTCCAATCTGGATTCATTGTAGATCTTTTTCTTGCTTAATTGTGCTGGCTAGAACTTCTAGTACAATGAACAGTAGAAGTGGCAAGAGTAGACCTCACATCCTTGTCTTGTTCCCAGCTCTCTGGATTTTGAAGGGAAAATTGATGATTTAAGGCCAATGTATTTGAAATTCACTACTGGAGGTTGTAGTTTGGTACCATCCTGTCCTGACTGGATTCTACTGAAAGAAGCTTACATGCCAGAAATATCAAAAGTACTTCTAATTCATTCCCAGAATGGGAGTGTGGTCTTCCCATCAGGTTCCAGGTGGTAGAGCCAAGCACATAGAGATTCTTAGCAAACCCCTAATGAATATGGATGAAGATCTTCAACGATTACCCTCCAAATTCAGGGTAGGGAGTAGATATGTCAGTGATCTCCTTTCTTTCTTTCTTTCTTTCTTTCTTTCTTTCTTTCTTTCTTTTTCTTTCTTTCTTTCTTTCTTTCTTTCTTTCTTTTTTCTTTCTTTCTTTCTCTTTCTTTCTTTCTTTCTTTCTTTCTTTCTTTCTTTCTTTCTTTCTTTCATCTTTCTTTCTGCTGAAGTGAGAAACATTTCCCAGCACACATTTTTTTTTGGTCCCATATCCACTGGCCAGCATTGTCTGGGGAGGTGGAACTTGAACTGTGCATTTTTATAAAGCTCCAAGGCCATTGTAAACTACCCTCTGGTTAAGAAGAGCTGCAATGTAGAAGCCAAGTTTTAGAGATAATCCAATGTCACTGATTCCTGTGAGAGTCCCCATGAACAGTGCTCTCATAGAGGTCAAGAAATAAAGGAGCCATTCTACTTACTATGGCTGCTTAAATTACCTCCAAAGTAAATGGTATAAATCAACTTGCACTGATGATGCTCACAGAATTTTGTTCGTCAGACTTGGAATCACATACTCTGTACTATGATGTCTGAGACCTTGGGTGGACAACTTGAAACCTGGGGGCTGAGAATAGCTAAGATTGATTTACTAACAAATCTGGCAGTTGATAATGTTGCCAACTGAGATCTTAGCTGGGCTGTCAGCTGGAATGCCTCTAAGTGGCTTCTCCATGGATCCTGGGATTACTCACAACAAGATGGCTGAGTTCCAAGGGCAAGAAAGAATTCCAACGAAGCAGAAACTATAGTGTCTTCTCTGACCTAGCCTTAGAAATCATGCCACATCACTTTTGTTACCTTCTACTTATCAGAAGCAAGTCACAAAATTGGATCATATTCAGAGGAGATAAATTAGACTTCATCCTTTGTGAGAAAAGTGTTAAAGAGTTTGCAGATATATTTTAAAACTATTACAGGTACTATGGGAAAAAAGCCCCAATGTAATAATAATAATATCTAATATTATTGAGCACATATGTCAGATCTTCTGCTAAATATTCTATGTAAATTACTCCAGTCCTCCCACAACCCTGTAAGACAGGTAATATAATAATCTGTATATTAAATATAAGAAATATGAGATTGCATAACTTGTCTGAAGCATAACTTGCTAGAAACAAATGATCATGGGATTAAACTCCAGACAGCCTGGCTCCAGAAATATCTTCATATTCAAGACTGTAGACTACACTACAATTGAGGAAACATAGGACCTGGGCCAAAGTACTACTTTGGAGAGGAATCTATTACGCTCCAGGTGTTTTCTATACCTAGAGCCCCATTCTGAGGAAAATGACCACTTGATATTATCTCTCTGGCCAATCTCAGTTGACCAGGCAAGGATATATCCTAATGGCCATCATCGGCAGTACCCCTGAAATCTGGTGGCAGAGCTCTGTAGAATTACTGCAGACTTACTAAGTGAACCCATCAGATCCTACCTTTGGTGGAACTTGAGTGTAAGTCTCTCCAAGAGTAGTTGACCGTGCCTAGATGGGCAAAAGGCAGGAGACACATGGAAAGTAAGTCAGAAAGCCTCCAGATGAAGCAGAAGCCTTGGGAGGCAGGAATTAAGAAGCAGAGAGGAGAACAGATATATATGTGTTCATTTGAACAAGAGCAGGAAAAACAGGCAGAGAATAGTTAGTGCCAATAATAGCAAAGGATTAGAGCAAGCAGATGCCCACATCTAAGGAGTGCTTGCCAGAGTGAAAGCAACAGACTGGGTATATATTTACTAGAGCTACCCTTTTGTACCCTCAGTACCTGCTGTGTTTAGCACTTGGTGAAGTTTGGCTGTCTACCTCTGACAATCCCTACCTGGTGCACCCTTAAAACAAATCCGCATGATCTGGGTAGCATGAGCCTCTATCTTTCTGTTCCTTATACTCGAGATGCTCTCATCCACTGGCTGTGCCACTTATGAGTCATGTGGCTTGGGATAGGTCACTTCCTTATTTGCACAGTTTTCTTGTTTATAAGATGTCATTTGGATCAGATGATGTCTAAATTCATTTCTAGTTCCAAAGTTTATTATTCTAAACTTTGGCATGAAGGGGTTGGTCGCAGTCTGATTGCAAAGTCATGGCAACCCTTGCCCTCTTTATTCTCAGCTCCTTCTCAACCACAGAGTGATTTAAAGTTGAGATTTCTGTCGCATAAGGGATCCAAATGCAGTGCCAGCATGCAAAGTAGCTGTGCAACCTCCTGGCAGCCCCCACACAGGCTTCCCTGGGTTTGTGTGATGTTTTCTGTGAAGCCAGAAGACCAGTATGTGTGCTGACCTCTCCTTTTCTCATTTCACAAGAGGCCTTGTTTGCTGGAAAGAGATGAAAATGAATCATGGGAAATTGCAAACATGCTGTTGGGAACTGAGGTAAAATATGGAAAAGCTGCTGGGTTTGGTGTGGTCAGAGGTGGCTGTAACTACTGCCCAGGAAGGAAATTGGGAAGGGATGGTTTTATAGATTCTGTTTCATCTTAAACTTAAAATTCAGTTTCGTCTCAAGCAGGATTTACAGAGAAACAGGCCAATATTTGCATTTCAGAGAAATGAAAAAAAAAAAAAAGACATAGAAATTTGGACCTGGAAAGGCCCATAAGGACTCCTGTGTTAACCTCTGCCCCTTCACATACTTCCATCCGCCCCTTCCCTACATGAGTTTGGATTTGGAGGAAACCATAGGCAGAGCTCCAGATGGAACATTTGGAGACCTGGAAACAGTTTTGGCTCTGAGATCAGCTTATCCTGTGGCTGTAGGCAAAACCTTCTAGAGGTTGTCAGTATTTCCATTTGTATACTAAAGATGATACTGTCTATTTTTGCTTATGTCACTAGAATTTTGTGCCAGTTAATGAGATATTAGGTTCTATTCTCCCCGGTTTCTCAGTCAATCCAATGCACCAGTCCAGATGTTTAGGGAGGGATGCAGGTTAACTCTTTCAAGCTGTCAAGGGATTGCTTTATGTATCACAAGTGCATTGAACTCAAGAGCATCCTTGTACAGTCCACTCAGAGAATAGAGCAGCAGAAGTGCCCTGAATGGCTTCAATGGTACCCTAGGGGCCTGCAAGAGTTAATGGGCCTGCCTCTGGTTGGGCTGATTGGATGCCAAGATATGACATAAGGCACAAGAGAAAGAGAAGGCTAAAAATCTTTACATAGGGGAACATTTAGAAATCCATTAGTAACAATTGGATGGCACTTCCCTTTCACTCCCTCTTCCCCTGCCTGATCTCAATCTCTCCGTCTCTGTCTCTGTCTCTCTCCGCCCCCCCCCTCTCTCTCACACACACACACACACACACACACACCACACACACACCCCTCTTGATATTTTAGCACTTCCTGTAATAGCAAAATCAAACTGAGTGGGGAAGGTGCTGTGAGTTCTTCATGAAAGAAAGAAATATATCTCACCCTTGACTGACCCTTTTTATTTTAAAAGTTCATTGGATAGGGGCATTTTTTTTTCCTCTTCTTTTCTCCCTGTATTTACAGAAGCCCAATTGCTCACCTGATGGTCATGGTAGATTTATCTCAAACTTAGGATCTGGTGAAGAAACAGGCTACTGTGGGAATACTAAGAAACTCAGAATAGCAGGTAGTAAAACTCCACCAGTTGCCCATCAGTAGGAGGATAACATTAAAATTCCTGAGGTTGAAATTCAAGGACCTTCTTGGTTGGGTCCCAAACTAAGTTTCTACCAGTAGAATGGAAGCTTCCTAGGCAGCTTCCTTTGTCCACATTACTCATTAGAGCACGGCATTTTGTGTTCCTCATTTTGAACCTCAGAAAGTAGTGAACCAAGAGTCGTCTGATGTACTTGAAAAGTTACCTGTTAATATGACAGAACAGTGATGGCCTCTTTCTCCATGTCTGTGGAGGTGTGTTTCATGTTCTCATTCTGTGTGCTTACTCTTCTCTCACCCTTATTCCTTAAATTGGCCAAATGAAGACTGCCACATAAAATATTTTCTTGTTAAAATTTTTCAACACTGCTATAATTTGGACTAAAATGATTGTATTAAAGTCTTCAGGAGGGACGTCCAGGTGACTCAGTGGTTGAGCATCTGCCTTTGGTTCAGGCTGTGGTCCCAGGGTCCTGGGATCAAGTCCTGCATCAGGCTCTCTACAGGGAGCCTGCTTCTCCCTCTACCTAAGTCTTTGCCTCTCTGTGTGTTTCTCATGAATAAATAAATAAAATCCTTAAAGAGTCTTCAGGATTAAAATATAACAATAACGGTGTTCTTTTTTGTTTATTGGTATATCCCAACAAGTAGCATAGTGCTTGACACATAGTTAGTATTTAATAAATATTTAAGGAATGAATAAATGAACATTAGTTCTCGTGTTTCTCACAATCTCCATTGTTTACTCCCACAGATTATGGGCCCTGCAGGTAAAGTAAATGAGTAAAGTCAGTGAGTCCAGATTAAAGTATTTTGTTTGTGGTAAGAACTGTGTTGAACTGAAAAACACATGACCCAGTTATGGTGGGCAGCTCTTGCTTATTGTTGCCACATAGGAGTTTTGGACTGGTTCTGCCAGATACTCTTATTTTCAAGAGAAGCTGAAAATCCTTATTTGTACATAAAATCTTCAGATTTTCAAACAAACTTCTGTGTAGCATTAAGTAAATGACAGCAATTCTAAAGAAACAAAGAGATATACAATGTTCATGAATTAGAAGACTCAATATTATAAAGGTGCAAACTCTCCCCCAAATTAACCTATGGATTCAATGCAATTTCACATTTTATTTTGTATATGTGAGAATGAGTCAATTATAAAATACAAAGGGCTAAGACTAGCCAAAGCAATCATGAAAAGAACAAAGCTGAAGGGCATACACACTACCAGATGTAAAGTATTATATGTAAAGATAGACAAATAGAACAGAGTGTGAAAGCAAAAACCACATAGATTTTTTCACTTCATTTATGACAAAGGCGACATTGTAGTGCAATGAGTAAAGATAATCTCTTAAGAAAATGATTCTGGGAAAATTGGATATCCATATGGAGAAAGATAAATCTTGATCTCTACTGTACCGTATATATAAGGATCACTTCCAAATGGACTGTATATGTAATGTGAAACATAAAACAGTAACTATAAGGAAGAGATCATAGATGCATTAGGAGTAGCCAAGATTTTTTTAAACAGGATGTAACAAATACTAGCCATAAGTTAAAAGTAAGAATTTCTGTTTGTTAAAAGATACCAATAAAAGAGTGAAAAAGGTTGTTTTATAAAATACATATTTTACAAATTAATCACATGTAAAATATATTTTATTTATTTTTTCAAAGATTTTATTTTATTCATGAGACACACACACACACAGAGAGAGAGAGAGAGAGAGAGAGAGAGAGAGAGTCAGAGACAGAGGCAGAGGGAGAAACAGGTTCCATACAGGCAACCTGATGTGGGACCTGATCCTGGGACCCCAGGATCATGCCCTGAGCAGAAGGCAGGCGCTAAACCACCGAGCCACCCAGGGATCCCCTAGAATATATTTCAAAAGTCAGTATATTAATCAGAAAGAAATATACAACCCAATAGAAAAATAGCCTTGAACTTCCTAAGAGAGGATGTCTAAATGACCAATAAACAACTGAAAAAAGTAGTCATCTCAATAATGATTAAGGTAATGCATATTAAAACTACAATGAGACACTGTTGATGGGAGTATAATCAAGCACAACCACCTTGGAAAACTGCTTGGTAGTATCCCCTAAAGCTGAGCATACACACCTGTGCTATGATCTAGCAATTCCATTTCTGTCAGAAATGTACACAAATTGAAATAATTTATCCGATGCTCATAGCTGTACTGTTTCTTGATCTGTGAGAAGTTACATGGGTGCATTCAAAATTTGTAACAATTTATCAAGCAGTACATATAAAATTGGTGCATTTTTCTGAAAGTAGGTTATATTTTTTAAAGCTAGAATGCTTTAAAAAAAATACTGGGCAGGTCAAACAAACATACCTGTAAGTCTTATAGAGTTCATGGGCCTATAGTTTGTACTATTTATTTTGGGTCAAATTTCTGATGGAGCCAAGCTAATATAGTCACCCTTCACACTCTCCTGTTATTTCCTTCCTTAGAGTTTTGCCTATGTCCTCTGTCTATTTGAAATTCTACTCCTTTCTACCATTTGGTTTTTCAGAGCTCAGGGTGAGCTCTGCTTCCTTAGCACTTATGATCTATATTACTCACTTGAATCAGAAATTGGCTCATATTTGCATTATATTTTATAAGTATAGGGCTTGTCTCTTCAAAGTTGTTCTCTGGGCCCCACATGCCAGTCTCTTTAGATTCATATGAAATTACCAAAATGAAGACAATGTAGCTTTTTATCATAAAGCTAAATGCATTGTATCACAGATCTTTATTTTGCAGTTAGTTGGTTTCTTTATTCTTTTAGGATTAAGATAAAGCTTTTTCACAAAATGATGGGATCAAGTGATGTAAGCATAGTGGTTAAGGGTTTTGGGGGTCAGAATGGTTGTATTCAAATCTCGTGTTGCTGAAATTGATGTCTGTGGGCCTCAGTTCCCTGACAAGTGGGGACAATAACAATATATGTGCATATGCACGTATGCATGTGCACACATGCATACATACATGTACATACATAATGTTATATATAGTTATATATCTATAGCATAACGTATAATATGTTGATGATATTAATAATTAGTCATGTTTTATAGATATTTATAAAATGGCAGAAGGGTTGGTAAAAGTCCTAAATGAAATAAATAAAGCTCTTAGAACCATATCTGGCCTATAGAGTTCACTTTGTAAGTTAGTAATTTTTATTGATTAGCTGGACACAAGAAAAAGTTGACATCTTTCATTTGTATGTCCCTCCCATTTTTTTTTCTCTAGAAAAGTTATTAGTCCGTGAAATTCAAAAGATTCAGATCAATTCAACTAGGTTAGATGATCTCCAGGAGCATGCTAGGTTAGATGATCTCCAGGAACGTGGCCCACACCTTACATTTCTTTTAAGCATATAATGATATGTGAATAGCTACTCTGATGTATTGATGAAGAATGTGTTTCTTTTTATAGTCCCAAATTATCCTAAGCCTGTTGGTATGCCTCTGTGGTGAAATACAATGCCATATATTTCTGTATATATTTTTTGCCTAATACCATGTAGTAAATGTTAACTAAGTATCAGCTTTCTTATCATTTAAAACTTCTATTGTAGATTCTGTCTTCTTTTCAAGATACTTTCCTCAACAAATGATGGAGAGTAATGCTCTAAGAATAAAAGCAAAAATGCAAACTGGGGAAAAATTCTCCCCTGAGGTTCAGACAATCTGCTGTCTTTTGGTATAATTAACTCTGGGATAAGAAGATGTTAGGAAAAATGCACAATGAAGGACAGCCACCAAATACTCAGCAAATACTCTGGTTGAGTTTAATTAGCAGTGATCTTCCTGACACTGAGGGGATTGTTTTTTTAAACCTAGCTGTCACTGACAATTGGTGGGAGGTGAAGGAGGAGGCAGTGACTGTCTGAAAGATAAGCATTGTGACTTCAAGGCAACACAACAGAAGCTAAGGAAGGTGCTTCATCAATCTTGAAACTGTTCCAAATAAAACTTGGAGATGTTGGGGTAGAAAGGGGGAAAGTGAGAGAAGAAATCAGAGTTGCAGGTCTAGAAGAAGACTTTTGGGGAGAAGGAGGACATTTTTTCTTTTTCCACCCTTTTAATCCTCAATTATAAGTGCCTGCTTTCTATACACAACTATAATTTTTTCAAGGCTAAAGTCAAGGAGTCAACCTATTTTCTTGGGCAGATTTCAATTTAAACCACTATATTGACTACGAGATGACTTAATCAGCACATTAGGCATATTTTAGGAATACTCTAAATGGCAGAATTTAGAGTATTATCCTTATTTGAATCGCAGGGCTTTTCTTTTAAATATCCTTTATAAGAAACTTCAATTTCCTGAGTAGAATGGTAGGGAGCACGAGAACACACTTTTGGAGATTTTATTAGGGTGGCATAGAGGCACAGGTGCATAGCATAATTATTCTATCTACACTCAGTTTCGTTGCCAAGTAGGGCCAGTTGGTGCTTCTAAGGATTCCACTTGACTGACAGATCACAGAAACTTGAGCACTGAGGCATGAGGCATGATACAGCAACTGTTCATGTTTCCAAAATTTGAAGAAAGCCCTAAATTTCAAGGGAGGGGGAGTGATTGAATCAAATCCCATTACCAGGGAAATGCATCACCCTCTAATAAAATTGTTGCCCAGGCTCTTCAGTTGACCTTTGATCTCAGATCTGTGGCATGACCTATAGTCATTACCATGCCATCAATAGGCTTTACCCATATTTTGACTTAAGAATAAGGTATTAGGGAAAAAGTCTATTATGATAACTTTGGCAATAATTCACTATTAAAAGCTGCTTTTCAAGAAAATGAAATAACACTGCTACCTATTAGAATTATTCCAATTTATATGATGTATACATATGGTTCATGACATATGGATTTTGAGCAAATACATCTTTATTTATGGTTCTTACTTTCCCTCTATTCTGTTAGTTGGGGGTAATGTTCAAGTGATCCCAGGCAAAGACCTGGGCTACTTTCATGTCTTTTCTGTTGAGTAAGGTAGACAATGGCCCTATGGTCATTTTAAATCATAAACATAGCTTTAATTCACTCTTGACAATGTCCAGGGCCATGGGAAGTCAAAACTCCAAATATAATTTAACATCAGATCCCTTTTGCCTGAAATCTGAAATCCTAAAATCTCTCCTCTTTCAGTCTGAAGCCTCTAGTAGGAGTGGGAGCAAGTTTGTCTCCTCTTCTTCCTTCATGTTCTCTGCTCACCTCCTCCTTAGGGTCAAATGTAGCGTGGGAGAAGGGAGAGAGAGATGCATAAGACCATGGTCTACTTGGCTAGGTGGCTTTGGCTCTCTGACTTGGCAGATGGTAAAAGCAGCCTTTTTTGGAAATCTTGGCTCACAGGGACTTAGGATAAAAATGGATTCTTTCTCCTATGTGGCAGTCTCACGGATTTTTCCCTTGCTGGTCTCCTCTCTCCTGTAATTGGATTTACCTCCATGGAGGCATCTGTACCCAAGGTGTTCACCAGAAACCCCTCGCTCAGTCCTTGGATATCCAGAGTATGCATTGAGCCTTCTTCCACTAAGGTCACCTCATACCTCCACGTGGCCCAACTCAGTCAGACTCAGGAGTAACAGAGCCCGTTCTCTCCTGAGTAGCTTATTCTGGCCAACAGGAAACATTCCTATCTCTTGCTTAGGCAAACTCAGAGTGGATAATGCAATCCCAACACAGCAACTCCCTGTCGGATCCACCACCAAAACAATTCATTAGGTCCTCTCCTACCTCTCTATGTCCCAAGGTCCATCCACACTCTGCTTTATTAGTTCCCTCTCATGTGGGTCAGGCAGGAGTCTTCTGCTAACTATTAGAAATGTATTTTGAACCATGCTTCTTCTCTCCCTCGGGCTTGAGGCATGAAGGGAGTGGAGGAGACAGGTGAGAAGCCAAGATTCCTTTCTGTATCGTCCATCTGCTTGAGATATCCAATTGGCATGCAATAGTTTCTTCAGGGCCATTTCTTCCCAAAACTCTAACTGGATTGAGGTGTGTCTCATTTTTGACCAGGATCAGTTTTATTAGAGTCCTAAGAACCCAATTCTACCATCTTGTTACTTGTGTTTAGTTTGCAAAGTGCGGAATTGTGTTGTTTCAGTTGTTTCTCATTTAGCAAGAATAAGCCCCAAGAAAGAGACATATCAACCCTTTCTGATGGTGAAAAACAGAGATTGGAAAGATTAAAAGACATGTCCAAGTTCACAGGGCTTTCTCTAACACTATTTATTTGTTTGAATGCCTCTGGGCTAAATTCCTCAAGGGAATTCATGTTTGTATCACTGGCACTAAGGGCTTAGTAAGCAATAAATAAATAGTTGTCTATGGAGTGAATACATCCAGGACTGCTAATGCCTAGTGAAGGGGTTCAGAATAGGCCACCCCAAAATACACCACTGTGGCATATTGATCATTTTAACCTAAAGGTGCTTGAGAAATAGCAGATGCAGAAAGAGCTTGCTGAACTCCCCCTTTCTACCTCAAAGCTTGTCATAAAAAGTTCTATGAAGAAGGTGCCCTCCCTATACGAAGAAAAGAACATTCTTAACACCCGAGACAGAGGGTCACCACTGAAGTGAATCTGTACAAAGACTCCTGCTAAAATAACCCTGATCTTCCATTGGTCCTTCCATCTATTTCCTAGCTGCCGTCCCACAATTTAACTGCCTCAGCCCAAGGGCCTTTATCTTACCACATCCTCACACTTTATTGTTCTTTGTTTCAAGAGATATATACACTTTTGGGCCTATGGCTTCTTTGAGTCTTCCTGTTCTTCTTCTTCTTCTTCTTTTTTTTTTTTTTTTAAGATTTTATTTATTTATTCCTGAGAGACATGGAAAGAGAGGCAGAGACATAGGCAGAGGGAGAAACAGGCTCCTCACAGGGAGCCCGATGTGGGATTTGATCCCCAGACCCCGGATCATGACCTGAGCTGAATGAAGGCAGATGCTCAACTGCTGAGCTACTCAGGCATCCGCAAGTCTTCCTGTTCTTTTTGAGGACTCCTGAATACCAATGAAAATATTGAACAGAATTTGCATGTTTTTCTCCCGTTAATCCATCTTATATCAGTTTAACTCTTAGGCCTAGCCATGGAACCTAGAAGGCTAGAAGGAAATTTTTCCTCCTCTGCACTAGGCAAGTCCTTTCCCTCTGTATACCAACTTACCCTCATGCAGGTCATCTGATTTCTGACCTCTGAGTTAACTCAGCCTGTCAGATTGCCTAACAATCCAGTTCAATCCAGTTCAATTTAAGGCCAACCCAGGATACATGGGTTTAGATTTGGTAAAACAAAGATGTTCAAAGCTCAGTGAGAGTTATAGTCCATTCTACCCTTATAACTATTTATTATGTATTTTATTTTAAAAATTCATACAAAATTATGTAATTTTGTATTTTATTTTATAAACATAAATGTTGGAAATGTGGATTTACTTGTTTTATTTATTTTCGAAGATTTATTTATCTGCCAGAGAGAGAGCATGAGAAGGAGGGACAGAAGGAGAGGGAGAGAGAATCTCAAGCAGACATCCAACTGAACACAGAGTCCAATGTGGGGCTTGACATAGGGCTCGACCCCATGACCCTAAGATTAGGACTTGAGCCAAAACCGAGAATTGGATTCTTAACTGACTCTGCCACTCAGGTGCCCCTGGATTTATCTTAAATGTAAGTTTGCTCCATATGAAAGCATCATGTTGGCCAAACAACATACCTGTGTGTTGCCAGGAGGCACCTTTGCCCTAGATTGATTCTGGAGCTAGTTTATTTTTCCTTATTTTGCACCAACCTCCTCTTTTCTTGGGACATGGCTTGGGACTGGAAGGGATTCTGGAGATAGGGAACTCTGGTAAGGAGTGTGGCTAAGTCTACCCCTTTCCACTAGTTTCATCCAAAAGAGAGAGATCTCATTTCACAATCATCAGGGAACAGGAGAACCTGTGTTTAGAGCTATGTTTTACTTTTGTTCAATTGGAGGATGAAATTCTTCCTTTGTGTGAAACTACAAAGGGCTTCCCCAATGTCTTACATGTATCGTATATACATATCCATATGTCACTATTGTTCACACAAATCTGAAATTTACTCACGTTCTGAGTGAGCAAATTCCAGCTGGTTGTCATGTTAATGGCCATTAAATGATGGCATGTTACAAGCCATGCTGAGAAGCAGTTGATAACAGATTATTTCTGTAAGGGCCATTCTCCCTCTGCTTTATCATTTTATTTTTTATTTTTATTTTTAAATATTTTATTTATTTATTCATGAGAAACATGGAGAGAGAGAGGCAGAGACACAGGCAGAGGGAGAAGCAGGCTCCCTGTGGGGAGCCTGATGTGGGACTCGATCCCAGGACCTCGGGATCACAACCTGAACCAAGGGCAGATGCTCAACCACTGAGCCACCCAGGCGTCCCCTCCCTCTGCTTTAGATTCCTATTCCCTCACGGACTTTAGGGATGTCAGGGACTCTGACCGAGTATTTGCTACGGGCTGTGTGATTCTTCTACTCACCCAGTTGCTTATTGTACAGCTATCTTGGGTCTGGATGCGAATATACAGTCCCTTTAGTATTACAACATATGCATAATCTTCTAGCCTGCTTGAGGAAAGGTACAGATTTTCTGGAGCACTGAGCAATGAATCGTTTGTCTGTTTTTTTAATTATTTGGGCTATAGCTTTGAGACTCCAGGAACCTTTGATATCAGATATTAACAATAAACAAATTGCAAGGTTTTTTTTTTGGTGTGTGTGGCATTGTGGTTATTACTACATGCTTCATTTGATAAATATGTCAGTGTATGTTGCTTATGTGGCATGAATATATATGCACACATATGTATCCTTTTATTATAAATAAAAGACATGGCATTTGAAAGGATCAACACTAACTGGCTAATGTATTCCATAGATTGTAAAGAAATGAAGCGTTCATTAACTGCTTGCATTTATGATTCAGCTGGCGCAGAGAGGTTTTCATTTCTGACCTAGATACTTCAAGTAGCTTGCTTCTGGGAAAAATAATAGGTAGTTAAGCAACAACAATAACAAAAACCTGTGTCCTAATTAAAAGCCCTAAAATGTCTCATTTCCTTATCTATTGTCTTGAAATTGTATCACTAGGTTAAGAAAAATGGTTTTCTGGGTTAAATCAGAATTTAATAGCTAGTTAGGAAGTGTCAGGTGTACATGTGTTGAGTTTCACCTCAGCCAAAGTGTTTTAGGTTTTACTGCAATCTGAATAAATTGGAAATCCCAAGGTTTTGGTCTCTGAAGAATGTGGCATTCAAGAAGCGCAGTTCAGTAGCCAATCTCCTCTCTTCTCCCAAATCAAAAAGGAAATCTGTTCTTTGCTTGTATCTCTCAAAGGACATTCCGGGAAGTCACAGACATCATATGACTTTTTCTCTCCTTTCTTTAATTCTTCCATGTTTTATTACTTATCACTGACTGCTCTCTTCCCCTTTCTCATCCATCCCCCACCTAGGCTCTCTCCCCAGCTACATGGCTGGTACTCTGTCTCCCCCCCAACCCCCTCCCCCTTCCTCCCAGCCTTTTAATTGTGAGCCACCTACTCCTCTTCCATGGATTATTTCCCTCCTTAATCTGTCAGTCCGGGAGATGGGAACCGGGAGGGGCGCATTGGTTTTGTCAACTACCTAAAGGTGGCCTTGTGGGGATTATGTAAATATCCCGCCTTTAATCATTTTTACCTTTTTCACATGGCATTAAAGAGTTGGAAATCTGGTTTGTTTCGATAATACTGGTCAAAATACAAAGAAATCAGTATATAATTGTTCCTACCCAAATGTTCTGGAGAGAATGAGATTGGGCTCTTTAATCACTAAAATGGTGTTATTCCCTGAAGTGGTCTCAGCACCATCAGACTACTCCATTCTGTACCTATTAGGGTACCAAGGCTGTCTGGGCTTGGTGTCTCCATATGTTTTCAACCTTCAAGAATGGCAAGAGAAGAATTTATCAGAGGTAATTAAAGTAGTGCTCAGCCTTCAAACTGCTCCACAGTCTGGCACCAGTTTCAGTTTCCTGCCTTGTCCTAGCCACGTTCCCATGCGCAGTACATTATTTATATCTCTATTAATAGAGCAAACTGTCTTGAATTATGGATCTTTGTGTACACACAGTCTGCTTTAATGGATGATGATCAGCTCTGCAGCGTCTTACATGCAGCAGGGACCGAATAAGGGATTGTTGGGCTGACTTGAACTATGGACTGTTCCAGAGACTCTCAAGCTCCAGGGCTGGTTTGCACTGTGACCTCGTTTTGTTCAATGGCAAGCAGAGTAGTTGGATATGGTACATATTTCTGAGAGAGAAATGGGGCCGCAGTGGGACTAACACCATCAGAATCTGGACATCCTCTTTCTGCTAAACTCAGCAAATATCTTCTGAACAAAGATGATGTGAAAGACACCAAATGATGCACAGTGAGAGACACAAACTTTAAAATGATTCAGTGTTTGTCTTTGGAAATCTTGCTGTCTTTGCACGTGTGATATAATTCATATGGAATCTAAGGTGAAACAGGGGCACCTGGGTGGCTCAGGGGTTGAGCGTCTGCCTTCCGCTCAGGGCGTGATCCTGGAGACCCGGGATGGAGTTCCACATCGGGGCTCCCTGTAGGGAGCCTGCTTCTCTCTCTGCCTATGTCTCTGCCTCTCTCTCTCTCTGTGTCTCTCATGAATAAATAAATGAAATCTTTAAAAAAAAAATAAGGCAAAACGGGAAAATCCATTATTTGTTGACCTGTTAAAACATCTCTGAGGTGTGAGTGCATAATGTTCATTTGGAGTATTTTCTACCCACGTTTACTACTTAGCCCTTCCCTGGGAATATTTCTCAATTATTTTCTAGAGGTTACCATGAAATTGGTTAAGTACAATGATAAATTAATGCTTGGAAGAGGAATATAGGGTAAACATTCCCTAGGCAATTATTATTGAGGAAACCAGACCAGCCATTCAAGTGACATCTCATAAACAACTGTGACTGAGGGATCCCTGGGTGGCGCAGCGGTTTGGCGCCTGCCTTTGGCCCAGGGCGCGATCCTGGAGACCCGGGATCGAATCCCACATTGGGCTCCCAGTGCATGGAGCCTGCTTCTCCCTCTGCCTGTGTCTCTGTCTCTCTCTCTCTTTGTGTGTGTGACTATCATAAATAAATAAAAAAAATTAAAAAAAAAAAAAAACTGTGGCTGAGTCTTTAGGCTCAGAATATTTTGTGTTCCTAAACAGGATAGCCCTCCTGTTAGTTACCACTGACAGTTTCAAGCTCCCCTTGGCTGGACTATCTTGTTTTTTTCCAATATTCCTGGCCTTACTTCTTTATACTTTGGCATTTACTTTTGATCAAATTCCTATATCCTGAACTACTCTCCAATAACTCTAAACTGTGTTTTGTGAACTGACTCTGGTTGAATTTGTTTGCAATCTTAGTAGAGACTTTGAGCTTCCTGGTGCCATCTGTATACAATCTAATTTGTAGAAATACAGAAAATTAAAACTGGGAGGTACTTTATGAAATAGCTAGTAATCAGAAGAAAATGATGAGGATCCAAGGACAGTGGTAGTAGTAGTAGTGGGATTGTAGAACTAGTATAGTATAGCAGTAATCACAGGATTATGAGCTGAATCGTGTCTCCCCACAAATGTATATGTTGAAGTTCTAACCCCCACTACCTCAAAATGTGACTGGATTTGGAGTTAAGGCCTTTAAAGAGGTGATTACATTAAAATGAGGCTGTTAAAGTGAGTTCTAATTCAGTCTGACCAGTCACCTTTTAATAAGAAGAAATTTGGACACACAGAGGGATACTAGGGATGTAAGCACAGAGGAACAACCATGTATAGTGGTCAATTTTATGTGTCTATCTGGCTAGACCATGAGGTGCCCAGATACTGGTCAAAATATTTTTGTATCTTTCTGTAAGGGTCTTTTTGAATGATATTTACATTTAAATCTTTGAGTAGATCAGATTGCTCTCCATTGTGTGAGTGGGACTCATCTAATCAGTTGAGAGCCTGAATAGAACAAAGGCTGATGTCCCTCAAACCAGAGGGAATGTTGCCAGGAGACCGCCTTTGGACTTCATCTGCAATGTTGACTCTTTCCAGTTCACCAGCAGACTGCTTTTGAACTCAAAACTGTAACTCCTTTCCTGAGTCTCCAGCCTGCTGGCCTTCCCCATCAGATTTTAGATTTGCTAAACCTCCATAATCTCTTAAATTTATATATGTATACAAATTTATATATGTATATATATTTGTATATATATAAATATTTGTATATATATTTGTATATATATAAATATTTGTATATATATACATGTATACATATATGTATTTAGATAAATTAGGATATATATCTATATATTTATATCTGAGTCCAAATTTCCCCATTTTATAAGGACACCGTTCCTATTGGATTAGGGCCCAAACCTAATGGCCTCATTTTAACTTGATCACCTCTGAAAAGATCCTGTCTCCAAGTGAGACCATACCCACTTGGGGGGGTTAGTACTTCAACCTCAGGTCCTGTGGCTGATGCTGCTACATTTCCCCACCCATGAACTTAAGTGTACCATATGGCTAAAGCTAAGCCAAATGAGTTCTCTTTCTCAGGACTCTGAACATCGAACCAAGTGACTTGAGTATAGAATGGCAATAATGATTGACATTCATTTGTTCATCCCAGCAGCGGCAGAGACAGCCTGAAAAGAGGGAAAGTGATTCCAGTGGTCTTAGTTCTCATCCTGTCCTAGTTCTGAATTTGAGCCCCCAGCCTTCCTTAGATTTTATGTTTCATCTGATGTAATAAACCCTTTTTGCTTAGCCAGAGTTGATTTTTTTTTTCCTTTCTTTCAAAGATTTTATTTAGGGATGCGTAAGTGGCTCAGTGGTTGAGCATCTGCCTTTGGTTCAGGGAGTTATCCTGGGATCCTGGGATCGAGACCTGCATTGGGCTCCCTGCAGGGAGCCTGTTTCTCCCTCTGCCTGTGTGTCTGCCTCTCTCTGTGTGTATCTCATGAACAAATAAATAAAATCTTTTTTAAAAAAAGCCAAAAAAACCAGAAAGATTTTATTTATTCATTTTAGAGAGAGAGAGAGAGAGCAGGAGGGGGAGCGGAGGGAGAGGGAGTGACTCTCAAACCGACTCCATGCTGAGTGCAGAGCACATTGCAGGGCTCAATCCCACTATATCCCCCAGATTGTGACCTGAGCCAAAACCAAGAGTTGGATGCTTAAGCAACTGAACTGCTCAGGCACCCCCAGAGTTAACTTCTGATGCTTTTGACTGAAAAACCCAAGTTTTAAAATTGACGTATAATTGACATACATTACATTAATTTCAGGTGGACAATATAATGATTTGATATTTATATGTATTGCAAAATGATCACCAATATAAGTCTAGTTAACATTCATCACCATACATTAAAAAATTCTAATTTGATATAATCTTTTTTGAGGGATAATACTTGGTCTTTCAGGATTTGTATGCATTGCACTAATGTCTGTACATATTTATTGACCTTAAGATAAAAGGAAGTGATAGTAAGTAGATTCACTAAATAGACCATTTTTATATTACTTCTGGAAAAGAGAAAAAAATGCACACACATATACATATGAATGTATGTATGGATATAAGTATATATTATGTAAAATTATATCATATAAGATAAAATATATATTAAGTATATATTTTATAATATATTATATTGTATTATAAACATATATGATAATATGTAACATGCATTTCTTTTATTTTTTTATCATTTTAAAAAAGATTTTATTTATTTATTTGAGAGAGAGAGAGAGAGAAGAGGGAGCAGCAGAGGGAGAGACAGAGAGACAAGCAGACTCTGCACTGAGCACAGAACCCTACATGGGGCTTGATCCCAGGACCCTGAGATCATGACCTGAGCTGAAACCAAGAGTCGGACGCTCAACTGACTGAGCCACCCAGATGCCCCTTATTTTTTTAATGTTAAAAATATTTGCCCAAGAATTGTTTTATAGTAAAATGAAGGAAGGGGATGCCATGCTAGGAAATAATACAATGCTTGTAAAATCCAAAATATATTGCTGGTCTTTTTCACCCCTTAGCATACCACATGCACACACACACACACACGTTTATTACCAAGTTACAATGATTGATAAGCTATAGATTCAGTTTAATCAACAAATGCTATGGTTGGAAATAGGATCACAGAGGCCTGGCTGGCCCAGTCAGTGGAGCACGTGAGTCTTAATCTTGGGGTTGTGAGTTTGAGTTCCACATTGCGTGTAGAGGTTGCTTAAAAATAAAATCTTAAAAAAAAGAAATTGAAATAGGATCACAAACATAATCTCTATCAGTGCACCTCTTAAAGAATGAACTGTGTCTATGTACATGTCAAGAGAACAAGGAAGCTTTGTTAAAGTTCCACATGAGGACTAGTCAGTCACCTTAGATCAGAATGTATGTGGTGGTTTATAGGTATCTGTCAAAATGCTTAACAACAAAACCAAATATTTATCAAATGCTTACTAAACTCAAGGCATTGTGCTACTCTGCAATAATATAAAGGCAAATAAACCTGAATTCACATTTTCAGGAGCTCATGAGAAGCAAAAACATGAAATCTAACATATTTGTGGACTTAAACGCATATTTCCATCATTCGGTCACTAATATCAAGAAAGCTAAGAGGTTTTTCAAATTTATCTTCATCATGGAATCTCAGAAAAATTTCTTGGGCTACTAATTTTTCCTGCTCTGGACATTAATCACCACTTCAGTTTTGACTGCGAGATATATATGGTATTTCATGTACAGGCCATGTGCCGTCTTCACAGAGATTTAAATGCATACTTATATTCAGAGCATCCTACAGAGAGAATTGTCTCAGTTTGCTCTTCTGTTTTGCTTGTTGCCCAATGATTTATGCCCCATGGGAAAAATATGAAGCTACAAGTGCTAGAAACATGGTAGGTGAAAAGTCATAGGAGAGCTGAAAAGAGGTAAAATAATGCAGTAAAAAGAACACAGGCTCAGAAGGCAGGCGGCTTAGCCAGCCATTCCACCTACTAGCTGGCCAGCTTTAGTCATGACCTGGCCTTGAAGAGGCTCAATTTTCTCCTGTTGTGTAACAGGAGTTAGAGCAGTTCCTTTTCTACCTATCTCACTGGGTTGTGTAAGGCTCAAACAGGAAATCTCCTAAGTCCAGCAGAACCCCATGAGTGACTCACCGTGAAATGACGTCACCGGTTAGATTAACTACACTAGGAAATTATCAAAGTTGTTGCTATTATTCTCAAAAAGTCTGAGTAGACAGAGATAGCATTCACCTGCTTTTATCTTTCAGATGGGTGTGGGAGTGAGATGGGACAGGAGCTGGAGGAGGAGCTGGAGAGGCCAATTGACTCTCATGTAATATTTATAGCACAGGAGAAAATGCAGTCAACTGAAGGGCTTTGCAGGGATTGGCTACATTTTTTTATACCATGGTTCGTGACATGCTTACAAGGGATTTCCCCTGAATTATCCCCAAAGCAAGTGAAGACACTGAATGATCCAGGTGGATTTGAAAAATCAACTCTAAAAATTTTTTTTAAAAAAAGATTTTATCTATTTATTCATGAGAGACACACAGAGAGAGGCAGAAACACAGGCAGGGGGAGAAGCAGGCTTCCTGAGGAGCCTGCTTCAGGACTCGATCCTAGGACTCAGGGATCACAACCTGAGCTGAAGGCAGGTGATCAACCACTGAACCACCCAGGCACCCCTAAAAATTTTTTTAAATGCACACACAGCTCTTCTTTAGAAAGGAACTTTAATATAAAACAGACAATCACAGTTTACCTTCTATCCCTTAAAACAGAGAGAAAGCAATCATCCCATAACTTCACCCTTTATAGTAACCTTAGCTGATGAGTAGCTTTGGAGAAAAACTAAATAAACTAAGATGTACTGTGCTCCTCTCTCCTAACAAGAACTGAAAATCTGAGTCATAAAATAGAGGCCTTAGCCACTAGTTAGAATTTAAGACTTGGCATTTCTGTGGAGGCAATTCTTAAACACAGTGTATTAAAAAAAAAAAATGAAAAAACAACAACAGCAAAACCCTCCAGACATTTAATGCCTGATGTTTTTGAAGAGAGAGAGGATTTATATGTGTGTGTGTGTGTGTGTGTGTGTGTGTGTGTGTGTGTCTGTATTCTTACATGGGCTGTGGCTGTGCTTTTGGTGATTTTCACTTTTAAAACATTTCAGTCTTAACCAAGGTCACCACTCTACTATTTTCTGGTCTTGTTAAGAGAGGTAAAGCTCAAAAAACAAGTTATTTTTGTTTCTGTGTCCTGTCCTACCCCCAGAGTCTTCTACTTTGTTGGTTAGTGGCTGGATTTTATTTACATGGCAAGAAAAAGTCAAGCATTACAAAAGTTTAATTAAAAGTTATCGGAGAAGATATTTATATTCTGAATTGTAACCTAAATGCAGCTCTCTTAACTCTTTGGCTAACCATGGTCCTCTGATGTACTTGATTTTATGTGTGAGACTCTTAAGCTTTCCTATTCTGACCCCCTCTAAGAATCTTATTTCTTCTTGGGACTCTTCTTCCCCTCAATAGTCTAAGAATCTCACTTAAAGATGGTGATGGTGATGACCATCATGATGTGAGGTCTGATTGCTATTGCCTCTTGCTATTTAACATCAGGGATGAAAATTGATCCTGTACAGTTTATAAATGCTACATCGCTGCTGGGATGGTCTGGATTCTCTGTAACTTTGGCCTCATTCTGGGGAGTTGGATAAAAGGGTTCTATTCCTAATTCCGATGTGTGTGGGAGGGGTTTCCCCATGCTACTAAATAATTCTCTGAGGTCAGCTGGGTATTCTACAGTTTAACTCGATTTTAACACTATCTACCCAGAGAATACATCAGATTACTCGTGGGAAAAGCTCAGCCCCACAAGACTGCTCCTCCTCCACCGTACTCCTCCTCCACTGCAGACACCAGATGCAAGTCCAGGTTGTCACCTGTACTTCTGACTGGCTATAGATTGGATGTATCCACATCCCCCTCCTTGGGTTCCACTGATTTGCTTGAGCAGCTCACAGAACTCAGAGAAACATTTTACTTACTAGATTATTGGTTTAATGTAAAAGGTTATAACTCAGGAACATCCAGCTGAAAGAAATGCATAGGGCAAGGTATGGGGAAAGGGTGCAAATCTTCCATGTTCTCTCTTAAGGCACCGCTCTCCTCAAAAATCCAAATGTTCACCACCCAGATAGGTCTCCCAGGTAGCCCTTTGGGTTTTAATGGAGGCTTCATTCCATAGAATTGCTAGGTTAAATCATTGGCCCTCAGCGACTGATTCAGTTTCTAATTCCTTCAAGCCCTTGGAGGTCAGTGAGGTGGGCCTGAAATATCTCACCCTCCAATTATGGGGTTTATTGCCCTGGGGACCAAACTTCATTCTTTGGTGACCTTGGGGCATTCTCACAGTTGCCTAATTAACATAACAAAAGATACCTGGTGTCCCTCACCATTTAGGAAATTCCAAGGGCTTTAGCATTTCTGTACTAGAAATGGGAAATATCAAAACATTATATGGTCTCATTCATTTGGGGAATATAAATAATAGTGAAAGGGAATAGAAGGGAAGGGAGAAGAAATGAGTAGGAAATATCAGAAAGGGAGACAGAACATGAAGACTCCTAACTCTGGGAAACGAACTAGGGGTGGTGGAAGGGGAGGAGGGCGGGGGGTGGGGGGGGTTGGGGGTGAATGGGTGATGGGCACTGAGGTGGGCACTTGACAGGATGAGCATTGGGTGTTATTCTGTATGTTGGCAAATTGAACACCAATAAAAAATAAATTTATTATTAAAAATATATATATATTTCTTATTCTAAATCACAATATCATATAGAGGAACGGCATATTTTAGTTCACAATTTCATGCTCAGTGACTGTTCTCCAAAGTATAACTGCCGTATTCAGGTGCCTAGGTTGGGCTGGAATCCTTGTGGGGATAAGGCCACCTCCATCCCAAGGAAAACTTCTGTTTGCCAGGATTTGGGTAGATTTACTCAGCTACTAGGACAAAATCAAATGCCATATACTCTTCCCCTAAGACAAAAGTTGGTACGTGCTTTGCAGGGTTTTTGATCTGGGAGGGTAGCTAACGTCAGGGTAAAAGGGTGTGACCTGGAAGGTCAAAGAGGATCAAACAAACAAAAAACTTCAACCAGCTTTACCTCACATAACTGCGATGCAATATCTGGAAGCATTTAGAGTAGAAGATAAATACATATACATTTAGGGCAACTGGCCTTCTATAGCTCCCAAATGCCATTTTGATCTGACCTGTAATATCAAAGTGTAACCATACAAAATAAATAATTCAATCACTGGAGATTCACAAACTGTATAATGAATAATATTTTAGATACATTTTCTAGGAAATTACCTTACTACTTTTTCCACATTCAGTCATCTGAAATATCTGACCTTTGTCCAATGCTTTGTTCAGAGCCGAGCCGAGCCACCGTGACATTGGGAGACCAGAGAATTCAAAGCAGAGCGGTCAATAGCCTCTCCCTAATTTGGAAACTGTACACACTCTACTCTTTCTGACCTATGGAGTTATAAAAATTCAGCAAACTATTTTTATCTTCAACGAAATCTTATTGGTGTAACCGGCATTAAAATGAGTGCTTGAATTTAAAACCTTGGTGTAGGCAGTATGTTGCATCATTGTCAAACCTGACTTGCACAGCACAGCTGCAGAAGGAAATTGCTCAACCAAAGCCGACCATCAGAAAAAGGGAGGTTCCTGTAATAACTATATTATGTCAGTCAGATGTGCCAAGTAAAAGAGAATTGGGTTTCACTACATAAAGAAAAACAAATGTGTTTCCTACCATTTAATTTTTCAATGACTATCTAGTTCAAATTCCAGCCATGTTTTATGGGCAGCATTTTTATCAATACTCACTCTATCAGTTTGAATTGAGTGATCTTGGATTTCCCCAAAGCTTCAAATGCCAATAACTAAAGTATTTCTTATAATGATAGTTGCTGTCATGAGGGAGTCATCTCTGATTCAAGTCTGAGTTTTGGGTTCTGTGGTGCAATGAACTTAGATGACACTCTTCTTCCTCTTCCCTAGGAGTATATCTTTGTAATTACAGATCCCAAAAGGGTATTGAGAAACTTCCTGAAAGAAAAAAATAAACAACGTAAGTGTAGTTCTCAATTGCTGGTCAGATTTCATGGGTTTGGTGGATTTGAGGTCAGAGTTTGGAGTGTGCCTGTGTTGGAGACGCGACCACAAGGTGGCAAGTTTTATGAAAGCAGGCGGAGTTCCCTGATAAGGAATTCATTATAAGGAAAATGTTCTGCTGAACAAGTCAAACTCAGGTGCAGGCCAAAGGTTGGAAGGTCCACGGGAGCGAAAGAGGTGTTAAAGTGTAGCAGCTGATACTATAAATAAGTTCTAGAGAAAACCACCCTGTGTATCAGTTGAAGGAGAAAGAAAAGAAAAAAAAAACACCTGTCTTACCATCCTTGTGACCCTAAGCCTGAAGTCCCTGCTGTTCTTCACCTCTGCCCACTACCACCCAGTATTTCTGAGTCCCCAACAAGGGCATAACAAACAGGACATATTATTTCACCTGCCACTCTCTTACTGGCTGTGGACAATCTCAAGGTGACAAAAAAACATGAGATGAGCACAGTCTGCAGAATTCCAGGTGAGTGGCCAACAGTGTGGCCAACATGGGGGATCACTGTGCAATGACCAGAAGTGACTTCTAAGACACTTCTGAGAGATTCTGGCCCACCAGGCAATGTGGGGAGAAAGGAATACTTTGAACGGGTCTGAAATTCCTTCCCCAGCATGTCCAAGTGTAACTGACCATGTGAAATTCTTTGTATCTATAAGCTAAAAAAGCCATGAGACATTTGGATGAATGCTATTCATTATCATTTTATCAGTAGTTTTATAAAATCTTGGAAGGACAGGTCTGGATAACCAAGATCTGACTCAAATTTAATTTTAGCTCATGCCTCCATTCCAAATTATGCAGTAGCATGAGTATAACACACGCAACACACTGATTCTATAACTTTTGGACAGCTCTCTTCTTAAGTGAAATAAGATTTTTCCATGGATTGTGTTCTTTTGCTAGCCATCATGGCAGTGTACAATAAAGCCAGGTGAATACTTATAAGAGAGACTATATCCAGTAGAAAAAGCTAGGACATTTGATGTGAGGCAAAAATACAGTGCAAGGAAATTATACATAGGCATTGTAAGAAGATAATTTTAAATAAAAATTATAGCTATTGTCTACTTAGCTATATAGCATATGTCTACTTAGTACTCCATAGCAATGCAACAGTTAACATTGATCAAACATCTACCATATGCCTGAAACTGTGCTAGGGCCTAAGATACTAAGATAATTAAGACATAGACTCTGCCATAAAGGATTCCCCAACTTAAAAGGGAACAAATAGCTACAGTAAATAACATAATAGTGGGCACCTGCCTGGCTCAGTTGGTAGGGCGTGCGACTCTTAATCTTGGGGTCGTGAGTTTGAGCTCCACATTGAGGAGAGAGATGAAAAATAATAAAATCTAAAATAATAATAATGTGATGGCAATACTGTGTGATACTGAGGAAAGAGGGAGTGATTGCATTTAGTAAAGTGGTTTGAGACAGCTTCTCAAAGAAGGACTCTCTTGTTCTGGATTTGGAAGGTGAGTAGGGTAAGGAAGGGATATTTCAGTTAGGGGAAACTGCGTATAAAAGCAAAGATGCATAGACAGATTTCTTTAGTCCCCAAATGGAAATCTTGCAGTTTTCCCATGGGCTATTCAGAGAGCCCTGAAGCTAGTATGACAAGAATTTTGGGGAATGCTAAGGGTTAAGCTTAGAGACATGAACTTCAGTCACATCACAGAGAACTATGGTAAGGCAGCTAAATTGTGGATGATGGGGACTGTTGGGTGTTTAAGCAAAGAAGTAAAGAATCTGTTAAGCATTCAGATTCATGAATTAAAAATTAAAAATAGAGCTGCTAGGCACCCTTATAAGTGACTCCTCTATTCCATGTCAGCCCCACTTCCTTGAGGAGCCCTTTCTCATATGCTCATTTGGGTGGTACATGACCATCTGTTCTAAGATTTGTCATCATCTTAGCCCTTTGCCATCATAGGTGTTGATTGCTGAAAAATAGATTTTATTTCACGAGTCTATTCTTTTATCATATTGCTATAATGATTTGTGCCAAGATAAAAATGTTTTGAAGTTGAGAACTTACGCGTAGATTCTCATTTCTAAGACCGTGTGTGTGTGTGTGTGTGTGTGACAGTGGGAATGTGTCTTGCCAGGAAAATTAAGTGGTTCATTATTTGTGTTGGTAAATGTGATCTCCTGTTTTGTCATATACGGTGAGGACTACTTGAATGGGGGAGAGTTTTAGAGCTTTCCATTATAGGAGGAAGATTCTAGATCTGAGTGAGTTTACTGTGACATGTGGGAATCCATAGCCCATTTTGGTTTTAGTATATTTTTAAACATTCTAAATTCAGGAAACAATGTTAAAGACTGTGTTTTTGAAGAAGACATAGCTTGCTTTATATTTAAGACACTGAATAGCAGAAATAAGTGGGTACTTGTTGTAAATTAGCCTAGAATCACAAATTCCTAAGCTAATTTAGAATGTTTCTGATTTAGAGAAAAGTAAGCATATAAAGTATGATTACATTCACTAGCATTTTTTTATCCTGACCACAGTTTGAATAGTTATGTAGGAATTTTTGCTAGCATTGTGAACAACTCAAGACTTCAAAATACCTGTCGTGGGCAGTTTATATTCACTATTGTAAATAATATATCCATATTTTCTGAACACTCCTCACATCTAATGATGCTCATACCCTTAATCAGACCCCCTCGGGGCCTTTAGAACTCGTTTGGTTCCACATTTAATTCAACAAACATTCTTTCTGCACCTACCCTGTGCAAGGCACCGAGGCATATGTAAAGAGCATGCTTGTCAGCCCTGGTTTTATTGTTCTGACTGTATAGGTTTTAGTTGCTTAATATGTGAGTCCAGAGACTTCTCTTCTGAGAGAAAAGCTCATTATTTTTTTCTCATCCTCTTCCTTCCTTTTCAACTCCCTGCACCATCTTCTAACAAATTCTAGTATACTGAATTCTAATCCCATAGCAGCAAATTGCAAATCACTTTCATTGAGAACAGCTGGAAGCCAGAAGTAACTAGAAGACAGGAACAGGGATGTAAGGAAAGATGAATGGTAGTCTAGTTTAGTGGCTAAGAACTCTGGTTCAGGTTCACTCTGGCTCAGACTTGGGTTCAAATCCTTCCCTTACATGATTGCTTCATCAGCACATACACAAATCCTTCCCTTATCAGTCACTAGTTGTGTGACTTTGGATGAAGTTAAAACGTCAAGAAACCTCCATTTCCTTAGCCGTAAGATAAGGATATTACTAATATCCATCTCATAAAGTGATTTTAATGCATATAAAACTCAGCACATTGTTATCACCCTATCAATGTTGGGGATTGCTATATAGAAATGAATAAAGATCTTTTTAGTAAAACTTGGGAAGAGGTAAAGAAAGTTGATGAAGCAACCTCTGCCTTCACACCACATTCTTTCCTTTTTAGGATGATGAGAACTCAATTGTGTTTCAGAAGGTCCTTGGGCCAGAATAACTTCTGGAAAGAGCCCATGACATATTAACAGAAGGTTTACAAAATGACTCTTTATTGTGCAAGGATGGGCTAGTGAATGGAGAGCCTTTTGAGCATCTACCCGTGAATCTTAAAATCCCTAGGGTGCCCAGGTGGGTCAGTCATTTAAGTGTCTGCCTTCCGCTTAGGTCATGATCTCAGAGTCCTGGGATCGAGCCTCATGTTGGGGAACTTGCTCAGCGAGGAGCCTGCTTCTTCCTCTGCTCCTTTCCCCACTGTGCTCTCTCTCTCTTAAATTAATTAATTAAAGAAATTAATTCTTGTCTCTCTTAAATAAACAAATAAAATCTTAAAAAAAATCTTAAAAATCCCCAAAATCACAGTATAAACTGAGATGATGGGAGTTAAAACTCTAAGTAGTAAAAATCAGAAAAGACCAAACACATTCAAACAATGTCATTTATCAGTGTGAAAGCTATTTGCAATAAAGCCAATAATGTTATAACAATATTACAATTATAATCTTACAGTTTATATGATCTAAATTTAAAATTGTAGTTTATATTTTCCTTATTGATACTTAGAGAAAATGGTCTTCTGGAAAGTTCAGAGTGAGTGAAAAATGAAAAAGGGAAATTATTTATATTCAGTCATATTAATCTAAGATTCCAAATGACATCAATAATTTATTTCATGTGCCATCTTTATTTTAGATATGGTTTAAAAAAATCTCTGAGAGCTTAGAGTTGCTCATGTTCCTTATAGATATGTTTCTTCAATAAGGCCTTAATTTCCTCCTTTTACTAGATTTTTTTAATGATTTTATTTATTAATTAGAGACACAAAGAGAGAGGCAGAGAGACACAGACAGTGGGAGAAACAGGCTTCCTGTGGGCAGACACTGAACCATTGAGCCACCCAGGCACCCCTACTAGATTCTTTTTGTGAAGGAAGCTTAAAGAAATTAATTCTTGTCTGGTGTGGATGTGGGCACTGTGCTTTCTGTAGGAGGTCCTATCATGTATATTTGAGTACATTTCCCAACTATTCAGTAGGCGTGAGTGGCCTCATCATGAACGGACATGAATGCCCTGTGATCACTTGAAAACCATACCTATAAATTCCTGATGGCTAAGTAAATAAACAGCAGGTACAAAGAAGCTGTGTACAAAACAAAGCAAAGCATGCACTTCTTTATTTATTTATTTATTTATTTATTTATATTTATTAAAGATTTACCTATTTATGATAGACATAGAGAGAGAGAGAGAGGCAGAGACACAGGAGGAGGGAGAAGCAGGCCCATGCCGGGAGCCCGACATGGGACTCAATCCTGGGACTCCAGGATCACACCCTGGGCCAAAGGCAGACGCTAAACCACTGAGCCACCCAGGGATCCCCCCATGTTTATTTAATCTGCTTGAAATTGAACTTAACATATCTATGACATACAGCATGAAGACGTCAACTATTCTGAGATTAATATTGTGCATCATATATTCACAAGCATTACAATTTTTTGAACATTTATTTTCAGATCAAGGGCTAAATGTTTTAAGATGCACAAAAATGGTTCACTTGGTATAGGAAGTCTTAGAAAAGATTGAAGGGGATCCCTGGGTGGCTCAAAGGTTTAGCGCCTGCCTTCGGACCAGGGTGTGATCCTGGAGTCCCAGGATCGAGTCCTACATCGGGCTTCTTGCATGGATCCTGCTTCTCCCTCTGCCTGTGTCTCTGCCTCTCTCTCTCTCTCTGTCTGTCTCTCATGACTAAATAAATAAAATCTTAAAAAAAAAAAAAGAAATGATTGAAGACATGCCAATGAGAGACTAGAAGAGAGAGCAAACAGCCTAGGAGAACAACCAGAATTATAGGATGACATAGACAAAGGACATAAAAGAAAGAGAAGATTGATTGAAAAGGGGTGGGGGTGGGGGGACATTCCAGGAATTATTAAACAGAAGCATCGGATTCAAGTAACCAAAAGCTATGATCCAAGTACAAGGTGACAGCACTTCAAATATGTTATTATGCCTGTGATGAGTGTAAGTCTACATATTAGGGCCCTGCATTTAACACATAAGTAAATACACTATTTTATCCTAATTATAAAGATCTTCAAGAATATCGTGTTAGTTCTGATATATTTCCAATAGATAATTATGTTCCCCCAGGGCACCGGGTATAACGGATGTGCTTCTAACGATTAACTTGTCTTTGAAAACTGAGCCCTTCCTTAGTTATAGGAATAGTTTGGAATGTGTTTCTCCGCTCCTGCTTGCAGAAAGCTACAAGTTGCTTTCTTTGCGAACACTAGGAATTTATTGTTTTAGCCAAGTGAAGAATGTACCTTTTCAGGCAAGGGAATGAATTTCAGGGAATTTCAGGCAGGAAATACCTGGCTGATTATCCCAAAGCAGCGGTCCTCAAAGTACGGTCAGAAGGCCAGTAGTGGCAACAGCAGCATTATCTGAGAACCTGCTAGAAATACAAATTCTCAGGCTTCCCCCAAAACCTACTGAATCACAAGCTCTGAGGGTGGCACCCAGCCAAAGCTTCTGAATCACTGTCTGTGGGCAGCACTTATAACTCTGCTGGTCAGATGTCAGATAAGGAGAGACAACATGATTACAGATGTGTGGCATATTTAAAGCACTTGATGAAACATGTGTGAACACCTAAATCAAAGGCCTCCTCCTCCAAGAAGCATTCCCTGATGCATTCATGAAAACAAAACTGCATCCTCTATTCTACTTCTCCTGAAATTTCCCAGGTTGGGTTGGGATAGGTTTAGTTTCTTACATGTCTTACATGTTTGTTTGTTTGTTTTCTACAGTGTCCAGCATCCCACCCAGCAACTGTCCGTTTAAATGTTAAAATTAAGCTGAACAAATGCCTATGATAATAAGTGTGGAACAATGTATTGCACTATGTGCAAATTCCTACTTCACAGTGGAATTCAAACATGACAGTAGAGAGGGGAGAGGGTGCACATGTATAAAAGGAGACAGACTGGAGAGAGCTGGGTGGGAGGAAGTGTCAGGGCAATACTGAGGGGTGTCATCTATCTTCATCCTGAGTATTGACATTCCTTTAACTTGTGGTACATACTCAAATTAATCATTCGTTATCTCAGAGAGCTGTAGTTAAGACTTTTTTCAATGACATTTTCAAGATGGATTTTATTTAATTTTATTCTTTAAAATGTTTTATTTATTTATTCATGAGAGACACAGAGAGAAAGGCAGAGACATAGGCAGAGGGAGAAGCAGGCTCCTTGCTGGGAGACCGATGTGGGACTTGATCCCAGGACCCCGAGATCACACCCTGGGCCGAAGGCAGATGCTCTACCACTGAACCACCCAGGTGCCCCAAGATGGATTTTATTTAATTGTACAATTGGTACCGATTCCTGCTGAGCATTGGACACTGCGCTTAGAGCTGATGGGAAGAGGCCTCTAAAAAAAGTCCTGCTTTAAAGGAATTAAAGAGTCCAGGACAGTTTCTCAAACTTTGCACAACAGACATTTGGGGCTGGATAATCCTTTGTTGTGGGCACTGTCCTGTGCATTGTAAGCTGATTAGCAGCATCCCTGGGCTCTACCTACTAGATGCCAATAGCTCTACCTTCTTCTCCACCCCCACCCCCTGGCAGGTTGTGACAAGGAAAAATGTCCCCAGATATTGTCAAATGCCCCTGAGGGACAAAACCTACTCCATTTAGAACCAGTGTGCTTGTGGAAGAAATCAACAAAATACAGAAGTTTCTCTGGTACATGGTGATAAGTGCTATGACACCACGGGGCTGACAGGTTGGTGTGTAAGCAAGGGCACCTCATGGAGACAGGAGGATGGATGCTGGGGGTGGCATGAGGGCAGTAGGGAGGGAAATTAGGAGGCCCTGGGCAGGAAGAGAAGTGGAGTGGCATCTTGAATACTGAGCAGCCGCCTGTGGGAGACAGGACAGAGAAGGAAGGAGGAGGAGGGAGGAGGGAGGAGGGAGGAGGGAGGAGGAAGGAGTGATGGGGGATTACTTGTTCCAGGCAGAGGACAGAATGAGAAAATGCAGCGGCCTGAGACAGCAGGTTACATTCAAGGACCCAGAAGCAGGTAAGAGCCGTGTCACCCAAGTGTAAAGTGCAAAGGGGGGCAGTGGGCTTTGCAGCCACAAGGCCACAGAGCACATTGTTCATAGCCCAAGGTCAGGCTTCTATTATCCTTTATGGTGAGGTTATCATCCATTTGTCTCTCGTCACTGCTGGGGAGCCCATTAAGTACTTGCCACCGTACTTGGTGCCAACAGTTAATAGACTGTAGCCTCTCTTATTTCTTCACCTGGCACTGAAATTAGCTAAGCTTCTGCAGAATCTCAGGTATGTTTTTCTTCAGGTTTGGGGCAGGGACATTTAAAAAAGATATGTAATACATGACAATAGGGAGGAAATAGCTTTGGCAATTTGTTCCTTTATTCAGGTTCAAACTTTTCATAAAGGTAGAAAACAGTTTTAAGCATAAAAACTCTCAGCATTTTGGGGCAGATGGGTGGCTCAGTCGGTTAAGCATCTGCCTTCAGCTCAGGTCACGATCCTGGGGTCCTGGGATCGAGTCCTGCATCGAGGCCCACCTCGATCCCTAAATCCTCATCCATCCTGCTTCTCCCTCGCCTCCCCACTTGTGCTGTCTCACAAATAAATAAATAAGATCTTTCAAAAAAATTGTCATCATTTTATTGTGCTCTTTTAGTTTCCTGTGAGTCTGGGAAAACAGGGTCGATGTCTTCTTAATATTCAGCATGATGTCTGATGTATAGAAAGTGACCAATGTTTCTTGGGTGAGCATATTTATATTTGTTATTAGTAATAGTATCAACATTTTGCCTTATTCCCTCAAGGCTGCTATAACAAAATAGCATGGACTGAGTGGCTTATAAAACAATAGAAATTAATTTTTCACAGTTCTGGAGACTGGCAAGTTCAAGATCAAGATGATAGCTCAGACAGCCGACTTTTCACTATGACTTCACATGGCACATGGGGCAAGGGATCTCAGGGGTCTCATTTATGAGGGTGCTCATCCCATTCATGAAGGCTCTGCCCTCATGACCTAAGCTCCTTCCAAAGGCCCACCTCCTAAAACCATCACATTCAGGATTTGGTTTCAACATACGGATTCTGAAGGGAACATTTTCATGGAGTGCAATACATGATCAACTTCTCAAGGATGTGATCTCACTGGATGACTACAGCCACCCAGGGAGGTGGTAAGTAAGGAAATGTTTTTAACTCCACTACATGTTACATCTTGCCTTTGACCCAGTATTAGCCATGACATACTTTCTTATTTTTACAGTGAAAGAAAACTGTTAACAGATACATTTTCTATCTCATAAAAGTATGTATTCTTTTGGTAGATGGATGATGGAGACAGTGGGCAATATAAGTATGTATTTTCAACTCTTTAAAAGTCCATAAAAGAATAGGGGGGGGGGAGGAGCCTTGAAAGTCAAGCTTCTCCATTTCACAGATAAGGAAACTGAGGCCACAGAGCTATTTAATATAGGGCCAGGATTATAACCTCTGGACTGCTGGGCCTCTGGACTTCTATGTTTGGGTAGGGGCCTGGAATTTGCTCATTGGTGTGCAAAGCTGAAAATTCCATCTCATTCTAAATGGTAGACCTCACATATCCGCACAGCTAAAGTTGGATTGTCGGGGCTTCTCTTGTCCAGCTCATCTTCCCTAAATAGTTATGTTCCAGGGGAAGGCGATCTTCAAGGTCAATAAAAAACAGCACATTCAAAAAATATATATATCTGCCTATTTTTTCATACCATTATTGAACAATGCTATCCAGGTGTCCAAATATAATAACCTGTCCTTGTTTTATTTTTTCCCAGAAGAGGAAGCAGGGGCCCTGAGAGCTTAAATACTGCATGGGATTTTGTTAGCCAAGTCAACATCTGTTTGCTTCTTAACAATGAGTCACGTCTATTCCCTATAACTAGGGCAGGAGGGCAGCTGGAACTTCCCAGCCCACTCCTTGGTCACTGCTTCCTGTTTCTGCTGCTTTTATCCTCTATGGCACAGCTTCATTGGCAAAAAAGTGAAACAGATACAACTCCCAGGGTAGGTGCCCGTAAGGAGTCCCATGTCTTAGGTTCATGTTACGGTAAATTTAGGGCAAGATGTATGTCTGTCTTTACCAACAGTGTGAATAATTGAATCTCTTCCCAAGTTTTATTGCTCAATATTACACCCAGAAAGGAACAACCAAGCACACTCAGTCTATCAAAGTCCATTTGTGAGTGTCAGATGCAGAGCTTGTCCTGTGTGAAGAGGCTAAATGGATGGGTCATCACTGAAGGAAAGAAAAAACATCTGAAAATGTGCCTGAAAAGCAAAGCAAAGCAAAGCAAAGCAAAGCAAAACAAAAACAAAAACAAAAACACAAAAAATCCCAAAAGCAAAAACAATCCTTAAAAGCAGAGACCAGATAAGTGTTGAGACACAAAGTCTCGTTTGCTGATCTTGCTTGTTCCTGAAACTTGAAAGCACAGGGATCTCATTTAGGAGGGCTGTGTGAGTGTGTGGTGGCAACCCTGAGGATCCAAGGAAGGGGTCTCTTTGAAGACGCACTGACTTGCTCTAGCATGTCTGGGGCACTCCCTTTAGCCCTTAAAAGAACATACTCCCATACACAGCTGTCCCATTTGCATCCCATGTATACAACTTGAATTATCCAATGGCCTGGCTCACGCCCTATTGAGACTCACTGTCTAGGACAATGGGCAGCACAGAACAAATAAATGTTCAGCAGATACTACTTTAACTGAATGAATTCCAAGTTTTCAGATGCCGCTGAATAGGAACGCTTGTTCTTCAAGGCTTCACCTGCCAAGGGAAAAAAAAAATCAAGAGCTGGTTAAGTCACAGCAGGATTAAATTCTAGCATCCATTCATTTTCTAATTGGCATTTGGACTCAAAGGGCTTTCATTCCCTCTCAGTTTCTTGAAAACAAAGTAAAGCAAGACAAAACAAAAACAAAAAATAAACTAAACAAAACTCCTATGACTCCCAAAAAGAGCCAAAAATAATGAGTAAGTGTCTGGTCTAGGCCAGTAGATGTCCCTAATGTCTGGGGGCACAGGGCTGAAGTGTGGATGGAGGGAGAGAAGGAGGGGGGGTCCCTTCTCCCCCACACCTGCTCTGGCCCCAGTGTGAGAGACTTGGAGGGCACAGGTGGTCAGCCCAGCATGCAGATCCAAGCCCCATGGCCCACCAAGCTTCTTGGCAAACACTTGTTTCTAGAGTTGTGTACACCACACAGGGTTAGCCACTACGGGAGAACAGATGGGGGAGGGGGGGAGAGGTCCATCAGGCCCTGGAATTGGTCCAGTGTTATTTGGGCATGGGATGTAGGGTCTTGGGTGCCAGGAGCACAGTCTGGGTGGGGTGGGAGGGGTGCTGTGTATGGGTGGGCACGGATGCTGCTAGGCAGGTTCCCTTGATCCCTAGGACACCTTGCCCTGCGAGGAGCATGGCTGGAAGAAGTTTCCCTAAAAGTTACGGTCCGGGGCAGGAGTCCCAGTCGCTCAGATCGATGGGCAAGTCCTGTTCAAAGAGCACCCAAAGAATTTGTTTAAAATTCAGACTCCTCGACTCTCTTCTCAGATATTCTGGTGCAGCAGCTTTGTGGTGAGGCCCAGGA
The DNA here is from genome assembly GCF_905146905.1 of Nyctereutes procyonoides. Taxonomy (NCBI): domain Eukaryota; kingdom Metazoa; phylum Chordata; class Mammalia; order Carnivora; family Canidae; genus Nyctereutes; species Nyctereutes procyonoides. The sequence continues at coordinate 51,767,911 of NW_026575146.1, read as the reverse complement.
ATCCTCTGTGCAATCAGAGGGGGATCGTCTGCTCCTTCCTGGCTTGGCTGCTCATCTAAGGGATGTTTACCACCAAAAGCGGGGCCTCTTTGGTGTGTCCTCCTCCCGCATTGGCCTCCTGCGGGCCCTGAGTGACTCACCCTCCTCCTGCCTTTGCTGGCCCCTCTCTGTGGTGGTTGCCAGCGCCCTCGCGGTGCTCCTGCAGACACTGCCTGCTGCCTGACCCCACGGCCACCACTGCTCTTGCTGATCTGTCCCTCGCTTGGTGTGGGGGACCTTGTTGTCATTCCCGTGGGCACTGCTATCGGGCTGCCCTCCCTGTGCTGTTTCTGCTGCATAAAGGAGGGCCCTCTGAGCTCCAGGTTCCCTACTTTTCCTCTCTAAGCTGGCACTAAGTGACGGTGGCACTGGGCGCCCCCAGATATGGCCTCGTGGCACCCACCCCTCTGAATAGTTCTTGGATGTGTGCTCTGAGACCTGAGAAGGGCCCCTTGCTTTTCAATATCCCTATTTATTAGGATGCGTCTCCCCTCACCCCTCCTAGAATTTAGGGCAGTCCATTTAGCCTTCCAAAGTTTCTGAATCTCAGTGTCCAAGACTAGGCTCTAAGCCCTAACGCCCTTCTCTCCACCCCCACCCCCCTTTTTTCAGGGAGTCCACATTACCTCCTACGCTTCCTGGATTCCTGAAATAGGTAGGCCTGTAACTGGGCCTATGAACTTTGGCACATTTACATGGTAGATTTCTCACAGGCTTAGATAAATCATTGAGGAATCACTCCCTACTATTTTGGTGAACTTATAAGAGACTGTTGAGAAGTCTGAACACGGAACAAGGCCAAAAATTATATAATTTGCACAGGTTTGGGACACCTGGTGGCTCAGCCTTTGAGCATCTGCCTTCAGCTCAGGTTGTGATCCCAGGATCCTGGGATCAAGTCCCACATGGGGCTCCCTGCATGGAGCCTGCTTCTCCCTCTGCCTGTGTCTCTGCCTCTTTCTCTGTATCTCTCATGAATAAATAAATTAAATCTTGACAAAAAAAATTTGCACAGGTTTACCAGAGCAGTTTTAACATATTTTTGTGTGTGTATATCATCTATATCGATATCTATACCTATGTCTATATTTATCTATCTATCTGCATTGATGAGACTGCTGGCTTCATATGTTATAGAATAATATTTGAGATATTTATTCAAGTTTGTTCCTGGGTTGATTTTCTTATTTCTTTGCCTTTATTCTGATCAATTGATTTATATATATAAAAATATATAATATATATTTATATATTATATATTTATATATATAATATATATGTATATGTGTATATACATATATATTTTTTTTTCCTATGCTTTTCATTATTTCTGGGGAAAAGTGAAGAACACTAGACAGAGAATCAAATGTTTGCCCTTTGAATGGAAAATCCACTAGTCTGGGCAAAAGAGAGAAGATTTAGAATAAATGTACCAGATTAAACCAGTTTTCCACTTGACAAATAGAGAAGAATTTCCAGGAGAGAGGAGGGAAGTGGGAGAGAGTCAAGACTTGGAGCCTTTGATAAGGGGTCTGACCAAGGTTCTGAGGGTAGGGAGATGAGAATCACTTCCCCACTTCTCCCCATCACTGGTTTTGGGGAGAGAAGGTCAGAGAGGTCAACAATATTGGTCTGGGGAGCCAGGCAGAAGTCAGAATTTCTACAGGATCCCCATGTAGTGGGGATAAAGAGTTTCTTCAAAGGCCAGGGCAGCATAAGAGCAGCGGAATATTTTATGTGGCCAAGCACTGCACAGTCATGGAAGAAATCTGCTGGGCTGAGTGATCCTGTAGTAGATGGTAAAGGGCACAGCAGGGACTGTTGGTCCTGCGCAGAGCAAGGATGCAACACCAGATGGGAATGAAGCTGTGTAAGTGGAGGCCGCCAGGATATGCGACTGACCACACCTGATGTGTCTTCCTTCATTTTTAAGAATCATCTTGCTGTATGTATTTCAAGAGTACAGTGTAAGAAGTGCTGTATTTCATCTTTTCTTCAAATAACGTCTCTGCCCTGTCATCTGTCCTTCTGAGATCCCAGTGAAAAGCATGAGATCTTCTTGATGCATTCTCTATGCTTCTCACTTCCTCTTTTGTCTTTTTCATCCTTATATCTTTGTGTTTCATTCTGGATTAAATCACTAATTCTTTTTTTTCAGCTATGTCTAGTATCGCTTAAGTCTGTTGATTAACTTCCTTTTTTTTTTTTTTTTAAGAGACAGAGTGTGCAAGTGAGTGCACAAGCCAGGGCGGGGCAAAGGGAGAGGGGGAGAAAGAATCTCTTCAGCAGTCTCCATGCCAAACCTGGAGCCTGTTGCAGAACTTGATCCATGACCCTGAGACCATCACCTGTGCCCAAGGGTCGGAAGCTTAATTGACTGAGTCACCCAGGCACTCCTGTTGATTGACTTCTTGATTCCAAGTATCAAAATTTTCATTTCTAAGATATTGAATTTGCCACTTGTTTCCTATTTTCTGCCAAAATTTTAAAGTTTGACTTTTATCTCATTAAACCTGGCAAACACAGTTCCTACCTGTATTTTAAAATCCCAATATCTGGATCCTCTGCAGCCTATTTTTGTTGCCTGTCGATAACATTCATGGCATCTAGTTTCCATAAGTGCCCAGATACCTTTCTTTGTGTGCAACACATAGTTTTTGGCAAATATTTTTTCTTTTTTTTAAAAAGATTTTATTTATTTATTCATGAGAGACACACAGAGGGAGGCAGAGACATAGGCAGAGGAGCTTCCCACAAGGAGCCTGATGTGGGACTCAATCCCAGGAACCCAGGATCATGACCTGAGCCAAAGGCAGATGCTCAACTGCTGAGCCACCCAGGCATCCCAGCAAATATTTTTTCAAACACAAATTGCACAAATAATTTGAAGCCCAGAATGATGTTTGGTCCATCAAAGATAATATTTAATTTCTTTAGCCAAGTGCTTGGGACATTAATACTTCAGAACAAAATTTATCCAAGTTCCAGATTTGATATGTTCCAGGCCACTCAGTATATCTGTAGTTCCTAAAGGGAAGAGTTTATCTCTGGCTTATTCTAACTTCTAGGGTGCAGTTCTTGGAGCTACCAGTCCAAAGTGAGGGACAGTTTATGGAATTCCTATCTTGCAAGCAAGATACTGGACACTGATGTTTTTCCTCCCAGCTCTGTAAAGGCATCAAAAGTATGGCTCAGTTTCTTGGCCATCTTTTTTCCAACTGGCAAATAACTCCAATCCAAAAATGGCTATAGTACCAAGCTTATCTATCTGGATTCCCATCCCTTCTATATCTGGGACTGGTTAATCGTTGTTATCCTGTTGGTCCTGTGATGCTTTCAAGACTTTTTGTCTCTGAAGATTTCATCCAGCTTTCCTAGTCATCATTTATGAGAGGATTGGTCTGCATTCCCTAGTCTTCCAACAGAAGCAGAAGTTTTTATTAAAAATGCCTTACCAGACTTAAAGCCGAGTCATCTTGAGGCTCTGGCCATGACTCTGTGGAAAAAAAAAAAAAAAGAAAAGAAAAGATGAGGTTGGATGAGACAGACTCTCAGGAGCCGTGGTGATCCGGGACCATAGACTATGATGAGACTTTAAAAAGAGGACTGTACTGTATTTTAATATCCTTGGACAGATTCAAATGAATCTTCAGAAAGACAAAATGCAAATGTGGTCTTGTTAGAGCTTGCTGATGAGCCTGAGTTTTTTGAGAATCTGAGGAATACCTAAGAAGGAAAAAGGAAAGCAAGCTATTTTTAATGACCTTATGGCTTTGAATTTCTAATGGGAGTCAGCCTACCGGTCTGGGCTTGGGTTACTTGGCAGAGAGGACCCTGTTATTGTGACAAACTGGCTCATGCCTTAAACCTGCATTCACGTGGGAGTAGGGGTGAGGAGGGAGGGGTACACTATGCTCTGAAGGAGGAAGCCACATTCTATAGAAAGGCCTACTTTGTCCCTCACCTGGAGGGGGATGCTTGTGGGATAACTGCTAGTACCAGCCCAGTTGCCACCCCCTCTCCTTGCCTGTAGGAAGCTGAGCACCTCACCATGAAGTGCACCATGAAGAGAACCCTCACGGTTCATGATGTGTGACTTGAAACAGGCTTGAGACATCTTGAGGGACCCGAGAGAGCCTTCATTCTACAAGAACCTTTGGGCAGTTGCACCATTTACTTTGCTCCAGACAGACAACTCTACTCCAGAGACTGGGAGGTAAACTGGAAGAGGAAGAGGGGATGACCTGGCAGTCTGCTGGTGTGAGCTATTACTTCAAGCCAAGATGACTGCTTCCTTTATTTTTGTCCTGAACATACTCTATCAGAGATGGTCTCTCAGTGACCACCAGAGCTGGGACTCCCTGCACTCAGGCAACCTGATGAGGCTGGGGAGAGCCCGGCCAGGCAGCCTTGCACTGCTTGTTGTACAACAGCTTTTGCGCTGCAGAGGCAGACATGTGAGGTAGGTGATGCAGACAAGGAGCATTTATAATAAGGGTCCCGGACACTTGAAAAATCTGAAATAGAAACCGCTTAGTCTCAGGAACAAATTGGACTCGAGACTTGAACACCTCTGTTCCTCCATGTGTCTATTTCAGGTTTCCCACCACCCCCCTCTCTGTGGACTAGCTTTTTCTATTTTTCTATGAACAAATGGAAAATACAATTGCCGAGAATTACCAATGTTAGATTTCCACTCCGGCTACTAGAAAGACAAAGCTTTCTCTCTTTTTCTCTTTCTGTCTCTTCCAATTCCAAATTCTGGAGTCATTTGCCTTCCCCTGTCCCCATAGACCGTGGTCATGGGGCAGGGCCATGAAACAGAAGGATGACATCAGGGTCCATCCCTTTAATCATCTGGCTGGACAGCAGTTCACAGGAAAGGTGGTGGGGATATGGAGGGTGGTGCCAAACAGCATTATTAAAAGGGCTCCACCAAGGAAAGCTCTTTGATAGAATCCAAATTGATATATTTATGAACATTCTGGAAAAATTCTCCATTCAATCAAGAACTGATAAGCAAGTCACTAATAGATTATAGCCACAAAATAATTATGATTGATTGTATAATAGCTAACAGATGTCGGTTATGGAATTTCTTAAATTTGTGTTTAATATCTGAGTCTGTATATTATTTTGACTTATATAGAAAAAAAAATCCCAGATGTTTTAAAGAGCATCACCAGAAAAAATATGCATGAAAATATTAACAGAATCATATTGATTTAGTTGTTGGGAGGATGTCCAGTCCAATTTCCTACTTTACTGATGAAGGAACCGAGAAGCTGAGTGACAGGATTGTAAAGATATATATTTTTAAAATTTTATTTATTTATTCATGAGAGACAGAGAGAGGCAGAAACACTGGCAGAGGGAGAAGCGGGCTCCCTGCAGTGAGCCTGATGCAGGACTCGATCCCAGGACCCTGGGATCACGATCTGAGCCAAAGGCAGATGCTCAACCACTGAGCCACCCAGGTGTCCCTAGTAAAGATATTTTTAAAGCTACTTTTAGAGGAGGTCCCTGGGTGGCTCTGTCAGTTAATCATCTGATTCTTGATTTTAGGGTCACGGGTTCAAGCCCCACATTGGACTCCATCAGATAAATAAACAAACGAACAAAGCTACTCTTAGATTTTCATCCTAAGTGCTTAAAAATATCTTTGAAAATAGTGGTTAAGAAAAAAGACTAAGGACAAATAATGGAGCAGATAGCCTGTTACAAAGAATTGGGAGTATTGAACGATTTGATGAAAGAAGATTATTTAATTTTTTTATATATATATACCAGAGTAAAACGGTTTATTTTCAGCAACATTACTCTTGCTTCAGGTGTGTATCTATTATCTGTTAAGCTGATCCTAGCAAATTGTCCCAATTCTTAGACAAAGGCAATTGATTCATGGGTCTCTTAGAAAGAAAAACTAGTTGGGTGTGTTACAGCCACATGAATCATGTGGGATACTGCTTAAAGCTATATTTATCATGGATGAAAGAATGTTTTTAAGGGAAACTATGAGTCTACCTAAAATTACACGGTTCACCTCTATTCACAGGGACTCATTTTTTTCAGGATGTTGTTGAGTGTGCTGCAAAAATACTTTCTAAACTGTTAGCACTGCAGGAAGACGCTCTGCAAGGGTTGCTAGAAGTCACCCTGAGAAGCTGGGATTTCTCCTGGAAGTTCACATTTCTTGTCTTTGTTTTAACTGCCTTCTCGAATCCTCTTGCTACCTGGTTACATGTCTTCAGCTGCATTTAAACTTTTCCACTTGTCACCTATCTTTTTTTCCTCTAATCCAAACTATAAACCACAGTCACGTGAGGATCCTTCTATGCCAGTTGTGTCCTCTTCCTGCCTCAAGAAGCTTCGGTGGCTTCCTCTGACCTCCAAGATTAAATTCCAGCTCCTCATCCTGAATTTCAGCATCCTAGCATATGACATATGTCGTTGGCCATGCTTCTTTATACTTTTAAAACTTCTTCTTTACCTCGGGAAGGAGAAAAGAAGATGAGGTTCAGAGTGTGCATGAAGCATTTCAGGCTCGACCTCCACGATAAAGTTTTATCGCATTTCTCTTCTATTCAGAGGCTGCCATGACTCTTCTTAAGAGGCAAGGACAAACGCAGCTGGCCAGTAGCAAAGGCATGGACAGCCAGACCAGCTTTCTGCCAGGAATTTACCTCTAGGGAGGCTGATCATTGGCTGGGCTCACCTTGTAACTTTTGTTTTCTTTTAATCCCACTCCCTCTCCAAGCCAGGAGCTAGTTCTTTCCAGAGCCTTTTCTCAATGGTCATCCCCTTGCCGACTGTGTGGAGGCTGGCCCTTGGAGCCCTTTTCTGTCCTTGCGATCTGACGCTGTCCCTGCTGTGACTTGTGGCTACTCATTTATTCTTATGCTTGCTCACTATTTCCAGGCTTCATCTTGGTCGTTTTGGTGCCCCTCCTCCCTTTGAGTGCTCCAAACCACCAGCACGCACGTGAGAAGCCACATGCTGCAGTGGTTAAGAGCACAGGCTCTCTTAACCCAACCGTCTGGGTTTGCAACCCAGCACTCTGCTGCACTGGTTGTGTGGCTGAGGCAGGTCACATACCCACTCTGGGCCTCCATTTCTTAATCTGTAAAATGGAGCTAGGATACCACCTCCTCATGGGCTTGTGGTGGGGCTTACTTGAATCACTATGAGTATAGTGATCAGTTAATCTCAGCTGAGCTGTTCTACCTCCAGGAAGTCCAGTCTCTAATACCACAGTTCTTCATGGAAACTTCTGACTCTTTTTGGGGCGTGGCCAGGCCCTGAGCTGGATTGGTTTCTCTCAGTTAAAATTTGCATCTGCCCTCCTTTACTTCTTCTTCTTTTCCTTTTTAAGATTTATTTATTTATTTGAGAGAGAGAGAGAGCAAGGGAAGGGGCAGAGGGAGAGAGAATCTCAAGCAGACTTCATACTGAATGGGGAGCCCACTGCAGGGCTCGATCTCATGACCCTGAGATCATGACTTGAGCTGAAACCAAGAGTTGGATGGTTGCTCAGCTGACTGCACCACCCAGGCACCTCCCTCCTTTTCTTCCCTTAAAACAAATCTCTTCTTGATTTCCATGGATTATGATGGCCCCATAATCTTTCATGTGTCTCAACCACTTGAATGGCTTTTTCTGAAATATCATGGCCTTTCCTGTATTAGCTACCTATTTTGATGCTGAATCTTGAACTGGCCAGTATTGTTCCTTGACCGATTCTTACCTCTCTATTTATTCTTTCCAAGCACATTGAAAAGATGGAAGGACCAATAATCATCACTTTGAATCATTCATAGTCTTCAGAACAGTAGACATTGAATCAGTATTTATTTGTCTGAATGAATTGTTTGAATAATGACACTCTTCTTAAAGAGCCTAGGAGCCTTTCAGAATGGTTTTGGAGGTATTGACTTGAGAAGAGGAGATCTGATGGGTGAAAACGTCCTGATTGCTGGCATTCCTTGTGCTTCTCTGGATCATGGTCTGGCTAGCCTGAAAGATCTGAAGGCGGGAAGAACCGTCACTGTCCACTGGGGAAGTGGCATCACACTGCCCTTAGGAAGAAGTGAGTTCACAAGCTCTGTCAGCAGACGTGACCTAATAACTGAATGAGAGTATAAAGAAAAAAGGATTATGAAAAAAAAAGCCCCCCAAACAAAAAACTGGTTGAAGTATTTGGAGTATGAGAGCCAAGGAATCTGACCTGAAGATGACTTTACAGGCTCTTCTTAGTGAGCGAGTTGTCTTTCCCCTTCCAGCCTCAGCCTGCTACCATGTAAAATGAAAGTATGGGCTGGATCTTGTCTTCATTTTCTCTATGACAATAAATATATATGTGTGGGCATATAGTTTTTAATAGATCTTAATGACGGTATCACTTTGTATTTTATTTTTTATTATTTTTTAAATATCCTATTTATTTGAGAGAGAGACAGAGAGATAGCAAAAGACAACAGGAGTTGGGAGGACAGGGAGAAGTAGACTCTCCCGCCAAGCAGAGAGCCCAATGTGGGGCTCGATCCCACAACCTTGGGATCATGAACCAAACTGAAGGCAGTTGCTTAAATGATTGAGCTACCCAGGTAACCCTGTATTTTATTTTTACTGATACTTGTACTTGCAAAGTTGCCTTTGAACCCCGAGACAAAGAATATCCTCACTAAACCAGTGTCCCCTTATCTCCCCAGTGAGACCACCATCCACTCATTGTTTAAGCCAGAAATCTGGGAGTTCCTGATTCTTTCTCCAGCTCACTCTTCTCATCCTCTTGGTGAGCAAATCCTATCAGTTCTGCCCCAAATATAGATCCTCAACTTATCTGCCAAATCTCAGGCTTATCTATTCTTCCCATGTCATCTCTTTTACTTTCATCTTAATGCAAGCCACAGCAACTTTTCATTTAGATTTCTCAAGTAACCTTTCACTCTGCTCTCCTTCAATCTATCTTTAGCACGGCAGCCAGAGTTATCTTGGAAAACCATAAATTTGATCATACCTCTTTCCTGCTTAAGAAACTTCAGTATTTTCCTTTTGTGCTTACAATAAAATTTAAATTCATCGCAATAGCCTGCAGGGTGATAGCATCTGGCCTCTGCTTGCTTCTCTAAGCACAGTCCAGGACACTCTATTTTACACACTTCCTCCGGCTACATTTTCCTCTTTTGAATTTCTGAAACAATCCTTGCTATTTTATAATTCACGGTCTTTGCCCTTGATGTTCTTTTTTTGTAGAATGTCTTGGTCTTGCCTTTTGAAAGCTGAGCTCTTCCTCATTGATCAGAATTCGTACTTTGGGATTACATCAATGTGTATTTTTTTAAAAAGAAAAAAAAAAACCTTACACCTATATATTTGTCTGTCACAATAATGTGTAATAATAACACACAGTTTCTGTTTTCAAAACTTAATCTGGCAAATTTGTCAATGACTTCATTAAAGTTGATCTTTCAATATTCAGATCTAATAGAATTAAATAAAAATCTTACCACACAGTAATATCCAGATATTATAAAATCGGCCATATCATTACTTTTTGGAAATAGATTCTAGTGGCTTTCAAATTCTCATTTTTTCTTCACTCAAAAAAATATACTGCACTAAAGTACCTTCACTAGAAAATTTATCATAAATTTGTTGTCATTGGGTAAAAACTTCTAAAGATCTTGGCTGCAAAAGGCCAGACAAAATCATGAAATGGTAGCAAACATGGGCAATATTTGATACATTGCTTTAGACCAAGTGTCCAATTCTTGGTAAAAGTGATTGAGGCATTCAAACATTGTCCTTTTGATTTTGCTGTTGCTGCTGGTCTTTTTCAAAATTTGATTTTTTTCCATGTAAATACCCATTTTCTTATATTCATTGTCATATAAATATCAGTCTTCTTTATGTTTTGTGTAGGCTGATATTCAAGGAAAAAATTTAAATGCCTGGAGTTTCACACACATTGTTCAAACCCACTTCTGTCTCTTTGCAAATCTATTTGTCTGATTAACCTCATCGAAAGCTCACTCCAGAAAAAAAGCTAATTCAGAAAAGAAAAATAGCCGCAGCTGAAAGCAAAATCTTGACTGATCTTCTTGTGTCCACATTTTCTTTTGGATCTTAGAGTACTTCAAAGGTTGGGATTAACTTTTTAAAATTTGCCTTTCCTCTGTGTACAGCTTCAAATGAACACTCCACTGTGTCCAGAAAAGCCTTTTCACTCTTATACTGACACTGTGCTGCATTTCCCATCAATGAATCTTTTCAAAATGATGAAAAGAAGGAATACATTTTTTTTTCTTTCCCCAAAATATCACACATGAAGAAAAACTTCCAAAATAGCCAACTCTTCAAAGGTTTGGGAGGATGATTTGCACAAGGTACAGACAAGGATTTGGATTAACCTCTTTGATTTTTTAGCCAAACACCGCAGAGGGAGATAGCTGTCATTACAGCATTTCTATGTCCTTGACCACGAGAGAGGTTTATGTCCAGTCCTTCCCCATGCAATTGCGTTGTGACTTTCATGTGAGTTTAGCAGCAGTTATCCCAGAAGTGGGAAAGAAACTCAAGAACCAGTCTTTTCTCTCCAATTTGCCATCCTCAATATGGACGTAAGTGAGCTCTTCGCATTTGATCACGGTGTGACACATGGCGTAGAGTGAATGGTATCAAAAGGAACCAAAGGTTAAGATTCCTGAATAGAGACCAAAGTTAACTCAGATTATTCCACATCTCCTTGAACCTCAGGTAGAAACAGATACAGGTCACTGAGAGTTCTTAATCAATTCAGGTTAGTGTAACTGGATACTATAGACCGGGTGGTTTAAGCAATAAACCTTAATTCCCACAGTCTGGAGGCTGGGAAATCCAATATCAGGGTGCAGGCAGACCTGATATCTGGGGAGAGCACACTTGATACTTTGTACATGGTCATCTTCTTGTGGTAGCTTCACATGGTAGAGAGTAGACAGTGCAGGGCAGGTCATCTCTCGTGTCTTTCCTCAATAAGACCAGGAAGCCCATTGTGAGGGACCCACCCTCAAGCAACACCACAAGAGACACCAAGAGACACCACATTGGGGATGAAGGGATCAACTGACTTTGGGGGGACATAGACATTCAGATCATAGTACTGAGTCCGTGTGCATTAGGGGCTGATTGTATAGTGGTTCTTCAAATTAACTTCCATGTTGAAAACAGTGTGTTGTTAAAGGGTAGGTAATAAAAATGTGCTGATTTACATTTTACATGTATATTATTAAAACTCAACAGTAACTGTAGCAACTGTTTAGAACTTAGATCAAGAAAAAAAATTTTTTTTTCTGGGAGAAGTAATTTATTATTGACATTGTTTAGACTTAGCGTATGATGATGACAAAAAGAAGGCTAATTTTAGCCAGTTTTATTACTACTCCTAAAGTTTCTAAATACTAAAAACTAAAGGCTAAAAACTCTGTTTTCCAGCTGTGGGTCCACACACGCCCCTAAGAGCAATCTTCCCTGGTTTGACTATGCATGCCCCCTGCATTTCATCTTCAGCTCCAAATTTTCTTTATCTCCTGGAGAGCATTTGTAACACTTTGCAATTATATATTAATTTGTTTGTTTATGTAAGGTGTGTGTCTCTTCCACTAGACTGTAGTTCATATTCCCTGTGAGGGAAGAAACTACATCTCTTCTGTTCACCTTTATATTTAGGTTCTTCCACAGTGCCTGGCAGATAGTGGGCCGGCAATAATATTTGTGGAATCAATGAATGAAGGGAGATTTCACAGTGGTTCATAAAGAGCAAAAGATCCCCAGAGGCTAGTGTTTCAAAGAAGTAACATTATTTACAAACACCTCCTTTGGGTTCTGTTACTCCTCAGAAGTATATTGAGAGTTCTGTTGTACACTCATATGATCCCATCAAAAGTGATCATCAGAAAGCATATTTCATTAAAGAATTTAATTGTGCTGCCTCCTCTTTAGTAAGTCCAGACATGTTCCATTTTAAATGAAGGCAGAGTATTAACTTGAATTCCACCAGGGAATGCAGGGCAGTTAGCCCCCCCATATCCAGACACAGAGATGAAGCAAGATCTTTTGTAATTTGGGTATTTGCAATGAAAGCTGTTCCAGTTTTAGGAAGTGGATGGAGAGAGTGAAAAAAAATGGGAGGGCATGGTATCAGAATAATGGCCTCCCTAAAATATCCACTTACGAATCCCTGGAAACCATGAATATGTTGAGTGGCAAAAGGAACTTTGCAGATGGGACTAGATTAAGGATTTTGAGATGAGATAAGGAGATTACCCTGGAATATCTGGGATCCTGATAGAGGAAAGAGGGAGACAGGGAAGTCAGAGAAGGAGAAATGCTACAGAGGTCACGGGGCGCCTGGGTGGCTCTGTTGGTTGAGTGTCTGCCTTTGGCTTGGGTCATGATCCCGGAGTCCTGGGATCAACCCTGCATTGGGCTCCCTGCTCGGCAGGGAGTCTGCTTCTTCGTCTCCCCCACCCAGCCTGTGCTCTCTCTCGCTATTTCTCTCTCAAATAAATAAATAAATAAAATCTTAAAAGAAAAACAAAACAAAACAAAACAAAAAACAAAAAAAACAGAGGTCAGAGTCAAATTTAAAGACTTAGAGAGGCTCAAAGATGCTACATTGCTTCTGGATTGATATAGAGGAAGGGGCCATGAGCTAAAGAATGCAGTAAGTGATCTCTAAAAATTGGAGGCTACAGAAGAAATGCAGTCCTGTTGACAATTTATTTTAGCCCAGTGAGATTGACTTCCGACTTGTGACTTCTAGAACTGTAAGATAACAAATTTGTGTTAAATCAAGCCATTTAATTGGTAGTAGTTTGCTACAATAATAGTGCAACGGGTCCTGGAGCCAATCTGCTCAAGTTCTCTTGTGGGTGCTGAGTGCCTTAAGATGTGGCTGTTATCTGCAACAAAAGAGCTGAAGAGGGGGTGAGGGGAAATACTTTGAGCTTGGGCCTGGTAAGGGCACAGTGATGGTTACACTAAATCCCTTAATGTTGGTGAAACCAACCAATAACCAGCTATGTTGCTTGTACCAAGGTATAACAACCAGATTCTAGCATATTGTGATTATTTCTGTTCTGACATATATAGTTGTTCTCTGTATCATATTAGAAAAAGATTCGTGTCAGCAAAATTCAATTCTCTACTTTTTATATGTGATGAAGATTCATTTTAAAATTTAAGTATTAAGGGGGTGCCTGGGTGGCCCAGTCAGTTAAGCGACTGCCTTTAGCTCAGGTTCTGGGATGGAGCTCCCCATGGGTTCCCGGTTCAGCCAGGAGCCTGCCACTCCCTGTCCCTCTGCCTGCCACTCCTCCTTCTCTCTTGCTCTGTGAAGTAAATAAATAAAATCTTTTTTAAAAAATTAAAAATTTAAGTATTAACTATATATACATATACACATAATTCTTAGCATTGCATAGAATGTGTTTTTTAGGATTCAATTCTTCATGTTTTAAAATAGAAGTAGTGTTCCAAGACATAAAACATATTCACATATTAGTTGCCATGCTATTGTTTTTTTGTTTTGTTTGGCTATTTTGACTACCCCAGGATGAAGAAAACTGAATGTAGAGTTAAACATTTCATGTAACGTCGACTATTACAAAAGAAAACCATTTATTTATGAAATAGCCCAGCTATGGGTTCTCTAGTCTTCTCTATTGCTAGATTTTAGAAGGGCAAAAAAAAAAAAAAAAAAAAAAAGAAAAAAAAAAAGAAAAGAAAAGAGAAAAAGAAAAAGAAAAGAAAAGGAATAAAATGAAGCATGAAATAGAAGAGAAAGTAGAATTTACACCACGATACTGTGCTCATATTTTATCAGAGCCTGCCCATCCTTTCGCTGATACATTTTCCCCCCAGCTTGACATTTTAAAGGCTTATTTTAAATTTATCTCTTCTGTATTAACAGGTGAGAAGTAGCTGATTCAACATATAGCAACTACTCTGGTTACTTTCATCTAGATTTTCTCTTACAGGGTAATTGGGTTTCTGTGGCCCTAGACACATAATGATTGGAAATCATGGTAGCAATTCTATATGGAGCCATCTCAATTTATCCTTCCTCTGTGTGTGTGTGTGTGTGTGTGTTGAAGTACTGGTCTATTCCTACAGCTATCTAGAAACGAATTCCATTTTGGAGTTAACTGAATTTAACTTCTACAAATGGAAGTGCTTTAAAAATTTTTATTTGCAACTGCTCTGCATTCTCAAAAAGGGTAGGAAATAACCTAACTTGATAGTTTTTCATGATCCACAACACACACACTCTTGACTTTTAATTCCTTAAATCTTAATTCCTTAAAGTCTTGGTATTTTATAAGCACTAGTTCCTTTTCTTTCTTTCTTTCTTTCTTTCTTTCTTTCTTTCTTTCTTTCTTTCTTTCTTTCTTTCTTTCTTTCTTTCTTTCTTTCTTTTCTTTCTTCTTTCTTTCTTTCTCTTTTCTTTTTTTCTTTCTCTTTTCTTTTCTTTTTTTCTTTCTTTCTTTCTTTTTTTTTTTTTCCGTGCAAAGAAGTGACTGGTTTCATTGTACCGGGTGTTGTCTTTTTTTTTCTCAGCTATGCTCCCTTACTGCTCATTCAATTGCTGAATAATTAAAAGCAGCTCTTTTCAGCCAAAAATACTTTTCAAGTTAACATATTTTTTTCCTTAAATTTTTGTCCCCCGCTACTACTTCTGCATCCAGTGTTGTTCCAGCTTGCTGAGCATTCCAGAGAGCGTTTCAGGTTAGCCAAGGGTTGGAAATATTGACCATGCTGACCTGAATTCTTTCCAGATGCATATTTGCATACCTTTAACTGGAGTGGTTATTTCTCACTAAAAGACCAAAACCTGGAAATAGTAGGACAAAATTATGTGCTTCTTCTTGGTGAGATATCAATGTTAGCATTTTACTTCCCCTTCCTGGTTTGCAGCCTGACCTTTGGAAGCGAAAGGACAATAATAAAATAATGACACATGAGAAGCAATGGGTTTTATCCCAGAACTATCTCTGGAGTGAAAGGAGGGGAAGATGGCATTAGGCTGGCATTGACCACTTAAAAGACTGAAGGAATCTGGTACATAATATTATGGGTTTTGCTTTCTCATCTATAAAATAAAGAGGTTAGGGCACCTATGTGGCTCAGTCTGTAAGTGTCTGCCTTAGGCTCAGGTGTTGATCCCAGGGTCTTGGGATGGAGCCCCGCATCATCAGGCTCCCTGCTCAGCCCAGAGCCTGCTTTTCCCTCTTCCTCTGCCTGCTGCTCCTCCCACTCTCGTGCTCTCTCTCTTTGTCAAATATGTAAATAAAATCTAAAAAAGTAAATAAATTAAGTCAAGAGGTTAGATCAGGTGATTTATAAGAGGCTTCCTTACTCTTGGATATTCTATGGTCTGTGACAACGGTTGAAGTCTGCAAAGAGTAGAAGATGCAGAAATGCCTGAAATTTGCTTCTTATTCCTAAACATTCTTGAATTCTAAATTGGAATGTCTTGGGTAAATGCCTTAAGCAACTAGATTTCCCTTGACTTATGAGGAATGCACAAAAGTTGACCTTTTTTAATACAATTATTAGTAAAAGGCATATAAATGACACATTGGAAAGTCAGAAAATCAATAGCTTCCTTTTCATGTGTACAAATGTTTCTTATTAAGATGAAAATGCTCCACAGATAATATCTTATTTGTTCGTACAACATCCGGAGGCGAGAAATGGTAGCAGTAATCCCAAGTGAATAAGGGAAGTTTGCTAAGTAACTCTGTTTTCCTGGGTTCTTTTGGCTTGGGCCTAACTGCTAGATGATGTTATTCAGGTAAATGAATGCATGACTAAGGCTAAAAAAAAAAAAAAGGCAAGACTCTTGGTGACATCTTGTATCATTGGGAAATTTTATGGAGTCTAAGTGACTAACTTCGAGTCAGAAAGGTCATGGATTATTAAATTGAAGTCACCAAGTGAGCACTTTAGGGCTTTGTCTATGAATGCTGTATTATGTAGCACAAGGAAAATGGGGCAGGAAGTGAAGGGTGAATTTGAATGGAAGGATAATGGTTATTAGAAAAGGATACCAAGGATCTCCAATTCTATTTGCTTAAGTAAGTGTGCTATAGGTTTATCACTCATTCATTTATTCAAAAATATTTATTGAGCACCTAGCTACTCTCTGTTGGGTCTTGGGAATAAGGATCCAGTAGTGAAGAAGACTGACACATTGTGGTGGGGAATAGGGAAAAGGGAGGTAGTAATAAATAGGATTATTCAAATTAAGATATAACAATAAATTCCAGGAAGGCCACGAAACTAGATAATATGGCCCAGAGTGACCACGGTACAAGCAGGGGTGAGGATATTAATTAGGTGGAACCCTCTCTGAAGAATTGACTTTTGGAGATGAAGCATGAATGATAAGGAGGCAGTCACAGGAGCATGGGTGAGGAGCATTCCAGGCAGAGGAAAGGGCAAGCACAGAGCCCCCGAGGTGGGCAGCGTTTGGAATGTCTGAGAACAACCACAAGGCCAGTGTAGTTAGAGCAGAGGGGGTGGGGAGCTGGCGAGACATGAGGCCTTGTGGGCCAGGGCATGGAATTTGTGTTCTAAATGTAAGAGAAAGCCATGGGAGGATTTTAAGCAGAGCAGTGATATAGTCTGATTTACATTAAAAAAAAATATATCTGTGAAGAATGGATTATGGATTGTAGCAGAACAAGAGTAGAAGCAAGGAGACTTTTCCCTTAGTCCAGATGGGAGACGATGGGGGTTTGAATTTGAATGGAAGCAGGGGCTTTCCAGGAGAGAAATTTAGGGCTCATATTTAGATTAATGGGTCAGAACAAAGGGAAGAATATGTACCCTAAATCACTGGATTACTGCCCTAGGAAGATAGAAGACTAACAAGGAACAGAAAAAAAAAAAAAAAAAGGAGGGGGGATACCAAGGTTTGAAACACAAGAACATTTGGGCATTTCTTGCATGTTCTTTAGCAGAAGGACTGTAAGTTAAGAAAGCTAGGTTTCCTAAGTAGAACAGAATCTGTCATCACCCATGCAGCCTGTCATTGTCTGCCGGGGACAAGTATGAAGAGCCATGAAGAATCATGCCTCATGCTGGGAATGATCCCTGGGTGGGAATTCGAGAGCCACAAAGCCAGTGTTGACTGTGTACCACACTCAAGGAAGAATACAAAGGTTACACAAAGAGAAGAGTAGAAAAATAAGTAGATCAGAAGCTAAGGGGATCTGACCCACTAACCCATCCGGTGAGGTGACTTTGCACAAGTCACTTCTCTGAGCCTTCCTCCCAGTGAAATGAAAAGCATGGACTGAGTTCTCTGTAAGGAATTTCCTAAAGTGTTTCCCTGTATAAATCTCAAATCGACTTCTTGCTTTGCAAAAATATGCCATCTCAAACAGTTGTTCTTAATGGGGGCAATTTTGACCCCCCCTACCACCACCTCCAATAACACTTGATAGTGTCTGGAGGTGGGAGTGGAATGCTACTGGCACCTAGCACGAGAGGCCAGGGGTGCTGCTGAATATCCTACAATGCGCTGGGTGGCCCCTGCAAACACACGACAGTGAGTGAAACCACCCAAAATGTCAATAGTGCCGAGGATGAGAAATCTTGGTGTAAGAAATGACAGAGGTGCTAACAGGTTGCAATAACAGGATCACAGGTGAAGACTTTCCAGCTGCGGTAAAAAAAAAAAAAAAAAAAAAAAAAAACTTCAGTCCCTTCCAAAAGTTTCAGATGGAGCCCCTATTATATAACCATTAAAAAAACAAACAAACGTGCAAAAATAATTTTGAGAACCCAAAAGCAAAGGATCCCACCACCAAGCAAGTGTCTCCCCAGAGCTGGGGGGTGAGTCTCCTGAGGCAGACAGCAGGGGCAACAGGCCTTCAGCCCTCTCCTGTGTGAGTCAGGCCCGGCAGGAAGGAGGGCCCAGGCTCTTTGATCTGGGAATGCAGCAGAAGACCTTACTTAGCAAACATTCAAGATTTCCAGTGAGTCATTTGCCGGTGGCTTTGCTCTGCTGGCTCAGGTCCTCCTGTGTTTTGGTTCGATGGAGGCTGAAGAGGCAAAACAAGCTGCTTTGTTTCTCTTTAATTTGCACTGACGTTGAGCAATACCTAGCACTTGGGCTCGTGCCTCTGCCCCTGTGAGGGCCTCCACAGCTGGGCCCCCGTGGAGCATGTCAGAACCCCGAAGGGTCCCTGGGAGCAATGATTTTAATATGGTGTGGAATAGTAAACGTCAGTATTAAATTATTTAAAATACAAACATTAAATAACATTTCAGGTTATATTCAGAGAGAGGACAGATGTTCCCCAGCATGCCCTACAGGCAGCCAAAAGTAAAATAAAGATGGTTGTACTGTGAGGGGAAGTGTCCTAACTGAAGACACAGGAAACATTTCTGACTCACCTGTTTGTGTAGTCAGAGCCTCCCTCTCGGCACCATCCCCATCCCTCTTGTGACTTATCTCAGCCCAATCAAATTCGAGAGAAACTTCTTCCTTGCCTTGCTGAGCACTTGTGTCTTGGTGGTCCAACCTCAGGAAAGCTAACTGTAAAGTCCTGAGCTGGTGTGATCATTCAGGTTACTTTTTTTTTTTTTTTTTTTTTTTTTGAGATTCCAGGGTCGGGGGAGATTCTGACCTAAATCATCTGGATGAGCTATCACATTGTGTGTTGCTTTGTCTGTTGAGATTTGGCAACGGCCCAGCCACACTCATCCAACGGGTCGTCCTGGGCACTGGCTCACACTGCAAAATAGAATTTCAGGCTCAGTGATTTCTAATCTGCTACCACACGCCATTTTCTCTTGGAAGAGGGCAGATTGCTTCACCGATCTCTGTTTCATATTTTGAAAAAATTGAGATGATAATGGTTATCTGGCTTACATGCTTGTCAAGAGGAGTTATTTTAAAGCACTTTGCAAATATAAAAATGTTCCGCAAAATTGCAGAGTCATCCAAATGCTTCACCACCTGTCTCCTTTGGGGAATCCATCCAAATCCACACCCTCCCGAGATGACTTTTATCTTCTGTTCTCACTTTTGTTGAAACATATTTAGATCTCATTTTATTTTATTTTAAAACAATTTTTTAGAGAGAGAGAGAAAGAGCGTGTGTACTAGTGGGGGCAAGAAGGGCAGAGGCAGAGAGAATCTTAAGCAGGACTCCATCTCATGACCCTGAGATCAGGACCTGAACTGAGATCAGGAGTCAGATGTTTAAATGATTGAGCCATCCAGGTGTCCCTAAATCTCCTTTTAAAATGCTTACCCTGTGTGTGTGTGTGTGTGTGTGTGTGTGTGTGTGTGTGTGTGTGATGCAAAAGAATTCTGTTAAAATATTAATACTTCGGAAATTGTGTTTAAAGTTAAAACTTTTATTTTGAAAAGTTGTGTCATTTCCTTTTTCACCCCCTCATTTGAATATAAGACTGGAGAATAAAGTGCACTTTTCTCTCCAAATGGAAGCAGCTACTCGCCCATCACAAGAATTCTTGTTTGAAAAGCCAGAGGACTAAAGAGTCACAGAATTGTTCAGTGTGATACCTTACTGAATTCAAATGAGCACATTTTAATGTAAGGAATGAGCCAAGCGTCTTTTCTTCTATAGCTCTTTAAAATGGACTTCATTTAGATTTGAGGCACTAACATGAAAACTAACTAGTTTCCTTTAGAGGAAAATATTTCCTTTATGAAGAGCAAGCTGGAACAGACAATAGAACAAGAGAATTTTACACACGCATTACTTCAATTTCACACCAGAAACTTTATGGTCCCCTTTTACCACATTTTTAAGCAACTAAGTCAAATACCATGTATTCCACAACATCTTCTGTGATGACCAGGTCTTACTCTGAGCTCTTTCTTCCCCCAGTGCTTCTCATATGAGAAACTGTAATAATAATGTGTGATACTGTGCAGAAGAGAATCCAGAAAGCAAAGAACAGGACAAGAAAACAAACTAAAATGGACAGATAAGGAAGAACCTAGAAAGCAGATACCAAGCCCAGAAAAATATATGGGGAGGGGGTAGGGGTAGGGGATGGGTTGAAGAGGTGATGGGGGTTAAGGAGTACACTTGTTGTGAGCACTGGGTACTGTATGGAAGTGATCAATCAGTAAATCCTACACCTAAAACTAATGTATACTATATGTTAACTAACTGGAATTTAAATTAAAACTTAAAAGAAAAAAATATGATATCAGAGTAGCCACAAAAAAAGAATGGTTAAATTTTGGAAAATTGAGATGAAGGAATATCATTCATCCAAAGACCTGCCATCTAAATAAAAACACATTAAAAAAAAGGTGGGGAGGTGGCACCTGGGTGGGTCAGTCAGTTAAGCATCTGCTTTTGGCTCAGATCATGATCTCGGCGTCCTGGGATCAAGCCCTGCATTGGGCTCCCTGCTCAGTGGGAAGTCAGTTTTTCCCTCTGCCCCTCTACCCCATTTGTGCTCTTGTGCTCTCTCTCAAATAAATAAATAAATAAAATCTTAAAAAATAATAAATTAAATTAAATCAAATTAAATAATGCTAAAGAGAGAGGGTAGTGGCCAAACATGTCAAATGCTGTGAGGAGTAAGAAGTATCCAGATGTGACAAGTATCCAGATGTGACTCATAATGGGTGCAAAAACGAGATCTTGATGTGTTTAGGAGGCTTTTTATTTTGGAACATACTGATTTCAGGCTGAATTTAGGGAAGAGTCCCATTGTCTGAAAGCTTTTATTTGGTTGAAGAATATCAATTCATTCATAATTAGGTATGTTAGGAGACTGTGGGCCTGATGTATCTTGGATAACAGGAAAAGGAATAATAGTTGTGTCTGATAACCACAAAACCCCACCCCTGATTTGCTTCCCCCTTTCCTCAACTGAAAAAATTTTTGAAACTCATTATCACAATATCCCCAAGAGGAAGGTGTTGATACCTGCCATATGTGACTGTCCA
Source organism: Nyctereutes procyonoides (assembly GCF_905146905.1). NCBI lineage: Eukaryota > Metazoa > Chordata > Mammalia > Carnivora > Canidae > Nyctereutes > Nyctereutes procyonoides. Next base: position 51,746,880 of record NW_026575146.1, on the reverse strand, counting down.
ACTCTGATGATTGGATGAAAACAATTGTGTCATGAGTCATAGGTTACTACTACTTACTTTCGAGAGTCAAATTGTACACATGGGTGATTGTGGAAGCAATGCGTGGATGTATTGTGGAATTCCACATGCGTATATAAATATTTCTAGGTATTGATGTTAATTTAACATTGGTCAGATAAAAGCTAATATTCTCCTGAGTCAGCCTAACCTTTGCCCTAAGGTATTCTCAATTTGTGAGTATCTTTGATTGACTTGTTTTCATTTTCTCCCCTCTGGGTGTTTATCTCCTTTCTGCTTCCCCAGATGGTGTTTTGCAGTTTCACCACATCTCCTCAACTAAACTTCACTTTACTATCCAAGCAAACTGGATAATTATTGTTCTATCTTTTTTTTTTATAAAGATTTTATTTATTTATTTATGAGAGACACAGAGAGAGAGGAAGAGATACCGGCAGAGGGAGAAGCAAGCTCCATGCAGGGAGCCTGATGTGGGGCTCGATTCCAGGACTGGGATCACGCTCTGAGTCAAAGGCAGATGTTCAACCACTGAGCCACTCAGGCATCTTTTGTTCTATCTTTCTGATCACATCAGTCCTCTGAAGGGAAACCCATTAGCCAGAGATGCTTAGATTTGATTTTCCCAGAAAATAGGTATTTCTAATCGATACAGGATGGTGACAAACAGGACTTTGTTTTTGAACTCGTGGAGAGAGAGGAAACATTCACTCAGCTGTGTTTATCCTTCTGCTCTTTTTCTCTGAATTGTGGTAGATTTTCAGGGAGGTGGAGGAACCAGAACTAAGCAAGTTACACTATTAAATTTAGGAGATCACGGGGGCACCTGGATGGCTCAGTCAGTTAAGTTGTTAAGCATCTGCCTTCAGCCCCAGGTTGGGTTCCCTGCTCAGCAGAGAGTCTATTTCTTTCTATTTGTCCCTCCTCTCTGCTCATGAGCTCTCGCTCTCTTTCTCTATCCCCTTCAAGTAAAGAGATTTAAAAATCCTTAAAAATAATAAATTTAGGAAATCTCAGCAATGGCAGAGAAGGCTGATGAAACGAAGTTAGCACATCAGTCTCACTACAGAACATAGAAATAAATACACCAAAAAAAAAAAAAAAAAGAAAGAAATACACCAACGATGTCAACAAGTAACAGCAGGTAACATGTCTAGGGCCTTACTTCAAGCCAGATTCTTGTTTTCAGCTTGATTAATTCCCACAGTCTTATGAAGTAGGCCCTACTTCATAGAGTTGGCTAATCTGAGGGTCAGGAAGCCTAATGCGACTTGGCAAAAGGTTAACAGAGGTAGTGAGTTCAGAGCTGGGACTGAAATCCCCCGGTTGCCAATTTCAAACTGATAATCCACAATTCTGCATCAATCATTTCTCTACCTTTTAGGCATGCTTTCAAATACAGGATGTTTTGACCACAAGCTTGGAGATGTTGAAAGGCCCCAAACAAGCTAATCAATAATTATAACATCTATATGGTCTAACAATATCTCAGACTGCTATAGGACACCTATAGCTGCCATTTTATATGCTTGATTGCCCTTGAACATGGACTCTTTGGCTAAGATGAACGGCCTGCTTTGATGATACCCCTCTTTTACACAGCAAGGCAAAGATCTTGCAGGTTCTAATTTAAAAAAGAACATTTTGGCGGTCACTGGCTTTACATTATAGTATACTTTTAAAGCTCTTGTATACACCAAGTTTATTCTATCTCATGTTCAGATATATGATCCACTCAACTTGCTACCTGATGGATACACAGAAACCGTGCTCTTACATAATTTACATAATTTTATGTAATTTACATTTTATATATTTAGCTATACACCTTTGCGCCACAGTATATCCCTTGAGAAACAGCCTATTTTTCTCAAAACTGGAAATTTACATAAGATTATACATGAAAATCAGTCCCATTTATCATCACCTGAGAAGGGCTAGATAATGAGTTTGATTCACAAACGTTTGAATTTTACTGCGTCAGACATTGTATTAGGACATGGGGATACAAGGAGGATAAAAACTAACCCATCAGAGAATTCCCTACTAAAAAAATAATTATAATATAACAGGATAATTGACAAAATAATTTTGTTTATTATTGTTTATTATTTACCACAGTTTATTAACCGTGGTATGAAAATATAAAGAAAGACTCAACTAGGTCTTTGGGGATTATCAAAACTTGACAGAGATGTGGAATTTGAGTCCTTTAGGTTAAGAAGAAAGTTACCAGGTCAACAATGGAGGTTCAAATGTAGCACTTACGAGCAGACAGTACAGCATAAAAAAAAGACAGAGAGAACAATGAATACTTTGGGGATGGTCAAAGCTTCAACTGAAAAAAAAGAACAGTGAATACTTTGGGCGTGGTCAAAGCTTCCACTGCATGGTTGTGGTGGTGGTTGCTGAGGAGAGGAGGTTGGGAAATGGATTGGGTGGATTGAAAACATTCTTTTAGACTAGATGAAAAATTGTCCTTATTAGACAACAAGGAGCCACAGAAAGTTTTAGACCATCATTAGTTTTACATTCTACAGTAGCAATTTGGTTGTCATAAGAAATATAGATTAGACTTTGATATGAACAGGCTCCAAGGGACCGATTCATCAAACCTGAGTGCCAATAGATCAAGAGACAAGGAAAGTCAGCATTAACATGGTGGCAGTGGATTCCATGGTGGCATTGCAGGGCTTTGAAAAATGGACTTATGAGACTCTTTGGGATGGGAGGAAGATAAGAGATGGGAAAGAAGGAGTTGATGTCTTCAGGGATTGCTGATGCTCTTGCTAAGATTGGGAATACTAGAAGGAGCATAAATTGAGGGAGGGGAGAAAGTACTGGATTTTAATTTGAATGTATTAAGTTTGAGATGCTAGCAGGGCATCCACGAGTCCAGGCCCTCCTTGATGACAGCTGCTTAGGTGGTCGTATCAAAAGTGCTGGTGATAACTCCAGTCGCACATATCAGCAGCGGGTGAAGAAGAAAATTTGAGTCTTGCCTATCAATCCTTTTCTCTGCCATTTAGAAAAATCGCATTTTCACCAATGTCAGTTATTTTGTGATTTGATGAGATCGGCTGAAAACTTCCACTATATTTTCCTGATTATGGTAACCTAAGGAAAGCATTAAATTATGTTGATAAAATTGTTGGCTACAATCTGGCTCTAATGATAATAGCTTAGAATCATGAAGCAGCAATATTTTAGCCCAAGAGAAAACAAACTTTATCCTGAGCACATGTGTTCTTTTGCCTTTCTCATCTGATGTTGCCTGAAAATTTTATTTTTCCACTCTGAATAGTGGATTCTGCCAAATGTTTTAAAAGCTTTTCTCCTTTTAGGGGAGGAGGGGAACAGTTTTTCCTCCCGTCTGCCTGATAGCTGAGGAGTGAAGATTTAATCGGTGAGAAAAATACACACACACTACAACCTCAGAACGTTCCCGCTGCTTTTAATGTTTGATGTACCTGACAGATTACCCTTTCAAAACACAATAATAGGATAGGTGGTGCTGGAAAAAAACTTTTCCATCCAAGGCAAAAACCACATGGACACTGCGCATAACTGGCATTAGCCTCGACATTGCGGGGAGTGGAGACGTGTCCTTGGGGCACAGATTCTACAGTAAAAGGCTTCCAACTCCTTGAACACATACTTTAATTTCACTACAGAAGGTGTAATGGAAAGAACGGTGAGCAAGAATCAGGAGGCTTGGCACCTACTTCTGACTCTGCCACTTTGTGAGACTGGAAAAATCATACCCCTCTCTGTGCTTTAGCATCTTCATTTGCAAAAATTAATGGTTGCATTAGATGATTTCTGACTTTAATAAAAAAAAATACAAGGTTTTTTTGAACCCTCACCGCATGTCAGCTACTTTTACATATATACATTTGTGCTCGATATAATTTGATTATGAAAAACAAACTAACCCACATTACCTGTCATTTATTTTATTTTTTATTTTATTATTATTTTTTAAGATTTTATTTATTTATTCATGAGAGACACAGAGAGAGAGGCAGAGACACAGGCAGAGGGAGAAGCAGGCTCCATGCAGGGAGCCGGATGCGGGATTCGATCCCGGGTCTCCAGGATCATGCCCTGGGCTGAAGGCGGTGCTAAACCGCTGAGCCACTCAGGCTGCCCTGTTTTATTTTTTAAAAAATGTTTATTTACTTGTTTTCATAGAGAGAGAGAGAGAGAGAGAGAGAGAGAGAGAGAGAGAGAGTTGGGGGAGGGGCAGAGGGAGAAGGAAAACCTCAAGCAGATTCCCGGATGAGTGCTGTGCCTGATGTGGGGCTGGATCTCATGACCCTGAGATCATGACCTGAGCTGAAATTAAGAGTTGGAGGCCCAGACAGCCCCGGGGGGCTCAGCGGTTTAGCGCTTCAGCCCAGGGCGTGATCCTGGAGACCGGGGATCGAGTCCCACGTCAGGCTCCCTGCATGAAGCCTGTTTCTCCCTCTGCCTGTGTCTCTGCCTCTCTCTGTGTCTCTCGTGAATAAATAAATAAAAACTTAAAAAAAAAAAAAAAAGGAGTTGGAGGCTCAACCTACTGAGCTGCCCAGGCACCCCACCAACATGTTACTGATTGATGAGGAAACTTTGAGGAAGAGTTTCATAAAGTCTTTAGGACAAGAAATCTCAAAGCTTTGAATAGTGACCATGGAGAGGTGCACTATCTAAGTTTGGCAATGGGTCCTCTTATTGCTGCCTAAGCAAAAGAAGTTCAACTCAAAAGCTGGGAGGGAATAAAACACTGACTCCTGTAGAAGAGAAGTGACTCACAAACTGTGAGGTAGTTAGGAGAATGCTGCACTCTTTCTTTGTCATTTTGGAATGTCTCTCGTTGAGAACTAATATTGTCCTTTGGAGCTGTGTGTGGGCATTTGAACCCTTTGTGTGTCCATGTACCCCTATGCAATTATTTTGATAGTGACTGATGGATCATCTGTAGGATAAATCAAGAGACCAGACTGACTTCCACTGGAGGTAAGGTCTTAAAAGAGACCAGTTGCCTGGAAAATCCCTTGTCTACTCCCTCATCTGCACTTAATTCTTCCAAAGTCCCTGAGAAGTCTTATCTATGGACGGTCTCAAGATCCATAAGGAGCCACTTTGCTTTGAGCTATGAGTAGAATTGGGGAGGCAAGAAGGGAAGATGAGAAATCAATCTTTGGGGTGGAGAGGGGAGACTCAACCATGAGAGGAGTGAAGGAGAAACAGGTTATAAACAGGAAGAGCCTAAAAGGAGACCCCACTGTGAATAGCTGACCATTTGGCAGCCCTTGAACTCTGAAAAAGAAGCTTATTTAGCATGCAGCTTTAGTTTTTTTTTTTTTTTAATTCCTGATAGACAAACAGAGAGAGGCAGACACACAGACAGAGGCAGAAGCACGCTCCCTGTGGGGAGCCGGATGCGGGACTCAATCCCAGGACCCCAGCATCACCACTTGAGATGAAGGCAGATGCTCAACCACTGAGCCACCCAGGCATTCCTGGCTTTAGGTTCCTTTCCCTTTTTTTTTTTTAATTTTTTAAGTTTTATTTATTTATTTTATTTATGATAGTCACACACACACACACAGAGAGAGAGAGAGAGAGAGAGAGAGGCAGAGACACAGGCAGAGGGAGAAGCAGGCTCCATGCACCGGGAGCCCGACGTGGGATTCGATCCCGGGTCTCCAGGATCGCGCCCTGGTCCAAAGGCAGGCGCCAAACCGCTGTGCCACCCAGGGATCCCGGTTCCTTTCCCTTCTTTTGTTGATTCTGCCACAGACATATCTTTCAAATGGATTCCATCCACTTCTCTCTGACCTGCTGCTAGTATTTTAGTCTAGTTCTTCCCTCTGTGGAAGGAATACATGGCTATTTCACACCACCCAGAAAAGAGCTCTCTAGCTAAAGATAGTGAAGATACTATATACTCACAGTTTGTTTCAAATAAACAGTTATGCCTCTTGAAACTTTGCTCATTAATCAAGGCTTTATTCTGGGGGTCTGGAATGTGATTGTAATCTCCTGGACATCCTTGTCCTAGATTTAGTGTTATTACATACATTAAATGTACACTTTGGGCAAATTTCCATATTTGGGGACTGTAACTATTGAGTTTGGGGTTAAAAACCTACAAGAAGGTGGAAGTATGGGAGGGGAAGCAGAAGGTATAGGGTTCCCATTGATTATTATTTCTTTGGGAATTTTTTGTGGAAAAGGAGAAATGCTCAGGATATCCGAGGTAAAAATGGGTTGGATTTTTGTGGCAGCTCTTTTTCTCAAATTTACTGCTTATTCCTCCACTTCTTCTTAAACCCACAAACTGAATTTCCCTCTTCAATGTTCTCCCTTCTGCCCTATGCTCAGTCACAAAGCTTCACCTATTGAGAAAATAAATTCCTTAACACAAGAGAAGTAGGAATTTCTACTCCAAACATGCTTCTTGTATTGTTGTTTTGATTTAATTTCTCCACCTCCCAGCTAAAATGGAAGCTAGATTAGAACAATATTCTAATATAGATATGTCCACAACAAAAGAAAGAAGAGGATAGTTTCTAGAACATCTATTAATGCTGTTTTCATTCAACAACTATTTATGGAACCCTGCTATTGGTCAAGCACTGTGTTAGGCACTGTGCTTCAAAGATGTGAGTGTAGCCTTTTCCTCAAAAAAGCTTACACTGCAAGCTTCAGTTATTATAAATAATTATTTATTTTTTATTATAAGTAATTATTGCTTAACTACAATACGGTTGACTTATATTCTTAAATATTTTGGGTCTTGAGGAATTTATGTTTGCTTATTTTTCATTATTAGGAAAGGTCTGTTGTCTGAGTGGATTCTAGAACGGTTGGCTGGTTTTCTGACCCAAGGTGGTGGACCAGACATTTATAGATACGAATTGTGTTTCCCCACACCTGAAATAAAGGTGTAGATGTACAAAATGAAGTAAACCTCTACAGCAAAGAGAAAGGAAGGGACATTATCAGCAAATAAGATTCTAAAACTTTTTTTTTTTTAATGAAAGGTAAACTGAGCAGTGGGATGTAGAATCATCGGACATGTTTGGGAAACCAGCAACATGATAAGGTGATTCTAGAAAAACGGATGGATCCTTGTGAAAATGGAAATAATTTGAGAAACACAGACATGAACTAGAAATAAATAAATAATTAAAACCAACAGCTTCTATTCAATATACCCAGAGACAATTGGAGAATTATTAAATCCATAAAACAAGAGTGGGAGGGGGCAGTGAAAAGAGCTAAGCGCTGGAACCAAGCAAGCTGCCAGGTGAGTGCACGCATGCGTGTGGGCTGCGCTGAGTTTACAGGTATAGATGTCCTGCTCCTCAGGTGGAGAGGGCGGGGCATTACAGGCAGAGGAAGCAAAACCATAGAGCCTTTGAAGAAAGCGCGGAGTGAGGTCCAGGAAGCCACAGGTAACAGCAGAGATATTAGAGGCTGAGGTGTGCCTGGAAAGCGGTCAGCCCGGAGGTAAGCGGGAGCAAGCCCATAAAGGGCGTGAGAACTTTGAAGCAGCGCTGAAGAGTTGGCATCTTATCTTGCCAGTAATGAGAAACATGGGCACATTTTGTGGAAGTAACTAACTGAGGAAGGGATTTATAGGATCAAATAAAAGGTTGATTGACCTGAGTCCTGTTTGCTGCATGAATTCCAAGAGTTAAGCCCTAAGGCAGGAGAGAAAGACTATCAGTGAGATGATTTGGACTAAAGTGGGGGCATTGAGACAAGAGTGGGGGATGGGACACAGAAGTTACGAAGGTGGTAGAATTGATTGGACTGGGTGAGCCTAGTGGCAACATTCATCCATACAGAGAATACAGGATGAGGAGCAGATTTCAGAGGAACATAATGAGCCCTTTTTTTAGCTCTTTGTGAATGTTCAGAAATGGCAGCTGGTGTTGCATAATTGCAAAATTGGGGTTTAGCTAGTTATTGGCTTCTAAGAATATAAACGCATTCCTTCTTTCCTCTGGCCTACTCTTGGAAAAATGACACCAAGGGGTGGGGGTCCAAGGGGTGATTTTTTTTTTTTTTTTGAGTAAGGGCCTAAATGTAAATCTCTGTACATCTTTATCTTCTCTAACCCTTTTCAACATGTTGGCTGGTTGTTCTCATTGTGTAGGTAATCCAAAATCATGGCAAAAGTTCAAACAAAATGAAAATTTAGAAAGTAGAGTATAAAACTCCTAAATACATCTTCCAGTCTTCCAGAGATAACTAGTACTAATAGTTTGATCTACAGTCTTCCAGATTGTTTTAGTGTATATCTTTTTATGTTTTTATTTATTTGTTTGTTTGTTTGTTTGTTTTTACTTAACAGAGAGAGAGAGAGCACAAGCAGGAGGAGCAGAAGGCAGAGGGAGAGGGAGAAGCAAGCTGCCTGCTGAGCAGGATGCCCAATGGGGGACTCGATCCCAGGACCCTGGGATCATGACCTGAGCTGAAGGCAGATGCTTAACCGACTGAACCACCCAGGCACTCCTGTATCCTTTTATTTAATCACTCATTATATTTTATGGGACCTTACTACAATACTGCTTTTTAATTCATTTACTCTATTTTTAATTTGGAAAATTTCAAATATTCATACAAGTAGAGAAAAATAACATAACACCTATATACTCAGCTCTTAGATTTAAGAGAAATCAGCAAGCTGCCAAATCTCCTTTTTTTTTGTAAGTAAAATTTCAGTTCCAGCCAAATCACCCAATTGCTATCACTTCTCTCTCCCTCCCACCCCCACCCACGTTCTTTCTGTCTTCTTTTCTGTATTCCAGAGGTTTGCACTATCCTGAAGTTGGTGTCAATCAGCCTTATGCATGTTTGTTTTTGAAATAACTCTCTACATATGTATCTATCCAGAAAAATATATTTAGTGATATTTTCTATTAGTCTATTACTTTCATTAAATGTTTACATTCATGGTATCATACTATATGCATCATTTTTCAGTTTTCTTTAAATGTAACATATTTTTGAGATTTATCACGTTGCTTTGTGTAAATTAAGTTTACTTTTTTTTTAATCTACTCTATGATATACAACCCCACATTTCTTAGTATTATCAATAGTGCTATGAAATGTATCCTTGAACATCTGGCCTTGTATAAATATGGAAGTCTTTCATAAAAGTGGGACTATGGGATATGCCCACATTCAGCTATACTAGAGATTGGCAAATGGCTTTCCAAACAGGTAATACTATCTCATATTCCCACAAGAAATGTGTATATTCTTCTAATTCCTTTCATTTTTTGCCAAAGCTTTTTTTCTTTTTAGCTGAAAAATTAGGGGTTATGAAATAGTATCTGTGATGGTTATTTTTATGTGTCAACTGGACTGGGCCACAGGGTGCCCAGATATTTGATTAAATGTTATATTGAATGTGTCTGTTAAAGTGTTTCTGGGTGATATTAGTATTTGAATTGATAATAAATTGCTTCTCCCAGTGGGGGTGGACCTCATCCAATTTGTTGAAGAAAGAATGAAGAAGAATCCTCTCTCCGTGCTTATCTTCCAATGGGGACATAGGTCTTCTCTTGCCTTCACAATAGGACTTGGGCTAGAAGTTACATAATTGGCTTTCCTGGTTCTCAAGCTTTGTGACTCAGACTAGAACTGACCAGTAGCTTTTTTGGGTCTCTAACCTGATGACTATCGCACTTGGGACTTCTTGGCTTCCACAGCTGCATAAGCCAATTATTTTATACCTATGTCTATCTACATATTTCTGTTGGTTCTGTTTCTCTGGAGAACCCAGACTATTGTAGTGTCTCATTATTGCTTAAGTAGATATTTCCCTTGATAACTAGTAACATTGAACATTTTTTTCCACAGGTTTATTAGCATTTTGGATTTCCTCTCACGAATTTTCTGTTCATAATTTTTACCCACTTTATTTGGTCTAGTCATAGCCCATCGAACTGTTCTTTCTCTCAGATACTTCACTTTTAGGACACCTGTTCCACCTTTAAACCCTTATACCCAGAATTTTAAATGTCACATCTGTTTAAATATAAATTGCAGAAAATGAAGCCTATTCAGGATAAAGAAGGGTGATGTAGGTAGATGGGCAGTGTGTCCTTCTGTAAATAGGGATTTTAGAATAAGAGGAGGTAGAATGAATGCACAACCTCAAAATCTACCACCCACGAATGGCCTCATAGTACATGATGACATTGGCATGCTGTACCAGCATTTCTACCCACCACAGGGACACAGATCAAAGGACCAAGGGGACACTGTTGCTAAAGCCTGTGTGTAGACCTTGGAAGAGAACATACCTCACTCACTTTAAGCCATTAAGGAAGCAGGTAATAGTTTCCCAAAGTGGCTGGTCTTTTACTCCTTTGTATGGTTTACAATGATCCTAAGTATTTCTCAGAAAAAAAGAAATCACTCTTTCAACTCACTTTAATTAGGATTTCTGTCTCTGCAACATTTTAGTGGTATTTATGTCCAATGCTTACTTTTCAGACCTTCTCTCTTTTTATCTCTCTCCTCTCTCTCTCTCTCTCTCTCTCTTTTTTTTTTTTTTTCTGTTTTGATTAAGCCATAGTCATGCTCTGTGCCTCATATGGGTGTTCCTTGGAAACAAAGCAATTTCGAGATGACAGATTGGGGACCAGTTAGAGAACAGGGAGAGCTGTGAGCAGGGTCTCCTCCAGTACAGATGGTTAAGGAAAATAGATAGGAAAGTGTGTTGAAAGATGTTCATTCAATGGGTGCCCAAGCTGCTGAGTGCTTCAGTATGAGCAGCCATCCCAACTGACCTTTGGCTCAAAAGTGCTATGGTGGTAACAGAGATACGGAGCAATTATCTGAGCCTTGTTACAGAGACGGCTCCCGCTGCAGAGGCTGTGGTCCTTTGAACTATTTTCCAGCTGAAAATTTTCCTTAGCCACAATCAACCCAGATAGAGTTGATAACCCATTTTCAAGCAATGTTTCCTTTAACAAGAAACTTTAGTATCACTCTTTCCTCCAATAAAAAAGAATCACTTGGGAAACTCGACTGGAAAACTTACCCACTCACAGGTGGATTGTAAAAGGTCACCTGCCAACCATAGGTAGACTGTACTGGACACCCATGCCAAGTGAATTCAAAGTAGATAATGTTTATTTCCTTGTCACTTTCCCTACCATTCTTGCTCTGGAGAGGTGATGAGAAGTGTGAGGAACACCAAAGGTAAACCTTCCTTCAGAAGTCACTTCCTCTGACCACTCACCACTTCTAGAGTTCATACATATACTCCCATATCTATGTGCTGGTCAGGGTTTTCTTGAAGAAATAGAACCAGTGGATAAAGTTGATAAATAAAAGATTTATTGTAGGAATTGGCTCATGCAATGATGGAGGCCAAGAAGTGAACCAAGAAAGCCAGTGGTGTAATTCAGTCAGAGTCTGAAGGGCCAAGAACCAAGGAAGCTGAGGTTGGAGGGCAGAAGTTGGATATTTCAGCTCAGAGAGAGCAAATTTACCCTGTTCCCTACAAATTTTTGCTCTACGGAGGCCCCTCCCCAGGTAGCATAGTGCCAAGCTGCACTAGAAAGGCCAGTCTTCTTTACTCAATCTACCAGTGCAAATCCTTATCTTTTCCAGAAACATCTTCACAGAACACCCAGAAATAACGTTTTACCATCTGCCTGGGAATTACTTAGCCCAGTCACATTGATAGGGAAGATGAACTCTTCCATGATTGTTCACCTTCCATTGCTGGGATTACTCACTCATTGAAACTGCTCACTTACCTGTCTCCACTCTACAGCTCAGACTCCTAGAAAGACAGGACCAGTGCTGCTTGGTCCCTCCAACTTAGCACAGTGCCCCTGTGGCCTTGTGGAGTGATTTTAGTGGCTGGAGTTGGATGTGGTGAAAAGAGCCACTGCCAACTGCCTTGAGCTCATGTCCTTCCTCTGACCAGGCTCTCCCTCCCAGGCTCCACCCTGACCTCCCTTTCACCTCCACCTCTCTACTCAGAAGGAGATAAATAATAACACACTCACACGATGGCTTCACGCGTATCGTGTCGCTTACATTATTATTCCACCATAGTAGATGAGGTTTAAAAACTCAATACCAGGCTCTTAGATTTGCAAATTTTTGGAACAAGGATTGGGAACAATGACAATATTCTGAGCTTCCCAGAAGGTAACAACTATGGGGATTTTTGTGGACATCTGAGAGCAGCACATGCACAGATGGTTTGCCTTTTATTGGCCCATTCCTGCCCAGAAGGCAGCACTCAACCGAAACAAAGGAGCCTTATATTAGAAGGGTGTGGGGGTCACAGCAGCCTTCAGGGTGGCCCTTGTCCTTGCTCTGGTCGCTCTCTGGCCTGTCCTGTGACTTCACAACCCGGGACTTGTGACATTTTTCTTCTCCAGAGTGGAAATGACAGAGCTGTAAAACATTCGTTTCTGATTGGTATCTCTGAGTCAGGCAAGGGGGCGGGGGCGATTAAAACTGGACTCACACGTATCTTCCCATCAACCAAACCGGAGTTTGGCAGTACGGAAATAACTCGTGAGGGGAAGGTACCCGGGGAAACGTTTTCGATGGTGAAGCTTCGAAAGGAAGGCAGATTTCCTTTGCGCCCAAAGGGAGGGCACCACTTGAGCCCTGCGGCAGAATCTGCATTAAGATGTCAAAGCAGGCTGCATTAAATCGCTTCTAGAAAGCATCTTAAAACCAGGGAAAAAGAAGTTGAGTTTCCCAGGGCAAGAACTGTGATCGTATTACGCTCTGACAACTGCAGTGTTTGGCCAAGAGGGTAAAAATACACTTAAACTCTGAGAAGCCCCGTAAATATCTTGAATAATCTCAGCTCGCGTGCCAAATGTGTCATCCTTCCTCTCTCTTCTCTCTCCTTCCCCTCTGTCCTCTCCCACCTCTGTCTCTGGCCCCTCTTCCTTGGGTTCTTGCTTCTTTCCCGTCCTTCCTGGCTTCTAGAACTCTCCCCCGCCCTCCTTGCAATGCTCGGTGCCCCTTTGCACCCACAGACACGTAGATCTCTGGGCTGTGCTGATGACTCTGCTAAGAGCCAGGGTGTCAAGATGAATCAGTCTCTGTTTTCCTCTCCGGCATCAAAGATTGTTTGATAGGCTCGGCCAGGCTCTTGCTCCGCCAGTTGCTACCTCCTGGATCATGTTCTGCTCTGCAGCCTTGCCGTCTGAATCTGTAATATGGGTGGTTGGGATTTTTCTCAGTCTTATCAAAATTATTCTCAGAAAAAAAAAAATCTTTGTAATTTTCCCCTAGGACATCATCTAAGGATAAATATTGTGTTTATTATGCCACTAACATTTCCACCCCAGGCCCCTGGTATGGCCTCTGATTGCTCCTTTTCCAGTAACATCTCTGCCCCCTGGGCCTCCTCTTAGAAATTGCAGAGCCGCCTTCATTCCCAACCTCAGGCGGCTTACTCTCAAGGGGAGTCCCTTTTAGATGAATTGCTTTCAAATTCTTTAATCACTCAGGCAGTCGATATGAAAAGTTGCACAACTGCTTTGGAAACTGGCACTTCAGCAGGTTCCTGGGCTTGGGCCCAACGGGATGGGGGGAGCAAAAGGGACAAGAAGCCAGAAGCTCTCAGGGCTCTCAGTGTGATTGCATAAATGGGAGAGGTGTCAATTAGCGCAGGTTTGGGCCAGGACACCGTGTATTGCCTCCAATCCTGGTTAGATCAAAAACAGTTCACCCTTAAGTAAATCATATCTTAGTCTCTGTACCGGCCTGATGGAAATCAGCTAACCTCTAGGCAAAGCACAGGGCTGGCTCCTCCTTGCTCAAGCTTTTGGAAAACTCAGCTTTGTGCAAAGGATTAGGTTAACTCTTGCAAAACTGGTTCACCAGGAACAATGACTAAGTGGATTTTTTTTTTTTTTTTTAGCATCCGTCATATTGTATCTGAGCAGCTATAAATATATTTACAAGCTGGAATTCCAAGGAGCTGGGGGGGAGGTGGTGGGGGGAGTATTAGCTTGCTGGAAAACATGCCAGCTGAGTTACGGGCCTTCACCCAGCCAGCATACTGTGTTTTCATCTTCATCACTTGCAATTTTATTTTCCTTTTCAAGGACGTTGACTATGTCATTTTCTCTTTAACACTGATAATTTCTCTCTACCTTATGCCTGTGTGTGTGTGTGTCTGTGTGTGTGTCTGTTCTGATCTTCCCAATGCCATGCAGGCATGTCCCTGTTATTAAAAGTACTGTCTACTTATTAACCACTTCAGTGATGAAAGCCAACTGACAAACAGGCCATGCTCTTCTCCCCCATTTGCAGGCAATGAATCTGAAAGCCCAGAGAAGTTTTCTTTCAGACGCCAAGTGTTTCGGAGTCTGAACAGCTCTGCATCCAGACAGTGCAGCCTCTAGTTCCAGATGTTGGCACAGGGGCAGGGAGGAGGGTGGAGTGGCCACCAAAGACTTTGCTGTTGGACGGTGTTTCCTACTGCATGTTCCTAGGAATCAGCAACAGCAGGGATGCTGCAAAAGTGTTTGTTGAAATAAGGATTTCCAATAAGGGAGTTTTCTTAAAGTATTAAGTATGCTAATGTGCCTTGGGCATAGTCAAGGATGAGTTATAGTAAGTGTCATTTTTCATATTTATTACTGAAACCATGTCACCTGCAGCCTTCTGGAGCCCGGCATTCTGCATTCCGAGAAGCACACTTGTGTGGTGCCTGGGGGCCTAGGAAAATAATAGAATGAGGGAGGTAGCCCAGAATAGAAAACTCTTCTGATCATAGTTCCTGTTGATGTGGTTTGGTGGGCAATTTTCCACTTTCCACGATTGGAATTGATCTGGGGAGGGCAGGCCCCACTTGGGACTGCAGTGCATGGATCTAGGGCTTCTGGCATTTTTTTCCCTTCCTTTTCACCTCTTTGTCCTAGGTTGTCCTCACTGAGAAATCAACAATCCATTTGGTCACAGAGCAGAGCCTTTCTCTAGGGCAAGGAGTTGTCTTCACATGTATATTAGGCATTGTTTACAGTCTGTTCATCTGCATTTTTTTTTTTTTTAAGATTTTACTTAATTATTTGAGAGAGAGAGATAGCAAGCGAAAGAGACCAAGAAAGAGAGAGCACACAAGCTGGAGGGAGGGGCAGAGGGAGAGGGAGATGCAGACTCCCCACTGAGCAGAGAGCCCCATGCAGGGCTCCATTCCAGGACTCTGGGATCAGGACCTAAGCCCAAGGCAGATGTTCAACCGACTGAGCCACCTAGGCACCCGTCCTCTGCTTAGGTCCCTTTGATCACCTAAACACATGCTCAGAGGGGTCCTTTCACAGCTGCCCTGTTTTCTCTGTAAGTGCATTCTCTGGCTTCTCCTCACCCTCTTACTGGCCTTGCGTTTGCAGTGCTGTCTTTCTAGTTCCCTGAAGCCACCAGCTTGGTGTCTGCTGTCTACGACTCTGCCTTGGAAATACCTGACTCTCATTTCTGTATGTCACAGGGCTCCATCCTGGCCACCCTCAGATTCCCCCAGGCACCAGGCCAGCCCATGGACTCTGCTCAGTCCTTTGACTGGAGGATGGGCTCAGACATGTCCATTTCTATTTTTTTTATATTTTATTTATTTATTTGAGAGAGAGAGAGAGAGAGAGAGCATGAGCAGAGGGAGGGGCAGAGGGCGAGGTAGGCTCCATGCTGAGCAGGAAGCCCAACTCAGGTACGGATCCCTAGACCCTGGGATCAGGACCTGAGCTGAAGGCAGACAGATGCTTATCCAAATGAGCCACCCTGGCACCCCAAGATCTCCACCTCTAAATGGCACCCCATTTGATTCTGCTGCCTGCCTGGGTTTGGGCAACGCTGCTCTAGGTTCTAGGCATGCAGCTCCCTGACCTGTCTCCTGGAGCCCCGCCTGGGTCATGATTCCGTTTCCCCTACCTCTGCCTACAGAAAGGGAGAAAATGGAAGTATTTATAAAGTTCCTGCTGTGTCTCAGGTGCTTTAAATATGTTCTTTCATTTAATCTCCACAACACACTCATGAAGTACACATCACTATCTTCATCTAAGAATGAGAAAACCAATATTTAGAGAGTCTGGGTCATATCTCTAAAAGCTTCCAAGCAGGCAATGGCAGCTTGGAGGTTTAACCTTCAATCTGCCAGCATCAACAGCCTCGTGACTTGAAAAAGTGGGGTCCCTGGGTGAACAGAATCAGCCTGATCTGGGACCTGTAAGAAATACAAATACTTGGGTGCCATCTCAGACCTATTCAATTTCTTTGGGGATAAGGTCCAGAAACTTGTATTTTATTAAGCCCCCCAAAATGATTCTGAGGCATTCTTAAGTCGAAGACTATGTATTTCCCTGCTATATTGTCTTTTTTTTTTTTTTTGCTCAAAAGAAATTGCCATATTTCTTTCCCAGAAATCCCACTATCAGCTCACTCTGCAGTTCCACTCATATCTTTCTCAACCAGCAGTTTTATTATGCACACCCTTCTCATTTCCTTAGCAACATTCATGGTATCTGAGCAAGCATGAGGATCCAATCTAGCTTTAGGTTTTTCCAGCCTCTTCTTAAACTTCAGCACATACCACACACACACAGAATGAAGTTTGACTGCACCTACTAACTTCTTCATTAAATGATATCCACCACCTCTGGCGAATCCCTACTGCTGGTCCACTCCAAGCTTGGATTCTCAGATCAAGGAGCGCAAACATCCAGGGGCCTTAGCATTGAGCTGTATCTCTTTAACGTGAAACAGCTGTGGGGAGACTCTTGAACATGGATCTACTGATAACATGGCACCTCCTCAAAACTATAGTCTCATTCAGGGTTGGATGATGTCCAGGTCAAACCAGAAACACTCCCATCCTACTCTGCCAAAAGATCCAGGGTGAACAAACATCTCTTGCTGACTCTGCCTCTTTCTGGACATGCAGAAGGTCCAGGTTGCTCAGCAAAAGCAGTTTGATCCTTCAAAAGAATCTTTAGGCTAGTTGGACTACACTGGAAAAGTGAATTTATTCCAAAATCTTTGGCCTCATAAATAATTCATAATGATCGGTAAAGAATTAGCATTTTGGAGTTCAAAATACCTAAAGTTTCCTTGGATGGTTGAGGTATGACTGTTAATTAGAATAAGGGGAACTAGGAGGTTAATAAGGAAAACTTAGCTTGGGGGTATTTATTTATTTATTATTTTATTTTTTCCGGTTACATTTAGTTTTCCAAATTGTTTCTTCAGTGCCATTGCCCACCAGAATATTCCATGAATAAATATTAGGCTATATCCCTGGGCCATCTGTAATGGTCATGTTATTCTGTTCTGTGGTGTGCTCATGGGATTGTATCCTAACTGGAATTGCAGTTGGTAGATTGAGATGCATTAGATCCATTTATACATTTCATTCTCCTTTTCTAAATGTATTCTCCCTGGATTAGAGCTCCTGGCTGTGAGTCCTCTTGGGTCAGCTTAATTACCAGAAAAAGAATTATGGTTTCACCATATAGTGACCTTGCAAGAAGTATCAGCACAGCTCGATTTCAAATTCTGCTCAAATTTCACATATATTCTTAATATATTTTGCTTAGCAGTTTATTTGCCTTCTCATCACCCCTGTTTTCCCTGAGTAACAGCACAGAACTCCATAAATAAAAGCCAATAATGGGGAGTGACTCAAAAGTCTGGCTATTTTCATTAGCAAACTATTTTGGGGTGAACAGTCCACATTTTACATTCTCATGCTCATGGCACTGCTGTACATAAGTCTGAATTTTTTTCCCCTTGGGTTCAAGAGAATATTTTGGAGATGATGGACAGAAAATAGAATTAGAAAACAGTGCTATCAATTCTCATGTTGAAAAGATTTAGAGCGAATGATTGCATCTTACAGTTAACAATGAACATTCAAGAATTTCTAAAAGTTGGCAAACTGTAAGAAAAACACATTTAGAAAATTGTACTATGATTTAATGTTCTGCCTATACAGCTGATTCACTTCTGTTTTGTTTTTTTTTTTTTAATTTTTTGTTTCTGTTTTCCCCTAAATGTTTAAAATGAAATTTAAAGCACAGTTGATCTTGACTTGTAGGCGGCCTGGATATTAACTGGGGATTTAGTGACTATCCAAGAGCTGATCTACTTCTGATGGTGGGAGCCAAATAGCACCCTTGGAAGTTTCTCAGGATGTTAACTAGTCTTTCAAATCCCTCTTCCTGCCTTGGTATTAGTCTCTACCTGCATTAGTTGTATGCTAATTTGCCGCATAGAATTCTGATTTTATGAAATTGCTACCTCAATGTATAGGGGGAAAACAAAATTTAATAAAATCTTGATTTTGAAAATCTTGAGTTTTTCATATTAGATTTTTGGAGGAGAAACATCTTCTTAATTCATTTCTATTTTAATAATCTCCATGGCTCAATAATTAAATGTAAGCTATTGAATGCCCCTTTCCAATATCCTACTCATTAAACCCATGCTAAACCTCAAAAATACTGAGTCAGTGGCTGACTATTCCCTACTTAAAACCTCCCTAAAGCAGAATTATAAATGTCTTCATTGTTATTGCAAACAGACAGAACCAATGACAACAAAATAATTTTTACACTTATTCGCAGGATGCTATGTTAGCCTTTACATGAGTTTTACTTATTAGACATGTTCTACTTAACTTTTTTTTTAAGAACAGATAAAATAACTTCACCGCTTTAACCTCTTTGCCTCTACCTCTTGCCATATGACCATTAGCAGTCCCAAGAACAAAAGATCCACTCTAAATTCCAACTGTGTCAATTGTTGGACTACTCAACATCCCCCATGAGAAGTCTTATACAAGAGCTTTTGTTTCACAGAACTAAGTACCGGGAAAATTTTGCTTGCCCCGAGCAATGACATGTTTTCTCCTCCTGGGCAGTAAGAACCATGTAATTGAACATATTTTTCTTTGTATGGGGCTGCCAGCGATCTTAGAGCCAGACTTCGAGCCCAATTTTTTATGGCGCGCATATCTGGATTTTTCCCTTGTCCTTGATATAGATCTTCCATACTGCCTTTCGTTTACCAAATACACCATTATTAGAAAATTGTAGAAGTCTGAATAGGCTGCCTGAGATTATTATGGAATAAAGAAGATTGTAAATAAACCAATAAATCAATTGTTCAAAAAACAATGCATTTTGTCAGGGAGATCACTTTGTGAATGGTCTTTGGGCTCCTAACCCAAACCACAGAAGCCTCTTTCATTTCAGGGCACCTTTCATGTGCATTTCCCACGTGCCAGACAGATGTGCTCCTGGCAGGGAGGTTTACAAGTGTTAATGAGGCTCAGGCTCTCAAGGGAGGCCCCAGGAGAAGACACAAATTCAAATAATGCAAGACAAAATGAAATAGATGCGAAATAGCAATAAAAAACAACTTGATGTAAGGGCACTGGTGAAAGAACAATTCATTTTGGGAGGGCTTGGAAGATAAAGCGGCTTTTCAAAGGCTACAATCAAGGGCAGGTCATTTCAAGCCAAGGAGGCTGCGTGAAGAAAGTGTCTTGTCGCTAAATTATGGTGAGAAATGACAAAACGATGCTGTTGCTGAGCATTGTTAATCAGTGATAGATTATCATTAATATTGCTCCCCAAGGAAGACAGGTTTATCTAGAGGTGAGTGATATTTTTTAAAAGGGACTTTTTGGGAACTCTGCTACACCCTAATCCTTATTACATGCATTTCAATTTAGAAATTATAGTTCTCCTTTTTTTTTTTTTACACAAGTTTAAAAAAAAAACCTGAAGCATAATTGACACACAACATTACATTAGTTTCAAGTGTATCATCTCCTGATTTGACAATAATGTACTTTAGGGTTATTACAGTGTCACAGACTATATTCCATGTGATGTGTTTTTCATCCTTATGACTTATTTTATAACTGAAACTTTATATCGCTTAGTCTTCTTCACCTATTTTGCCCATCTCTCCAATCCCCTCCCTTCTGGCAAACTGGTGGTATTTATGAATGTTTCTGTTTGGTTGGCTGGTTTCTTTCTTTTTTTCTTTCTTCCTTTCTTCTTTTCTTTCTTTCTTTTTCCACATATAAGTAAAATTATATAGTATTTGTCTTTCCCTGTCTTATTTCACTCAGCATAATAACCCCTAGGTCCACTATGTTATCACAAATGGCAACATCTCCCTCTCTTTTATGGCCGAATAATATTCCATTATATATATATATATATATTTCTATGATATATATATATATGATATATGATATATATATCACATCTTCTTTATTAATTCATCAACATTTAGGTTGCTTTGATAGTGCAGCTATTTTAAGTAATGCTGTAATAAGCATAGGAGTGCCTTTATCTTTTTGAATCCATGTTTTCATTTTCTTTGGGGTAAATAACCAAAAGTTAAATGGCTGGATTGTAGGATATTTCAACTTTTAAGTTTTAGGGGGACCTCCGTACTGTTTTTCCCCAGTGGCTGTGCCAGTTTCCATTCCCACCAATGATGCATGAGGGTTCTTCTTTCTCCATGTACTTGCCATTTCTTATTTTTTTGATGCTGGCCATTCTGACAGGTGTGAGGTGATATCTCATTGTGGTTTTGATTTACATTTCCCTGATGATGAGTTAGGCTGATCATCTTTTCACTTGTCTGTTGGCCATTTGTATGTCTTCTTGGAAAAAAAAGTGTTTTCCTTTTCCTTGATAGGAAGGTGTCACAGGGACTTCCCTAACGCCTCTCTCTCATGATTAGAGCTATTTCTGAATTAACAGTCAGTGAAGAGGGGGAATGGAAGAAAAAATGAGAAGACAATATAAGAAGAAAATGGAAGGAAAAAGTGATGATGGGGATTAGCTGTATTTTCCTAAGGCAGAGAGCGTGCATAAGGATAAAGACCGTGTGGAAGTCTTCACAACAAAGACTTGCTCTGGATTAGGTCTGACTGAAATTGAGAAGGGTGGAGTGAATATGGCATGGAAAGATGTCAGTTGGGGAGTTACCAGGTCAGATTGTTGTGAGGTCAGGCGGGAACGCAGTGGTGATTTGATGGGGAACACAACTGGGTAAAATGAAGCCATCAAGCATTGCGATGAGTGTTGTGTAGGGATGGGGTGGTGGGTGGGGGGTGGTTGGGACACAGGTGGACAGGTGGCAGGAGTCCTTGTGTACTCTGGGACTTGCCCATATTGCTGTTGGGCTGCCAGTGCACCACCCTGAACTGTTTGACTTTAGGAGCTAATTTACGACATCAAGAAGAGAGTCGCTTGAGCAGAACCAGAGGGAAATTTCATAAACAGCGAAGGCAGTGATTCCTACTGGCTGTGTGCTTTTGGAAACAATTTACACAAGGGCTGATTTCGACATGCACTAATATATACAATCTAGCTGGCGTTTTATATGGAAACTTTAATAAAAGGTTCTTACTGGTGCTTAATTTACATAGATTAGAGTTCCATAGGCCCACATATTAGGGCTTAGGGATTTGGGGTCATTTAATGGAGATGCTAGTTTGTTTCAGATAAATAACCAATTTTAGGGAATCCTGGCAAAGTTAGCCTGATACAAACTAGGCAGTTTTTACATTTTTTTCCCTCTATTTTAAAAGTCTTTATTTAAGCAGTGACGTAATAGCAAGGGCTTGGAGACAATGCAAATGCCCATCAATAAGGAACAGATTATCTAAAGTATGTCTATCCATAAAATTAAATATGTACCTTTAAGATAATGAGGCATGTAATGCTAAGGCACATTAGCTAAGTTGTATGTCTAAGTTCAGGAAGAAGATATATAACAATGTACAAACATTTGCATACTGACATTTGTGTTTTAAAAAGAGAGAGAGTCTAGGGGTGCCTGGGTGGTTCAGCTGATTAACCATCTGACTCTTGATTTCAGCTCAGGTCGTGATCTCAGGGTCATAAGATCAAGCCCCACATTAGGCTCTACCCTGTGTATGGAGCCTGCTTAGGATTCTCTTGCTCTGCCCCTTCCCTCTTTCTAAAAAAATAAACTAAATTAAGTTAAATTAAATTAAGTAAATAAAAAGAAAGGGAGTCATTTATATATACATATCACTGAATATGCCTAGTATTTCTCTGGAAGGCCACAGAAAAACTAGTGACAGTGCTGGCACCAGGGAAAGAATATCAGGGATCAGGAGTAGGAAGGAGGCTTAATTTTTCACTGCATTTTTTTTCATACTAGACACTTTTAACTTGAGTTTCTTTAACTCTTGTCCAGTGGCTTGAATTAGTTTTCCATCTCTTTCCATGATTCAGGATAAAGGAACCCCTGAGTCAACATCAGGTGGGAAATCTTTGATTTTCCAGTCCTGTTCTATGTGGATTTATCTCAGATTCCCCCACAGCCTGGGTCAGGGCAGGTACTGACCCTGGCATGAGGTTTGTTTGTATGTATGTATGTATGTATTTATTTATTTATTTATTTATTTATTTATTTATTGTCTTTTTTTTTTCAGACAGATGAGTGAGGAGTTCCCTCCTTCTGTGCAGAGGTAGCATAGTGTGCACACTGGGGTGGATCTCATTTACCACTTATCCCTGTAGTTAGGTACTGTTGTGCAGTTTGTGTATTGTGCAACTATTTGTGGTGGTCCTGAACTGGCTTAACTTGCTGGTGAGATTATGAATTCCAACCCCTTGAGCTGGCACATCACTAACAGAAAACTCACGCTCTAGGTAGATCTGCTCTACTTTTCCACTTGCCCTTATAGTCTTCAGGGTGACCAAGTGTAAGGAACTACTGTAAATCAGTGTAGTGAAGGATAAGAGTATCATAGAGAAGTATCTATGAAAGACTTCCAAAGAATGAGGAGGAGGCAATTTACTCTGCATGGTGGTGGTGGCAACAAGCCGAGTAGTCTTGGTCAGTGGTTCTCAACTGGGGCCCCTAAGGAAACTTTGACAAACTTTGGAGACATTTTTGGTTGCTTCAACTGGGAGTAGTGGATGGAGGCCAGGGATGTTGCTGAACTCCCTGCAATGCTCTGGACATCAGACCCCAACAAAGAATTCTCTAGCTCCCAATGTCAGTAGGGCTGCCATTGAGAAACCTGGTTGTATGCTATGGTGACAAATAACTTAAAAAAATCCCAGTGGCTTCACCCAAAAACAAATTATTTGTCCTTCATGCAGTATGTCCAGCATGGATTGGCAATGCAGCCATGTTCATCCTGGTCCCATCAGGGAGTCTGGCTGAGGGGAGATTCATTTCCAAGTGGGTTTCCACCATTCCTGTGACAGAGAGGTAAACGTGGTGGATGGCACAGTAGATTTTAAAGCTTCTGCCCAGAAGCAACACATATCTTTTCCAATCACATTCCATTGGCCATAATCTAGCCCATAGGCCATGCCTAAATTCAAAGCAGGAGGGAAGCACATTTCCATCTTGTACCCAGGAGGAGGAGGGAAGGGGAATAATTGTGAATACCCTCATGACTATCACACTGTTGGTAGTGGTGGTGTGGTGCTGGTGTGAGAATTCAAGGAAGGCTTCCATTCTTTTTTTTTTTTATTTAGTTTAAATATCCATTTATTCATGAGAGACACAGAAAGAGAGGCAGAGACATAGACAGAGGGAGAAGCAGACTCCCTGTAGAGAGCCTGATGCGGGACTCAATCCCAGGACCCCCAGGATCACAACCTGAGCCAAAGGCAGAGGCTTAACCACTGAGCACCCCAGATGCCCCATGGCTTCTGTTCTTGTCACCTATCACTGCCTAATATACTACCCCAAAATCAGGGGCTGAGGACAACAGCCATTGAGTTTGCTCATGAAACTGAAATCTGCAGATAGGGCTGGATGGGAACAGTTCAAATCTACACCATGCGGCGTCATCTGGGGGAGCGTGAAAAGTGGGGGCCAGAATCATCTGAAAGCTTGATCACTCACATGTCTGGCAGTTGGTGTTGGCTATAGACTGTGACCTCAGCTGTGACTGTCAGCTGGCCCACCTACACATGGCCTCTACATGTGGCTGTTTGGCTTCCTCACAACATGGTGGCTGGGTTCCAAGGCAGAGAGTCAATGCTGCCAGTTTCTTAAAGCCTGAGTCTGGAAACTGGCACGGTGTTGCTTCATAATCTGTTCATCGAGGAGCTCTAGAGCCCAAATTTAAGGGGGAAGGAACACAGATTATGTTCTAATAGAAGGAAGGTCACGGAATCTGGGGGTTGTATTGTAAAACTGCTTCCCAGGTCAGTGCAGCTCTGAAGAATCCTTCATAGCAGGATTTCTTAAGTGCAATGTGGGGAATGAGCATTCCAGACTAAGCAAATAGCATGAGCCCAGGCACATCAGAGCTGAATTTATTCCAGTTTTTCAGCTGGTCTTGCTTCATAGCTACTCAGTCCTGGTGCTGACATCCACCTTAGAAAATTATCTTAATCCAACTATACCATATATATTAAATACATGAAAGTGAACTGCAATCTGGGTTTATTCTGATTTAACTGTCTAAAATTAGTCATCATTCATTTTCATGCAAAAAAAAATAAATTATTTAAAAGAAAATAAGGATACCATAATTTTCTGTTGCATATTTGCTCCTGTAATAATAGTTTAGTGTACCTCAATTTGGGGATTCAGTATAGTAGTGGCATTTACTATGCTTTGGATGCCTTTTGCTTTGAACTTCATGGTTCAATTTGGAATTTGTCACTGGTGGCACTTGACCTGAAGTGCTTTCTTCAGGATTAAGATGTGGTCAGTGGGGGATAGCCCTGGTGGCTCAGTGGTTTAGTGCTGCCTGCAGCCCAGGGTGTAATCCTGGAGACCCTGGATTGAGTCCTGCGTCTGGCTCCCTGCATGGAGCCTGTTTTTCTCTCTGCCTCTCTCTCCTCTCTGTGTATTCTCATGAATAAATAAATAAAATCTTAAAAAAATATATGTGGTCAGCAGGGAGGAGTAGCATGAAAGGGTCATCATTTTTCTGGTGTTGAGAATGACTACCAATAGGCACGTGTATTCCTGTCTTTCCAGAGTCAATCCTAACAGCGTTGCTCAGAGAGCCATAGCATTTTAGAGTTGAAAGCAACTTTCAAGGTCATCTCAGATGAACTTCCTAATTTTGCCTATGAGGATGAGAAAGAGAGCGACAAAGTGACCTCCTGGGGTTTTGACTCACTCTGGCACAGAGGAAGGGCAGCAGCTGGTACAACTGGAAGGGACCCACCAATCAGCTACTGGGAATCAGATGATTCCCTACCCCCCCCACCCCCCGCCCCCGGGTTAGTGCTGAGGGGAAACAGCTTCTTAGCTTCTGCTGCACTGCCTTCTCTTGTGACCTCTGTCCTGGCCCTTGGCTGCATCTCCTCCCTGTCCCCAGGCCTGGACCATTCCATCTGGCCTCTGATTCTGCACTGACAGCTGCCTTTCTCGTCATCCTTTGTTCTCACTTTTTGAATCCAAGGGGGAGGTTGCTCCATGGATAGCATTTGAATTCAGCTCATGAAAAATTCTGTTACAAGTGTACTTGACAGTTTGATCTCTGGCTTCTCCCACACATTTGCCCTTTATACCCTGAGAGTCATAAGCTTCATTTCCTTGGAGCAGATTGCAATTTCAATGGAAAGGAAATAACTGTGTGGCCTTCAAGCTGAGCCCAGTTCAGAACAGGGACCAAACAAAGCTTAATCCTGATTGAGAAAACTCAGGCACGGATCAGGCTCTGGAAATCTCTCCTCCTGAACAACTTCAGAGCTCATGATGTTGGAAAACCCCTGACCTGGGTTCAGGACCCAGCCCCGTCTTTTACTAGCTGTGTGATCCGAGCAAGATGCTTAAACTGTGTAGACTCAATTTCCCCTTGTATTAACGAGAATACTCATCAGTGCCCACCTCAAAAAGTTGTTGCATCATTCAGTAAATAGTTGTTTGTGTATCCTGTGTGCTCTACATCTGCAGTTTACAACCTAGTGAGTAGGAGAAACATGAATCACATAATCACCAATAAACATAAAATGAAAAATAAATACATCCATAATCTGTAAGCTCATAGATCAGGAACTTTCTGGACAAAGAGGCATCTGTATCCTGTCCACCTCACTCTTTCCATGACAATGAAGCTTGGGAAAGGCTTCCCTGGGGAAAAGAAGATGAAGCTCAGATTACAGAATGATTACTAGGAAGGTTATCGGGCACAGGGGTAACACAGAGCAATTTAAGGCAGGAGAGCAAGCCGTACTTACCGAAGAAAAGCAAGAAAAAGCATGGGGCCTGCGGGGGGCTGGAGACAACGGCCAGTGTGGTAGAAGCCCAGCGGGCCAGCCCAGAGGGGCTTTAAGTGCTGGGGCCAGATCACTTGCCTGCCTGCCTCCATGGTGGTAGGAATGTGGGCTTGACCCTGGCCCATTTTAGGTAATTTCAAGACCAGATTTGCATTTTATTTTATTGTATTTTTTTAAAGATTATATTTATTTATTCATGAGAGACACACACACAGAGAGGCAGAGACACAGGCAGAGGGAGAAGCAGGCTCCCTGCAGGAAACCTGATGTGACACCCTGAGCCAAAGGTAGACCCTCAACCACTGAGCCACCCAGATTTGCATTTTAAAAGATCAGTCAAGATGCAGGGTAGAGTGAAATGGAGTGGAGTGGTGGTTCTTAGTCCTGGCCTTTACAGGAAGCTTTCAGACAATACCTGGCCTCACCCCTAGAGATTCTGCTGTAGTCAGTTTCTAGTGGATCCTAGTAGATCACAGTAGATGCCAGGGTTGCGATTTACCCTGAAAGGAGGCTTTTGTCTACATGGGGAAGAAAAATTGCAGAACTGCAACAGCAGCCCAGAGTGGAAATGATGGAACGGGTTCTCGGCAGAGGCAGGGGTCTCCCGGCCTAGGGCACAGGCTGTGAAAGCATCCTGGACTTCCAATCACCCCCAAAGGGTTTGTTAAAATGCAGATTTCTGGGCCCCTTGATGCAGAAAGTCTGGGGTGGGGTCTGAGCATTTGCATTTCTCTCTCTCCAACAAGTCCCTCGGATATGCTAATATTGCTACTTTGGAGACCACACTTGGAGAATCACTGGTCTGGAGAAAAACTGCCAGATGTGGCAGATAAAATGAATAGGACTTGGTGGTAGATGGTTTATGCAGCACCATGTAAAGGAAGATTCAGGAACTCTTCTCTGTTTTCTGAATCTTGCAATGGAATGAATGGGTAAGTCCTATTCACTGGTATTCAGAGAACAGGGGATCAGACCAAGGAAGATCAGGGATTTGGTGACGCACGTGTATTTGAGTGTGCCTTTGAAACAACGCAGTGGAGGCACCGGGGTGGTTCAGTGCTTAAGCATCTGCCTTCGGCTCAGGTCATGATCCTGGGGTCCTGGGATAGAGTCCCACATCGGGGTCCCTGCAGAGCGCCTGCTTCTCCCTCTGCCTGTGTCTCTGCCTCTCCGTGTCTCTCATGAATAAATAAATAAAATCTTGAAAAAAGAAAAAACCCAACTCAGTGCATATAGCAAGCAGGGACATACATATATGGAACTATGGAACTCCAAGGGAGGTGATCAGAGATGTAAACTTAGGGGTCACTCTATAAATGCTTAATGAAACTGAGGACTTCCAATGAGATCAATTCAGTTCTCTTCCTTTCTTTTGCATTTATCCTCAGTTTGAAAGCTCTGGCTTCTCCTTTTCTTGGCCTTTCCAACGTGCCACAATCCTTTCAGCCTCTGTGTCTTCTTATCTGCTGTTCCTTCTGTTTGGGGGAATGCTTCCTCTTCCCTCTTCCATAATTTAGCTCCTTTTCCTCTTTGGATTCCACCCCTGCCTCGTCCCCGGGCGGGTCCTGTGTGGCATTAACAACCAGGTACCTTTGCTTCTTTCTGTAGCACAAATCAGAGTTTGTGGCTGTGTGTTTAGGTGTGTGACGTTTGCTGAAGTGTCATCTCTCCTACTACGCTCTCAGAGGTCACCATTGCTACCCGGGGGCTTGGCTCAATTTCTTACCCCTAAGGAAAACCTTCTGAAACACTTGGTAAGCGTCCAGCATGCCAGTCACAGTGAAGATTTCTCTCTCCGGAAGAGGGGGGGGGGAAGTGGTGAGTTTTGTGAAGCTGTTGTTGGTGTTTACTCAGTGCTGAGACTAAGTTTTGCAGGCCTCTGGGTGTGCGAACCAGCGACTGCGCCATCTGGTGGAAGCCAGGGCCGCAAAACCTGTGGTCTCAGCCTGGGCTTGTCAAGGTTGCTGAAACAACGTTGCCCTGGGTTCAGAAAAGACTCTTTTCTTACACATAAAAAAAATAAGAGTACATTTTATTAGAGGGAACATAGACTCTCTTTGAGAGACCTCGTTGGAGAAAATTGGATATGTATTGAAAATAGTGTTGAGTTTTCAAAGCAGAGAAGCGTGGCAATTGAGAAGGGCTTCTTAAAAGGACTCAGGGGGAAATAAGGAAGTTAGAGATCTCCACCCAAAGCCAGAATCACAGAAAAACAGGAACAGGCATATAGCTGAGCTTCTCAGGCTGATTTGCATCTTGGAACTGGCCAGTCAGTGGGGATGTTGCTCGTCTCTAGCCATGTGTCTCATAAGCCCTTGCCGTGTCTGGTGGGAGGACCGGTTACTTTCTCTCCCTCCTTCTGCAAGGGGCAAGGTGTCGCTGACTGGTTATGGGAATGACTAGGGCTGTGCAATGTGATGTGTGGGGGTCTGAGAGTGTAATCATTATTTTTCTTTCTCTTATAATGAGGAAGAGGAGGGAGGAGGGGCAGAGGGAGAGGGAGAGAGAGAATCTCAAGCAGACTCCCTGATGAGTGCCGAGCCTGACTCCAGGCTTGATCCCTGGCTTGATCCCATGACCCTGTAGATCAAGACCTGAATTGAGATTGAGAGCCGGGTTCTTAACCCACTGAGCCACCCGGGCTCCCCAAATTCAAATATTCTTGCGGCTACTGGTAGACTTACCGAAGGACATGAAACCAAATGGATTGATTCTGGTCAGTCACTTCCCTAGATATGATGTCCCTATTAGAGCCTTTGTATCTGGCTGCCTCATAGACTCCTGCTCAGACTGCATATTGTTTGCTCAAGAGTCTGGGGCTCTCTCTTCTTCCACTCAGATTCGGCCATTGTTGGGGGTCACATAGTACAGAACATAATTACTGAATCAGTTAAAGTGGCTTTAATTTAAATTGGCTTGAATCATAAGGGAATCTATTTCTTATAAATGGAAAAGTCCAGCATTAGAATGGCCTTCAGGTAAGGGTTGATCCAGTGGTTCAATGCTGTCAAAAACCCTGTTTTTTTTTTCCTACTTCAGTATCTACAGTACCAGTGTCATCTTCTTTTTTAAAGATTTATTTATTTATTTGAAAGAGAGAGAGATAGAGCACCAGCAGGGGAGGGGCAAAGGGGGAGGGAGAAGCAGACTCCCCACTGAGCACAGAGCTTGATGTAGGGCTGGATCCCAGGACCCTGAGATAGTGACCTGAGCCGAAGGCAAGAGTTGGATGTTCAACCAACTGTGCCACCCATGCTGTGTTGGCTTTCTCTTAAGGTTGCTCTCCCTTTAGGCCCTCCCTCAGACCTCCTTCTATCCCTTTGCCTAAAAACACATCAGTTTTTCCCCCATTTCTTCTTTCAAGGGTGTCGAGATGCTGATGACTCAAGGTGAATGCTTGTAATTGCCTGGTTTTCAAGTCCCATCACCCCAGAAACTGATTAATAGTGCTTCTAGGGATCCCTGGGTGGCGCAGCGGTTTGGCGCCTGCCTTTGGCCCCGGGCGCGATCCTGGCGACCCGGGATCGAGTCCCACGTCGGGCTCCCGATGCATGGAGCCTGCTTCTCCCTCTGCCTGTGTCTCTGCCTCTCTCTCTCTCGCTGTGACTATCATAAATAAATAAATAAATTAATTAATTAAAAAAAAAAAAAGAATGCTTCTAAAAAAAAAAAATAGTGCTTCTAGTCCCTAAAGCATGGAGATCATTTTCCTGGTGATTGTCATTGCTTTTTTTGCACATAGAAGACCAGCTAAAGAGTAGATGCTAGAATTCTCAGGAAGCTCTGAAGTGGAGGCATTTTTAAGGCGAGGGGAGCAGAATGTGTGTTGCATGTAATTACTCATGCAAGTGTTTTTTAATTTAATTTTGCCTGCTAAAGATGGAAGGTAGTTTATTTTAATGCAATATAACAAAGGCAACACAAAGCACACATCTTAAGTGTATAGTTTGATGAGTTTTGCCAATGTGTACCTCAATGTAACTACCACCCACATCAGAGAGAGAGTATTTCTAGCCCCTCAAAAAGCTCCCTATGCCCCTTCCTGGTTAGAACATCTCTTAAGGTATTTCCTTTTGAAGAATATTATAACTGGTTCAAACCTAAAGCACAGAGAACAACAAAGTGTACCTCAATGTATATATCTCCTTTATATTTATCACCAAGACCCCGTGATTATAAGGATTTTGCCACACAATATTCATTGAACCTTTTTGTGTGGTTATATATTTTAAGCAAATCCCAAATATCACATCATTCTGTTTTGATATGCATCTCTAAAAGCATGGAGATTTTCTTACATAACTATAGCACTACTATTATCGGTGACTAAACGTTAAGTATTTGGAGTCATTTAACACACAGTACACACGCCCATCTGTTTAATTGTCTGTATAATTTATTGGTTCGAGTTGGGATTTAATGAAGATCTAAAGTAGTAGTCTCAATCTCTCCCTTCCTCTATCTCTCTCCTTTTCTCCCTGTCACTGACTTGGTGAAGATACTAGTGAGTTGACCTGTAGAATGTCCTATGTTCTGAATTTGTTCCCTGGAGCTGGTGTTTAGCATGTTCCTCTAGCTACTATTTGCTTTCCCAACCAGAAGGAAGTCTGTGCTGACTTCCGCCGACTTCCACCGACTTTTGGTTCAAGAAGCTCCCTTCAGGGCCCAGCGGGAGCTGTTGTTTTCCTAAGTGCAAATTGTTACACTGCAAATTGGTAAATAAAGTATTTTTATGCAAGCAAAAAAAAAAAAAGTAGATTAAGCCTGTAAAAGTAAACTCTACAGGCTTAATCCAGTCCAGGTCTAGATTTTTGCAAGAATATGACGTTGTGGGGATCCCTGGGTGGCTCAGCAGTTTGGTGCCTGCCTTCAGCCCAAAACATGATCCTGGAGTCCTGGGATCGAGTTCTGAGTCGGGCTCCCTGCAGGGAGCCTGCTTCTCCTTCTGCCTATGTCTCTGCCTCTCTCTCTCTCTCTGTGTCTCTCATGAATAAATAAATAAAATCTTAAAAAAATTAAAGAATATGATGTCGTGTATGTCACATTGCATCACTCCAGGAGGGACATCATATCTGGCTGTTCCACTTTAATGATACTGATTGTTGAATGCAAGTATTTATCACCTGATCTCCATTTCTTTATCAGCGTTTCATCTAATGATTAGCTCTGCAAATATTTATCAGGGCCTCTACTGAGTACCTTTTATGTATGAGATATTGGGGTTAAAAAGGTAGGCAGAGGAAACCTGTTGTTGACAAGTGTAAAGCTGTTCATGTATCCTCAGCCTATCAGTGTACCCCCAAAATTGGGGGTTCCTATTTTTGGAGCAGATTGCCTCACCAGGGGAAAATGGGAATGACAAATGCAATGGGAGCCCAGTGCTTCCCTCATGTCTAATTAATCCTATTACCTTTCCTTTGGCCCCTATGTCTCATTCCATTCCTTTTCCTTCATTTTCTGATGACTTTGCCCTCATAATGTGCCAATATACTGAGGACCAGTGTTGGAGGTGTGGCACTCAATTATCCTTGTTTGTATGCCATGGTGACTCATGGTGGAGCTGGCTCCAGAGCAGATCGTACAACTAATTTTGTGAAAGAGAAAACAGAGTGACAAAAACCGTGTAACTCATCCAAGTTCACACAGGGACTGGCCCTAATAAGAAATGACTACTTTACTGAAAATACTGAGCGTCACAACTTCTGACAAGCAGCAGAGACTCTTCTAGGAAGAAAGTCAGAGGCATTTAGCAGAAATCTACACCAAAACACACAGTGTAAAGAACTGTTTACACTGTCTCCTCAGGGAAAACTCAGGATAATACACATTTAACAAAGTTTTTTGGAGGCAGCTTAAAGTAGCTAAGAGTTGCATGTCAGTAGGCCTCCTTTGTGGAATTCAAATGTTAAGGGCTTGCATTCCACCTTGAAGAATATTATATTACTAACTAGAGAGAAATGGCAGGTGAAAAATTAGGAAAAAGAGAACAAAGGAAAAGCCACTAGAGTCTCTGGAGCGCAGTGTGTGAGACAGTCGACCATCCGTGGCTTGTAAGCTTGCACCATGAAAAGATCACATTCCTATTTCATCTTGTGAGTGTGCAGGACACACACCGACCACCAGCAACCCTGGTAAATATTTGTGGTTTCGAATTTCACAAATTGCAAGGCAGAGGGCTGGGGGCTCAGCTGCTCTGGTTGCAGAGTCCTGGCGACAAGGATCGCAAAATTTCCATGCGGGAGACTTCTCAGATGACACGATGTGGAATTCCTAATCAGACAAGTGTATTAGGAAGGACCTTCCAACCCTGCCTCTTTGGAGAGGCACATTTTACATCTGTCGCGGACCAGAGTTCCAGCCACTGAGCTTTCTTCCCTCGCAGTGAAACAAGGGCCCCCCAGGGGGCACCCATGGGGCAGGCAAAGTGTCCTTGCGAGCAGGTCAGGGGGACTCGGGGCCCACCTGCCTCCCAGTGGTGCACCTTGGCTCAGACAGGCTCAACTCTGGAGTCACAGTGCTGCTCTCTGACAGATTTCAGTTTCTGGAAAAGGAAGGTGTCACCTTGAGGGCACCTGCTGTTCACCGTACAGCAGATGAATGTTGAAGACGGGTCGTGGTCACTGCAGCAACTGGCCTGGGGCGATCCTGTCTACCCCACTCTTTCCAAGCTTCCCTCCATGAGGCCCCGAGTATAAATAGGAGTTAGCACTTGCTGGGGGCAGAGAGTGTGCTGGTGATGATACCCAGGTAGACACACCACCGTGCCTTTGATATTACTGGGATCTGGGTTGGGTGGGTTCTGCTTGGCTCCCTTCATGGAGAGCAATCCTAATTACAACAGTATGAATAGTGAAACCTGGATGTCAGTGCAGACATGCTGTTTTCTGTCTTCTCCGAGATTTCTAGGCTTTCCCAGGGATGGATGTCAGTGCAGAGCTGGCCCCTCCTTCGTGCTATGGTGAGAACCCACTCCCTATTCCCAGCCTCTCATTTCCCACACAAGTTCCCTCATCTCTACCCCTTGCTGAACCAAATGCCATGCTTCTCCCTCTTTCTTGGAATTACACAAAACAAACACCCTCATGGGGCATTTATGGGTAACAGTCTTTACAGCCGGTTGGAGAGCACAGATGGGCTTTATTTCCTAGCAGAGCAAACATCTTAAATGGAAAATGGAAACAAAACAAAACAAAATAATCCTCAGGCCCAGCAGTGTTGCCTTCTTGTCTTTCTGTGTGCTCTTTGACTTCTCCAGGCACCCCCTCAGAAATGGAAGTAGACTCTATCTTTAGCCTCTGCTCTGGGCATCGTCCTCTTTTCCAAAAACAGGTGAGTAGGCTCTTGTTCTCCAAAACCACCGACCATTGGCCCTGTCTCCTCATCCACCAGTCTCTGTGATCGAAAGGGGGCCACAGAGAGATTTATTTTCCAGTGACATGAATTATTTCCTCTCTCTGTTCTTCCAAATTGGAAGACAGATTCAATGGTGGTCAGTTTTGATGAAAAACAGAACTGTTTTTTATTTATTATTATTTTTCATCCTTCTGGTTCCCACCCCGCCCCCCGGCCCCATTACTAGAAGAATAATGTAATGGAATATGGTGAAGTGCGGATTGTTCTTTGCTTCATAATGCTATCTATTATTACTGATATCTTTTCCTGCTTCCCAAAGGTGGTTGAAAAATGTAGCAAATACAGTGGACACAGAGCTCTGATAATAAAACTACTGAACACTCCAAGGCCAAGGGCTCGATTTTAGACCATGTAACCCTGGCCTCCCTACTGTTGGGAAGGCCAAACTGGCTTCACGTTATCAGTGAACCATTTTGAAGGGGTTCTGGGAGAAAGGGAGATTGAGAGAGAGCAGAACTCTTAGTATGTAAACTATTCCTTCCTACTTTCTTCCCACGGGAGGGAAGACTTTGGACTTGTTCCTCTCCTTTTCCTGGACATGTGGTGATTCCAGTGGCATATGTTTCCTCCTGTCTGCTTGGCTAGGTGCTGACAGCCATCTCCTGTATAAAGTTGCTTATGAATGGACCAGCAGAGTGAGGGACATCATTTGGGCAAGAAGAGGCATGGCCTAAGTAGAAGAAGGAATACTCGAGGGCTTCTGTGCTTCCCATCATTTTATTTGCAAAGATAATTGGATTTTCCTCCATTAGGTGAATGCTAAAGAAGGTGGATGGGGTGGAAGCTCTCTTGCAGATATCTCCCAGAGAAGTTAAGTGTGTGCATGGATCTCAGTTTAAGAAAGTCTGTAGATTAGGGAAGCCTGAGTGGTTCAATTTTCTGAGTGTCTGAATCTTGAGTTTGGCTCAGGTCATGATCTCAGGGTCCTGGGATCAAGTCCTGCTCAGTGGGGAATCTGCTTGTGTCCCTCTCCCTCAGCCCCTTCCCCACTCATGCTCTCCCTCTCTCTCCCCTCTCTCTCTCTCTCAAATAAATAAATAAATCTTAAAAAAAAAAAAGTCTGTAAATTGAATTTCCCAAG
Source organism: Nyctereutes procyonoides (assembly GCF_905146905.1). Classification (NCBI taxonomy): domain Eukaryota; kingdom Metazoa; phylum Chordata; class Mammalia; order Carnivora; family Canidae; genus Nyctereutes; species Nyctereutes procyonoides. The sequence continues at coordinate 51,712,119 of NW_026575146.1, read as the reverse complement.
GAAAGATCTGGGGAGATGGGGAGAAGGGGGCCAAGTTGAAGCTGGATTTTCCAAATCCAAGACAGTGCAGTAAAAGACCCCTCAGGATTCTCCAATGCTCCAGCCAGTGTGCATCCAGTTTTGCACACCTGTTGTGCAGGGGAGACTGATGGCCTTGCCATGCGCGTAGAGAGGCGACAATTTACAGAAAGGAATGTCTGCGGTTTGCAAGTTTCTCAAATGTCAATGTTGCCCCCTCCCTCATCCATTGTCTGGAGCTTGGGGAGAAGAGAAAGGGATAAAGCAATCGTGAGAAAATAGACCACGCTTCAGTGAATATTGGAAACAGTTCATATCTCCTATGAGACTAAGTTTTTAAATTTTCAGGAATTTTGCCAGTTGCTCATCGGTAGCCCGAATCAGCCATAGTGGGAGTATTCAAGATAGCACTCAGTACAAGGTGCACATCAGCAAATGCTACAAGTTGGGGCCTTCTGATCTTTTCTCCCTGGGAGAAGTGGTTTACCCCCTTCACCCCACCCCAAGCAGATGGCCATGGGGGACAGAGTGTGAGGTGGTAACCTGTCTGACTATTTGTTTTTAAAGAAACTTGTAGCATTTATTCATGAGAGACAGACAGAGAAAAGCAGAGACACAGGCAGAGGGAGAAGCAGGCTCCTTGTGAGGAGCCCGATGTGGGACTGATCCCAGGACCCCGGGATCACGCCCTGAGTCAAAGGCAGATGCTCAACCGCTGAGCCACCCAGGTGTCCCTGACTGTTTTAATCACCAAAGGGGAATTGAAAAAAATGTTAATGCTAGAACGAAATATAATTAGGGACTCCTGCTCTCCAGCAAGAGAAGGGAGGCCAATGAAACAAAATTGTGTCAGTTATTAGAAAAGCAAAATACCTTTCTATATTTTTACTTCAATGGGTGGAGTTACTATGCCTTTGTAGGGGAGAAAAAATCATTTTCCCTTTACCCTGTGAGTTCTAGCTAAGACCTCTAAAAGGAAAGCAAACAGAAGTTTATTAACACATATACCTCAGGTATACATAAGAGAGACACGGGAAAAATGAGTAACTCCTGGGGTGGCTTAGAATTCAAACTTAAATAGTATCTTAGTGGGGAAAAGGGAGATAGGATAAGGCCTCTCTGAAGAGAGTAAATAATTTTAGGAAAGATGAATGGGCCCCTAGGAAGGATAGATGGGAAGTATGGCAGTTTGAGACAAAGCTTGTCTGGATGTGGTGTCAACTTCTAGTCTTCTCTCTTGTGACAAGACTTTTTCTTCCCTAGTTAATAAAACTCTCAGGAAGGCAATTTATGACAATAAAATTCCTTTTGGAGGATCTGTGTTTAGGTAGATGAGGGGAGTTCAGAGAAAGCCTCTTCCTGTACTTGCTGCTTTTCAAGTGCTGACAGTTCAAAAAAATCAGTATATCAAAGTGGCATAGCATGGAGTGGCATGTCCTGAGCTCCTGTAGTTATATTTTGTGTTGACATATTCTGCTACCCTTCTCTTCTGTTCTCAATTGGATTGTGTTCTTCCCAAAGAGGTGCTGAAGTTTTAACTCTCAGAATGTGACCTTATTTGGAAATACAGTCTTTATAGAGGGAATAAAGTTAAAATAAGGTCATTGGCCCTAATCCAATATGATTGTCCTTATGAAAAAGGGACATTTGGACACAGAGACAGACATACACGGAGGGTGGGTTATGTGAAGACACGCTGGAAGGCAATGATATGACTGGAATGGTTCATCTACAAGCCAAAAAACCAAGGATTGCCAGCAACCACTAGGAGCTAGAAGAAACAAGGAAAGATCCTCTCCCAGAGTCATCAGAGAAACCATGACCCTGCCATATTTTTATTTATTCATTTGAGAGAGAGAGAGAGTACTAGTGGTGAGGGGGGCAGAGGAGAGGGAGAAGCAGACTCCCCACTAAGCAGGGAGCCCAAGGACCCTGGGATCATGACCTGAGCCCAAGGCAGACACTTAACCATCTGAGCCACCAGGTGTCCCAAATATCTGTTATTTTAAGTCAATTTTTGATACTTGTTATGGAAGCCCACAAAATTAATAAAACCTCCAAAATCCAAATCAATAATAACTACCATTTATTGGTCATTTCCAATGTGTGTGTTGTGTGCCAACCCTTTGCTTTACTCATTTTACCTGAGTTAGTCCTTATAGAGCCCAGAGCCCTGCAAGGATGAGGAACTGCAGCTTCCATTGGTCATTGCTAAAGAGCATCACAGAGATTTCCAAGAAAGGAAGAGCCTCAAACATCTCAGAATTGGCAACAGGGAACTATTGATAGATTTTTTTGAAGCAGTGAGGAGCTGGGTGTTTAATGGGGGTAGGGGAGAGTAGGGGGCCTTATTGTCATTCCATACAGATCTTTCCATTATTCCTATCTCAAAAATTGGAAATGTATCCTTTGGCCTAAGGGACATGACAGTAGACACAAAATGATCCTGAGCCACCAAACAAACAGGATATTCTTGAGCAATTCGCAATTAATTCAAGGCATTGTAACTCCTCTAAGTATTGAGTGCTCCAGGGAAGAAACTGGCTTTGATCACTGGCTGGGTGTTGCAGCCACCCTAGGCCAAATGCTTCCAGCTGAATGATTTAACAAGAATAAAATACCAGGGGCAGAGAGCAATGCCAAGCTGAGAAGGGAAAGTCTTCTAAAATGCCCATCTGAGAACTTGTGAAACAGTAGTAGAGCTGTGAGATGGAGAGTGGTGGGTTGGGGAAAAGAAAATAATTACCATGATGCTGGAGCCAGGAGAATCACTCCATTGGGCAACAGATGTGGGGTCAGCTGCTTTTAAACTGATATGCCCGGCTCTGACTTAAATCTTGAAGTTATACAGTTCATGACTTGGAGCCTGGGATAAAAATTGGAATCTCAATCCAATATCAACTAAATAATTTAGTAATTTTGGGGTCAGAATATCTTTTCTTTTTAAGGATTAGGGGCAGAGGGAGAGGGAGAGAGAGAATCATAAGCAGGCTCCGTGCCCAGCGTGGAGACTGAGGCAGCGCACGATCCCACGACCCTCAGATCATAACCTCAGTCAGATGCTTAACTGACTGAGCTACCTGGGTACTCCTGGGGTCAGAATATCCTAATGAAATGCATTTTTGTGTCTGTCAGAAGACTGTGGTGACAAATAGGATGTTGTGTCTTGGAGTTCTCATCTGCTAGCTGAGAATGACACTGGAATCTTGGAAGTGACAGAGGTTTTTCTCAATATTCAGAGATTTAGGTCCTTCCATGGTGGGGAAGAAGCTCTGGGTGATCGCTCTGTTTTCCTGGCTGATCGCTCTGTTTCCTGGCTGATCTCTGGCTCAAGCACAGATCTCACTTTTTAGACCCATGGCAAGTCTTAATTTACTAAGTGTCTCTTTGGTGCTGGGCTTTATGCCAACTGCTGGAAAAACAAAAATGAAAATGTACTTCTTGCTGTCGGTAAAAGTGAAGTAAAAGTCTTGTCGAGATCCAGACATTCCAACAAAAAATTTTAACATGATGTAAAAATGATTTCCAGAGGTTTCCACACCGGGATTGGGAAGCTCAGAGTTAGGAGGACTGAATTCCTATTGATGGAAGGCAGGCTGCCATGGAAGGCTTCATGGAGGAGGTGTTAACTACAGGATTGGAGTTCATGCCTCATGTCAGCAGACATCAAGATCACAGAGGCTCTCACGTGCTGGGTTTAAAGGAGCCATTTAAGTCTGTAAAGCCTCACGATGACATGGTTAAATGTACACTCTAAGGAAATCTCTGTGGCAGCAGTGTGCAGGGTGAAGTGACAGGAATCAATGTTTTAGAGGCTCCTGGGTGGCTCAGATGGTTAAGCATCTGCCTTCAGCTAAGATCATGATCTCTAGGTCCTGGGATCAAGTCCCATGTTGGGCTCCCAGCTCAGTTGGGGATCTGCTTCTCCCTCTGCCTCTGCTCCTACTTGTGCTCTCTGTCTCTGTCTCTTTCTCTCTGTCAAATGAATAAATACAAAATATTAAAAAAAAGAAATCTATGTTTTCGTATACTTAGTTACAAATAGCAATTTTACTTTTAACCATGTCCACATCTTCCTTGCTCTATTCAAGCAACAGAACATAGAGACTTAGAAACTTTGTTTTACACCCCCATACCTGGCTCTGTCACTGACTCAGCACATGCCTGTGCTCCAGTCTTACAGTCGTACAATATCATTTGTGGAAACAATTAAGACTAATAACAGTAGGTTGTGTTCCAATGCACAGTCTCATGATGACCCCCAACACCATAGGCTCTCCCACTTTTCAATGAGCTTTTCCATTGTATCTTGGGTTTTACAAAGCAGACACCTTAATAATAGAGTGGCTAAAACACAAGTATGTGATGTGAAGTATTCTATCTAGCAAAATCAAAAATAAGATGGTAAGAGTTATCCTACAGAAATCCTCCTCTTCTCAAGCCATTGCCGGAATTCTTTTTTCCTGTTATTTAGAAAAGGATGAAATCAAGCAGTCTCCTGCATTTAAGTATTCACAAAAAGCCAGAAGTTCTTCGAAAAAAAATTCTATCAGAACTTTTTTTTTTGTCTCACCCTCTTTTCTATAAGTTCTCAAACTTCAGTGTGTACCAGAATCACCTGCAGGGCTTCCTAAAACAGTGTGTTGGATCCTGCCCCAGAGTTTCTGATTTAGCTGGTCTGGGAGGAGACCTGAAAATTTTCTGTTTCTGACAAATTCCCAGGTGATGTTGCTGCCGCAACATGGTCCCTTGACTACACATTGAAAACTATTGCTCTGAAATAGTAATGGCTGACTTTTATTGGGCACTTTCTATGTTCCAACTGTGCTCTGTGAATTCCTTACTTGTATTACCCTCTTTAATCCTCTTGGCAACCCAAAGATGCAGGCACTTTTGAGGGGTAGCTGACTGTGCCACCCCAAAATATGCCTCCTGGGCATAAGTATTATTTTGAGAAGCAGCAGACGCAGGAGAAGCTCTGAAGGCAGAGTAGAAGCTATCCTTTTGTAAAAGAAATTCACGTTTCTAAAGAAACTCTCCCTTTATAAGAATGTTTCTGTCTGGGTATCTGGAAAAGAAGGATGACTCAGTCCCGAGAGAATCTTATCAATGGGGAAGGCACCAGGCTTAAATCTGCGTAACAACTCTTTCCTTGTTTATCATGCATTTCCTAATAATTTACCTGTAACTGGCCTCTGCACACCTTTCTTTCTTTTGTCTTGAGCTGAAGATGGTATTTAAGCTAGAGTTCTGAGCGCCTCCAGAGAGTGACTCACTTTCCTCTGGGGATCGCTCATGTTTAACGAGGCACACATGTTAATAAACTTCTTTTTGTTTTTCCCCTATTCATCTGTCTTTCCTTACAGGGGTCTGAGCTAGACCTCAGAAGACAGAGGGAACATTATTTCTCCTCCTCTTTGACATTATTACAAATGAAGAAACAGGTTTGAGAGTCAAGTAACTCAAATCAAGGTCACTCAGTCAATAAGTGATGGACTTAGATTGAACCCAGGATTAAATACAATACTTATTTGCTGTGATTTTTCCTGTTGGTGAATTCCTGTGTCTAAGCATGCCACCGCCCCAGAAACTGGGGAACCCTGACAGCACTCTCTTGGTATGTTTTGTGACTAGTGTTGCCTTGTTCTGATGTGAACATTTTTCTTTGTGAAAACATTCATATTTTTAGATAGAAATTTACTTTATCCCCAATGAACATTTCTGACGATAGAGAAATTGCCAAACCTGCTGACTCATAACAAAAATAAAGAGCATCTACTATTTAGTCTAAGGCTTGTAGTTTTGGGAGGTGGTAGGAGGAAAAAGTTATTACCACCCACTATTGATCATTTTCACTTCATTTTATTCAATGGTATTTATAGTAGTGCATGGAGGTGGTCTTGATAACTTTGTGGAGATCATTTTTTCAATAGTACAGATGGTTCTGCTAAATGTTTAAGGCATCTTGGGGGACAATGGTTTGATCCTGACTCAGGGGAACTTGGTCATGTAAATCGCTTTGCTTTAAGTACTTTGGCCTCTGAACATCTAAAATGGACACATACTTTTTTGGCTTATTATCTCATTTCTTTTTTGTTTTTTTCTTTAGAGGATTTATTTATTTATTTATTTATTTATTTATTTATTTATTTATTTATTTTAAGATCTTACCCACCCGTTCATGAGAGACACACAGAGAAAGAGGCAGAGACACAGGCAGAAGGAGAAGCAGGCTCCATGCAGGGAGCCCAACACGGACCCGATCCCAGGTCTCCAGGATCAGACCCTGGGCCAAAGGTGGCGCCAAACCGCCGAGCCACCAGGGCTGCCCTCTTATCTTATGTCTGTGGCCACTGAAGGCCCAAGCTACAACTTTATGCCTGACCATGCACCAAGGATTTTTTATTGGTTGTGTTCCTGGCTTTTTTCCTGTTCTCTCTATCCGTAACCATGTATGTATAATGTCCAGAATATTCTGTCTCTTTTTCTTTTTTTAAAAGATTTTATTTATTTATTCACGAGAGACACACAGAGAGAGGCAGAGGGAGAAGCAGGCTCCCTGCAAGAAGCTTGATGCAGGACTCAATCCCAGGACCCTGGAGTCACAACCTGAGCCAAAGGCAGACGCTCAACCACTGAGTCACCCAGGCATCCCTTCTGTCTCTTTTTCTGTCTCTCTCTCACACTCACATACACACATGCACAGCATTTTTCACAGATAAGTTATGTCAGAAATATATATACATATGATATATATATATATATATATATATATATTTTAAGGTTTATTTATTTATTCTAGAGAGAGAGAAAGAGAGAGAGAGAGTGCATGGAGCCGGGGGAAGGGCAGAGGGAGACAGAGAATCCTCAAGCAGACTTCATGCTGAGTGTGGAGCCTGATGCAGGCCTTGATCCAAAGACCCTGAGATTATGATGTGAGCCAAAATCAAGAGTCAGTATCTTAACTGACTGAGCCACCCAGACACCTCTAGGTCAGAACTATTTCTATGTTTTTTTTTTTGTTTTTTTTTTTTTTTTTTTTTTTTTTTATGTTCTGAAGCTAAGTATAAAACATCTCCTCTGACCATGGCAATGTCATGTTTCATTTTAAAGCCATCTTCCCAGAATATAATGGGAGGAAGGGCCATCATCACTTGCAATAAAGTTTCCTATAATTATAATCTCATTATCAAAGAGAAAACATTAATGCCCAATATGCTTTTAATTTAATGCTAATTTTCACACTTGAAGGAAGACATTGCAAGCATATACAATTCTTTTGCTGATAAACTCTCATTGTAATCCTGAACATAACAGAAAAAGGAACTGCATATTGAGACAAACCATGAAAATTAGCTTAAAAATGAGCCACACTCAAATAAGAATATACCACTACACCTCTGAAAGTTTATAAGATTTACTAAAAATTATCAATAAGGAATTGTTTGCAAGAGACTCCTTTACTCACTAGCCCAATACTCTCACATTTTTTACCCACTAATTAAGGGGAGCTGATCATGGCCTAAAATTTTTCTAAGCACTGTAATTTTTCTATTCTTCATATATTCAGAAAAGTATTAGATATCTTCCTTATCTTTCTTGTTTATTCTGTCTCCTTCCACAAGCTCTGTGAGCAGGTGTTTCCATCTGTTTTGCTTGCTGCTGTATTCTCAATGCCTAAATAATGCCTGACACACACTAGGCACTAACTAAACACTTGAGTGAGGTGCCTGGGTGGCTTAGTCAGTTGGTTACCCAACTATCTCTCTCAGCTCAGGTTTTGATTTCAAGGTCATAAGTTTGAGCCCCGCCAGGACCCTACTTAAACACACACACACACACACACACACACACACACATACACACACACTCTAGTGAATAGATAGTAAATGAATCAGGGAGTAGATGAAATGGATTACCTTAATATTCATCATCCGAACTGAAAAACAGTTTAAAGAACCTCTAGCAAGTTGTGAAGGATGAATAGTGATACACAATGGCAGAGATATTTCTTTTATCTCTGAGAACTAACTTCCTTTCAAGAGGAAAATAGAATGAGTTTACAGGGGCTGTGTTAAATGTCTAAAAAGATAAGTCAGACAGTGAAATACAAATATGATCCCACTTATTGTGTGGAATCCAAAAAAGTAAGACTCACAGATCAGAGAGTAGAGCGGTGGTTGCCAGGAGCTGAGAACAGGGAGATCAGGGTCATGTTGGTCAAAGGGTACAAACTTGCACTTAGAAGACAAATAAATTGTGGGGGATCTAATACACAGCATTATAATTACAGTGAATGAAACTGTGTTATGTAGTTGCAAGTTGTTAAGAGACCAGGTCTTCAATGTTCTCATCACAAAAAAATTAATAATTATGTGACATGATAGGCATGTTAGCTATGGGTAGCTGTGGTGGCAGTCATATGGCAATACATGAGTATATCAAATCAATACACGCACACCTTCACCATGTGTGATGTTACAAGTCCATCATATCTCAATTAAAAAAAGAAAATAGGCAACAAGTACTGAGGGAATATTTTGTAGAATTATAGACTATTTTTAAAGTACATATAGTTTACTCCATTGCTTGTATACTTTTTCTTCCCTTTAAAATTAAATAATGTGTATAGAAACAACAAACTCCACAAATGAATAGTTTCTGGACAATATAGACAACAAAATAATTATTTGTAACATGTGCCAAAAACAATATGGCATTTAATCACAGCACAGATTTAGAAAGGCAGATCACTTCTCACTATTTCACAAAAAATCTGAGTAATGAGGTGGTATATTACTGATCTATTGCTGAATAGCAAATTACCCCCAAATTTGGCAGCTTAAAGCAGTCATCTATTATCTCACAGATTTTGTGGGTCAGGAATCCAGGAGCAGCGTAACTGGGTGATCCTGGCTCCCAGCCTCTGTACTCATTTGTGGAAGCTGCCATAATGAAATGCCACAGACTGAGTAGCTCAAACAATACAAGTTTATTTTCTCACAGTTCTGGGGGCTAAAAGTCTAAGATCAAGGTGCTAGAAGGTTGGTTTTCTCTGAGGCCTTTCTCCTTGGCTTGCAGATGACCACCATCTCCATACTACTTCACATGGTTGTCTCTCTGTGCATACAGACCTTGCTGTTTCTTTTTGAGTGCAAACACTTCCTCTTATGAAAATACTACTGACATTAGATTAGGTCCCACTCTGATGGCCTCATTTTAATTTAAGCAACTTTTTGAAGGCCTTATCCAAATACAGTCATCCTGACATAATGGGAATTAGGACTTCAACATATGAATTTTGAGGAGACACAATTAAGTCCATAACAATCTTTCACAAGATTGTAGTCAGCTTTGATTGGAGCTGCTGTTGCATCTGACAGATTGACTAGGGTTGGATGACCTTACCTTCCAAGCTCACTCATGTGGTTATTGGAAGGCCTCACAGTTCCTTCCTGACTGATAGCTAGAGATTTCAGTTCCTGTCATGGAGGCTTCTCCAAAGGCAAGCCAAATGATGTCATGACATGGCTACTGGATTCTCCCAGAGCTAGTGATCTGAAAGGGAGGGAGGGAGAGGGAGAAAGAGCACCCGAGATGGGAAATTCAGTCTTTTTACAATCAAATTTTAGGAACATTACTTCTGCATATTCTATTAGTCAAAATGGCCAGCCCTGGTAAAATATGAGACAGGACCACAAAGGGTATGAATACCAGGAAACGGAATCACTGGTGGTCATCCTTCCTTGAGGCAGGCTACCACAGCTGGATTAAAAATAAAAATTCATGTATTATGCAAAAATTTATATATTTGTTACTTAAAATATTCTGACCAATTAATGAAATATGACATTAAAATATTTTTAGTGCCTATGAGAGATTATGCTTTCTGGGGTTGAGTTATTTTTACAAAAGAGAACTTTGAAGTTTTTTGTTAAACAAATTTGGAATGTTGCAAATATTAGTGCCCTAGGGTGTAGTCTAAATAAAAAGCTCCAGGAGTTAACATAGTAGTTGACTCCAGCCTCTGGTGCCAAAATGCATGGTTTTTTTGTTTTGTTTTGTTTTTTAGGTTTCAATAAATTTAAATGAACTTTATTGGAATATTATTTACATATAATAAATTCTATTTAAAAGGTACAAACTTCCAGTTACAAAATAAGTAAGTCACAGAGAGAAAAAGTACAGCATAGGGAATTTTAAAATATAATAAATTTTAAAAAGATACAACTCAGTGAGTTTTGACAAATGTATATTCTATGAAACCACCACGATGATCAATATACAGAACATTACTATCACCCCCAAAAGTTCTCTCTATCCCTAAATGTCTTTGATTCCAGGACACCACTGATCTGCTTTCCATTCAGGATAGTTTAGTTTGTATTTTCTAGAATATCTTGTTAGTTCTGTTTCTCTGGAGAATCCTGACTAATAGTCTTAAGTCTTAGTTCAATATTTTCAAAACCAAGTTTAAAATATCCAACAAGGTGTTCTAGTGGGAGGTCCAATTCAATAAGTGCAAAGTGGAATTTATTCCCATTTTATTCATCCATTGGCTTTTTCAGTCAACACAAACTTATGGAATGTCTACTATGTGCTAGGTAGGTATGCAAAGTGGGGTTCTGGCCACAGTTCACTGAATAGTAGAGTCAACAGATATGGTACAAAAGTTAAATGTCACAGTTCCCTGTGACAGCTCCCTAATAGAAATGTGCAGGTCAGAATGGTAGTTTCGAGGGCATGGAGGTACATTCTGCAGGGTGAGAGTAGAGGCTGCTAGTAGGGAAGACTTCCTGAGCAGTAGGCTTGATAGGGACGGGTTCACCAGGTGGGCAGGTAAGATGGGCTGGTGGGGGAAACATTTTCGGCAAAGCAAAACACACATAGAGAGGAAGTGCATGGAATAGCTGTGGTGATTAAAGTAGCTAGGTGTTCAAGAACAGCAAAGGTTAATCATGAATTCCAAATACGATGAAACTGAAATTATTGAGGTGTAAGCATTCCCGGTGTTTTCTCCCTGTGTGCCAATTAGAAGGGGTTTTGGTATAACTCGTTTGTCCTTTTCCTTCTGTCCTGGAAGGAGGTCTTGCTCTGTTACTGAAGTTTGTGGGATAAGAGGGAAGAAGGAAGGAATAGTAATAATAATGAGGAGGAGAAGGAGAAACATCCAGTATTTTTTCAGCCTGTCCTTTGTGCCAGATCCTAGTCTAAGCATTTTATATGTACTAACTCATGTAATCCTTATAACCATGTGAAGCAGATGTTTCCCCCATTTTACATATGAAAAAGCTGAAGAATAGAGATTGAATACACTGCCCAAGTTCTCACCACTTGTAAACGCCAGTCAATATTCAAATTCAGACACTTCATACTGCCTACATATAAATTATATATATAAATTATATATACATATACATATATGCATACATATGTATAGATGATGATATGATTTATTATAAAGAATTGGCTCACATGATTATGGAGGCTGATAAGTCCCAAGCTCTGCAGTTGGCAAGCTGTGGACCCCAGGGAGCTGATGGTGTAATTCCAGTCTGAAGGTTGGCAGGCTCAAGGCTTAGAAAGGGCCAATGTTTCCATTTGAGTCTGAAAGTGGCTAAAAACCCATGTCCCAGCTTCAAGGTAGTCAGACGGAAAGAGTTCTCTCTTATTCAGCATTTTTGTTCTTTAGCCTTTTAACTGATTGGATGAGGCCCACCCATATTAGGGAAGGCAACTGCTTGACTCAATCAATTTAAAACTTTAGAGACCAGAAACACCATCAAACACACTCCTGTTCATGTTTGACCAGATGTCTGGGTGCCCATGTCCCAGTCGAGTTGATGCAAAGTTAACTAACACAAAGGCTAAAGCCATGGAACACCTGGGTGGCTCAGTGATTGAGCCTCTGCCTTGCTCAGGTCATGATCCTGGGGTCCGGGGATCGAGTCCCACAACACACTCCCTGCATAGAGCCTGCTTCTCCCTCTGCCTGTGTCTCTGCCTCTCTCTTTGTGCCTCTCATGAATAAATAAATAAGATCTTTAAAAATAAATAAATAAATGAAGGCTAAAGCCTGCAGAACCAGTAGCACTTCACAGAGGAGAGAGCTAAAACTCTAGTAAGATTTGCAGGCCAAGTCGGAATGGCTAATAAAAGGAGGTGGCTGGAATATTTCCTTACAATCCTTACAGAGGGAAAGGTGAGATGAGAGAAGACATTATGAGATGAGAAAGACAATTATCATATGATTTCACTTATATGTGGAATTTAAGAAACAAAACAGAGAGTCATAGAGGAAGGAAGGTAAAAATAAAATAAAATGAAATCAGAAAAGGAGACAAACCATAAGACTCTTAACTCTAGGAAACAAACCTAGTGTTGCTGGAGGAGGGGGAGGTGGGGGCATGGGGTAACTGAGTGATGGACATTAAGGAGGGCACCTGATGTAATGAGAGCTGGGTGTTATACGAAATGGATGAGTTGCTGAACTCTATCTCTGAAACTAGTAATAAGCTGTGTGCTAATTAATGAATTAAAATAAAATAAAATAAAATAAAATAAAATAAAATAAAATAAAATAAGCACCTGCAAAGGATGCAAAGAAGAGGTGGTCAAAGTAAGAGGGAAAAATCCTAGACTATAAGGTGCTATGGAAGCCAAAGAAGTAAATCAAGAAGGAAGAGATGAGGGCAAGATTGTTTGCTCCAGAGATATTAAGGCAGATGAAGTTTTGAGAAAAGGCTATCAGATTTGGTGATTAGGATATTCAGCTCAGTTTTAGTTGAGGACTGAAAGTAATAGGAAGCTGAGCAAATAGTCTTGGTGTTGCCTAATATGATGACATTGAGATGGATTCAGAAATCAGGGTATTTAAATCTTTTCTACCAATGTTTAGCAATTTGAGGACATGAGTGGAAAAGTAGAGAGCAGTATGGGATGGGGTGTGTGTGTGTCTGGTACTTGGGCTCAAAGTTTTAAATGGTTCCAATGGGTTTAAGGATTGCAGTTTGTTAGAAAAAACAGCGTTGAAATATCTGAGGATGGGATTTTGGTTCAAAAAGGAAGCAAATGAAGTCAGAAGGTCAGCAGAGGATCAGAACAGGATTTTCAAACTGTGATCCCTGTTTCAACTTGATCAGTGAGTCAGAGATAAGGCCAATCTGTGTTGCTCTTAATACCTTCCTCCACTAAACCTCACAGATGCTTGGCTGTGATCAGTTTCAGATATTAGGGCTCTATGCTGGGTATCTTCTGTTTGTCCCCCTGGGTCCACTCTCCATCTATGACCCGGGAGACTGTCCTGTAAAGATCACATTGATTAGTTATCTCGTCCTCTGGCTTCTGTTTGGATTTGGCCATTAGGGAGCACAAGTGTGAAATTGGAGAGAAGGAGGGAAAATGTGGTGGAGACATTCATTCCTCTGGTTCCCTTCCTACAGAGTCATCTTGTTCTCTCCCCTTCAGGCCTAGAGGTGGTAATAGCACCCCACTTTCTTAGCCCTTTGTGATTTCTCTATGCTCTGCCACACCTTTGAAATTGCCTGGAGAAGTTACCCTGCATATGCTTTACTTCCTCAAATTACCCAAGTTGAATGTTCCATCTGGAGCCTGTCTGACACAAGTTTTATATAAGATTTCATTATAAAAAGTTGTCATCACTAAAAAGATATTTGGAACCAGTAGACTAGGACAGAGGTTGGCAAACATTTTTTTTTCTAAAGAATCAGATAGTAAATATTTTTGGTTGTACAGGTCATACAGTATCACACAATGTCACCACTCCTAGACTCTGCTGTTTTAGTGAGAAAGTAGCCATAGGTGTTAAGTAAATAAATGAGTGTGACTGGGTTTCGATAAAACTTTATTTACAAAGACCTGGCAGTGAGTCTTTCTTTTGGCCTATATAGGCTATAGTTTTACTGATTGATCCCGGATCTGGGACAAGCAGATCTTGTCTTCTGTTTAAGCTATGAGAGTGGTTCCCAATCTGGGAAGACTTTGCCCCCTAGGGGATGTTTGGCAGTGTCTGGGGACGTTTTTGGTTATCACCCCTGGAGGAAGGGGGATACTGGCATCTAGTGGGCAGAAGCCAGGGATACCACTAACTATTCTGCAATGCACCTGGCAGCTCCCCACAATAATCATCCTGCCTGAAATACCAGTGCTGCTGAGGTTGAGAAATTTGGTCTTCACGAGGTTAAGTAGATTGTCCATTTGCTCACCGTGTCAATGTGACTTAGTGAAAACAATCACAGAATTAATTCTCTCTGTTTTTTTTTTCTGGCTCCAATTTTAACATTATTTTACAGCACTTAGAAAACTGGGATACAATGCATTTATAGGAAATGTGATGAATAGGAAATGTCACTAATGTTTTCATCCCTCAAATCAGTAGACATGCCAATCTACCTTAACTGACTTTATTTTTTTTTGGCCCCTAAATATCTTTTGGATAGATAGTGAAAGTATTCATGCCTCTTTTAACAAAATTGTATCCGTCTAGCATCCTGAAGCTGTGTCTTGGATTTCCTTGGCTTCCTAGTTAAGATTAAAGACTGCCTGGTGAAAGGGTTACATTTGGTGCAAGGAAACAATTATGAACATGGTGTAAGTGTGGGTGGTAGGGGTGTGTGTGTGTGTGTGTGTGTGTGTGTGTGTGTGTGGTGCGGGTGGCGGTGAGTAGCTGGGCCTGAGAAAGAGGGTGTGTTGTCTTTGTGGGCATGTCAGCAGGTGGGCTAGTGTAGAGAGATGGCGTTGATGAAGGTCTCAGGAGTTGGGAGAGGTGAGACATTGTATTCACCAGGAAAGGGAAGAAGAATGACAGCTGGACAAATGAATGATTTAGGGAAGGTATGTCAGGGGCATGTGGCTCTGAGCTGGTTCTTTTGGTTATAATCTTTCGGGGCTCTTGTGTTTCAGACTGGCCACCTTAACATTTCAGAAGGGGAAGGAGAGGAATGGATAATTCTACTGTGAATATCTATTCTTTTTGTACTGGGTTTTCAATGAACCTATATATTACCCTAAAACTACTAAACCAGAGCAAAGTTGCAACATTTGTATTCCCTGAACTGTAGTTCTTTTGATTAATGTCCTTTTTTAATGGAAGGAGAACACATATTTCACCCCCATCCCCCACCCCTACATTGTCAATTAATGGACAAGTTGAAGACAAGGACACATGGGGTTTGGTGTCTGGGTGACATCATAATTTTGATCAGCTGAACAGCCTGGTAGTGGCCTTGAAGAGATGTTTAACTATTGGAAATCCCTTTTTTATTGCAACCAAAGCTATTAGGTTTTAAGGTCCATGAAGATGAGATAAACAGTCATAAAGGGCTTTGAAATTCATACACAGTGTTTTACAGGATTTAATCACTGTCACTTAAATATGGTGATGTTAAAGTGACATCCATACACTGGCAAAAATCCAATCATCAACTGCTTAGCAGGGTACAAAAAATTTGGAGGCCAGTGGATGCGATGTTACTTATACTTATAGGTGATTGCAGAGTCATTTTTTGCAAGTTTTGGAATATCCTGCCCTTGGTGAACTGCTGTGGAAAGCAGCTCTATATCTTTTTTATTCTTAAAATTAACTTTAGAGCTCTTGTTTTAGTGCACACTTCTACTATAGTCTAATTTGTAGATTGACAATCCTTGTAAGATCATTTTAGACTAATTCTGACCCTGAATACCAGTAAAAGAAATGCAATAAAGACATTCAATCAAATTGAGCCAATATATTAAATACACAATTTAATCTCAAAATTGGTGATTTCCTATGTGCCAGGCAATATACTAAACGGTTTACATGGATTATTATTTTAATTCTCCTGATTAACTGGGGAGTGGGTAAGTACAGTTATTGTCACCCTCATTTTACAGATGGAGAAAACTGAAGTATGAAGGCATTACATAATTGTCTGAACATCACACAGGAAGTGTTGCTGTTGGAATTTGTACACCGGCAATTTAGTTTCACAGCCTATACTTAACCACTTTTTTATATTGCTTTCCTCTTCTATATTTTTGGTGGTGGATGTAAGAAAATAATTTTGAGGGCATTATGGTAAGTTAGATATTAATAACCCAGGTAATAAATCATCTGTCTGTAATACAAGTAAGCTGTTTGGTCTTGGGGAAGTCACATAAATTTGCATCAGTAGAATGAGGGATTGTATTGAGTCATGTCTAAAGTATCTTTTCTACTTTTAGCATGGTGATTCCAAGATGGTGGAATAGATGTTTTTTAACCATATCCTTCAGTCAAATGATCATCCTTTTAGTATTAAATTATTTGGAATAGATACTTCCCAAATTTGGAATAATTTCCCATTTCTTCTTTGACCTCATGGGTTGATGCTTAGAGGGAATTAGAAACTCCACAGAGACAAAGGAGAATATCGTGTAAGTCATACCGCTTCACTAAAGGGGTGTTTGGCCAGTATAGAAAATACACAGAATTTTGGAACTGTAAAGGGCCATGATCTAACCCATTCCTATTGCAGATGAGGAAGATGAAATCCAGAGAGGTTCAGGGACATGTTCAAATTCATAAGGCTATGAATTCACTTCATAGTAGTAGTAGACTACTACAATTATCTAGATTCAGATCCCAGGCCTCTTCTAGCACATCACAACCACTTTTGCCTTCATTTCCTCAAGTCATGAAAAACCACTGGCCTATTTTAATCTGGGCAGTTTAGTGGAATAAAAAGATCTGAGTAAGACTCTCAGCTCTATCGTTTACCAGATGTGAAACATGGGAGAAAGTTAAAATGATAATATATGTGTGTATTCACATATATATTTATTATTATTTTTTGTTTTTATTGAGGTTTGATTTGCCAATATGTAGTATAACACCCATTGCTCATCCTATCAAGTGTCTTCCTCAGTGCCCGTCACCCAGTTACCCCAATCCCCTGCCCACCTCCCCTTCCACAACCTCACATATATATTTATATATACTGTCCAGGGTTTATCTGTAATGTTTGGGAGCATCAGACTGAACCTTAGAGCTGACTTAGTACCCTATGTCAGTACTGAGTACTGACCTACAATGGGGCTATATTAGTACTAAGCAATAGATCTGCAATTGTTGAATAAGAACATATGGGAACAAAGGTCAACTTAATTTGTAATTGACACCAAATGCTGGGGGAATGAAGCTGGTCTGCTGTGGTTTTCAGTCAGTTGAATAGAGTTAAGCAGTGAGAATTCAAAACATAAGAAGTGTGAAGGAGGATGAGTGAACCAAATTCCAAAGAACCTGCCCCCCTTCCTCCCAAATCAGTACAATGGTCACGATGAAGGGAATGGTTCTTTATGGAAGCCATTATTATCTGTCAAGTTAAATTAGTGTTGTTGGATTCAACGTCATTAGCATTGTAGGCCCATTTGCTTTGAATTTGTCAGGTTGTTTGATTTTATTAAATACTAACTACAGTCATAAGTAGCTTGTATCTCAGTTTGTATAATGGATTTAAGCAGCATTATTATTATATGTGAGATTAAGTAAAATATTAGAGAGATAGAAGGTGTTTTCTTTTTCAAGAACTAGTCGTACATTTTCTTATTTAAAATGTGAACAAGAGGGGCACCTGGATGGTTCAGTGAGTTAAGCAGCTGCCTTCTGCTCAGATCATGGTCCCAGAGTCCTGGGATTGAGTCTGGCATGAAGCTTCCTGCTCAGTCGGAAGTCTGCTCTTCCCTTTCCCTCGGGCCCTCCACCAGGTTGTGCTCTGCTCTTTCTTGCTCACTCTCTCAAATAAAATTTATTTATTTATTTATTTATTTATTTATTTATTTATTTATTTATTTATTTAAGAAAGCAAGAGCACAAGCAGGGGGAGCAGCAGGCAGAGGGAGAGGAAGAAGCAGGCTCCTCATGGAGCAGGGGGTCTGGTGTGGGGCTTGATCCCAGGGCCCTGAGATCATGACCTGAGCTGAAGGCAGACAGACACTCAACTGACTGAGCCACACAGGCACCCCAATAAATAAAATCTTTAAAAAAAATTTTTATTTTTCTAGTTCAATTTCCTAAAAAGACCTCACAATACTTGCCACGCCAGTAGCAGTAACAATGAGCTTTCCCTCTAGTGCCCAGCATGGGCTCTCTACATACAATTTCCAGTAAAAGGAGTGAGGGATCTTTGGAAAAGTGACTGATCTCAGTACAGGGAAGACTACATATAAAAGGTGCCTGGGACATTGATCCTACTAGCAAGTGAGGAAGTTATCAAAGACTCTAACAGTTGTATCAGAAGAATTTAGGAGCCATCAAAAGGGGGCACCTATCATCCAGAGATGCAATAATTTGAACATTAGTAAAAATAACAATTCTTTTTTTTAAAAGATTTATTTATTTATTTTAGAGAGAGAGAGAGAGAACAAGTGGGGGATGGTGGAGAAGGAGAGAATCTTCCAAGCAGACTCCCCACTGACTGTGGAGCCCTTCTTAGGGTTCAGTCTCATGATCCACGAGATCACAACTTGAACTGAAACCGAGAGTCAGAGGCTCAATCAACTAAGCCAGGTGTTCCAAAAATGACAATTCTTAATTCACAATATTAATGCAATCACATCATAGATGTTCATAGCAGTGTTGTTAAAAATGATAAAATATTGGAAACAATCTAAGTATTCAAAAATAGCAACATGTACTCACATTTAAGAGTGTCATTTAAACCTTGTTGTAGAAAAATAATTCATGATTTAGGAAAATGTTTAAGATACATTATTAAGTAAAAATACAAGTTATAAAATATGTTTATAGTATATTTCAGTTTGGCCAAAATAATATACATATGAATATGCATATGAATTTGCATAGAAAATTGGATGAATATATGCTGAAATGTGAATAATCACTATGCCTGTGTAGCAGGATTATAAGTGATTTTCTTTTCTCTTTATTTTCCAATTTTCTATAGTTAGCATGAATAATTTTATATTTCTTAAATATAAAAATATAATGTAACAAATATTTATTAAACTAAAAAATCCAAATATTAAAAAATGATAGCCTATAAATGGAAAGATGTATTATTTTTTGGAGTACAGATAACACATGTGTTCAGATTAGGATACCTTGAATAAGAAACTACTGATCTAGGTAAAGTTTTTTTAATTTTTTAAAGATAAGTAAAAAAGACTCCCCAAAATTGAGGTGACTTACTCAAGACCATCTTTACCAAGTAAAGAAAAAAATGCAACGTAGAACATGTGGTTATAGTTTCAAAATTACATTTGCATTACTTTGAAGTCAACCTGTATTCACATTTGCGTGCACAAAGCTTTTTGCTTATCTTCTAAAGCTAGAGAAAAATGGCCAGATTTGATACAAGTGAATTTTCCATGGCCTGATGAATAAGTGAGTCAACACCGACCTCCAAGAATCTCAAGGTCTGGTCTGTGTAGATTTATAGTGATTGCGTTGCACCTCAAGAGGTATTTTCAATGCACTGGTGTAACTAGCTGGCAATTCACCATTTTAGAGAAATTCAGCCTTGCAGGGGGATCTTTCTCTTAAGTCTCCAAGTGATTTCCAAGGAAACTGACAACATCAATCAACAATCCTTTTTTTTTTTTTTTTCAATCAACAATCCTGAGTCAGCCAAGGAAAAAGTGCTTTGGCACATGATAGAATGTGTGAGTATTTACACCAGGCATTTTAAACTCATTTTCAGCTGACTCAAAACATCAACCAAAAATATTTGTGGGGCAATAGAATATAATTGGCCACAATTGAGGGTGCAAAGAAGAGAAATACCCAATGGAGAACAGGAAAGAAACCTCGATAGGGAACTTATCTAATTAAGCTTCCCTAACTCTGCATTCAGAAAGCTTTATTCTGACCTAACGCTGTGTCCGTTTTCTCACCTTATCAGATCTGAGGTCTGGTGTGATTTTCTTTCCACGTTGGCTGAACTGATGATGCAAAGGAAAACAAAAATAAAGGTCTCACGAAAAGCCAACTAGTGATTGCCAGCGGCTAAGACAAGGAGTGTGAGGCAGGACTGAGTAATGGGTAGGTTCTCTTTTTGGGGTGATGAAAATGTTCTGGAACTAGATAGTGGTTATGGTTGCAAACCACTGTGAACGCACAAATTTCCACTGGATTTTACACTTTAAAATGTGAAAATGGTTTGTTTTATGTTATATGAGTTTTACCATAAGAAAAGAAAATCAAATGCAATGCCCTGGGGAGAATGATATGAGGAGAGATGGGAAGGTGCCCATGTCAGGGCTACGGGAGGGAGATGGAGGGAGAAGGAGGGGTTGTAGAGACCGGGCTGGAAGCAGTGAGACTTCTGGCTCAGACCTGAATCCTGATTTTCATTGGTAATCCATTTTGGGTTCTTTCTAAGCACTACTTCAGTTTCTAATTCAGTTCACCCAAGATTTATATAGATGTCATAAGCAGGTTGTCTTATAGTCTAATGTAGCTTGTAGTTTGCCCCCCCCCACAAGAGTATGTTTTATTTTATTCCATTTTATATAAATGCCTTTAGGTGGATATGCTCTTTCCCACTTTCATATGTCCCCCATGGATCTCTGCTATTTTATATTATTCCTGCTTCATTAATTTATGATACAGGCCTGGCACATGAAAACATTTGTGTTTGCAACACCTGATCTTTTATTTGCTTACTTTTTTATTTTAAAAAAAGATTTTATTTTTTATTTGAGAAAGAGAGCACAAGTAGGGTGGGGTGGGGAGGCAGAGGGAGAAGCAGAGTCCCTGCTGAGTAGGGAGCCCTATGTGGGACATGCGCACAGTCCCAGGACCCAGAGATCATGACCTGAGCTGAAGGCAGACACTTAACTGACTGAGCCACCCAGGTACCCGTGCAGCACCTGATTTTTTTTTTTTTTTTAGGAACTTAATACATGCAAAGCACAGTGCTAGAGATAGTTTATTAAAATGAGCTCTTGCTTCAAGGAGTCTTAGGATGAAGACACAATGCAAATGGCTTATTACAACACAGGCAGGGTAAGTGCTCAAATGCTAATGCAAATTAAGTATATTGGAAACAAAGACAAATGCAAAGATCATGTAATATTCGATTGCCCTCCACTTCTGCTCCTGCATTGAGATTTTATTTCAGTGTAAACAGTTAAAGAAGACAAATGATATTTGTTAAGAAGCTGGGAAGAAATGCCATCAAATCTGTAACTAATAGTCATCGAGGCTTAACATTTTATTGTAACACATTTTTAGTTTAGGCCCGAGAAGCATTTTCCATCCTTAAAAAAAACAACTTTGGCAAGATGAAAAATAGGTACGATAGGATTTTTCGCACTTGAACAGCAATGCTCTCAGGAAATAAAGCTACTGTGTACTGACTCCTCCTGTGTGCTTTACATGTGTTATCACTGATCCTCACAGCAACCCTGCAGGTTTGTGGATCAGGGGAGAACCTTGACATCAGTGAGGGGGGCACCTTGAACATTTCTCGTTTTCAATTCCAAATCGCAAACATGACTTTCTGGCTTTCTTTATCACATTTGTTCCAAGAATCAGAGAAGACTTGTGGATATTCTCATGTTTCATTTAAAAAGCATTTGTTTTCCCCTATTAGAATTTTAGTTTTATCTCTGCTTTGATAGTCGTTTTAATAAACCAACCAACTAACCAAAATTACCTTAGTGAAAAGACTCCAAAGGAAATGAGCCGGCTCCAAAGAGAACAGGAGCCGACCAAGTGGGGCAGGGAGCTAAGCAAACTCACTCACTGTCTGAGCATTTGTTCTAGTATATCAGTCTCCCAGCCCTGCCCAGACTGTGCTTAGTCTTTATATATTCATATCCTACATGGATATGAACATGTGAACATAAATGTGTACAGAGTTATAAAGAAGCTATTGTCTCTGAGCTCCAAATTCACCCTTCTTCGCCTTGCTTTGTCCCTGGGTCACTAAGCCTGTAAGCTGATCTTTTTTGCCCTCGGCTGGGCTGGATATTGTTTCATCAATAGAGGGCGCTGCAGGGAAGTAGCAAGATGACACTTGGAGGCTTCCGAGGTCTCTGCAGAGGCTTTGAGAGCCCAGCAGCCTTAAGGAGGCACTTGCGGGGCACCCTCAGGGTATCTGTCCCTATCAGCAGCCTCTTTGAAGCATTTTCATCCCTCAGTACCCACCAACAATTGTGGGCCACTTCTAAAGAGGACCTCTGGCCCACCTGCACAGAGCAGAAGGCAGACCAGCTCCCACTCAACCATGCTCATGAGCCAGGATGAACTGCTTTTCCAGACCAGGGCCAGTCTGTGCCTTCTGCTGCTGCCTCTCTGAGAATATCTGATTCTCAGCCGTGAGGTGGGGCCAGAAGGGCTTCTCCTAACCTCTGTTCTTTTTTTTTTTTTTTTTAAGATTTTATTTATTTATTCATGAGACACACACAGAGAGAGGCAGAGGGAGAAGCAGGCTCCCCGTGGGGATCCCAATGAAGGACTCTATCCCAGGACCCCGGGATCACCATCTGAGCCAAAGGCAGACACTCAACCACTGAGCCATGCAGGTGCCCCCTATCCTTGGTTCTTTATTGCCCCCCTTCCTCAGCCTACAGGTAGCTGCTATTTTAATTTGTGATTCTGAACCCCTTTGAGTCCTCTTTGGTTTCTTTTAGTATTTAATTTTGGGGGTACTAAATTTGCCCTGTTTGAATAACTCTCATAGTTTCTGTCTCTCAACTGGACCTTGAATCATATAGAAGCAAAGTCTTGACAATATAGGACTAATTAAATAAATGAGCATGTATTCAATAATGGATTAATACTGTTTTCGTTATCAGTTGGTTGCTTGGTAAGGTGACTTAGATCCTGATTTGAAAGGTCTTTCCGTCTTTTTTGGCGCACACTTGCTATTATAGCCTGTTTCCTACCATCACTGGCCAGAGGAGATATATGCATCCTGGACCCATGCATTCTAGCTATTGGAGAGAAAGCCATGTGTCATCCTGGAAGACAATGCCCAGCCCCACAAGGTATTGTCCCTGAGCCAATGCCTTAACTGAGCCTTTCACAGACTATTCCATCATTCTGGAAGCTTCTGGGCTATAAAGTAGATGGTAGAATTAGTGACTCTCATGATAATGAGTACATTGCTACATTCCCTTTGCTATAAAATGGCAAGTTGGACTTAGGCAATATTTTAATATTTTTATTTTTTTTCTTTTTTATTTGAGTTGACACAGTGTTACATTATTTCAGATGTACAACATAGTGATTTGAGAAGTTTATTTATATTTTTAAGAGATACCATGCCGATGAATCAAAAGTTCTGTAGTATTTGGCACCTTTGGATGGTGGTGCTCATAGAAGCACTGCAGGAAGATAAGGCAA
The DNA here is from genome assembly GCF_905146905.1 of Nyctereutes procyonoides. Classification (NCBI taxonomy): domain Eukaryota; kingdom Metazoa; phylum Chordata; class Mammalia; order Carnivora; family Canidae; genus Nyctereutes; species Nyctereutes procyonoides. The sequence continues at coordinate 51,688,751 of NW_026575146.1, read as the reverse complement.
ATGCATATGCAAAGTATTGCTATCTGATCTCAGATGGTTGGTTCTGATATAATTAATAATACTATTGGCTAGTTTTCTTGAAGAATGGTGCTCTATCAAGGTCTTGCCATCAAACTGTGCTGCTGACAGGTTACGAATTTAGCAGTGGAAGCACATTCAGTGGTGGGTAGCTTCAGTTACAGCACTATGAACACCATTTATGGGCTTCTTGCTCAGGCACTGGGAAGTCTGAAGAGGGGGGCTAGCTAAGAGTCATAAGATGGATCATCATGTGTATGTGGGCACTGAGAGTCTTCTCCATAGTGTACGCTCTTTTGCAGGCATTAATGGGAGATCTGCTTTGTATTCATTGCCATAGGTTCATGCGCATACCGTTTCTCTGGGCATCACATCTCTTTTTCTCAGAATGTGCAGAAACAATGCTATGTGATATACATGGCTAGTTTAGAAAAGGCCATGCTGATTTCTACAGAGATGCTTGTTCTGGGACCTGTCAGTGATCTTCAATCCAAGTTCATCAGGAACACCTTTATAGTTAAACAGGTTTCATTTATTACTTGTAGCAAAGAAGAATGAACATCATGGGAACTGTGGGGTGTTTCAGACAGAAGGTGTTACAGAGAACCTATTATAGGATTTGGGGTTTGGTTGGGTGATTGGGGGAAGGTTTAAGAAAGCATAGATTTGGTCCAGATCGGATGTTGTCAGAAAGGAGATAATTCTATGGTGGATATTTTATAGGTGTCATAGTGGCATTTTGCCTGCACTTACACAAAATTGTGAAGTGGCCTTGTTTTATTTTATCTTGTCACAATCTCAGAGTAACCTTGTCTGAGGTCAGTATTCTATGAGATTATTTATGTCCAACAGGAGCATAACATGGCCTGGCTGTGAATGTCAGGTCAGTTCTGAACATGAGAACATCACGTCTAAACATGAGCTCTTTTTCAGAACTTTCAACTGTCATGTAAGAAGTTTGGCCATCCAGAGGGGTAATCACATACCTGGATGACAGACATGTGAATGAAGAAGACTTTGAGATGATCTCAGCCCCAGCCATTGTCTGGCCACAGCCACCTGAGAGACCTGGATGTTGTGAGAACTGCTTAGCTGAGCCCAGTATCTCCAGAATCATGAGTAAAACAACTGTGATAGATTTGAGCCACTGTTTTGAGGGGATTTGTTGTGCTCCTGTAAGTAGTTAGCTCTATACGCCTGAAGTTCAGGAGAGAGACTTGGCCTGGGGTTATAGATGAGGAAGTTCTTTACCGAGGAGAAAACATTTGAGGTCATTGAAATGGATGAAATCACCAGGGGAATAATGTATGTAGAGAAAGGAGTGGGGCGGGGTGGGGGGAGGACCTATGATGGCACCTTCAGTGGCAACAGTGAGGGGATCAAAAAGAAAAAAGTATTTGGAAGGAGAAGGAGGAGGGGATCAGGTAATAGATGACATCCAAGAGGAATGATGTCAAGGAAGTCAAGATTGAGTGTATCCAGAAAGAAAGGCATTTGCCAAAGAGTCAAATGCTGTGGAGGGTGATCAAATAAGACAAGGATAAAAAGTGTCTTTGAGTTTAGCAGCAATGGGTTTACATCATTGACAAAAGTAGTTTCAGGCAAGTCAGGGCCGGGGAGTTGGGGGGCAGGGGTGAGGTGGTGGTGGGGGCAGAATCCAGATTGTAGAGTAAGGAAGGAAGAGAAGAGGAGAAGGAGGGGAAACAAGCCCATGGGGTTTTACTACATCGTGCTGCCTCTCCTCAGACTCTTTGTATATAATTTTTTTTTCTATAATTCAGTAACCCATAGAATAATCACATGTCTTGAACCCTACAATTTCACAAGAGCATGGATAGATTGTATCTTCATGCATAGTTAGTGTGATACTTTAACCTGTAGTTTCCAGTTATAAATATTATTCTGTGGGTCTGTGTGCATCTGTCATTATAAGCAATTCAAAAATCCTGTTATTTCTCTTCCAAGGAAAAGAGTTCATCACTTAAAATAGTAACCTCCACTCAGTGTTCACTGGTGCCTTGTAATTACTTCAGAAAAACAATTTCAGCTTAAAAGTTATAAACTTGGGGCACCTGGGTGGCTCGGTCAGTTGGGTGTCTGCCTTGGGCTCCAGTCATGATACTGGGTTCCTGGGATCAAGCCCCGAGTCAGGCTCTGCTCAGTGGAGAGCTGACTTCTCCCTCCCTTCTTCCTCTGCTCATGTGCTTTCTCTCTCTCTCTCTCTCTCTCTCTCTCTCTCTCTCTCTCTCGTTCTATCTCAAATAAACAAATAAAATTAAAAAAAATAAATAAGAGTTATAAAGTCTTGAGGTGGGTCTGCAGGAGGAATAGCTTACTTTTGCCAGAGAAGTCTGGAAAATTTCTCTAGTCATAGCCCGTTAATTCATGGCCTGATCGTCTGAGCTCTCATTCCAGTTCACCATCCTGGGAACTGGTGTGGGACTCTGCTTATTCGAGTGGGTCAAGACCCCCTTGGTGACAGTGCATGAGTTTGCCAGGGGGTTGGGGAGAGAAATTCTTCTCAATTCAACCTGTAAGTTGCTCTCATGGCCTCATTTGGCTCCCATAAGCCTCTTTTCTACCTCTTTTCAGGGGGATTGCAGCCCATCTTTTTTATGCTCATGTTTTTCTTTTCATAGATGTATGGAGACAAGCAATAAAATGAAGATGGGAATAAGGACTTTAAATGAAGAGTTTACAGTTCAAAGGACTTGAAATTTATATTTCAAATGTCACTTCCAAATGAGGCTGTACACATGGACAGAACACAATAAACAGATTTGGAAAATGACATGTAGCATGCATTTTTTTTACTTTCTTTTATTAGATTTTATTTATTTATTCATGAGAGACACGGAGAGCAAGGCAGAGACACAGACAAAGGGAGAAATAGGCTCCCTGAGGGGAGCCTGATGTGGGACTCAATCCCAGGACCTTGTGATCATGACCTGAGCCAAAGGCAGATGCTTAACCACTGAGCCACCTAGGCATCCCTGTAGCATGCATTTTAAATGCCTGTTGCATCCCGAGCTACACTTGCTGTATTATCTTTTTACGAATCTTATGGTAACCTTGGAAATATCATCATAGAGGATATTGTGGTCTTTAAAAACATTCTTTTGTTAGATGTAAAAGTCTAAAATATGCTATTATTTTTAAAAGTCTTTTTTGGCATTTCTTCATCTTTCGGAATGCCAGAAGCCTCTGAAAATGGGAAATTCCTGGACATTTCTCAGCATGGGATAAGGCCTGCCTGGGGCAATAACTTTGACTCTCTGTGGAAGGAATTCTGGGGTATGGAGGATGATCACGTGAATGCTCAGAAGGATTTGAAAAGGTAGAAAGAAAATACTACATATTGTGTAGTGAGCACGTTTTTATGCTTAGCACTGGACTGGGGGCTTCCCATTCATTCTACATTTAATCATGTATGGTATGAAGCTGGAGAGCACGAAGCTCTGGGAGAGAGGGTCTGAGCTGTCATCAGAAGGGAAACTGTAGCATTTGAGACATAAAACCAGCTTATGATGAGGTTTGGGATAAGGGTAGAGGGAAAAGATCTTGGCAAATTTATTATGCACAAATACTCGTGTTATCCTCCTTTTAAATGATATTTGTGACTTTTTCTCTGGGTTCATCTGGTTGGCAGATGGAGGCAAATGTCTTTTAGCCCTAAGGAAGGCATACAGAAGGCACATATGAATCATGGCTGTTTGATAAATAAAAGAAACTGAGCTTCAGAGGGTATCTGGTGTGTGTGTGTGTGCGTGTGTGTGTGTGCATGCGTGCATTCATGCTGAATGTACCACCAGTGTGTATCAGATTTTTAACTGGGAAGATTTCACGTGCTTCTTTGGTATGGCCCAAGTGAACATATTTTTAGAAATGAAAAGTAGAGCATGTTCCAGAAGTTCTTTTCTTCTGCCATCAGGGACAGCAAGCCTTTATTTATAGTAATTTGAGGTCCCCAAATACCTTCAGCAATATTAATGGGGCAAAGAGAAAAAAAATTAAGCAGTAGATGATTAGATCATGTGTTATTTTACAGAGAACTTGATTTCTCTTGCCTTTAGAAAATACAGGCCTACTTTTCTCACCTGTAATTAGAACTAATTCTTTCCTGAGATTTGCTTAAAATGAATATTCTTGCTCAGGCAGCAAAAATATGATCAGTACCACTGACCTTGTGTCCTGGCCTTCATCATTCAAAGAAAAATACAGACCATGGCTATCAGATCCTTTGAATTCGGTAATATTTAGTATAAAGGAAACATATGGAATGGAAATATGCATGTAATGGAAATATACAACAATAACTAGAAAAATGTCTACTATTGAGCCACTACTATACGGCAGATTCTTTCTTTCTTTTTTTTTTAAGGTTTTATTTATTTATTCATGAGAGACACACAGAGAGAGGCAGAGACATACGCAGAGGGAGAAGCAGGCTCCTTGTGGGGAGCCTGATGTGGGACTCGATCCCAGGACTCCAGGATCATGACCTGAGCCAAAAGCAGATGCTTAACTGCTGAGCTGCCCAGGTGCCCCATATGCCAGATTCTTTACCTGTATTCAATACATCTTTTATAATCAAATAATCCTATAAGATACATATTATCACTATTTGTTCCAATGACATGTCAGAGATATTAAGTAATTGTTCCAAAGATGCTGAACTGGTTAGTGCTAGAACTGGAAGTTTGAATGCAGATTTGGTTGACTCTGAAGCTTGTATTCTTTCCACCCAAACAATCTATACCTCAAAATCCTGACAATTACTGGAGATGATAGAATTGTATAACTAAGAAGACAACTGTTTATTATTCAGTAATGTCTATATTGAAAGAACCATTTGCTGAGCTTCTTCTTTTTCCCAGGCACGACGATAAATGATGTGGAATCTAGCGATCAAAGATGAGCTGTCCCTGCTCTTGTGGAACATGGGCAGGAGGGAAAGTCTGAAAAGAATATTAGTGATTATGATGCAGGATGGTCGGGGCTACAAGAAAGGTAACGATAAGCTACCGCTGGGGTCTGGAAAGGGCTATCTGTGCACATGTGGTGTGTGTGGTTGAGGTATGTTAAAGGACATTCCAGATAAGGGAACAGCATGTACAAAGCCAAGGGGTTGAGAGCATGTGGCTTATATGAGAAGCTGCAAATTGTTTGCTCTAACTGGAAAATAGTTATGGGGGCAGGGTCATGAGAAGTGAGAATAAAAGTTCTTGAGAATGGCGAAATCAGGAGTTCTACTTTTATAATGACCATAAACTTTCAAAATTGTCTTGTAAGACAGATATTTTCCTTCTGCTTTTAATTTTTCTATTTTGAAGAGACACTGTAATAGTCATAGTATTTTCCCAAAAAGGAAATGCAGTTAGTACATGAATATACGAGGAAAATAATATTATTGCTTATGAAAGTAAAGGAAAAAAAATTAACTCAAAGAATAAAGCTAATGAAAAGATCTGACTTTGGTAATGACAAGATGAGATAGTCATAGTTGTGATTTGTTGATTGGTCTATAAATTGATTCAAATTTTTGTAAAGCTATACACAATACACATTAAGATGTTTTAAATGTTTATGCCCTTTGATTCAATAGCATTAGTTTTGGATCTCTATAATAACAAAGTTATTATAAATATTTATTGCAAGTCTCTTTAATGGTGCATCATTAGAATCAGTCTAAGTAGCCATGGTACATCGTTTTGATGCAACTTAATGTACCATTAAAAATTATGTTTATGAATAACATTTAAAATGCATTTAGTACAATTCCAGTTTAAAAAGTAGGGTACAATTCTAGCTTAAAGTATATATATTTCAGCACCCTACTTTTTAAGCTCCCACACTCTTCTACACTCTAAAAGTATACATTAAAAAAGGAAACTGGAAAGAAATCCAAAGAATGGTAGTGATGGGTTTGAATAGTAGTACTATGGATAATTTTTCTCTTTGTACTCCATGCATTTTTTACATTTCCGTTAATGACTTTTTATAACTTTATGAAAGAAGTATTACTATGTATTTTTTATTGATGAACAAGAAAAAATGTATTATAGAATCCAGTTTTATTTTATGTTTCCTGATGCCTGGTAAACCTCTCATATCTATAGCTGGGCAGCAAGTGAATGATTATTTTTAAAAATTCCCAGTATTGGGGATCCCTGGGTGGCGCAGCGGTTTGGTGCCTGCCTTTGGCCCAGGGCGCGATCCTGGAGGCCCGGGATCGAGTCCCACGTCGGGCTCCCGGTGCATGGAGCCTGCTTCTCCCTCTGCCTGTGTCTCTGCCTCTCTCTCTCTCTCTGTGACTATCGTAAATAAATAAATAAAAAACCTTTTAAAAAAAAAATTCCCATTATTGGCTGACTTTCCCTTGGCATATCTCTGCTGGACTTGAGTGAGATCTTCTCCTCCAAGCCACTTGCCTTTTAGACTTTCTAGAAAGAGAATTCATGAAAAAACAACAATCTACCATCTACAAATTACCATATGCTGCAGGATCTATTACAGTATGACTATTTTGTGAATTTTACCTCCCAGGATATAATGCCTCACAGCTAGTCTCACATCGAATACAACCTTCTTCAATTGTTGTTTCGTCAAAGATGCCATGTCTTTAGAAAGCAAGGTGTTCGAGGAAGCAGAGACAGCCATCTAGTGACTTGGAAAGCCTCAGCTTTCCACATACCCTATTTCAAAACATCAAATCTGAACACGCATCTCTTTGTGAGGAATGGATAATTACAAAAGACATCAATGAAGCCCAACCAAATAAGAACAAGATGCAAGAAAATGCTAGCATTGTGAAACAGGAACACAAACCACTAAGAGAGAATGAGCCAAAATGAGAAGACATGAGGTTTGTGGGTTGGTACCCTGGTATCTTTCTGCTCCAGATCTTTCCTGTGCTTTTAATTTTGTCATTAATCCAGAATCTAGCAATGTGGGGTTCTTTGATTCTATGGCATATAGAAATGCATTCCCCTGGAGCAGGGTTTCTCAGCCAGGGATGATTTTTGTCTCCTAGGGGATATTCAGCAATGTCTGGAGACAATTTTGGTTGTCACAACTAGGCGGCTAGTGCAATTGGCATCTGGTGTGCAAAGGCCAGGAATGTTGCTAAATAACCTACAGTTCAGAGGCCCAGCCACCCACAAAAAGAATTATTTGGTCCAATATATCAATAGTACCAAGATTGAGAGACCTGCCCTTAGAGAAGAAGCCTAGAACTTCCATTGAGTTTTTTGTTTAATCAATGAATGAGAAAAATTATGGGAAAATTAGACAAAAATAACAGCAGTCCTCCCTGGTGTTCAGATTCCTTAAGTCTGGATCACTTCAGACATTTGCTGCTTAGCAGCATCAGCCAGTTTGTCTACTTTCTGAAGTTTAAAGATTTCACTGGGATATATTATATAAGCTCCTCTTATTTTCTCTTTTCGAAAGCATATTTTAATTGCCTAGTGTGGAGATATCTAAGATAGAGAACCCCTTTTTTTCTGAGTGCTGGACCCTTTTCACTTACTCACTTGAGTAAGTGAAAGTGACCCTTTTTACTTTCCTAGTCAGTCCATCCTTCAAGCTGATAATTCAAAAAATATGAAACCTCCCCATGGTTCTGTCTGCTTTTATCCCCTGCTGGCAGGTTTTCTACAGATTCCTCAGTATACTTGGGATGTAGTAGCTCCTAACAGTTTCATAGTTAGAATACTCTATTCCTCTGAGCTCTTCACTTAAAATTAATCTCTCTGTAGTAAGTCGTAACTATTCAGCTCTGAATCATCCTTTTAGCGTCAGTGTAGGACTCTAGTCTAAGGCCACCATCAGCACTCAGTGCATCATCATCCTATTTCATCATACTCCTTTGTAACCCACCTGCACAGAGGAGCTGAGAAGTCTTAATAAAAATACAGATTGTATGTTCACTCTTCTGCTGGAACAGAGCTTGGCATATATGGGTTCTCAATGGTATTGGCTGAATGAATGAATAGACAGAAATGAATGAGCAAAGAGAATGAATTGGTAAAAAATCTCCCCCTGTCTTACCTTACAGAGAGGGCTAGGGATGCCCTGTTAAGGTTACAGAACTGCCACATGTCTGATTTAGGACTAAAACCCAATTTTTCTAAGAATGGTTAACAGTTTATTTATAGAAAACACATTGTCATATCTACTCATTCTTTCTTACTCTCAACAAATAAATAGCATTTTATTTTACTTTAATGCACAATCATAGTTCATCTTGATTGGAAAATTGATACCTATTTATTACAAAATTTGTTAAATTATTGAAGAGCATAAAAAATTAAGGAGTAATTCATAATCTCCTTACGCATGTAAAATTTGCTTTCATCTGTATACCTTTCTTCCTTGTTATTATTTTTTTACCATAAGTATGCATTTATTTTTATAATCAGGAAATATGGAGAGTTACATCACTGTGTAAAGAGTTTCATTCCTGGGAAATAATGGCTGGTGATATTTTAATGAATTGTATTCTAATGTTTGATGGGTTTGCTTGCAATTTGTATGCTATGAATTTCTGTAATGTATGGAAAGACTTTTCAGAGGATGCTAACTGCAAATTTAAGAAAGTAGACTTCATAGTTTAAAAAATGGTCCACATAATTAATAAATATAAGAGATTTGCATACTACTCCTAATCCCCTGAACTTTTATAACAACTAGTTGTTAGAACTGCAAAATATTCACAGCAATAGAAACCTAATTATTTCTTAGAAAAATCCTTTGAGAAAAGCAAAATAAACGTTACAGTTTTTTATTAGGTAGTATAGCAATACCATAACTCTACCTATATACCTATATCTATCTTAGAAGCCACTTTAATATATGTAAATCATTTGACAGTTTCCCAGAGATTTTCTCTGCAGGTTGTTTTTGGATATATGTATAAAGCACTGAAGTAATTTATAAATTTTTTAAAAAGATTTTTATTTATTTATTATTTTAGAGAGAGAGAGAGGGAGTGTGTGAGCCAGGGGCAGGGCAGAGGGAGAGAATCTCCAGCAGACTCCCCACTGAGCATGGAGCCTGACCAGGGGCTCTATCTCAGGACCCTGAGATCATGACCACAGCAGAAATTAAGAGTTGGAGGTCTAACTGATTGAGCCACCCAGGTGTCCCATGATGTAATTTATAAACTTGATTACAGGTTTCCACACATTGGCAGAGTCACTCATGTAAAATACATGCTTAAAACTTGTATAATTGGTGGTCCCTGGGTGGCTCAGTCAGTTAGGCATCTGCCTTTAGCTCAAGTCATGATCTCCCTGTGATTGAGCCATGCATTGGGCTCTATTCACTGGAGAGCCTGCTTCTCCCTCTCTCTCTCCCTCACATTCTCTCTGAAATAAATAAATAAATAAAATCTTTTAAAAAATCTTGTATCATTTCTTTAACATTTGTTACTAAAATAAGTATTCTTACCTCGTACGTAGTGGAATAAATTAAAGAAATTTTAACATAAAAGTTATGCTTTCTTAATTAAACAAGGACACTATTTATTTTAAAATTATATATCCTACTTAAGCTGCTTTTAAAGGTAATTTTGTTTTCCACTGACTACATATTATTTTATTTTTAAAGATTTTATTTATTTATTCATGAGCGACACAGAGAGAGAGGCAGAGACACAGGCAGAGGGAGAAGCAGGCTCCATGCAGGGAGCCCGATGTGGGACTCGATCCCCGGACTCCAGGATCATGCCCTGGGCAGAAGGCAGGCACTAAACCACTGAGCCACCCAGGGATCCCCTCCACTACATTTTAAAATGGCTACTGTTAAAAAAATAAATAAAATAAAATAAAATAAAATAAAATAAAATAAAATAAATAAAATGGCTACTGTTTTCTCATTGCTCATCTCAGTTCTTTAAGTGCTATCCATCCCTCACTCCAACAACCCAAATGAACCCCAATTTGCATTAGAATAATTTGAAATAGAGCAAAGAACGAATTTCATAGCCCAATTTTCAAAAGCAATATGCAGATATATGCAAAAAATATATTTCTGTTGTTTTCAATTAAAAAAAATTAACAATTAGTGTTTAGCATAGTGTTTGGCACAGAGAAAGCACTGATAACATGTCTGACAATGTTTTTGTGATTGCCATTTTTATTGATGATGTATATTGGTATTACTAAAGGTCATTGGAATGTCTGTGTCATGTGCCATGTGCCATAATATCATCACTAGGGTGACTGTATGTCATAGCTAGCCCAGGGGAATCTTGGTTTATGTCCATGTCCCTGTTCCTCTCCAACTTTATACTTTAGCACTCTCAAAAGTGTCCTGATTTGGGTGGTCATTTGTCTGGTCATTAACTAAAGTGCAAAAGGAACCGTGATGAGAAGGCCTGTGACATCATCACCCATCTCATGATTTGGCTTCCACTCTACCCAGGCCTAGTGAGACAGTGAGCAGCCTGAATGGTGGTAAACTTCCCAAATGTGGGAAAGGACATTTCAAATTCATATACTTTCTCCAGTGCCTTTTACACTTTGTCGATGAAGAATCCGACAACATTTGAGAAACAGGAACCACAAGACCACAAGGCTCTCTCTCTCTTTACCCTTCTGATCAGCATTATTTTTTAGTTGGGATTTGGTTTTGGATAAAAATTTAAAGACATTTCTTAGATATGTCCACTTTCTCATTTACAGACAAGATGGATCACAAGAATTGTGATCACAATTATGTTTGCTGTTATGGCCTGAATTAGTGACACTTGAGTGGCAATCTTTTCCATACCAGCTCTTTGTGATTTATTTCAGGGTTGTAGTCACTACTTCCATTCTTGCTCTTTCTTTTCTTTTCTTTTCTTTTCTTTTCTTTTCTTTTCTTTTCTTTTCCTTTCCTTTCCTTTCCTTTCCTTTCCTTTCCTTTCCTTTCCTTTCCTTTCCTTTCCTTTCCTTTCCTTTCCTTCTTTCCTTTTCTTTTCTTTCTCTTCTTTCTGTTCTGTTCTGTTTTTTCTTTTGCTTCAGAATCTGTCTAATCTGTCAACTCAAAATTGTCCATGTAGTCTGATCGCCACCCTCCAGTCTGGCCTATCTGTTACTGCTAGGGTTTGTCAGCACACCTCAATGAAGTCTTATAACTTGAAATTGTCTTTCACTTTGGCTCTTAGAGCTTAACAACCATGTCAAATGGTTGCACCATGTCACAGACTGTCCTCTTCACAATCCTCTCCCAGAGAAAGCTCAGTGAGGCTCTAAAAGCTCCTGGACTTAGTACTGGCTATAAAATTTGTGTGTCTTAGTGAAAATGTAAAGTCTAGGGCCTCTTTTTGTTAAAAAAATTATTTAGAATTTCAAGAGGGCGGGAGAGGAAGATTAAATCAAGCACGGAGCCCTTCTATTTCTGGAGTCCTGTGTCCATAGACATTACCTGTGCAGTTGGTCCTGCTTGGATCTTTCATCTATTAGTCTCCTTCATTTTCCTTCCAACTAATGGTTATGGGTCACTTATTATATATAAAGCACTATGCTTGCTATTGAAAATTTTTAAAAATATGCTTACTTTTGGATCCTAATACACCTACTTTTAGATTTTGGTAGTTAATATCCCCACGAGGTACATGAAATAGTACACGCATTTTGACTATAGTTTTGTTTCCTTCAGGTTAATTGTGCAGCCATAATTTCCTATATATCAGCCTTAAATTGAAAATCCTCTCCTCCATGTTCTCATGATCTATGTATTAACTGTAGGAACCTGGCAGTCTCTATGTCCCTGGATCTTCAACCATCCCACACTTAGCCTGTTCCATTCCTACAGACAAGTTTGTTCATGGCTGGGTAACAGATCATGCCAGTAAAAGTGTTTGTTGAAATGAGTTTAAATTCAAATGTCTCCAGGGATTGGGCACATAATATGCCATAAAAAGTAAAACCACCACATAGGGATTGACTCGTGACTGCAGAGAAAAGAGATGCCTACTCAGCCACAGAGGATTATTGCCATGTAACATGGGGTCACAGTATTGTCAAGTCTTTTTAGAGAAAAGTTAGAAATCTAAAACATTGTATAAAATGTTCTTTTTCTGTTAATTAATTTCATTTTTAAAAAGAATCCATATGGGCAAAAAAATAAATAAATAACAGTAGCCCAAAGTTGACCCAGGAGATGTCAGTCTCTAATTTTTCTTTTTGGTCAGCTTTATTGAGATATGATTCACATGCACTTACATTCACTCCTTTATGTGTATAGTTCTGAGTTTTGACAAACACCTACATTTGTGTAACAACCAACACAAGCAAGATGTAGGACAATTCCATCATCCCCAAAAGTTCCCTGTGCCTCTTTGTGGCCAGTTTCTCCAACTCCTGATGATCACTGGTATGTTTTCTGTCTTTATAGTTTTGCCTTTTCTAGAATGTCATAGAAATGGAATCATACAGTATGTAGCCTTTGGAGATAGGCTTCGTTCACTTAGCATAAAGCATTTATGGTTTATCCATGTTTTTGTGTGTATTTGGGTGGTTTTTATCTAATTTTCAAAGGCATTTTCCTTCCTTCCTTCCTTCCTTCCTTCCTTCCTTCCTTCCTTCCTTCCTTCCTTCTCTCCCTCTCCTCTTCCCTCCTTTATTCTCCCTATGCTCTTTCCTTCTTCCTTTCTTTCCTTTCAAATATCAATTGCATGAAAGTGGGTTAATCTAGATATTTGTTTCCTAACACACCAATGATATTGGCCTATGCATGGCTTTTATTTTAACAGCTTTCTTGAGATGAACTTGAGATACAATAAACTACACATACTCGTTCAACTTGGAAACTTAGATGGATGAAATTTAGCAGTACCACTGTCACTGCATTTTCTAGAATTTCTTGTAAATGAAATAATACAGCAGGTGCTCTTTTTCTGTCTAGTTTCTTTTGTTCAGCATGATCAGTTCAGGATGCTTACATGTTGTTATGTGTATCAGGAGTTTATTCTTTATCATCGTCAAGTAGCATTCCATCATTAGGATCCATTGCAATTTCTCTATTCACTGGTTGATGGACATTTGGGTCATTTCCAGTTTTGGTTGCTGTAATCATTCATATAAAGTCTTTATAGGGACATATACCCTCATTTCCCTCAGGTAAATATCTAATAGTGGAATAGCTAGGTCATATGGTAAATGTCTTTAACTTTTTAAGAAGTTGCCAGACTCTTTTCCAAAGTATGTACCATTTCACGCTCCCACCAGCTGTGTATGAGAATGCTGTTTCTTCTTCACTCAACCCTTGGATAGCCAGGTTTTAAAATTTTAACCATTTTAATAAATGTATAATGTTATCTCACTGTGGCTTTAATTGCATTTCCCTAATGACTAATGATGTCAAAAGTCTCTTCGTGTGCTTTTTAACCTCGTGTCATCATTAACTTCTTTGGTGAATCCATCTAAGTCTTTTGCACATTTTTTATTGGATTGATATCCTGTTTAGCTTTTGAGTGTTGTTATATATATTCTATTATTTGTTTTGATTATAAGTCCTTTTTTCAGATATATGATTTGCAAATTTTTCTCCCAGTCTGTGATTATCTTTTCATTGTCTTAATGGGGTCTTTTAAGTGAAAATGACGCTTATAATTTTAATAAAGTACAATTTATAAATCTGTTCTTGTATGCACTGAACATTTCATATTACCTCAAAAAAATTCTCACTAATCTATGGTCTTCTGTGTTTTCCTCTAGACTTTTTATATTTTTAGGTTTTATGCTGGGTCTATGGTCCATTTTGAGTTAATTATTGTAAGTGATATAAGATGCAGATTAAAATACTTTTTTATGAGTGTGTATATCCAATTGTTCAACATTATTTATTAAAAATACTATTGTTTCTCCACTAAATTGTCTTTGCCTCTCTGTTGAAAATCTTTTGACCATGTATAGGTGAGTCTTTTTCTGATTTCTCTCTTCTGTTCTAGATGCTTGGGATAGCCTGTTGGCTCCTTGAGTTCCCTCTCTGTCTTGGGTCTTTCCCACAGTCTCTAATCATTCCTGGTATTTGTCAGTTTTCCCCAGACAAGCAATGGCTCCCAACATCATAAATGTCATAACTTATAACTGGCTTCAGCATGGGTATACCAGTCCTAGGGGTGGACCAGGGTATCTCGGCTTTCATTCCTGCAGTGAATGTGGCCTGATCAAGACCTTCAAAGACAGAGCAAACAGGTATAGTCAGGAAGGTTCCTTTGGCACTGCAAACTGGGTGTTCTCCCCTGTGAGAACACAAGGTTTTTATTTCTCCCATACCAGAGAGCATATTGGGCATTGACGTCGTATAGTCAAACTCTGAAACCTTCTATCAATGAATTCTGTTTTTAGGTAGGAGTAATCAAACCAGTACAAAGGGGGAAACACCAACTGGGAACCCCAGCAAAGAGTGGTAGCCGTCAAGCAATATAAATCGCCTGGGGGCATAAAGGAATAGAGAAAATATCTGAGAACCACACTGAATAGGTATTGTAAGCCCTGTACGTGGTGTTTTCAATAGCTCAGTATGGCCAGTACGAAAAGCCAGATGGCTCATGGCAGTTGATTGTAGATTACTAGGAATTGGACGAGGTGATGACCTCATCAATAGAGCTGTGCCCTACATTATATTTGGGATTCCAGAAGGCACTGTGGCAGAGACAACAGAAGTAGACAGTGCCCCTAGGATTCTGGTCCCAGCTTTTGAAGGGGCTCAAACCCCATATGCTCTCACAGAGCACAGTTCCTAGCAGTGTACACAGAGCTTCTCCAGGTAAAGCATTTCACGGAGCAACAGCCTCTCATGGTAAGAACTTTCTTCCTATCAAGGAATGAGTTGAGAATATGTTCCATCGATCCTCAGCTATGGCTCTTGTCTTTGATTAAGTGCATGCCTATTTGCTGCAAAGGGGCACACTGTCCACCAGCCCATTGTCTCTAGAAAGTCAGTCTCCACTGAGCCCTGTTTAGCATGTAGATCCTCCAAATGCTCCTGCTTCTATTCCTTTGGTGGCCCCCACAGGTGGAAATTCCCTCTGATGCTAGGTATGTAAATGGGTCCAGCAAAGGCAAACCACCCACAGGCACTGCAGTTACTATTCAGTCCAATACTGACATCATCTGGATGGAAACAGGAATGAATCACAGCAGCCAATGGGCTGGACTCAGAGCAGTTTGGCTGGTGATTGATTACTCATGCAAACTGGCGATTAAACCTTTTCACTCATAATTGGCCTATTTAAAAAAGATTAACCCTATGGCTTGGACAATGGGAAGCCAAGGAGTGTGATGATGGAATAAATCCTTGCAGGAGAAGGATACATGGAAAAACCTGAGGCAGTCCTTACTTTTCCATATTCTGGCTCAGAAGGCATTGACACACTGAGGCAATCTGACAGTTGATGCCTTAGTTTAGGCATAAACCCTAGTAATTTACATGGGAAGAGTAGCCACTGCAAGGCCGGGTGGGATGGCAAATTGCCAAGGATGCTTCATTGTTCTTGAAGTACAATGACTTAGTCAATAAAGTCATATCCTGTGTGATCTGAAAAATGCCAAGGCAACTACCAAAGGAGTCTGGTGGTCAGCCATGGAGTTCTCAACCAGTGAGGGATTTGCAAACTGATTACACTGGCCCCCTGCCTCCCAGTAAAGGTTATGCCTTGGTCTGTGAGGCTGCCTTGTTTGGCCTAACTCAAGCTTTTCCCTGTTGCCAGGCAAACCAGGCTGCCTCCATTACAGGATTAGTGAAACTGAGTACCATGTATAGATACCCTTGCTCAACAGACCGTGATCTGAGGTCACATTTTAAGGGTCATTATGTGTAGGACTGGGCAATAGAACATGACATTGAACAAAGATTCCATCGCTCCTATAACCACAGGTGGCAGGTTTGGTAGAAAGAAAAAGAAATGGTGAAGCAGCAGATTAAATTACCAATAGATAAAACCACCTTGGTTGGGCAAACTAAAGTATGACCCGAGGCTTTGGTCCATTTGAATGGTCAACTAGTAGGTCTTGTTGTTGTCCTGTATGTTGTCCTGTATGCCAGACTGGGGACACCTGCTCAAACACCCAACATTGCCCTGCAATCACTTGTGGATCAACACACTATGCTTCCCAAAACACCAAGCCCCGCTCATGCCAGGGAGAGGTGTTATCTACTGGAATCCACAATAGGACATCCCACCTGGATGGGTGAGTTACTTTGTACCTCAGAGTGATGTGAGTCTGGCATATCTCACCCCCAGTCCATCTCCTTATGCTTGACAGAGCTGCCTTCTGTGACCAACCTGGATACTGCGTGACACCAGGTCCCTAAAGCTGCAAGCCACCTTCTCTTCTAAGAACCAGGCCATAAGTGTAATTCTTATAAAGAGAAAGACCCTCCCATACAAGTTCTTCCCATACTAAGTATCTGTCTTATTGACCTTAAACTTCTGCTGCTCTTGTGGTATCCAGTAATAGGCACCTGACAGAAATATCTTTCTCCCGTGGGCTTCTTTGTATGCCCGACAAAGCAATCAGTCTTAACTGTTGGATATGTGGCTAGCTGACATTCTCTAGCTCTGCAGGACTGCTATGGAGGGTATCACCCCTCCAGGTTGGGGGTTAGAAGGCATTAAAGCAGTACATTAAGGGAGAACAAGCTAAGATTGACACTCTTAATTCATGATATTATGGATACTGAGCCAAAAAACTGGCTTGTGGCACGTGCTATTAATAACACTGGGAATGGGTATTCTTTTCCTGTCAATCAGACTACACAGGCAGCCCATCAAACTGCTCACCAGAAGGGCCCTAAAAATACCACCATCAGAGCCATGGGTGGCTACACTCAAATTTGGGATGGGTTCATCTGGCTTACCCTGGGTATTGAACATTTGAGCACTCATGCACTGCTATATTGAGAATGGAAAGACCACTCTAAACAGAACCAACCCAGCTGTACAAGGGATATAGGATGGATGTCACCACAACCATGCAGTCAATCTGTCATATGATGGGTTTGGTAGTGGCTGGTCACGCTGCTCAGGTATTTATTGGGTAGCCCCAAATGGGTGTCAGTGGTTGTGTGGCACAAATCTTTGGCTATGGATTTTATCCATGGGCTGCTGCACCCTGGGTTTTCCCTGGACACAAGAAGAATCCACCCAACAGTAAGAGTTGCCAACTTCCCTCTCCTCGAGGCCTGATGGACATGTTCTGTTTTCCACTGGTGCAATCATCTGGCCACCTTATTTATTTCCTATATTGGCCTCGAGGACATGATAGCACACACAGCAGCCCTTACTAAATTCACCCCACAAGCCTTAAGTGATAGCTGACAAAGCCCATCCTTACTGAACTCTGAAATATCCCTAATGAGAATAGTTTTCCTCCAAAATAAGATGGCCTTGGCCATTATTACTGCTGCTCAAGGAAGCACCTGTGCCATTATCCCAGCAAAATGTTCTGTGTTCGTAGCTGAGGAGTCTGTTCATGTATCATCTTTATCAAAACACACTAGCATATAAAGCAACCACCCTGAAGGATCTGACACCCCCAGCCTAGCCGACTTAATAAATCAGTGCTTCAGCTCATGGGGCTCTTGGCAGAAAAAAAAAGTTGTTACTTTGGGAATTATTGTCTTAATCTGCATTTCTTCATTGGTGGCATCTACCTCTGGTATAGTCAGCAGACAAATGAGTCAACTCCTTGCTAATGAACCCACGATGATCATTCAGGGCACATTGTGAAAGAGGGAAACTATGTGAGATCCCAAAAGCCACTCATGAGGGGTGGAATGTTAGAGGAGGTCATCCAGAGGACACAACTGCCCGTTGACCCTCAGGCTGGCCCCTGGCAATGGAGGCTCCTCTCTCCCTCCCCTATCTTTGCCAAGTACACTCTGCCCACCATTCCCATGGCTGGAGCCATTTTCAAGGACACAGCCTGGAGGGAACAATGCGACGTTGAGACCATTTGAACCCCTTTAAGGCTGCTATATGAACTCTGAAGATCCTGGCCCGCAGGTGCAGAGATCTACTAGTCTCAGTCACCCAAGACAAGTCTCACAAGTAGTTCCCATGTTTGTTAAAACTGCCACCTACCAGGCGGTGCACCTGGGTGGCTCAGTGGGTTAAGCATCTGCCTTCGGCTCAGGTCATGATCTTAGGGACCTGGGATCAAGCCCCATTTCTCCCTATTCCTCTACTCTTCTCCCTCTCCCTTAGCTCATGCTCTGTGTCTCAAATAAATAAATAAAATCTTAAAAAAAAAAAAAAAACACCAAAACCCAAAAAACCTGCCCCTTACCAATCTTCAGTGCCCTGTATCTTTCTTCTATCCCTCCCACCTACAGAGGTTTCAAGTTCATCTCCCACTCAGGGCAGTTTCAAGTTCACCCCGGGGAACTCCGAGGTTTCCAACCAACATACCCACACGGTTAGTGGTCTTGATTTGTATTTCTCTAGATAAGATCGGGCCTTTCTTCATGTATCTATTGAGTATATGTTCCCCTCTTTTGTGAAATAACTGTTCATGTTTTTATTCATTTTTTCCCTAGGTTACAGGCTATTTTATATCTTTATGTGTGAAATGTTTGTTCAAATATTTTGTTATTTTTTTCCTTTGTCATTATTTTAGAGTACGTGTCTTCTTGTTGAAAGATAGAGGTTCCTTATTTTTTTTATACCCTTATGAAGTACTGTGTGAAATGTAAATCTACTTTAGTTTCTTTGAAACATCTTTTGGTGAATACATTTTTTAATTTTAAAGTAGTTGAATCCATCTATTTTTAATGTTCTAATTTCTGTCTTTAATATTTTATTTATTTTTTGGTATAATTTTTTGGATATAAGGCTTGCAGAACATCTTTTGTTATTTTACCCATAAATTTATGATGGTTTTTATTAGAATAGTGTTTAGAGTTATTTTATATATTCATATTTAATATAAATTAAATTACATCTTGTTCTCACTCTAGGTTATCTGTCCAATGATTTACAATAAAATTTCTTAATGTCTTTATAAATTCTCAAGTTGAAGAACCACTCTGGCATCTTTAAATATAAGTACTTATATCAGCTATATCCTTATCTTACTGTTACAGTTAAGACCTAGTGTCTGAATAGGGAAAAACTAGGCAAGTAACATCCTTATGGAGCTTTGTTTTAAGCTATGATTTTGAGTGTGCTACACACTACTTTGGCTAGAATCTATGTACTAGTCTTTGTATACAAGCTCAAAGGGGTAGATCTGTGCACAAATCCATTTGCGAAGCCAAAAGCTACCCTGGTGTAAATGTGCCACAGGGATCCATTTCAAAACACTGCTTCGTCTTGCCAAGGTCAGTGGCTATCACCGAGAGTAACCAGAGAATGCCTATGTCTTCACTCTTAAAAAGGCAGCCTCTTTTGCAACATTAAATAACAAGACTTTTTGTCCCTTTCTTTCTTTTCAATGGTAGAAATTGTTTTTGTTTATCATTTTAGAGCAAAGAGTATCACCTTTCTACGAGAAGTTTTGATAAAGAGAAAAGTCTTAAAATTGTGTCCAGAAAGTACCAACTTCCTCCTAGAGCCAGTTTTATTTTGAACAGGTTGAGAAATAAATACGATGTCTCCTGGTATCCCCACATTAGAGACGGATTGCTAAATTGAATGCTCTATCGCTTTGCACTTACACCTGAACTCCAGATGTAGGAGTATCCTGTTTATTTACTCATTTAATTTACCGAGTACACTCGGTGGGTCAGTATTTCTCAGTAAGAGTCAATAAGAATCCACTCACACCGCCTTCAGTATTTGTAATTCCGATAAAGCCCTAAGAATGGAAGGCATTCAAAACAAGGCAGGCTAGAGGACCTACTGGGATGAAGCCAGATTTGCTTTGAAGACAGCTTATGTGAACTGTTTAGTTTTATTTCAAACAAGAGCCCCAAATACAACCCTTTTGACCTGAGTACTCCATCCCTAAATGGCAAACTAAACATTCATGAAAATTTAATGGTGAGGAAATTAGTACCTTCTTATGTTTCAGACTGTGAAATGGCACCAGGGAGCACTTTCAGCGACAGGCAGAAGTGTGTGGATGTGTTGGACCAAACCGGAAACATTTGTTCCTTTCAACCTGTCATCCTTCATTAAGTCAGCCGGCAGCTAAGGCATCTGAAAGGACGCCGCCAGGATGCCACCCAAGAAAGGTATTTCAAAATAAAGACCTGGTTCTAGGATATTCTACCTTTCTTAGAGATTGGGAACTTTGAATAGTTTTGTGGGTTTTCTTTTTCATAATTTTTGTTTCCTCCTTGGGACTTTCCCTTTTTTATATTTCTGTGATTAGAGACCTTTTGTGTCTTGAGAAAATGGAAAAGGTTCATTCTTTCTTTCATCTCTTTTCTGTAACGAACATATGCTTTTACCAGCTAGTTAGTGCTCAAACTTACCTTTCTTTCATTCGGGGAAACAGTGAGAGAGCAAATTACACTGAGGTTCAGCACCACATCTGAAGTTGGGGGTTCTATTTCCCAGCAGGGACCTCTGATCAGATTGGTGTGGGAGGCAGCTTCGTGAAGGGGACAAGTTCTGCTGCAGTTTGTGAATTAAATACAGCTCTGAATTAAGTAAAGCTGAAAAGGAGAGGAGAGTGAATTAAGGCAGAGAAAATGAAGAAAAGAAGCATAAAACCTTCCTGGGGGAGATACATGTGAAAGGATGAGTGATGTGATGACACACAATTTTTGGTTGCTGTGACTTGTCACAGGGGCACATTTTCAGTACCCTGGAGACAATGTGTGATATGTTGGGTGTCATTCTGTGATGTTTACAGAGCTTACATTGGCTCTGTGTGCAGCCTCAATTTCAGTCCCCAAAAGACAAACTGGTAAAATTTTCAAATAGGGAATAACCTGAAAAGACATGTTTGCTTTTTAGCTTAGAACTTCTAATTCAGACGGCCTTGGTCCTGGTCATTTCTTTAAATGACTTGTTGAGTCTTAGAATGGAAAGTGGAGACAGAGACCTTGCTTGGAGATAATCTATCAAAGTCACCAAACTATAGGCTCATGTCTTGAGATTGTGAACAGGATTCTATTTAATAGGTTTAGTTGTTTTGTTGACTTCAAACATCTGGACAGGCTTAGGAATATCATTACCAAAGTAGGTCAAAGTTTTCAGAAAACAAAAACAAAAACAACCCTTTTATTTGAGGCTCTACATGCATTTCCAAAGAAACTGTTAGAAATGGCCCATAGATGTACAATAGCTTTTAATAGGGTGGGGTTGGTTTTCCATTAATAAGGATAAGGTTTAAATCTTATTAAGATGTTCATTTTAGTCCCTTTAGGATTTTTCAACCTGGGGTCCTCAAGCTCCCCAAGTGGTTTTGGTAGTTATGTTTTCAGGCTCATTTAAGATCTAACAATTCTTACAGAAACTTGCAGTAAGGCTACTCAAGCTCTCCTAAATGCTGACCATTTTGTTAGACAAGTAAAATTGGAATCAATTATTCTTACTGTTTGTTCATGCTATTATTTATCATTTATTAATCTTACTGCTTTCATAACAACAGATGGTTTAAAGTTTAATCATTTTATTTTGACTGTGGATGGAATATATGTTGTTGCAGAAAATGCATAAATTTTAGAAAAGTGTATTTTAAAAAACAACAAAAATAATCTCACCACAAATAGACTACTGTAGACATTTGGTTTTCTTCTTCCAGACTTTGTCTATGAAAGTTATGTTTGGTTTATATTTAACAAAATGGATACAAATTAATTGATACTCAATGAATGTCGTTTCAAAGACAATGTTCTGGCTTCATAAGAAATGAAAAGAACAATGGCATTGCCTGTTTCTGTTACATAATATCAAAGTATCATAATAATTGCTTCCATTATTGAGTGCCTATTACATGCCAGGCTCTGTGCAACATGTAGTGATGAATTACCATGAAGGTTAGATGTGAAGGGATGACAAGTGATATCTTACTGTGGTGGCTACCACTTTCAACAGGCTGTGAAGGGACATAGCAGGTCAACTGGCAGGTGCGTTGCTCAGCATATTGAACTTCTCCAGACAGGGCACAAGGAAAAATCATGCTTATTGGTAGCCCTTGAAGGGATGGAGGAAAGCAAGTTTATTTGCCTAGATCCCTCCTGTCTCCTGTTTTCACCTCATGGAGTTAACATAGGACATTACTAAGTTGTGTTACCTAGCCCCTGAAACATGACATCACCGTAAGATGCCAGATCCCAGATTCCATGATGTGATGCTCCTTTCAAGTCTGGAAGGGACAGATAACCTAACACTCTGGGCTTGCAGGCAATCGACTCTGTTGTGTGCTTGGCACTACAAGGGCAAGTGATGGGTTGGGACTGGGATGCTGTTGGAGCGTTTGGATGGAGGAAGCACTGGAAGGGATTTGATGAGGTACATGAGGTTTGTGTCTGGCACAGAAAAGAAGGATTCCAAAAACATTAGGAATATGGAAATATTCAGTGACACTGAATGTGGGAAGATGAGGGAAAGGGTCATGTTAAAAATGCTTTCGTGATCCTGGGTTCGGTAACTGAGTAGATGGACATTCCAATAAATAAAAGACTCTAGGGGACAAAAAAAGGTTTGCTTGGGGGTATGTCTTGGTTATCTGCAAAGTATTTTCTCATGGTAGAGATTTTAGCAATAGCCAGGAGTTGAAGTTGCTAGAATTACATGACTTTCCAGGAAGAGCAAGGAGCAAGGAACTATAGCAAGGAAAGACAGCAAACAATGGAACCCGGGACAACTTCCTATTTGGTGGTGAGTGGAGGAGGGTAAGCCCATGGAAGAAACAAAGGCTGGGTCAGAGGGTGAGAGAGGAAGAAATACCTTGCTGTGCAGACTAACCATTTGTAAAAATGATGATAGTTCTGGATTGTAATTTAAGATATAATCATGTTGATTTCTCTCTCTCTCTTTGTTTAGAACAGATTAACAAAGTGTTAACTAGAAAAGCCTTTAGAGATTCTTCTTCAGTGAATGAATAGATTCTGTTATTTATAGATAGAAACTGCCTATTGCTAAAATAGTGCTCCTAAATGGCTTAAATGAATTAATGCTTGTAAGGCCACTTGTAAACCCTGAAATGACATGCAAAGTGAGGGTGGTGATCATTGTCACGTTGTCATACTATTGTTCGGCCATATGCTTTCTTCTCCGCAACAATGCAAAGATAAACCCCAGCTCTGCTTGTACAAATCCTTCAAGATTCTAATTTTTTTAAAAAATTTATTTATGATAGTCATACAGAGAGAGAGAGAGAGAGAGAGAGAGAGAGAGGCAGAGACATAGGCAGAGGGAGAAGCAGGCTCCATGCACCAGGAGCCTGACGTGGGATTCGATCCCGGGTCTCCAGGATCGCGCCCTGGGCCAAAGGCAGGCGCCAAACCGCTGTGCCACCCAGGGATCCCCAAATCCTTCAAGATTCTAAATTCATGAAGCTCATATGGATGATGTTTTACTGTATTTAACGATGAATAGATAGCATTTCCTAAAGAGATAAATTATATATAATATATATCTATATTATATATATAGCTGTGTTAGAATTATAAATTATCATAAAAATTAATTCTAGTCATTCATTTATTTGGTCACTTTAACAATGCATTTGTTTCTTTTTATGTTCTCTGAGAAGAATGTGTTTATCCTTCTCAAAGTCAGAGTCATCCTTCTCAAAGACTTTACAGATTAATATATTTGGGGCAGTACTGAACACTTATTGGAACAAAACTAGAATCAAAACATTGCTTTACAAAGTACAGAGGGCCTTTAAAAATTAGGAACTTGGATGCATTTGTTTCTCACTTGGCCTGTGCGTTCAGGGTTTCTCTGCAATGGACAGCACTTCTTGGGTTTGAAATGCCCTTCAGTGATGACCAAGGGATGATATGAATGATAAATTATTGACACTATTCTATTTCCATTTCTTTAATTCCACTTTAAATAACAGCCTTGTTGAGATATTATGCACAATAAACTGTACTCATTTAAGATGTACAATTTAAGAAGGTTTGACAAATATGTACATAGACTATAATGACGAACACAATCAAGACTTCTGCCCCTCCCAAATATTCCTTAGATCTCTTTGGCATAAATCCACACATTTCATCTCCCACCTCCTATATATTCCCCACTGCAACCAAGCAATCCTTATGCAGCTTTTTTGTCGTGGATTACTATGCATTTTCTAGAATTTTATGTAAATGGAAACATTCAGTAGGTACCCTTTTGTGCCTGGCTTCTCACATTTAACATAATGCTTTTGAGATTTACCCACATTATTAGATATACCAATATTTCCTCACTTTTTTCTGACTCCCCCTCCTGGAACTTCAAGTACACATATTTTAGATAATTTAATTTCATCCCACAGGTCAGAGATGCTCTTCTGTTTTTTTTTAAAAACCCTCTACTTTACCTCTTTCATTTTGGATAGAATCTCTTCTCCATGTTTGATGCTTTTGCCTTCATTAATGTCAAATCCACTGTTTATTGCATCCAGTGTATTTCTCATTTCAGATGTCCTATTTTTCACCTCTAGAGTTTGATTTGTATTTTTAAATATTTTTTTTTTATTTTTCACATCGTGTTCTTAAACACATGGAGTATATTTATAACAGCTGGTTTACTGTTAATGTCTGCTAATTCTATCATCTCCGACATTCCTGGCATTTCTGTGACTATTGATTCTTTTGGTTGCTCCCTGGTTGGGAGGTATTACTTTCCCGACTTCTTTGTCTGCCTGCTAATTATTTTATTTGCTGTTGGAGATGTTGAATTTTACATTTTTGGGTCCTGGATTTATTGGTATCCCTTTAAGGGATTGTTGGATTATGGTCTGGGATGCAGTTAAGTTACTTTGAATTAGCTAGATACTTTTGAGACGTGACCTTAAGCTCTGTTAGGGTGAGCTCAGAGCAGATTTAACTTGGTCTAGGAAATAACTTTCTCAGGGCTCTAACCAATACTCCGTGAACTAGGAGGTTTCTCCTCCCGACTAGCGGAAGACCTAAACTATTCCTGTCTTTTGTGAGCTCCAGAAATTTTTCTTCCTACTCTTGTCTTTCTGGTATTTCACTTCACACATTCTAGCTGCTTTGTGCTCCCTGAAAACAGAACTACATTCCCTCAGCTCAGTAAGACCACAAGTCGCTCTTTGGGGCCCCCCTTCCCTGTGTTGCTGCCTAGAAACTCCTCAGGTAAAGTGATCAGACAACATCAGGGCTCATCTCATTTGCTCTCCTTCTTTCAGGGATTGCTGTCTTGGGCTGTCTGTTTAGCAATGTCTGAAAAGAGATGTTTCATATATTTTGTCTGGCTTTCTAGTTGCTTAAGGTAAGGGGGCTAATTCATTCCTACTTATTTCTTTGTAGCTGGAAGCAAAATCTCAGTCCTGTGTTTATAGTACGCTTTGCCTTAATTATTTGAGCATTCCTTTTTATTATCAAAACTTTTGATGATGTGAGCAGATAATTGAGAACATCTTCAAAACATCTTTCTCCTTGGGAGTAGTTCTCATAGGCCAGGTCTTTACTAATCATATAAACTTTTAGTATCTGAGTTCCATATGCCAATATTCATAAATATTAAGTTTATCCATATGGTATGTTCTAATGGAGAAGAAAGATGAAGTTCTACTCTTGTCTGATGTCTTTTTAGGGCTTGGAAAGACTTAAATAGGAGTCATGAAGTCTATACCTCTTTATTCAGTGAGAAGTTAAAAGGATCCAAACCAAAATTGCCCTTGACAGTGACAAATATCCCTATGAAGAACCAGAATCTCTAAGGGTTTTCCTCCTGTGACACATCCCACATTGATTGCTCCAATTGGAACATTTATTTCTAGTACTAACTAAACACCTATGTTAGTATGTGAGAATCCTTCCTCTTCTTCTGGTTGTGGTCTGGAGAGAAGTCAGTTCCCATCAATGTAGACCTTCATAACAAATTATTAAACTGTTGCCTTCGTCCTCTCTGTTTGAACAAGCTGTGTACCTTCCATTTTAGCTCATTTAACACAATATTCATTGTTTATTGAATACAACAAAGAATATGACATCAAGAAGCCCAGAAGTTTTTTGGGATGAGGAGACAAAAACAGAAAATGTTTTAAAAAAAAAAACAATGTAAGACCGTAACAAGAAAGATGTTTGGATGCAGGATATGAAGTGTCAATTGAATTGTAGAGGCAACACATACTCTGTGCTTTTTTTTCTCATTTCCAACTCTTTAATCTTCTTTTATGGCTCTCTAGTGAACATTCTTCAATTTATTCAGGCCATTCCTTAGCTGCTGAGCTAAAACATTCAGAAGATACGAATTTGATGAGTTCTGAGGATGTTTGGATGATTACTTCAGTGTTCTGACTGCTAGGTTCTGTTTATGCATCCCAGACCTACACTTGTTCGTATCAGCACATCAGAGTATTATCTCCTGGCAGTGTGTGTAGAGGAACAAATGTTGGAATCATGCAGGTTCGGGTTTGAATCTTTGCTACCTTTGCAGCCTTTCGATCTTGAAAGAGGATATTAGTTATGGGTGATTCGGTTGAAGACAACATATTCTGGCTTAGCTAGGTCAAGCTAC
Organism: Nyctereutes procyonoides; assembly: GCF_905146905.1. NCBI lineage: Eukaryota > Metazoa > Chordata > Mammalia > Carnivora > Canidae > Nyctereutes > Nyctereutes procyonoides. Next base: position 51,662,131 of record NW_026575146.1, on the reverse strand, counting down.
AAGATAGCAGGGGATGACTCATGGAACCCAAAGGCAAGAGTGAAGTTGAGTGTTGAGCTCAGATAAACCCTGAGGCTAAAACTCTCCAGCAAATATGCTTCATTTTTCTTTCTGGCTGCATGTGGTCTTCCCTCTTTTATAGTAGATATGACAGGTAAAGCCAAAGTTAAGAGTGACCAAAGTCCTCATTTTCTCAGCCATGTGGGTGACTACATTGTGTATGTTTATGTCAGGGTACAGTTCACAGCAAATGTTGGGAAGGTGGTAGAAAAATTCCCATAAAAGCAGAGTAACTGGGATCATAAAATGATGATCATTCACTATAATGAATCATTCCACCTCTTTTAGTTCAGCTTACTTACATGTGGGAGGTCCTCCATAAATATTAATTCTTCGCCCTTACTTCCTTTCCAGTCATTTTCATTCTCTGTTCTAGATAATTTTCTGCTAAGAGTATACAATATGCACTACCTACAAATAGGAATATATCTTGAGAAAACAACTTACATTCCCATAATTTATCAAGGTAAGGATTCATATATTCCTCCTGGGCCAAGTTGATGCTGTGAAAAATAACAGGGATTGAGTGATTCTGAAGATTCTTCACCCAAGAAGTTGCCAGCTGGGGTGAGGATTGTATAGATACGGAGCCAGCGTGTGGAGTAAACTCCTGGGGTGTACTTTGGGAGTATTGCAAAAGGCTCTCAGGAAAATGCATTAACCAAGTCAAGAAACCATAGAGTGAGGCTTCCTTCAGGGCAAAAGGGATGGTTTTTGAAAGGTTCACAAACTTTCCCATGTAATGGCCATTGATGGTGACAACAAGGCATAGTGGGTGGCCACCCAGTGTGAGCAAAGACACTAACTTTTGCCCATCTAATCTTCATCCTACTCTCCCAGGCAAGAATCAGAGGCTATGTAGTGAGTAGAAAAGGAGGCATAGGTCAGGAGAAATGGTCAAAGATATGTTTCCATTCCTTCCTAATTAGGTTTCTCATTCTCAATTGTTAGCATGAGTAAGGAGAAGGAGAAGTGTTGAATAGGCTGTGAGATTGCAGTTTTAACTTAGACTGGACTGGGTATTTTAATACCTT